>NC_091220.1:11027977-11697977 GCF_040958095.1 Procambarus clarkii | reverse complement strand
AGCAGGCGTTGTACAGGAGAAGTACACAGGTCACACTAACCCAGACCCCAGCAGGTGTTGTACAGGTGTAGTACACAGGTCACACTAACCCAGACCCCAGCAGGTGTTGTACAGGAGAAGTACACAGGTCACACTAACCCAGACCCCAGCAGGTGTTGTACAGGTGGAGTACACAGGTCACACTAACCCAGACCCCAGCAGGTGTTGTACAGGTGGAGTACACAGGTCACACTAACCCAGACCCCAGCAGGTGTTGTACAGGTGTAGTACACAGGTCACACTAACCCAGACCCCAGCAGGTGTTGTACAGGTGGAGTACACAGGTCACACTAACCCAGACCCCAGCAGGTGTTGTACAGGTGTAGTACACAGGTCACACTAACCCAGACCCCAGCAGGTGTTGTACAGGAGAAGTACACAGGTCACACTAACCCAGACCCCAGCAGGTGTTGTACAGGTGGAGTACACAGGTCACACTAACCCAGACCCCAGCAGGTGTTGTACAGGAGGAGTACACAGGTCACACTAACCCAGACCCCAGCAGGTGTTGTACAGGAGAAGTACACAGGTCACACTAACCCAGACCCCAGCAGGTGTTGTACAGGTGTAGTACACAGGTCACACTAACCCAGACCCCAGCAGGTGTTGTACAGGTGTAGTACACAGGTCACACTAACCCAGACCCCAGCAGGTGTTGTACAGGTGGTAGTACACAGGTCACACTAACCCAGACCCCAGCAGGTGTTGTACAGGTGTAGTACACAGGTCACACTAACCCAGACCCCAGCAGGTGTTGTACAGGTGGAGTACACAGGTCACACTAACCCAGACCCCAGCAGGTGTTGTACAGGAGGAGTACACAGGTCACACTAACCCAGACCCCAGCAGGTGTTGTACAGGAGAAGTACACAGGTCACACTAACCCAGACCCCAGCAGGTGTTGTACAGGTGGAGTACACAGGTCACACTAACCCAGACCCCAGCAGGTGTTGTACAGGAGGAGTACACAGGTCACACTAACCCAGACCCCAGCAGGTGTTGTACAGGAGTAGTACACAGGTCACACTAACCCAGACCCCAGCAGGTGTTGTACAGGTGGAGTACACAGGTCACACTAACCCAGACCCCAGCAGGTGTTGTACAGGTGGAGTACACAGGTCACACTAACCCAGACCCCAGCAGGTGTTGTACAGGAGGAGTACACAGGTCACACTAACCCAGACCCCAGCAGGTGTTGTACAGGAGTAGTACACAGGTCACACTAACCCAGACCCCAGCAGGTGTTGTACAGGTGGAGTACACAGGTCACACTAACCCAGACCCCAGCAGGTGTTGTACAGGTGTAGTACACAGGTCACACTAACCCAGACCCCAGCAGGTGTTGTACAGGTGTAGTACACAGGTCACACTAACCCAGACCCCAGCAGGTGTTGTACAGGTGGAGTACACAGGTCACACTAACCCAGACCCCAGCAGGTGTTGTACAGGTGTAGTACACAGGTCACACTAACCCAGACCCCAGCAGGTGTTGTACAGGAGAAGTACACAGGTCACACTAACCCAGACCCCAGCAGGTGTTGTACAGGTGTAGTACACAGGTCACAAAAGGTCATAATCAGACCCCAGCAGGTGTTGTACAGGTGGAGTACACAGGTCACACTAACCCAGACCCCAGCAGGTGTTGTACAGGTGTAGTACACAGGTCACACTAACCCAGACCCCAGCAGGTGTTGTACAGGAGAAGTACACAGGTCACACTAACCCAGACCCCAGCAGGTGTTGTACAGGTGTAGTACACAGGTCACACTAACCCAGACCCCAGCAGGTGTTGTACAGGAGAAGTACACAGGTCACACTAACCCAGACCCCAGCAGGTGTTGTACAGGTGTAGTACACAGGTCACACTAACCCAGACCCCAGCAGGTGTTGTACAGGTGTAGTACACAGGTCACACTAACCCAGACCCCAGCAGGTGTTGTACAGGATGGAGTACACAGGTCACACTAACCCAGACCCCAGCAGGTGTTGTACAGGTGTAGTACACAGGTCACACTAACCCAGACCCCAGCAGGTGTTGTACAGGTGGAGTACACAGGTCACACTAACCCAGACCCCAGCAGGTGTTGTACAGGAGGAGTACACAGGTCACACTAACCCAGACCCCAGCAGGTGTTGTACAGGTGAAGTACACAGGTCACACTAACCCAGACCCCAGCAGGTGTTGTACAGGTGGAGTACACAGGTCACACTAACCCAGACCCCAGCAGGTGTTGTACAGGTGGAGTACACAGGTCACACTAACCCAGACCCCAGCAGGTGTTGTACAGGTGTAGTACACAGGTCACACTAACCCAGACCCCAGCAGGTGTTGTACAGGTGGAGTACACAGGTCACACTAACCCAGACCCCAGCAGGTGTTGTACAGGTGGAGTACACAGGTCACACTAACCCAGACCCCAGCAGGTGTTGTACAGGTGTAGTACACAGGTCACACTAACCCAGACCCCAGCAGGTGTTGTACAGGAGAAGTACACAGGTCACACTAACCCAGACCCCAGCAGGTGTTGTACAGGAGGAGTACACAGGTCACACTAACCCAGACCCCAGCAGGTGTTGTACAGGAGGAGTACACAGGTCACACTAACCCAGACCCCAGCAGGTGTTGTACAGGTAGGAGTACACAGGTCAAACTAACCCAGACCCCAGCAGGTGTTGTACAGGAGAAGTACACAGGTCACACTAACCCAGACCCCAGCAGGTGTTGTACAGGTGTAGTACACAGGTCACACTAACCCAGACCCCAGCAGGTGTTGTACAGGAGAAGTACACAGGTCACACTAACCCAGACCCCAGCAGGTGTTGTGCAGGTGTAGTACACAGGTCACACTAACCCAGACCCCAGCAGGTGTTGTACAGGTGGAGTACACAGGTCACACTAACCCAGACCCCAGCAGGTGTTGTACAGGTGTAGTACACAGGTCACACTAACCCAGACCCCAGCAGGTGTTGTACAGGTGTAGTACACAGGTCACACTAACCCAGACCCCAGCAGGTGTTGTACAGGAGGAGTACACAGGTCACACTAACCCAGACCCCAGCAGGTGTTGTACAGGAGAAGTACACAGGTCACACTAACCCAGACCCCAGCAGGTATTGTACAGGTGTAGTACACAGGTCACACTAACCCAGACCCCAGCAGGTGTTGTACAGGTGGAGTACACAGGTCACACTAACCCAGACCCCAGCAGGCGTTGTACAGGAGAAGTACACAGGTCACACTAACCCAGACCCCAGCAGGTGTTGTACAGGTTAGTACACAGGGTGTTGTACAGGAGAAGTACACAGGTCACACTACCCAGACCCCAGCAGGTGTTGTACAGGAGGAGTACACAGGTCACACTAACCCAGACCCAGCAGGTGTTGTACAGGAGAAGTACACAGGTCACACTAACCCAGACCCCAGCAGGTGTTGTACAGGTGTAGTACACAGGTCACACTAACCCAGACCCCAGCAGGTGTTGTACAGGTGGAGTACACAGGTCACACTAACCCAGACCCCAGCAGGTGTTGTACAGGTGTAGTACACAGGTCACACTAACCCAGACCCCAGCAGGTGTTGTACAGGTGGAGTACACAGGTCACACTAACCCAGACCCCAGCAGGTGTTGTACAGGAGGAGTACACAGGTCACACTAACCCAGACCCCAGCAGGTGTTGTACAGGTGGAGTACACAGGTCACACTAACCCAGACCCCAGCAGGTGTTGTACAGGTGTAGTACACAGGTCACACTAACCCAGACCCCAGCAGGTGTTGTACAGGAGAGTACACAGGTCACACTAACCCAGACCCCAGCAGGTGTTGTACAGGAGGAGTACACAGGTCACACTAACCCAGACCCCAGCAGGTGTTGTACTAGGAGTAGTACACAGGTCACACTAACCCAGACCCCAGCAGGTGTTGTACAGGAGGAGTACACAGGTCACACTAACCCAGACCCCAGCAGGTGTTGTACAGGTGGAGTACACAGGTCACACTAACCCAGACCCCAGCAGGTGTTGTACAGGTGAGTACACAGGTCACACTAACCCAGACCCCAGCAGGTGTTGTACAGGTGTAGTACACAGGTCACACTAACCCAGACCCCAGCAGGTGTTGTACAGGTGGAGTACACAGGTCACACTAACCCAGACCCCAGCAGGTGTTGTACAGGAGGAGTACACAGGTCACACTAACCCAGACCCCAGCAGGTGTTGTACAGGAGGAGTACACAGGTCACACTAACCCAGACCCCAGCAGGTGTTGTACAGGTGGAGTACACAGGTCACACTAACCCAGACCCCAGCAGGTGTTGTACAGGAGGAGTACACAGGTCACACTAACCCAGACCCCAGCAGGTGTTGTACAGGAGAAGTACACAGGTCACACTAACCCAGACCCCAGCAGGTGTTGTACAGGTGTAGTACACAGGTCACACTAACCCAGACCCCAGCAGGTGTTGTACAGGAGTAGTACACAGGTCACACTAACCCAGACCCCAGCAGGTGTTGTACAGGAGTAGTACACAGGTCACACTAACCCAGACCCCAGCAGGTGTTGTACAGGTGGAGTACACAGGTCACACTAACCCAGACCCAGCAGGTGTTGTACAGGTGTAGTACACAGTCACACTAACCCAGACCCCAGCAGGTGTTGTACAGGGTGAGTACACAGGTCACACTAACCCAGACCCCAGCAGGTGTTGTACAGGTGTAGTACACAGGTCACACTAACCCAGACCCCAGCAGGTGTTGTACAGGTGGAGTACACAGGTCACACTAACCCAGACCCAGCAGGTGTTGTACAGGAGGAGTACACAGGTCACACTAACCCAGACCCCAGCAGGTGTTGTACAGGAGAAGTACACAGGTCACACTAACCCAGACCCCAGCAGGTGTTGTACAGGTGTAGTACACAGGTCACACTAACCCCAGACCCCAGCAGGTGTTTGTACAGGAGGAGTACACAGGTCACACTAACCCAGACCCCAGCAGGTGTTGTACAGGAGAAGTACACAGTCACACTAACCCAGACCCCAGCAGGTGTTGTACAGGTGTAGTACACAGGTCACACTAACCCAGACCCCAGCAGGTGTTGTACAGGTGGAGTACACAGGTCACACTAACCCAGACCCCAGCAGGTGTTGTACAGGTGTAGTACACAGGTCACACTAACCCAGACCCCAGCAGGTGTTGTACAGGAGGAGTACACAGGTCACACTAACCCAGACCCCAGCAGGTGTTGTACAGGTGTAGTACACAGGTCACACTAACCCAGACCCCAGCAGGTGTTGTACAGGAGAAGTACACAGGTCACACTAACCCAGACCCCAGCAGGTGTTGTACAGGTGTAGTACACAGGTCACACTAACCCAGACCCCAGCAGGTGTTGTACAGGTGGAGTACACAGGTCACACTAACCCAGACCCCAGCAGGTGTTGTACAGGAGAAGTACACAGGTCACACTAACCCAGACCCCAGCAGGTGTTGTACAGGTGTAGTACACAGGTCACACTAACCCAGACCCCAGCAGGTGTTGTACAGGTGGAGTACACAGGTCACACTAACCCAGACCCCAGCAGGTGTTGTACAGGGGAGTACACAGGTCACACTAACCCAGACCCCAGCAGGTGTTGTACAGGAGAAGTACACAGGTCACACTAACCAGACCCCAGCAGGTGTTGTACAGGGGTAGTACACAGGTCACACTAACCCAGACCCCAGCAGGTGTTGTACAGGGGAGTACACAGGTCACACTAACCCAGACCCCAGCAGGTGTTGTACAGGAGAAGTACACAGGTCACACTAACCCAGACCCCAGCAGGTGTTGTACAGGTGAGTACACAGGTCCACTAACCCAGACCCCAGCAGGTGTTGTACAGGAGGAGTACACAGGTCACACTAACCCAGACCCCAGCAGGTGTTGTACAGGAGAAGTACACAGGTCACACTAACCCAGACCCCAGCAGGTGTTGTACAGGTGTAGTACACAGGTCACACTAACCCAGACCCCAGCAGGTGTTGTACAGGTGGAGTACACAGGTCACATAACCAGACCCCAGCAGGTGTTGTACAGGTGTAGTACACAGGTCACACTAACCCAGACCCCAGCAGGTGTTGTACAGGTGTAGTACACAGGTCACACTAACCCAGACCCCAGCAGGTGTTGTACAGGTGGAGTACACAGGTCACACTAACCCAGACCCCAGCAGGTGTTGTACAGGTGGAGTACACAGGTCACACTAACCCAGACCCCAGCAGGTGTTGTACAGGTGGAGTACACAGGTCACACTAACCCAGACCCCAGCAGGTGTTGTACAGGTGGAGTACACAGGTCACACTAACCCAGACCCCAGCAGGTGTTGTACAGGTGGAGTACACAGGTCACACTAACCCAGACCCCAGCAGGTGTTGTACAGGAGGAGTACACAGGTCACACTAACCCAGACCCCAGCAGGTGTTGTACAGGAGAAGTACACAGGTCACACTAACCCAGACCCCAGCAGGTGTTGTACAGGTGGAGTACACAGGTCACACTAACCCAGACCCCAGCAGGTGTTGTACAGGAGAAGTACACAGGTCACACTAACCCAGACCCCAGCAGGTGTTGTACAGGAGAAGTACACAGGTCACACTAACCCAGACCCCAGCAGGTGTTGTACAGGTGGAGTACACAGGTCACACTAACCCAGACCCCAGCAGGTGTTGTACAGGTGGAGTACACAGGTCACACTAACCCAGACCCCAGCAGGTGTTGTACAGGTGGAGTACACAGGTCACACTAACCCAGACCCCAGCAGGTGTTGTACAGGTGTAGTACACAGGTCACACTAACCCAGACCCCAGCAGGTGTTGTACAGGTGTAGTACACAGGTCACACTAACCCAGACCCCAGCAGGTGTTGTACAGGTGTAGTACACAGGTCACACTAACCCAGACCCCAGCAGGTGTTGTACAGGTGGAGTACACAGGTCACACTAACCCAGACCCCAGCAGGTGTTGTACAGGTGTAGTACACAGGTCACACTAACCCAGACCCCAGCAGGTGTTGTACAGGTGGAGTACACAGGTCACACTAACCCAGACCCCAGCAGGTGTTGTACAGGTGGAGTACACAGGTCACACTAACCCAGACCCCAGCAGGTGTTGTACAGGTGGAGTACACAGGTCACACTAACCCAGACCCCAGCAGGTGTTGTACAGGTGTAGTACACAGGTCACACTAACCCAGACCCCAGCAGGTGTTGTACAGGAGAAGTACACAGGTCACACTAACCCAGACCCCAGCAGGTGTTGTACAGGTAGAGTACACAGGTCACACTAACCCAGACCCCAGCAGGTGTTGTACAGGTGGAGTACACAGGTCACACTAACCCAGACCCCAGCAGGTGTTGTACAGGTGGAGTACACAGGTCACACTAACCCAGACCCCAGCAGGTGTTGTACAGGAGAAGTACACAGGTCACACTAACCCAGACCCCAGCAGGTGTTGTACAGGTGGAGTACACAGGTCACACTAACCCAGACCCCAGCAGGTGTTGTACAGGTGAGTACACAGGTCACACTAACCCAGACCCCAGCAGGTGTTGTACAGGTGTAGTACACAGGTCACACTAACCCAGACCCCCAGCAGGTGTTGTACAGGTGTAGTACACAGGTCACACTAACCCAGACCCAGCAGGTGTTGTACAGGTGAGAAGTACACAGGTCACACTAACCCAGACCCCAGCAGGTGTTGTACAGGTGGAGTACACAGGTCACACTAACCCAGACCCCAGCAGGTGTTGTACAGGATGAAGTACACAGGTCACACTAACCCAGACCCCAGCAGGTGTTGTACAGGTGGAGTACACAGGTCACACTAACCCAGACCCCAGCAGGTGTTGTACAGGATGGAGTACACAGGTCACACTAACCCAGACCCCAGCAGGTGTTGTACAGGTGATAGTACACAGGTCACACTAACCCAGACCCCAGCAGGTGGTGTACAGGTGGAGTACACAGGTCACACTAACCCAGACCCCAGCAGGTGTTGTACAGGTGGAAGTACACAGGTCACACTAACCCAGACCCCAGCAGGTGTTGTACAGGAGAAGTACACAGGTCACACTAACCCAGACCCCAGCAGGTGTTGTACAGGAGAAGTACACAGGTCCACACTAACCCAGACCCCAGCAGGTGTTGTACAGAGAAGTACACAGGTCACACTAACCCAGACCCCAGCAGGTGTTGTACAGGTGGAGTACACAGGTCACACTAACCCAGACCCCAGCAGGTGTTGTACAGGTGGAAGTACACAGGTCACACTAACCCAGACCCCAGCAGGTGTTGTACAGGTGGAGTACACAGGTCACACTAACCCAGACCCCAGCAGGTGTTGTACAGGTGTAGTACACAGGTCACACTAACCCAGACCCCAGCAGGTGTTGTACAGGTGGAGTACACAGGTCACACTAACCCAGACCCCAGCAGGTGTTGTACAGGTGGAGTACACAGGTCACACTAACCCAGACCCCAGCAGGTGTTGTACAGGTGTAGTACACAGGTCACACTAACCCAGACCCCAGCAGGTGTTGTACAGGTGGAGTACACAGGTCACACTAACCCAGACCCCAGCAGGTGTTGTACAGGATGGAGTACACAGGTCACACTAACCCAGACCCCAGCAGGTGTTGTACAGGAGTAGTACACAGGTCACACTAACCCAGACCCCAGCAGGTGTTGTACAGGTGGAGTACACAGGTCACACTAACCCAGACCCCAGCAGGTGTTGTACAGGTGTAGTACACAGGTCACAAAGGTCATAATCAGACCCCAGCAGGTGTTGTACAGGTGTAGTACACAGGTCACACTAACCCAGACCCCAGCAGGTGTTGTACAGGTGGAGTACACAGGTCACACTAACCCAGACCCCAGCAGGTGTTGTACAGGAGGAGTACACAGGTCACACTAACCCAGACCCCAGCAGGTGTTGTACAGGTGGAGTACACAGGTCACACTAACCCAGACCCCAGCAGGTGTTGTACAGGAGGAGTACACAGGTCACACTAACCCAGACCCCAGCAGGTGTTGTACAGGTGGAGTACACAGGTCACACTAACCCAGACCCCAGCAGGTGTTGTACAGGTGGAGTACACAGGTCACACTAACCCAGACCCCAGCAGGTGTTGTACAGGTGTAGTACACAGGTCACACTAACCCAGACCCCAGCAGGTGTTGTACAGGTGGAGTACACAGGTCACACTAACCCAGACCCCAGCAGGTGTTGTACAGGTGTAGTACAGAGGTCACAAAAGGTCATAATCAGACCCCAGCAGGTGTTGTACAGGTGTAGTACACAGGTCACACTAACCCAGACCCCAGCAGGTGTTGTACAGGTGGAGTACACAGGTCACACTAACCCAGACCCCAGCAGGTGTTGTACAGGAGGAGTACACAGGTCACACTAACCCAGACCCCAGCAGGTGTTGTACAGGAGGAGTACACAGGTCACACTAACCCAGACCCCAGCAGGTGTTGTACAGGAGAAGTACACAGGTCACACTAACCCAGACCCCAGCAGGTGTTGTACAGGTGGAGTACACAGGTCACACTAACCCAGACCCCAGCAGGTGTTGTACAGGTGTAGTACAGAGGTCACAAAAGGTCATAATCAGACCCCAGCAGGTGTTGTACAGGTGTAGTACACAGGTCACAAAAGGTCATAATCAGACCCCAGCAGGTGTTGTACAGGTGTAGTACACAGGTCTCACTAACCCAGACCCCAGCAGGTGTTGTACAGGAGAAGTACACAGGTCACACTAACCCAGACCCCAGCAGGTGTTGTACAGGTGTAGTACACAGGTCACACTAACCCAGACCCCAGCAGGTGTTGTACAGGTGTAGTACACAGGTCACAAAAGGTCATAATCAGACCCCAGCAGGTGTTGTACAGGTGTAGTACACAGGTCACACTAACCCAGACCCCAGCAGGTGTTGTACAGGTGTAGTACAGAGGTCACAAAAGGTCATAATCAGACCCCAGCAGGTGTTGTACAGGTGTAGTACACAGGTCACACTAACCCAGACCCCAGCAGGTGTTGTACAGGTGTAGTACACAGGTCACAAAAGGTCATAATCAGACCCCAGCAGGTGTTGTACAGGTGGAGTACAGAGGTCACACTAACCCAGACCCCAGCAGGTGTTGTACAGGTGTAGTACACAGGTCACACTAACCCAGACCCCAGCAGGTGTTGTACAGGTGTAGTACACAGGTCACAAAAGGTCATAATCAGACCCCAGCAGGTGTTGTACAGGTGGAGTACACAGGTCACACTAACCCAGACCCCAGCAGGTGTTGTACAGGTGTAGTACACAGGTCACACTAACCCAGACCCCAGCAGGTGTTGTACAGGTGTAGTACACAGGTCACAAAAGGTCATAATCAGACCCCAGCAGGTGTTGTACAGGTGGAGTACAGAGGTCACACTAACCCAGACCCCAGCAGGTGTTGTACAGGTGTAGTACACAGGTCACACTAACCCAGACCCCAGCAGGTGTTGTACAGGTGTAGTACACAGGTCACAAAAGGTCATAATCAGACCCCAGCAGGTGTTGTACAGGTGGAGTACACAGGTCACACTAACCCAGACCCCAGCAGGTGTTGTACAGGTGTAGTACACAGGTCACAAAAGGTCATAATCAGACCCCAGCAGGTGTTGTACAGGTGGAGTACACAGGTCACAAAAGGTCATAATCAGACCCCAGCAGGTGTTGTACAGGTGGAGTACACAGGTCACACTAACCCAGACCCCAGCAGGTGTTGTACAGGTGGAGTACACAGGTCACACTAACCCAGACCCCAGCAGGTGTTGTACAGGTGGAGTACACAGGTCACAAAAGGTCATAATCAGACCCCAGCAGGTGTTGTACAGGTGGAGTACACAGGTCACACTAACCCAGACCCCAGCAGGTGTTGTACAGGTGTAGTACACAGGTCACAAAAGGTCATAATCAGACCCCAGCAGGTGTTGTACAGGTGGAGTACACAGGTCACACTAACCCAGACCCCAGCAGGTGTTGTACAGGTGGAGTACACAGGTCACACTAACCCAGACCCCAGCAGGTGTTGTACAGGTGTAGTACACAGGTCACAAAAGGTCATAATCAGACCCCAGCAGGTGTTGTACAGGTGTAGTACACAGGTCACACTAACCCAGACCCCAGCAGGTGTTGTACAGGTGTAGTACAGAGGTCACACTAACCCAGACCCCAGCAGGTGTTGTACAGGTGTAGTACAGAGGTCACACTAACCCAGACCCCAGCAGGTGTTGTACAGGTGTAGTACACAGGTCACACTAACCCAGACCCCAGCAGGTGTTGTACAGGTGTAGTACACAGGTCACAAAAGGTCATAATCAGACCCCAGCAGGTGTTGTACAGGTGTAGTACACAGGTCACAAAAGGTCATAATCAGACCCCAGCAGGTGTTGTACAGGTGGAGTACACAGGTCACACTAACCCAGACCCCAGCAGGTGTTGTACAGGTGGAGTACACAGGTCACAAAAGGTCATAATCAGACCTCAGCAGGTGTTGTACAGGTGTAGTACACAGGTCACAAAAGGTCATAATCAGACCCCAGCAGGTGTTGTACAGGTGGAGTACACAGGTCACACTAACCCAGACCCCAGCAGGTGTTGTACAGGTGTAGTACACAGGTCACAAAAGGTCATAATCAGACCCCAGCAGGTGTTGTACAGGTGTAGTACACAGGTCACAAAAGGTCATAATCAGACCCCAGCAGGTGTTGTACAGGTGTAGTACACAGGTCACAAAAGGTCATAATCAGACCCCAGCATAAATTTGAAACAAAATTTACACATTGAATAATGACCGAATAATTATATAATTGTTTTGATAATTACAAAAATACTTTTCATATATTATAAAATAGCGGGATGATAAATATTGTATTTATTTGGTTAGTGCTTTGCATGACATGTCCTCATTACTGATACATTTTATTTTGTCCGTTGGGGATTATACGTACTAATGGGAGGTACGAACCCAACCACCTACACAGTTACATAATAATAATAATAATAATAATAATAATAATAATAATAATAATAAATTTTTTTATTCAGGTAAGGTAGATACAAGGTAAGATACAAAAGTTGATGGATTTATAGATAGAGCTAGTACATACAATGCCTAAAGCCACTATTACCATTTATTTTGTAATTTATTTATTTTATATATATAAGAAGGTACATTGGGTTTGTGAGAGTACATAACACTGATGTGTCTGGGTGGGAGCCCCGTCGGCTCCCTCGAGCTATCCAGGCTGATATGGATATATTAGACTTTGGCATCAATGTGCATGGAGTTCTAGGCCTATCGGGGACCATGAGACAGAACCTGGCCCCCTCAGAGAGGCGCAAGGAGCAATGGTCTATAGAAACCCCTGTGTGGTTGGAAGCACTCTATGTCTGTCATCGACTGTGTCAGGCACCCAGAAAGGTAAGCACCCTAAAACAAACCTTTATTCTGGTAAAAATATTGGTACCGAAAGCCGAACTAGTGGACAGAACTCCCCAAATGAAAACGAGCATACGAGCATGACGTCACCACGTCTCCGTGCCACTGTCTGCACCCCCCCCCCCCCCCCAACTCCATGGGAGGGGAAAAGGGAAGCTCCAGACCCTCACGCTGGCTATCCATCCTGCAGTTCTTCGGCTGATGTGATTGGCAACAGTCATGTGTCTGGCTTCTATTTCCCTGTCTGCACCTCTGTGCCTTGTGGTGTGGTGCTGTGTCCATGGTGGTGCGCAAGCCAGGAGCAATTTCACAAGTACTCGGGCTGCACGCACCTGCATACGCCCTGTAAGTCCTGCCCTTCGGGCTCGGGGCCACCTTCCACAAGTCACCTTGGGATCTACCTCTGCTGTGTCTTTTGCTCTCGGTGACTGACCACCCTTGGAGTCATCTTGGGTATTCATATTCCCCTGTTTGCCTCTGGGTAGGGGGTAGTTTTCATCATTGGTTGGGGCACAGGGTATTGTGCAGCTAGTTATCACCTCTCCTAGTGACCGGTTCTGTTCCGCCTGGGTACATTGTCTTCACGCTGTTTTTTTTTTCTTTTTGTTTTTCTTGCCTAGTGGGAGGTTTTCACTTTGATTGGTCACATCCTATTTCAGGATTGTTTCTCGGAGGCTCCTTTTCTGTTGGCATTGGCCTCTAGGGGTCGGGTCGGAGAGCTTCATGCTCTCTTCCGGCGCAGGAGTTTTCTGCTCCTTCGGTCGTGGCGATAGGTTTGTTCATCTGAAGCCGTCTCCTTCTTTTCTGGCAAAGAATGAGACTGCTGCTTTCTGGAGGGGTCCTTGGGTTGTTGATGCTTGGTTGGTCGGGCCAGGGGTTTAGAAGACTTCTAAACAGAGGTTAAGTCCCATGCCCAGATACCATATGTAAGATAGGGATAGATTAGCGGTACTATAGTGAGAGGAGAGTAGAGTTTGGAACATAATACAGGTATCTGATTTTAGAAAACATACCAACCGGTTTTGAGACTTTCTTGGTTACGTGTTGTATGTGGGTGTTGAAGGTGAGTCTCTTGTCTAAGTATAGGCCAAGGAGCTTTCCATCAGTTTTATTGCTGATGTTAATATTGTCTAACATAACAGCAAATAATATAGATTTAAAAATGTTAGAAGGGCAACCATGCAAGGCCTACAACTTTGGTACCTGCATTTAGATTCTAGTCAGAGCAAAACAACAGTTTAATTCTCACTCATGTATAATAGGTTTAGTATATAATTTGTGTTAATAATTTACAGGAGAGCTTCTGTTCATCATGTTTGGATTGTACCTGGCGTGGCACTTGAACAAGGCGGCGAGGAACTCCGGAGACTGTAGTGAGCTCTCGGAGAGGCGAGCCCTGACTACTGCCCTGGTCTTGGAGCTGGTCACATCAACCACACTTTACACCGGGCGTCACATGGTGTGGCTGCGTGCACACCCTGACCACGTCTTCCTCGCATACTTTGCAAGAACTCAACTTACTATTACTCTCTCCATTTTGTTGATCTTAACTCCTAAGGCAAGTTAGTTTTAATTATTAGCTTTTAAATTTGGGTAAAATGTTGCACATAGTGTTCATTTTTGCAAGTGCTCTAGTCTTTAGGCGTAGGCACCTTTTTTCATAATTCTTTACTGTTCACTGTTGTCATATTCCATTTGCTACACATGTATCATTTTGCATTTTTGGTTTCTTTTTCCAGTTACACAGTACTGTATTGACAATGACCTCAACGACTTGACTACAGAGAAATTGTAAACAATGGTGCCACATTCAGCTGTGGGCAGTACAGTGTCTGTAGTCAAACTCTTAACCCACACTTCCCTCCTCCTGGACACATGTTCTTGTGCAACCTCCCCCACACTTCCCTCCACCTGGACACATGTTCTTGTACAACCTCCCACACACTTCCCTCCACCTGGACACATGTTCTTGTACAACCTCCCCCACACTTCCCTCCTCCTGGACACATGTGCTTGTACAACCTCCCCCACACTTCCCTCCTCCTGGACACATGTGCTTGTATAACCTCCCACACACTTCCCTCCACCTGGACACATGTGCTTGTACAACCTCCCACACACTTCCCTCCACCTGGACACATGTGCTTGTACAACCTCCCACACACTTCCCTCCTCCTGGACACATGTTCTTGTACAACCTCCCCCACACTTCCCTCCACCTGGACACATGTTCTTGTACAACCTCCCACACACTTCCCTCCTCCTGGACACATGTTCTTGTACAACCTCCCCCACACTTCCCTCCACCTGGACACATGTTCTTGTACAACCTCCCCCACACTTCCCTCCTCCTGGACACATGTTCTTGTACAACCTCCCCCACACTTCCCTCCACCTGGACACATGTTCTTGTACAACCTCCCACACACTTCCCTCCTCCTGGACACATGTTCTTGTACAACCTCCCCCACACTTCCCTCCACCTGGACACATGTTCTTGTACAACCTCCCCCACACTTCCCTCCACCTGGACACATGTGCTTGTACAACCTCCCACACACTTCCCTCCACCTGGACACATGTGCTTGTACAACCTCCCACACACTTCCCTCCACCTGGACACATGTGCTTGTACAACCTCCCACAAGAAAGGTAACCGTTCTAGCTCTTTTCATTATTCGTGTATTTCAGTTCGCCTACTTTCTGAAAGGGTTTGAATCAAACATTAATGAACAGGTAATTGAATACCTTAAAAGCTGCACTCTGGAGAACAATCAAGGGATCTATATGGGTAATTAGATTGGTGATGCTCTCTGGTGCCTCTCATGCATGGTCGACCGCACTTCCTGGCTCTCCCCAGTTTTTGTAGTGGCACTGAGTAGCATTTTCAAAACTTGACTCTCGTCTTTTTTTTTATTGACAAAATTAGATATACTGTACACAGCAATGTGCTGCTATCCTATTCTAGATGAGATATTACACAGTGTAGATCAAGAAGTAGCTATAGGTTCAACTATTGTTCCCATCTCACAGGATGGTTAGTCGTACATGGAATTAGGGGAGATAATACCTGCCTTAATACAAAAACAAATCAACTCTGACTTAAAATCAGGTGAGAACATAAAATGTAAGGCTGATCTATAAGCCTCCACTAGCAAAATCTGGGTACAGCACAAGAATATCTTCCAGTATTACTGAGTGTATGAAGTAATTACAGAGCTCAAAGTACCTCATACCATTTGGTCTGAAGTCACTTATAACAGGGCAATCACAGATATAGTGTTGGAGAGTATGTCCCAGCTCTTGTTAACATAGTTTACAATTGGAATGTTCACCATTGGGGATTCATTACCTGCAGCCACCTGCCATAGATATCGATATCCCAGCCTAATCTCGTCTTCTGTAGATCCATCACTATTTTATATGGGAATGGTGTAAGGCCATCCTAATTCTTTTCAATATCATTATATATAATTTACTTATTTTCACATAAAATAATTTCAGACATATTTTTCGGATAAAATAATTCAGATATTTTTTTACAATGTTTATACAAATGTGTGTGTAACATGTGAACAATATTTTTTCGGTCGTACATCTCATTAAATTACATTTTTTTGCAAAGACTATTATTATTATTATTATTATTATTATTATTATTATTATTATTATTATTATTACAGTGTAATGTGGACGTTGGTTTCAGGTGTGGTGTGCTGCTGGTGTGGGGGGCCAAGACCTGCCGAGAAGGACCTACTCCACCACGGAAGGTGTCCAGGAGCCTCGCTTCTGTGATGCTCTCACCAACGGTGACCTGGAAGCCTCTGATATCAACCTTAGTCAGATGGACCCTGAGGAGATCCGAGTGAGTGAAGGAAAGTTTGGGTATAATTTGAATTCATTGTGTTGGGGGACAGGCAGCCAGTTTACATATGTTAGGCATATATCTAGGTCCCCCCCCCTTCTCCCATCCCTCCAAGGTTGAAATACTGCCCCCTCAGGATGCAATCTCATAACAAGCTGACTAGCTCCTACGTACCTATTTACTGATAGGTGGACAGTGACATTTGGTGACAGGAAACACACCCAACTATTTCTGTCTGACTTGGGATTTGAACCCAGAATTCCCGATTGTGAATCGAGAACAAACTCGACTGTACTATCCAGATGCTATAAAAGTATAGAGACAATGATTATACTGTACATGACCACATCAATGACCAGAGAGTTAGGTTAATATGTTTATCATGGAGACCGTACCCATGGGTAGTGTTTATCATGGAGACCGTACCCATGGGTAGTGTTTATCATGGAGACCGTACCCATGGGTAGTGTTTATCATGCAGGCCGTACCCATGGGTAATGTTTATCATGGAGGCCGTACCCATGGGTAGTGTTTATCATGGAGGCCGTACCCACGGGTAGTGTTTATCATGGAGGCCGTACCCATGGGTAGTGTTTATCATGGAGGCCGTACCCATGGGTAGTGTTTATCATGGAGGCCGTACCCATGGGTATTGTTTATCATGGAGACCGTACCCATGGGTAGTGTTTATCATGGAGGCCGTACCCATGGGTAGTGTTTATCATGGAGGCCGTACCCACGGGTAGTGTTTATCATGGAGGCCGTACCCATGGGTAGTGTTTATCATGGAGGCCGTACCCATGGGTAGTGTTTATCATGGAGGCCGTACCCATGGGTAGTGTTTATCATGGAGGCCGTACCCACGGGTAGTGTTTATCATGGAGGCCGTACCCATGGGTAGTGTTTATCATGCAGGCCGTACCCGCGGGTAGTGTTTATCATGGAGGCCGTACCCATGGGTAGTGTTTATCATGCAGGCCGTACCCATGGGTAGTGTTTATCATGGAGGCCGTACCCATGGGTAGTGTTTATCATGGAGGCCGTACCCACGGGTAGTGTTTATCATGGAGGCCGTACCCATGGGTAGTGTTTATCATGGAGGCCGTACCCATGGGTAGTGTTTATCATGGAGGCCGTACCCATGGGTAGTGTTTATCATGCAGGCCGTACCCGCGGGTAGTGTTTATCATGGAGGCCGTACCCATGGGTAGTGTTTATCATGGAGGCCGTACCCATGGGTAGTGTTTATCATGGAGGCCGTACCCATGGGTAGTGTTTATCATGCAGGCCGTACCCACGGGTAGTGTTTATCATGGAGACCGTACCCGCGGGTAGTGTTTATCATGCAGGCTGTACCATTCTCATCAAGCATTAGGCAGTGATGATGGAATGCATTAGGCAGTAATGTGGTGGAGGCAGACTCCATACACAGTTTCAAATGTAGATATGAATAGGCTCAGGAATCTGTACTCCAGTTGATTGACAGTCGAGAGGCAGGACCAAACAGCTGAAGCTCAACCCCTGCAAGTACAACTAGGTGAGTACTTGGGAAGTGTTAGAAGGGTTACAGACTCACAATGGGTTAAGAACCTTCAAGTTAGTGTTTTTACTCGAGCAACAAAGAGTAATAATCAACAGTTGATAATATATAGACTGCACAGTAATTCCTGGCTTTTAATAGTAGTAGTAGTAGTAGTAGTAATAATGATAATAATAATAATAATAATAAATAATAATTCACAACTAGGTACAATAGGTTGGTGAGATTACATAAGACTGGTGAAGATATATGTACATTCATGCAAAGCCACAACACGCATAGCATTTCCGGCAGGTCCTTAATCTAACATATCAGATAGGATGAAAAGGTACATTGTAGCAAGGTTTTTATATCAACAAATAACTACAATATAAATTGACAGAGGTGATTACACTTATAAAGATGTGTGTCTTAAGTATGGCACTGTACTAACATTGGAGAAGTGGGTAGTACAAGATTCAGTGTGAGTTTGAAGCACAAAGTAGGATGCTATGAGGATGAAATTAGGGACTTTTGGGGTTTACTTTTGAGTAGGTTTTATGTTGGAAATTTTTTTAATTCATCAGGGACTGAGTTCCAAAGACTGGGCCCTTTCATTTGCACGGAGTGTTTGTACAGATTTAGTCTGACTCTCGGGATATCAAAAGAGAGATTTATTTCTGGTGTGGTGTTCATGGGTTCTATTTCAGATTCAGATTCAGATTCAGATGTTTATTCAGGTAAGGTATATACATACAAGTGATGTTACATTAATGGATTGATATATAGATAGAGCTAGTACATACAATGCCTAAAGCCACTATTACGCAATGCGTTTCGGGCAAGAAAAACATTAATATCTAGAACTTAATACTAATTGAGCATAAAGAATAAAAAGTGTTGAGAACAAATACAAATAAAGATAAAAAAAAGGGGGAACATGACTGAAAAAGCAGCACAAATACAATAGGTTGACAAACAGTGTTGATTAAAAAAAAAAAAAAAAAGAAAATAACAGACATGGGTTGACAATAGAGGAGTGAGGTAGATTACAGGGAATTTATTAGGTAGTGTTTAGTTTTTATCTTAAACTGGTTGAGAGAGGTACAGTCTTTAACATGGTTGGGAAGGTCATTTCATTTATCAAGGAAAAGTTTCAGATCAAGATGAGCATTTAGGAACAAGGTTTTGTACATATAAATAGCACATGAGAACATGTGCTTGCACAAAGAGAACATTCCTTGCTAATGATATTCCATCCTCCCGTACTAATGTTAAAGACTACCTTTACAGGTAGCTATCCAGTGTCTCTGTACCTAACTCCTGCTAGTTCCAATGATGTTAATGAGATAATCCTTTCCCTTAAAACAAAGTCTAGTGCCCTTGCTGAGATACCAACTCTAATTTACAAAAAAGCCTCCAGATTTCTAGCTCTTGCCATTGCATTGCTCTACAACAAGTCACTTGAACTCCAAACCTTTCCAGATATTCTAAAAAATGCGAGAATAACCCCAGTCTATAAATGTGGTGATCTCACTGATGTCAACAATTTCAGACCTATATCAATTCTGCCAAACTTGTCAAAAATATTTGAAAAACTAATCTACAAGCAGCTTTACTCTTATCTAGCCACAATATACTTAGCTCTTGCCTATATGGTTTCAGACCCCAAAAAAGCACTAACAATGCACTTATTAGTATGATTAACTTGATACATGCAGCTCTTGATAAAAATGAGTTCCCTATTGGGTTATTTGTGGACCTACATAAGGCTTTTGACACTGTTAACCACCAAAACCTTCTTCTTAAATTACATCATTATGGAGTCAAAGGTCACTCCCTGCAGTACCTTCAGTCTTACCATACTGACAGGCTCCAGTATATTTCTGTGAATAATTCAATTTCTCCCACCCTACCTATCAACATTGGTGTTCCTCAGGGCAGCATACTTGACCCTCTCCTCTTTCTCATCTATATTAAAGACCTTCCAAATGCCTCCCAACACCTCAAACCAATCTTATTTGCTGATGACACAACCTTCTTTTCTCCATTCCTGACCCTCTTGCTCTAAATGTCAGTGAATACTAAACTAAATAAAATTCATCTTTGGCTAACTGCTAACAAACTCACCCTTAACATTAACAAAACTTTCTATATTTTATTTGGTAATAAATCTTCAAATCAATTTAATCTAAGAATAAACAATATCCAAATCAGTAACAAAGTAGATGGCAAATTCCTTGGTGTTCTCATCGATAACAAGCTGAATTTCCAGGGATATATTCTAAATATAGCCAAAAAAGTTTCTAAAACTGTTGGCATTCTTTCTAATTCAAATTTTATGTACCTCGCCCTGCTATGGTGACACTCTATTACTCTCATATATCCTCATCTAAATTATGGTATTTGTTCTCGGGGTTCTACTACCCAAAATCATTTACGTCCTCTAATTACTCAACACAAAGCTGCTATTAGAACAATATCTAACTCTGGGTCCAGACAGCACTCGGCACCCTTACTCAAATCTTTGAATATGTTAGATATTAAGTCACTGCACATCCTCTCATGTGTACTCTATATATTTAAAACTCTGAACTGCAATGTCAATCCTGACCTTAAAAGCTTCCCAGAAGGTTGTAACAGAACCCATGAGCACCACACCAGAAACAAATACCTATCTGATATTCGAAGTGCAACTTAATCAAACTAGAAATGCTCTACAAATCAAGGGACCCAGAATGTGGAATAACCTCCCTAATCATGTCAAAGGCTGTACCTCTCTGAACTGGTTTAAGAGTAGAACTAAGTATTACCTAATTACCTCCATGTAATCTACCTTACCCCCTAAATGTCAACCCATGTCTTATTATTTTAAGCAATGCTGTTTGTTGACCAATTTGTAATATTGCTGATTTATGCTATGTCCCCCCCCCCCTCTCCTTTTCTTTATTCCTTTTTTCAACACAATTTATACCTTAATCTCAATTACTATTGAGCTTTAGTCTGTCTTTTTTTTTCTCCCACACCTTGCCCAAAATTCTATGCGTACTAGTGGGTTTAGGTATTGTATGTACTACCTCTATAAATCCAACATTATGTTTGTAACTCATCATCTATGTATGTACTTTTACCTGAATAAAAACTTGAATTTGAATTTGAATGTTGTGGGGCTTCTAGCCATGGCCAGGTTGTGGCTATGTGGTCACCCATCCACTTACTAATCATATCTTTCAGTAAGAATTGGTGGAAATTATGAGTTTAGTATTAATTCCTACCAGATCATTTGCATAAGTGTGTGTGATAATAAAGATAAATTTTAGTGCGGTGTGTATTTGTTAAGCACCTAACATCCAGAACGTGTCTTCATTCCTTAAATAAAAAAGGTAGTAAATTTTCTGTTCAAATGTATAATCATTGCAGCTTTATATTATTGCTTAGTAATTGTAGTATGATTGGTTCCCATGGCATCAGACCGAGCTGAGACGAGTCTACACTCAGCTTGAGGTTCTCCGCACCAAGACGATGAGGAAAGACAACCCTCATATCTCCAAGAGACGTGGTGGACGTAAGGCCACTCACAGAAGGTTCTCCCTGCAAGTGAGTCTCCAGGATTGAACAGTTACATAAGTATTATACATTAAGTAAACATTATTATTGTTTAATAATAAATAATGAACCTACTTCTCATCAAGTATCCTGCTCCCTCAACCTCCTTCTCATCAAGTATCCTGCTCCCTCAACCTCCTTCTCATCAAGTATCCTGCTCCCTCAACCTCCTTCTCATCAAGTATCTTGCTCCCTCAACCTCCTTCTCATCAAGTATCCTGCTCCCTCAACCTCCTTCTCATAAAGTATCCTGCTCTCTCGACCTCCTTCTCATCAAGTATCCTGCTCCCTCAACCTCCTTCTCATAAAGTATCCTGCTCCCTCGACCTCCTTCTCATCAAGTATCCTGCTCCCTCGACCTCCTTCTCATCAAGTATCCTGCTCCCTCGACCTCCTTCTCATCAAGTATCCTGCTCCCTCGACCTCCTTCTCATCAAGTATCCTGCTCCCTCAACCTCCTTCTCATAAAGTATCCTGCTCCCTCGACCTCCTTCTCATCAAGTATCCTGCTCCCTCGACCTCCTTCTCATCAAGTATCCTGCTCCCTCGACCTCCTCCTCATCAAGTATCCTGCTCCCTCAACCTCCTCCTCCTCAAGTATCCTGCTCCCTCAACCTCCTTCTCATCAAGTATCCTGCTCCCTCAACCTCCTCAAGTATCCTGCTCCCTCAACCTACTTCTTGTAATTCTTTGCCAAAGTCATGTTTAAAAATGTTTATCTCTAATTTTACACCAGATATTTTGTTGCAATTTTGATAACTATCTTCTTTTCTGTGGGGAGTCGTGTTGGCTCCCTGAAGCTATCTCAACTATATTAGTTTGATGTCATCAGTCACAAGAGTTCTTATGCCTACCGGGAACCACGAGTAGTTGTCGGAGGACGTCTCTGCCCAGTTTCTGCTGGCGCCTTCGGCCAGTTGCCATCCTATTTTGAACTTCTTGGTGCTCTTGGGGGTTGGGGGGCGGTGTTCCCCGTCCTCTCGGTAGGGTCGTGCCAGGGCTCGGGCCTCGGTTGGTCAGGGTAGGCCTTTGGTGCCAGTTTGTGTCGGTGGGTTTCCCGGGGCCGCCTTCATCTGATCTGCACGGTGTTCACTCTGTGCGGTAGTTGGCTTCTCGGGGTTCGCATTGGTCCTTTTGCGGGGTGCCCCATTCACAGGACAATCGGGGGGAGGCTGGCTCTTTTTGGATGTGTTTGGTCCCGCAATTCGGTGGCTTTTCGGGTCATTTCTTCCAACCTTTGGTGGAGTTGGGTGGCCCTTTCCTCTGTCAGGTGGTCGGGTTTCTGGGGCAGGCTTCTTCCCTGTCCCTTTGTTGGGGTCATCTCGAAGTGGCTTCGCTTGTGAACCAGTTGATTTCTCGCCCTTCTTTTGGGATGACCATATTGTTCCAGGTCCGGCTCGTTCATGGGCCGGGCACTTGGATGATTTCCCTGGACCCCCGGGACGCTTATTGGCACATCCTGATTCATCTGGGGTTTAGGGATTGGTTGAGGTTTAAGGTGGGGCGACAGGCTTACGCTTTTGTTGTCTTCCATTCGGTTTGAATCTGGCACCTCAAGTTTTCATATACTTAACTCTGGGCGTGGTGCGCCCATCTGCTTCTGCTATTCGGGTTTTGACCTACCTCCACGACTGGTTAGTGTGGGCTCCCAGCCAATCTGCTTGTCTACTAGCCAGGGGTCAGGTTCTTTCCCAGCTCATCAGGTTCGGATTCCTGGTAAACTGGCAAAAGTCCCATTTGGTTCCATCCCAGGTTCAACCACTTTGGGTGGATGGTAGAGCGACGGTCTCGCTTCATGCAGATCAGCGTTCAATCCCCAACCGTCCAAATAGTTGGGCATATCTTCCCAACTGGCCATTCCTTTCCCCCGTCCCATCCCAAATCATGTATTCTGCTTCTGACCCCTTCCAAGTGCTATATAGTTGTAATGGCTTGGCACTTTCTCCTGATAATAACCTTTCCCTTTCCGTCCCAGGTTCGGACTTGGCTGGGCCTCATAAGGGATTCTCGAACTGCGTCCCTTTCTCTCCCTCCTGCAGCCCTGCTCTAGCTGCAGACCTGCCTTCAGCTGTTTTTGAGAGGGACCCGGGTCACTCGGCAGTTGCTCGAGCAGCTGTGCGGGAGCCTGAACTTTGGTGGTTGATCCGTTGGGCAGGGTTTGGCTTCGAAGACTTCTGGTATCTTAGGGTCATCCTCTTTCACCCCTTTCGAGATCTCTGGTTTCGGTTCCCGGTGTATTTGCGTCAGTTGCTGTGTTGCCGGCTTCCTCTTCGGGTTTTTCTTTTTTAGTCCATGGCCCCTTCCTCTTCCCTCATGGATGCCTCATCTCTCGGATGAGGCTTTGTGACCAGTGCTCACCAGTCTGGCCAGGGTCAATGGGGGCTATCCTTATGTCGGGCTCACAGCATGGTGTGGGAGTTTGCGACGGTGTGGCAGGCGCTGCTCCAGATTCAGTTTCCTCGGGACTTGATGATCCTGCTCTATTCGAACTGCTCCCCTGTGGTTCATTGTCTCAACCAAGGGGGTTGGTCCCTTCGGTCAGTGGCTCTTTGGGGCTGATCGCTTCAGGTGGTTCTTTTGCAGAGTTCTTGGGGTTTAGCTCTCTGTACTGTTCACATTCAGGGAGTTTCCAACATTCTGGCAGACAGCCTGTCGAGCTTCATTCGTCTTTCCACGGAGTGAATGGTCGACTGTATTTATTCATACTTTATAGTACTTGCAGGTGTTTATGCATATTGTACAGCATTTGTAGGTGTTTTTACGTCATACATTACTTACAGGTGTTTATGCATATTGTACATTACTTGCAGGTGTTTATGCATATTGTACATTACTTGCAGGTGTTTATGCATATTGTACATTACTTGCAGGTGTTTATGCATATTGTACATTACTTGCAGGTTTATGCATATTGTACATTACTTGCAGGTGTTTATGCATATTGTACAGTACTTGCAGGTGTTTATGCATATTGTACATTACTTGCAGGTGTTTATGCATATTGTACATTACTTACAGGTGTTTATGCATATTGTACATTACTTACAGGTGTTTATGCATATTGTACATTACTTACAGGGGTTTATGCATATTGTACATTACTTGCAGGTGTTTATGCATATTGTACATTACTTACAGGTGTTTATGCATATTGTACAGTACTTACAGGGGTTTATGCATATTGTACATTACTTACAGGGGTTTATGCATATTGTACATTACTTACAGGGGTTTATGCATATTGTACATTACTTACAGGGGTTTATGCATATTGTACATTACTTGCAGGTGTTTATGCATATTGTACATTACTTGCAGGTGTTTATGCATAGTGTACAGTACTTGCAGGTGTTTATGCATAGTGTACAGTACTTGCAGGTGTTTATGCATAGTGTACAGTACTTGCAGGTGTTTATGCATATTGTACAGTACTTGCAGGTGTTTATGCATATTGTACAGTACTTGCAGGTGTTTATGCATATTGTACAGTACTTGCAGGTGTTTATACATAGTGTACAGTACTTGCAGGTGTTTATGCATATTGTACAGTACTTGCAGGTGTTTAAATACCAGCTTGTGGACTCTTAAAGTATCCCAGCATTAAATAGAACTCCTTTTCATATAGATAATACTTTAGATCAGGTTATGATTCAAGTTTCATGTAATGACAAATTATGAACAAATGCTTTGTTTTACAGAGTCGCACAGGAAGTCGAGAAAAGGTACTTTTGTGTTTGTTTTGTCATAAAGTCTAAAATGTGTTATACATGTCTGTCATCTTTAAACTTAAAAAATTATCACCTAAGTTTAATGTAGGCATATATGCTTATCACCTAAACATATTTTTTTTTTTTTTTTTTTTTGAGATATATACAAGAGTTGTTACATTCTTGTACAGCCACTAGTACGCGTAGCGTTTCGGGCAGGTCCCTGGAATACGATCCCCTGCCGCGAAGAATCGTTTTTTCATCCAAGTACACATTTTACTGTTGCGTTAAACAGAGGCTACAGTTAAGGGATTGCGCCCAGTAAATCCTCCCCGGCCAGGATTCGAACCCATGACATAGCGCTCGCGGAACGCCAGGCGAGTGTCTTACCACTACACCACGGAGACTGTGTTTATATATATATATGCACATGTTAAAATAATCATCTAAATGTATATGTTCATCTTTAAAATAATCACCTAAACATATGTGCCTGCATTAAAATAATCGCCCAAACATGTATGCTCATATTAAAATTATCACCTAAACGTATATATATACCTGTGTAAAAATTGTCACCAAAACATATTTACATACACTAGATTAAATATTCACCTAAACATATATGACGATAAAATTATCATGTAAACACAATGCCTATGTTAAAATTATCACCTAAGCATATATGACCACATTAAAATTATCTCCTAAGTCTATGTTGACATAATCACCTAAACATTTATGCCCATGTTAGTTAAAATAATTACCTGAACATGTATATGTACCCCTTCGTATTCAATCAGCAGTAAGAAGTCGGATATGATACTGTACCGTGTGGCACTTAATTGTAGTATAGACCATTACCACTTCGTATTTGCACGTTACATTATCAACTCAGTATAATTGTCCCAGACCACGCACTCTTTTCTGTAATATCTTAATTTATTTATTTCCCCACCAGTCATTCCATCGCCACCACCAGCGCCCTCTGCCACTCTCACTGGAAGGTTGCGAGGGTGACATCAGCAAAACTCCAGAGGAATCTGTGTGTTCGATTGAAGGTCCCTCAGTTGTGTCCGTCTACGCTGATGGGCCTTCAGACACTGGAACACCGTCAATCTTGCATAGATCATATAAATTATGAAAATATAACTTGAGGGTACTTGCTATGTTCCCCAGCAATGTAGATGACATCAGAGTACACTTATAAATATTTCATCCATACATGTTTCTTTTGATGATCCATTCAATACAGCAAAAGATGTATTCATTGAAGTACTGTATGTGTAATTCTAAAACAAATTCCAACATGGTGCATGTCTACACATCATAGTACTATGTGTGTACAAATGAAGCAAAAGCAAGTGAGCAACACTTGAGTAAATGATGTTCACAGTATCAGATTTGTAATCATTTTATATCAATATTTTGATTTAGAATATAGATTTTATGTAAATGAAATAGTAATGTAAAAGATTTATGCGAGAAATGAAACCGTTACGGTGTGGGGCAGGAAGTTGCTGGCTCATCAGAGGGCATCTTGAGCCACCATCATAATCTAGTCACAGCTCTAACATTGTTAATACATTTCATGGCTCCCAGTCAATATTTTTATACATCACTCACATTTCATTCTCTAAGCTATATCAAGAGCATTATATCAAGTTTTTTATTACATTTGTTCGTGTAGAATTGTTTATCGCCATATTGCTTTGTTTATTTATAGATAAGATCTTAAAATTAGCAAGAAACCAAAATGATTGTGTAATGTGCAGATGTAGTGTGTGTTGTGTTATGTAAGAACCATACATTGATTTGTTGTCATATGTGTAAACAACAGTTTTAACATTGCTTAGATACATCTTTATGAAGTATCGATGTTAAACATATAGAATAGTTGCATTCATCACACACACATTATTAGCTCAAAATTGTTACCTCAAACTGTTTGTTCCAGTGTTGTGCATTGTGCCTAATGCAAGTTAAATAATGTCCATGAGGCAGCCGAGATTACCAGT
The DNA here is from genome assembly GCF_040958095.1 of Procambarus clarkii. Lineage (NCBI taxonomy): Eukaryota > Metazoa > Arthropoda > Malacostraca > Decapoda > Cambaridae > Procambarus > Procambarus clarkii. Next base: position 11,670,705 of record NC_091220.1, on the reverse strand, counting down.
GAGTTTATTCTCCTTCAAGTGTGTCACAAATATTTCTTTAATTAACATGTGCTCTTGTACTTTTTCATAAGTGTTATTTCCCAAAACTAACATCATTTTTGTTTGCATTCTGTATTAATCATTTTACTATTGACTGGTATCTTTAATATTTCAAATCTTGGAAATTTACTCTTAATGTAATATGAATTTTATGCTTGCATTATACTGTTAAAAAAGTTGCTGAATATTATATTTACACACATGGCCTCCTGTGTTCACTTTCTCACTTGACTTTATTTCTCAGTGTAAGTCTCTCTTCCAGTGTAAGTTTTACTTTCATTATCTGTCATTTTATCTCTGCTTGGTTCCTCTCTCCTCATGTTTTCTCCAGTACTGCTATCTTTATTTCTCTGATTCCTATCCTCTTGAATTAATGGTAAATTAAAGTCTGTTTCAGCTTATGAGGGTCAGCTAGCTTAAATTTCTTATGGAAACTACAAACTACAAGCTTGAGATTAAAATTTTATATATATATATACTGTCTCCACTCGATTATCCGGACTATATGGGAAGGCCCCCAGCCGGATATTCACGTGTTCCAGATAATGGTACTTTTTCACCTCTGAGTCCAAAAGTGACCATTTCCAACTATTCTTATACTACAAACAGCAATTTGAATTGTCTTGCCACATATAATTATTAAATATTCAACTAGAGACCTCAACTTACCTTGTTGGTGTTTGTCTTCTTGATTGATGCCACACATCTTGAAGTTAAGAATTGTTAACAATTTACGTAACCTATACTAACACAACACTAAAATTAACACTTAAAATTACTGTACAGTTCATTAAGCAAAGTTAGTTTTGACTGCCAGCTGCTGAAGCCTCACTGGTTGAAGGCATTTGGGTTGCCTGTGAGGCCTCACTTGTTGAAGGCGCTTGCTTGTGCCTCACTTGTTGAAGGCGCTTGCTTGCGCCTCACTTGTTGAAGGCACTTGCTTGCGCCTCACTTGTTGAAGGCGCTTGCTTGCGCCTCACTTGTTGAAGGCGCTTGCTTGCGCCTCACTTGTTGAAGGCGCTTGCTTGCGCCTCACTTGTTGAAGGCATTTGGCTTGCCTGTGATGCCTCACTGGTTGAGGTGTATAACACACAACTTGTATTTAATTATTAGGACAACCTTCTTCCTCTTAACACCTCCAGAACGATTGATGCTGCTACCAGACAGTCTTGGCCAAAAATGTTCAAAGTTACAGTATCCACTCAATTTAACGGCCTCTTTTATACCGATCTGCCGGTAATAACGACCGGTTTGGGAGACCGGTATTTAGAGCCTCATATAACGGTCTGGCGGTCGATATTACCGAAGGTCGGTATTGTGTTTGTCTTTGTATCAGAGGGTCCTCACATGGCAAGCAGGCCGCCTACCCCTTTCATCCCTTCCCTCACCCTCACTGAACCTCTACCTCCACACCCTCACTGCCTCCCCCCCCCCCCCCAAGACCCTTCTGGGAAATGGCTCAGTAGACTGCCAGCCAGCCAGAGACAACCTGGAGAATATCCATCATTCATGAAACAAGTATTTTATAACTTTTTATTATCATAATAATATTACTAAACAAAATCTGTAATCAAAAATATATATGATGTACATCCAGAATTAAATAAAAAACATCTGGTTAACTAGGTCAAGCGTTAGGCTTATCTCTTCCCTTCCCCACCACCGACAAACACACCCCCACCCGCCCCCCCCCCCCATACTTCCCATACACACGCTCTCTCTCTGCTTCACCTCATCATCCATTGCTCCATCCCTCCCTCCCTCTCTTCTTCCCTCCATCACTCCCTTCATCCCTCCTTCCCTTCCTCCATCCCTCCCTCCCTCCTTCCCAGCTCCCTCCCTCCCTCCTTCCCTCCATTCCTCCCTCCCTCCCTCCTTCCCTCCCTCCCTTCCCTCCCTCCTTCCCTCCCTCCCCTCCCTCCTTCCCTCCCTCCTTCCCTCCCTCCCCTCCATCCCTTCCTCCCTCCTTCCTTCCATCTAAACATCTGGTTGTGAGCTGGTCCCTTCCCCCACCAACGACACTCCCCCTCCCCCCCCAAACTTCCCATGCACACGCTCTCTCTGCTTCACCGCAACAATCATAGCGCCATCCCTCTCTCCCTCCCTCCATCAATCCATCCATCAGTCCATCCCTCCATCCATCTCCATCCACTCCCTCCCTACCACCCAGCCTCTGCCTGCCTGCCTCCCTCCTTGCGGACCCATAGAATTACCCAAATCGGCCCAAATCGGCCCAAAACTACACAAATCGCCCTAGCATTACGTAAGTAATGAAGAAATATGGTATATTTACTTACTATAATGTTGGTGCTACACGTAGAACATGATCAAACCTATTTCTACTCTGAAATAATCTAATTTCATAACGAAATGAGACGTAAATATGTGAGAGGTGACGCCATAGGAAGTCGACGGTCCAAGCGACAATTGTGTGGAGCGACTTATCCAAGATATATGGTCGCCTGGAGAGTGTTTGCTGCCATAACAGCCTCCTGTACACAGTGATCCAGTCGTCGTATTTCATGGCTCAAATTGTCGCAAATTTAATTGGTAATATTAACAAGTAGAATGTGTATTTATAATAATATTTTTCATAAACAGCCACAAAATATTTAATATTTATTAAAAAAAAGTGTCTGGAAGTTAAATCAATTCCACATGACAATAAATTTGTTATATAGATACTAGCGTTATTCGTTGGTATGCGTTCGCTATTTAAACTACTCCTGTCCTTTTCGTTCATAGAACACCGAACCCTACACGCTCTCTGATATATTGCTTAATTAACAAATATTCACAAATAAAGATTATATTTATATATGTTATCAGAAAGGCAGATATAAAATAGTTTGTGTTAATGCATCACAGAGATTATACCTTATTAGAGAGGAAAAATATTCATATTTTAAACAAGGCTTCTTGGCCGACGCTCTCCCTTTCGATGGGAACTATGACCTTTTGAAAATCAATGTTAATTGAATCTAGATATTGTAAAAAACGAAGTTTTTTATGTCATCAGAAAGACATATAAGCTGCATGTTAATACTTTGGTATAAATATAACTGAAGTGAAAGTGAAGATATATGTCTTTTTATAGTTACTTGATGGCTCGCTCAGGGAGTGTGAAGGCCTGCACACAAGCCAATCAATTTTATAATTAATGTACATATATGCAAAGTAACGTCAAAGGTTTTTATTTCAGAATAAAGACAGATGTAGACGATAATGTAAATACATTTCAAGGAAAACATATCTTAAATGAAAGCAAAGATATGGTCAAATAAATGGGCAATACCACACCATCGCCAGTGTCCGGACACATGAATATTCACATTAGGTAGGTGAAAGGAAATGTACCCAACCATTTCCATTTACGCGACCAGTTTCCGTTCTTATGTTCTTACTTACATTTATTGAAATTTATCATCATCATCATTTACAGAAATAAATTAACAAAAATGTAGTAATTTTAATACACAAAATAGAAGTAGATATGTATGTAAATTATGACGCAGGATAGGATCACTATTGCAGAACTATTCGCATACTTTGCGTCATTATATACAGTACTGGAATTTAAAAAAAATCGCGGAATTCAGAGATAACACCATCATTGGTGTCCAAGAAAAGTGTAAGTACTTCATTTATAATGATGTGCTGCCCAAAATCTTAGCGAAGTATCTAAAATTTGCTTACTGTAAGTAATTCATGCAAATGATTGTAAAGTCGTCGCCCAGTTGGATGGGTGTAGAGCACATGACTGTTAAGCTGCCGCCCAGTTGGTTGGGTGTGGAGCACATGACTGTAAAGCTGCTGCCCAGTTGGGTGGGTGTGGAGCACATGACTGTAAAGCTGCCGCCCAGTTGGGTGGGTGTGGAGCACATGACTGTAAAGCTGCCGCCCAGTTTGTTGGGTGTGGAGCACATGACTGTAAAGCTGCCGCCCAGTTGGGTGGGTGTGGAGCACATGACTGTAAAGCTGCCGCCCAGTTGGGTGGGTGTGGAGCACATGACTGTAAAGCTGCCGCCCAGTTGGTTGGGTGTGAAGCACATGACTGTAAAGCTGCCGCCCAGTTGGTTGGGTGTGGAGCACATGACTGTAAAGCTGCCGCCCAGTTGGGTGGGTGTGAAGCACATGACTGTTAAGCTGCCGCCCAGTTGGGTGGGTGTGGAGCACATGACTGTTAAGCTGCTGCCCAGTTGCGTGGGTGTGGAGCACATGACTGTTAAGCTGCCGCCCAGTTGGGTGGGTGTGGAGCACATGACTAAAGCTGCCGCCCAGTTGGGTGGGTTTTCCTGAAGTTTTCCTGAATTAATATATTTTCTCAAATTTATTTCTTATGAAATGATAAAGCTACCCATTTCATTATGTATGAGGTCAATATTTTTTTATTGGAGTTAAAATTAACGTAGATATATGACCGAACCTAACCAACCCTACCTAACCTAACCTAACCCATCTTTATAGGTTAGGTTAGGTTAGGTAGCGGAAAAAGTTAGGTTAGGTTAGGTTACGTAGGTTAGGTTGTCGAAAAACAATTAAGTCATGAAAACTTGGCTTATTAGGCAAATCGAGCCTTGCATAGTAGGCTGAGAAGTGCGTTCTGGCTACTAGGTAGGTAGGGTTGGTTAGGTTCGGTCATATATCTACGTTAATTTTAACTCCAATAAAAAAAATTGACCTCATACATAATGAAATGGGTTGCTCTATCATTTCATAAGAAAAAATTAGAGAAAATATTTTAATTCTGGAAAACTTGGCTTATTAGGCAAATCGGGCCTTGCATAGTAGGCCGAGAAGTGCGTTCTGGCGGGTCCATAGAATTACCCAAATCGGCCCAAACCTACACAAATCGTCCTAGCATTACGTAAGTAATGAAGAAATATGGTATATTTACTTACTATAATGTTGGTGCTACACGTAGAACATGATCAAACCTATTTTTACTCTGAAATAATCTAATTTCATAACGAAATAAGACGTAAATATGTAAGAGGTGACGCCATAGGAAGTCGACGGTCCAAGCGACAATTGTGTGGAGCGACTTATCCAAGATATATGGTCGCCTGGAGAGTGTTTGCTGCCATAACAGCCTCCTGTTCACAGTGATCCAGTCGTCGTACATACATGTATGTATGAGTGTGTGTACATGTGTATACAACATTAATAATTTTGTAACTAGCGTCAAACACTTACTTGCTTAGCTAACCGAACTAGAGGGTTCAGTTCCTGAACCGATTATGTGCCTCTGTAAACCTTTACACCACCGCCCACGGGATGGGTATGGGGTGCATAATAAAGAAAGAAATAGAAGAAATTGAAATTGCATAATACGGTTATTGACATTCAATAATAGTAAGATAAGTTTTGATATTAAGTTTTTAAGTAAGATAAGTTAAGATAAGTTTTAAGTAAGACAGTTTTGATATTCCTAGAGTACGACTTAATCAAACTAGAAATGCTCTACAAATCAAGGGGCCCAGAATGTGGAATGACCTTCCCAACCATGTTAAAGACTGTACCTCTCTCAACCAGTTTAAGTTAAAAGCGAAGCTATACCTAATAAATTCCCTGTAACCTACCTTACCCCTCTAATGTCATCCAATGTCTGTTTTTTTTTTTTTTTTTTTTTTTTTAAGAGCGCTGTTTGTCGACATAATTGTATTTGTGCTGCTTTTTCATCTATGTTTTCATTTCTTGTTTTCATTCTACTCATTATGCTCAATTAGTATTAAGCTTGTCATTTAAGTTTATCATGCCCGAAACGCTTTGCGTAATAGTGGCTTTAGGCATTGTATGTACTAGCTCTACCAATAAGTCAAACAATCTTTGTAAAAATTTATTGTATGTATGTACCTTACCTAAATAAACATTTTATTTTTTTTTTTTTATTTTATAAATCAATGAGGACCAAATGGGAGACCAGTGATCAGATGAATATTACAGACTCAAGAGTAGCCTTCTCTTCTTATATATAAATGAAAAAATAAATTCGTTTGTTTAATTCTAATGCTTGTAGGCGAGAACAGGTGTGAACGCCAGCTAGCGCACAAGTACATGAGCGCCCAAAATACTTTTACACAAAAGACATGTACAGACAGGCGTGTGGCTTCTGACTTCTTTTTTATTGATTAATATTAAATATTAGGCGCTTACCTATAATAGTTATCATTTTATGCAAGTATAACTATCACATAATAAATATAAAAGGAGTTTATCAAAAAACTGACAGAAGTGTTGTGTTTTGTGCGTTGTATCGTGTTTGTGGGCATTCGGGTGTGTTGTGTTTACGCTGGCGGGCGGCGTCCTTACCAACTCCGGATTATGTCGTATTACATCACTAAACTTCATTTAATAACTATATGCCTGTTAAATAGAAGATTTTAATTGTTAATAGCATTATATTGTCGTTTTAATATGGAACACGTACACATATGCGAAACGTCTAAAGTTGGTGTCTGAAGTGGTAAAAATATTAGTGTGCGATGTTGTCAATGTACGAAGTGTCTTGTATCAGAGTCCATAGGAATTACCGTTTGTCGTGGCGCCATCTATGTTTTGACAGCAGTACTACTAATGTTCCCACGTTATGTGATGATCGCTATACGGCTGTTACGGTCAGTTGCTCTTCTATATATGTTTATGGACAACGTAGGTGATTTGAGGCAATTTGCGGCCAGAGTGAAATAGTATCCACGCGGTGAGTGATGGAGGAGGATATATACTGCTGTGTACTCGACCAGCGGGTGAGAGGTAAGTTATATCGAACAATTATGGGGGAATAGATGGGTTATTTTAAGCGTAGAATGTCAGGTAACCGGTAACTACACAGATGGGGTAGTGTTTTGTTAAGTCTTTATTTACTAAAGTGGAACATTACATTATGCCTTTAGCTGAACAAGTCTACTGGTGGGGGAAGTAGACGGGTTTTATGAAAGTATTTTACCTAAATATTTGTATTTGGTTAACTAGTTCAGCCGTTACCAGGGAGGGTGTTCCTTTAATCTAATCTAAAAATTCTAGCCGGACAAAGTGATTAATTAAAGAAATTGAATAGAACGAAGTGGTTTGCCAGGGTGCTTAACATTTAGTTTAGTTCACTTACTATGCAGCCCATGCTTAAAGAATGCAAGTTTATCATATTTAATTTACCGTAGTTTTACTAGACTAAATACTGTATACCGTTTTTACTCTATTTAATACAGCATGTCGGGTAAATGCCAGTCGCAGAAAGTTCCTAATATGGTAAGCTTTAAAGGAAAATTTTGTAAACTTAATTTTATCGTTTAAGTTAGCGGCCAATTAGCTTGGTCTATTCTGAGGAAAGTTACTAGAATTTAACATTTGCAAGTAGCATCACTTCTTTTTGAGAAACGTGACTAGATACATGAATTGCATAATTTGACTACTGGCTGTTCATGGTTTAGGTTACATAGTTGAGGAAATAGTGATAAGGTTTGTGATTTTGTGTACTTTGACTTTAGCAGAGATTTTGATAGTGGCACAAAATTGATAAGAGGCTAGCATCATTGGGAGTGCTGACTAAAGTTGATTAGGGCGTGGTTATACCAAAGGAAATGATAGTATAAATGGGGTTAAATTGGGGGCAGAAATGTTGAAAGTAGTGCCTAAAGGCTGTCCTTAGACCTCGGTTATTCACACCAGATTTTGGTTTAGACTGCAATAGTTGCAGAAATATCATATAAAAAAACTGATGCCCTAAATAGTCTTGAAATGGTTAAGCCTACCAGATGCAGTTTAATGCTGACAAATGTAAAGTTTGGAGGCTAGGTAATGGTAAAGATGAGCTAGATGGTGTAGATTGTTAAGGGTATTAAATTTTTTGCAGGTGGTGAATTGTCCCCGAGCTGGCACTGCTCTCCAGCCTGGGATGTTGATTGGTTAGTCTTCAACTGCCTCCCAACATGGTAGTGAGGTCCTGAGCTGACATGCAGTGAGGAATGTGGAAAGCTTCCTGAATTGGCACATGGTATGCCTCCCTTTCAAACCAGCAGCTGGCACAAATGTTCCAGCCAACATCAGAATAGTGGATGAAGCCCACACTAAAATGTAAGTTACAGTAAATGGACACCCCCCCCCCCCCCTTTTGACACTGAACATTCCTTAAAGAAATTAAACATTTCCCATCTGAATTTTTAAAGTACTGAATGCTAATTTTAAAAGTAAAGCTAGGTCAGTTTTAAATCTGAAGTTAATTTGTTTACATATTTTTCAGATGAGTGAGTGATGCATGGACTGAGGCTCCTTTACTCTGCAAAAGGAAATCTACAAAGTGGGTGAGTTTGAATTCCATGTTTTAGCTATATCAATGACACTTAAATCATAATTCTTATATCTAGTCCATTTATAGGTGTGTAACAATGTCCTACTGTTACAACCCACAGGGATTGATGCAGTTTGTACTGATCCTACCCCATTTCATAGAAGGGGACCAGGCAGTCTTGCAGATTTCCCTGTCTTGGCTTTTTCAGAGCTTTGCTCTACTACCCATCTAATAGATGGACTAGAATTGCATAGGTTTAGGGACCCTTAACAATGGTGACATTGTTAATTCTTACAGGGCTTGTTTGCTGAATGGGTGGATGCATCTAAAACTCTAGTGCCTGGCATGCATTGTACAGTGCTTTCTGTAAAGTATATGTACAATGTGTTGATGGCACTGAAGTGGTGGATGTAATGCACCCATTCAGGGAACAAGCTCTGAACTAAAATCAGAGGAAGGATAGGCCTTGCTGAGCCTATCTTAAAAGATAGGCAGTTAGGATTTTTGGGGCTTATTATTAGGCATTGGTGATAATAAAAGTAGTGTCCCTGTTTAATGTTTATTTTTCTTTTACAGGTGATTGTCTCTGGAGTTGTCTTTGCCTTTTGGATCTTCTGTTCATCTAGGAGCATCTGTCCCACAACCTGAAACAGTAATAAATACTATGTAAAACTTATTAAATAAAACACTTTTAATGAAACTACTTTATATACCTTTCCTGAAATTAGGCAATAGATTTAATCATGCTGGAAATTACTGTTTACTACTATTGATGCAATGTTTAAACATCTGAATTTTTTTTACTTTGAAAATAAATACTTGGTAAAATTTACACCTATTTGTAACTTGTTACATAGGTGCATGCAAAGTGTACTACCTATTCAATTTACATAAAATAACATTGCAAATTAGTCTGAAATATTAAGTGGAAGAAACTTTAGTCAACTAAAATATTTTTATATTTGAAAGTAAATTTAAAGCTATGCAACACCTGATCTTTGAATTAACTAATCATAATTTCTAATGTTTTGTAAAAAGCTTATTATTAAATTTAAAAGTGACACTGAAGTATCTATACAACATGGTTTTCACAGTCTTTTGTAACTTAAATTTAATCACAGCTCTTAAATGATTTGTCTGCCAAACTCTTCAGATATTCTGAAATATTTTACCTAGATTTCAACCATCATTGTTTGAAAGGGCAAAACCAGATTACTGTCAATTAGTTTGACCTAACATCTGCAAGGTCCTGAAGGAATGGATTTTTTTTTTTTTTGTAAAACTGTTTGCTAAAACCCAACCCTGCCCACTTTTTTAAGATGTGCTAATTGCAACATTACCAAAGTACTTTGGCTATTAAAACAAAGTTGCTTCCTAGTCTTTTCATTTGGTACTTAAGGCCTAACAGGTACATAGTAGGAAGGACAAAAGAATGGTTGAGGACCCTTTCATTTCTTTTTAACATTAATGACTGGGGAAAAATGCTGTCATACCACAAGGGGTCTTAACCCTTGTCATATACATCATTGACATTAATCAAATTATTACCAACCACAAAAATTGCTGATAACATTTGTTATAAAAAATAATAATGTTATATTGAGGCCATAATGCAGATCTCTAACTCTACAAATAGTAACAAGACTGGCAATTTCTTAATATAAAACAAATAAAAATCCAAGACCTTGCATGTGAGCCAGAACAATCCATATCACAACTACATTAAAATGAAACAACAATGAAGGTAATTATCAAAAGAAGGCACCAAACCGGGAAGGCTATGTAGCACCATCAGAGGGCACTAAATATCACCAAGAATGCCAATACGAGAACAAAAACGCATAGGGCGAACGATATCAAAAGTATCCAATTCACCTAGAATTCTATCAAGGGACAGTCGGAAAACAAGACATGCTCGTCCTGCAAGTCAGGACATTCAACAAGGATATGCACAACTATAAGAGGGACAACGCAATTCGGACAATAAGGAGCAGGGCGGCGCTCCATTAAGTGACCGTGGGTTAAGCGGGTATGACCAACCCACAGCCGTGCCAAAGCAGTGTCCCACCGCCGGTTACGGTGGTAGGAGGAAGGCCACGGGGACACACTAAGTTTGAGAGTATGCAGCTTGTTACCAACCACAGAGGATCAACAACCCTGCCAACGGGGGAGCAATGAATAACAGGATAAAAGTCGGAATAAGGAATACCTTTACGGGAGATGGGACAAGAACGGATAGCTTCCTTAGCGCCAGCATCCGCACGCTCATTGAAACACTAATATGGCTGGGAACCCAGCAAAACTCTACTGATTTAAATTTACTAGAAATAAGAAACAGCCAATGTTGAATCTCAATGACCACCGGATGGACAGGATTAAAGGACCCTAGAGCCATGAGGGCACTACGAGAATCAACTACAACCACAAAGGAGGAATGAGAATGAGAAAGCAAGAGACGAAGAGCATAGAGAATAGCATAAAGTTCTGCCGTAAAGACGCTAGCCTCCGAAGGGAGGCGACACATGTAAGTACAGTCAGGAAAAACAACAGAGTAGCCCACACCATCCGCAGACTTAGACCCATCAGGGAAGATGGAAATAGAGTGGGAGTGCGAAGAAAAGTGCTCAAGGAAGAGGCTTTTCAGAATTGTAGGAGGGGTAAAGGCTTTAGTAATACAAGTCAAGGACGTAGAAAACTTGGGAAGGGGGACTCTCCACGGAGGTAATGAAGGAACAATACGAGGAGAAACATTAGAAATATGAACAGAAAGAGAATCCTGTAAGCGAGATAACTGGACAGAAAGTGGGATACAATGAAGAGGAACAGGAACCACAGGAGGAGGAAAAGTCAATGCACGACAGAGGCGAGAGGAAGGATGTTGGAAGGACCGCGCAAGATAGCGAAGACAGTAGCGATCACGGCAGTCCTGAAGAGAGAGAAAGCCAGTGTCAACATACAAACTAAGGGCGGGAGTCGAACTAAAGGCACCAGAGCCGAGACGCAACCCAGTATGGTGCAAAGCATCAAGACGGCGAAGAGTAGAAGAAGCAGAAGAGTATGCAGGGCAACCATAATCGAGTTTAGACAGGACGAGAGAGGAGTGCAAATAGAGGAGCGTGCGCCTATCCGCTCCCCAAGAAGTATGGGACAAAACCTTAAGGAGGTTAAGGGCCTTAGAGCATTCAACTCGGAGGCAAGAGATATGGGCTGACCAAGACAAACGAGTGTCAAAGACTAACCCCAAAAGCTTCGCGTAATTCCTGTACACAATGAGATGACCATAAAGCAACAACAATGAAGTAAAGGTCCTTTCAGTAAGAATCTATCATTCACTGAAAGTTGCTGCAGTTAAAAATAAAAGAAAATACAAGTCCCTAGAAATAAACAAGCAACCTTTTTGACTAAGGAAAAGAAGGTAGTTATTCTACTGTATAAGTCTAAGTATTCACTTAGATAACTGTATCCAAGCATAGAGGTTCCCCCCCCCTCCCTTTCAGAAAAACATCTACTTTCGAAAAAGTTTAACATTGGCCAACAAAAATGATTCTAGAACTAAATTGCCTAATACCAGGAACAACTGAGAGCCATGACAAACACTGCAACCCTCTCCTACCCCCAAGTCTTATGCTATTTATGATCCAAGGTAATTTGAGATACTATACTCTACTTCCTACAGACGAGTCTAGTGAGAGGGTGATCTCCTGGCGATTAAATTGAAGCACGATACAGGTGTCAACGAACATCAGTCAGCCCACTTGTCAGCACAGTGGATAACTAATGACATCATAATCTGCAGTGTTCTATGCCTCCCTGTGGCCATTTAAATCAATAAAACACAGGGTTGTGGCAATGTTTACAGCATAAGGCAAGGTATAGAGGAATCCTGGAATGCCATGTAATGTGTAGTCCTTGAATGTGCTTTAGGCAACCAAATTGAATAACAACATTTCTGGTGTTCGGCTATATAATCTGAGTTTCTCATTCGGTATAATGTTTTAAACCTAAATAGGAATTCACTTTAAAGGTCAATTTATTTGGAAAGTGCTAACCAGATTCCAAATTACTGTGCTCTGAAAGTACTACAAGGCAAGTTTAACCGAATGAGTGTTTGCCTATCCATACCCCCATGAGGTATGTGACAACACTGAATAAAGAAAGGGTCTTTGAGCATTCACCGTGCAGGTATTTGACATGACCAATATAGCCAAGTGTTAAAGATCATTCTAAGCAGTTCTGCACAATCCATATACTATCAATTAATATAATTGTACAATGGTGCTTGGTGGATGATATTTCCTATTAAAACTCATTGGACAACTGTTTGTATTAGACATTTTAAACCTACAAATGATAGCCCTAGATATCGCACTACAGTATTAATTACAAGATGAACAATGTAAAATCAATACCACAACAGCAAAGGATGACGGCTTTTCAACAACTGACAAACACCCAGGTCTAACACCAGCCATCCCGAGAGAGGACGTCCCAAGCATGTACACCCCACAACTTTACATCACCTTTGCTACCTCACGCGAGCACGCAGCAGCATGAAGATGCCATACTCCCAAACCAACTCCATGCACTTTGAGGCTTTAACAACTCAACATTTAAAAAGTTGATTTAAAAAATCAAACACCTGAATTTTTTTTCCCTAATTAAATTTACTAAGGAAATGCACACCAAGCCATGAAACTTAAAATGAAGATGAACAAACTACACACAACTGTCACCAAACTTCCACATACCACCCCCTTCTCACTCCTGCCCTCCCTCCTTAGGTGCTCTGATTGGCTGAGCACCTGAGCCACCACCACTCACCTCTTGTTGTGAGAGCCTAAAGCATGTTTGGTTGCACTTTAAAAGTTCCCGAGTGTACTCGCCTAATTGTGAGTACCGCCTGCCCGGTTCACCATTTTGTTTTTCAATCTACCTCAATTTACCCCTTTACAGTCAAATATTGTGCAAAGTTCTGTTTAAGACTTGTCCCTTCTTAACTTAAATAACTGCTTTGGCCATCTGCAATCTTTCTAGGTGGGTAACAATGACTCTTGAGGCCAGAAAGGACTTATCAGACGGCGATCATAACAATACGGTACACACACAAAATCACAACCTGATATACACCAAGCAGAAAATCCACTGGAGCTGTGAGGCGACGTAAACCCTTGCCCAAGGCACTGGCAGCTGCATACTCTACCACAGTATATTACTGACTTTGTAAAAGTCTTACAAACGGATTTCCCCATAAATCACAGCAAGTTTTGAGGCCACTCCTTGAGTCAACGTCTTACGTAAGCCCTACAAGCACTCGGGTGAAGGCTGAAGCAGTTCAACACCATACGCCCCAACCTCAAATACACAGTTGAGAGGCGGGACCAAAACGTGATTTTCTGTGTGTGCCTGAAGTTGGGGCATACGGTCTTGCTTCACCCTTCACTTTACCCTTCACCGGTGTACTTCAGGGGTTTTATTTAATACTTGGACTGGCTTCAGTAGGGCCTCCAGACTTTCTGTGGCTTCACAAGTGTCACGTGAATCCCCTGCATAGCAGTGGAACTGCCTTTTCCCTTCACCTTCAATGCCTCTGCACTGGAAGTATACATCTACACCAGCCCAGAAGAGTCATCAGTCCTGCCACCTCTCCATACCCCCCAGGGCCTGGCACGGCCTGGTACGACTCAGAGGCAAGCCGGGCGCCACTGTTAACTGGCAGTTTGTCCCCACAAACAAGCAGTTAGCCGCCTTCAACTGACAGTGGTACAGCTCAACACAAAGGCACCGCCAGCCACAACGAGCAGTTTGCTAGTTGACCAGATGTCCACCTTGTGTTGACACTGATGAGTCATCACCGCCGGACTATATAAAGAGCGCTGCCTCCCTGGAGAGGCAATCTCTCCCTTAGTGCTCTAGGATCACCTTCGTGTCTCTAACCCGTCGTCCGCTTCCAGCCAACGTCGTGTGACTGATGCCATGGTGGTATGGTAGCTGTCTTCAGAACACCAGTATATCTTCATACTTTTATTCATTGCTTATAGTTTATTTTTTGCATTTAAGGTCATACTAACTTGTTCACCTTTGCATTACATGATAGTCAAGTATTGTCATGTGTTATTTTTGTTCATTACTATTTCAGTAAATTGTTTAATTATTTATTTGATAATTTTCATTTGTTTCCACCTGCAACTTACACACTGCAAGGCCAATAGCAGCATTTCTTTCATTTATGTGAGGGAGAGCCATACTATCTTGGTTCAGTATAGTTGTGATACCATAACCCGTCACACAAGATATCCAGTTGTAAGACTTTTACCATCAGTGGTGGTAGAGTATGCAACTGGCAATGCCTTTGTTACAGGTTCGCTTCATCTCACAGCCCCAGTGGATTTTCTCACACATTTGAATACATGAAACAACTTTATTTGATACATTCCAAACCAAAGTACTGTACAGTACAGTAATTATCAAACCATCAAATGTGTGGGATAATCATAGTGCGCTAAATATCACTAACGTCGCCAATACAAGAAAAAAACGCATACGGCGAACAATATCAAAGGTATTGAATTTACCAAGAATTTTATCGAGGGACAATTGACAGTGAGGGATGGTCGGGAAGCAAGACACGTAAGTCCTGGAAGTCAGGACATGTAGAGACAACGGTTTGGACAATAAGAAGCAGGGCAGCGCTCCATTAAGTGCCCGTGAGTTAAACGTGTACGACCAATATACAACCTCGCCAGAGCCGTTTCCCACCACCGGTTACGGTGGTAGGAGGAAGGCCACGGGAACACACTACTCTTAAGAGCACGCAGTTTGTTACCAGTAACAGAAGACCAACAACCCTGACAACGGGCAAGAATGGGGAAATGAATAACTGGGTAAAAGTCATAATAAGGAATACCTTTACGGGAGATGGGACAGGTGCGGATAGCTTCCTTAGCGGCAGTGTCCGCACGCTCATTTAAGAACGCACCAATATGGGTGGGAATCCAGCGAAATTCCACTGTCTTAAATCTACTGGAGATAAGAAACAGCCAATGTTGAATTTCAACTACCAAAGGATGGACTGGATTAAAGGACTCTAGAGCCATGAGGGCACTGCAAGTGTCAACTACAAACACAGAGGAGGATTGACAGCGAGAAAAAGAGTTGATGAAGAGCATAGAGAATAGCATAAAGTTCTGCCATGAAGATGCTAGTCTCCGGAGGCAGGAGACACAAAGGTGCAGTCAGGAAAAACAACAGAGTAGCCTACACCGTCTGCAGACTTAAGACCCATTGGTGAAGACGGAAATAGAGTGGAAGTGTGAAGAAAAGTGTTCAAGGAAAAGATGATTTAGAACTGTAGGAGGGGTAAAAGTTTTAGTCATGTGGGTCACGGCTTACAGAATTTAGGAACTGGGACCCCTCCATAGGGGCAAAGACGGAATGACACGAGGGGAAATATTGGTAACACAAACTGAAAGAGCATTTTGTAAGAGAGAGAACCGTACAGAAAGAGATAGGTGGTGAAGGGGAACAGGAACCACAGGATGGGTAAAGGTCAAGGCATGACATAAGCAAGAGTGAGGGTGCTGTAAGGACCGTGCAAGGTGGAGAACACAGTAGCGATCATGGCGATCCTGTAGAAACAGGACGCCAGTTTCAACATACAGGCTTAGGGTAGGTGTCAAAGGAAAGGTACCAGAGCTGAGCCGTAAACCAGTATGATGCAGTGTGTCCAGATGGTGAAGGGTAGAAGGAGAAGCAGACGAGTAAACAGGGCCATAATCGAGTTTAGACAGAACCAGAGAGGAATGTAAAGAGAGGAGCAGTGTCGATTAGCTCCCCAAGAAGTATGGGACATGACCTAAAGTTAGTTAAGGGCCTTAGAGCATTCAACTCGGACGTAAAAAATATGGGGCGACAAAGACAAACGAGTGTCAAAGATTAGCCCTAAAAGCTTTAGCAGATTCTTTGTACAAAAGGGGATGACCCCTGTTACCTAACAGTAAATAGGTATCTGGGAGTTAGCTGTTACAGGCTGCTTCCTAGGGGGGTGCGTGTGTGGGAGAAAAAAAAATTTAGTAGTTAACCACTGAACTGCTCTGTCTCCAAATAACACCCTGTGCACAAGAAATAAATTCTTTCCAAAAAATTTTTTCTCTTCTTATATTGTTAAAATGCAGAGTCTGATCACGGGAAAACTAAACAAAAAATATTGTATGTGACTTACTTTAGCTGCGATGGAGCTGGGAAGTTGAGCAAATTATGGGCGCTGAGCGTTGGAGCGATGGGGGTCTGTCGGCCCCGCCACCCCGTGCGACGGCAGTTGCTGCGAATAAAATGTTGCGCAATTATTTTGAAGTTTCTCATTCATTTCTTCCTTTTTTTTTGCTGTAATATTATTTAAAAGTGTGTAATTTGTGGAATTTATATACAGGCATACCTCAGAGTGCGAGTTTAATCCGTTCCTGGAGACGCCTCGCCTTCCGAAAACTCGCATTCCGAAGTTAATTTCCCCATAAGAAATAAAGGGAAATGAATTAATCCGTTCCTGACTACCCCAAAAACCCCACATCAAACTAAATTTTTATACCTAATTTACCTAATTCATCTAAATAAACCTACAAAAGTATGTTCCAGTTATTACTTACCTTACTGTCGAGTGCTGTAGGCGTATGGAAGATGGTGAGGAGGGGGGAGGAGGAGAGGAGTTAGTGTTTGGAAGGGGAGTCCCCTTCCATAATCACATCAGGCAGTGAGGACCTTTCTGGTGTGCTCTCCCTGGGACGTTTAACCTGAGTGCCACTAGGTCCTGGTTGAGGTTCACTGCTCGATTTCTTCACCAAATATTTGTCCATGAAAGCTTGCTTTTCCCTTCTTCGCAAGCTGTCTCTGTAGTAAGGCATCACATTGTCATTGAAAAGATTAAGACAACGGCCTACTACAGTTTTGTCTGGGTGAGTGTGTTCAATAGTTGTTTGAATCTCTTCCCACATCTGACACACCTTCTTAATTACTGCAGAAGGGACATTCGCTGATGCTGTTGCCACCACCTCCTCCTCCACTGCAGAATCATTCGCTGCTGTGTTGGCTTGCTGTTCCTGTTGAAGGGCTAGGAGTTCTTC
The DNA here is from genome assembly GCF_040958095.1 of Procambarus clarkii. NCBI lineage: Eukaryota > Metazoa > Arthropoda > Malacostraca > Decapoda > Cambaridae > Procambarus > Procambarus clarkii. The sequence goes on along the minus strand of NC_091220.1, from coordinate 11,653,269 downwards.
GGTGGTCAGTTCTTCGTTGTGTTCTTCCACCAACTCCTCCACATCATCACCATCCAATTCCAAGCCCATTTTCTGGCCTAGACTAACAATTTCCTCAACAATAGGCGCATCATTTATAGGCTCAAACCCCTCAAAGTCTAGTTCTCTCACACCTTCAGGCCACAATTTTCTCCAGCCAGAGATCAGGGTTCTTTGAGTCACTTCTTGCCAGGCTTTGTCAACGAGTTTTAAAGCACTAAAAATGTTAAAATGCTCTCTCCAGAACTCTTTGAGGGTGAGGTTTGTGGCTTCAGTCACTTCAAAACATTTCCGGAAAAGTGCCCTTTCATACAGTTTCTTAAAATTCCCTATGATTTTCTGGTCCATAGGCTGAATTAGAGGAGTGGTGTTAGGAGGAAGGAATTTAACTGTGAGGAATTTATTGTATTGAGGCATCAAATCATCTTCCAAGCCTGGAGGATGAGCAGGAGCATTGTCAAGGAGAAGCACGGCTCTGAGTGGCAATTGTTTCTCCTGCAGATATTTTTCTATGGCAGGGCACAGCACTTCATTCACCCACTCCGAAAAAATAAGCCTAGTCACCCATGCTTTTTTATTAGACTTCCACATCACAGACAAACGGGTTTTCTGCACATTATACTGTTTGAAAACCCTTGGATTTTCAGAATGATACACTAGCAAGGGTTTAATTTTTAAATCGCCACTCGCATTTGAACACAGCACAAGCGTAAACCTATCTTTCATAGGCTTGTGTCCAGGCAAGGATTTTTCCTCCTTGGTAATGTATGTCCTCTTAGGCATTCTTTTCCAAAACAGTCCTGTTTCGTCACAATTAAACACTTGTTGCGGTAGGTATCCCTCAGCCTCTGCAAACTCTTTAAATTCGTCAATAAATCGTCCAGCGGCTGGTTTGTCTGAGCTGGCTGCCTCCCCATGCCTTGTAACACTATGGATACCACTTCTCTTTCTAAATTTTTCAAACCAGCCCCTGCTTGCCTTAAACTCTTTCTTATCTGCATCACTCGTTGCAGGGGTCTTCTTTAGAAGGTCTTCGTGCAACACCCTGGCTTTCTCAGAAATAATGGCCTCCGAAACACTATCACCCCTCAACTCCTTGTCGTGTATCCAAATTAATAACAACTTTTCCACTTCTTCAAGTATTTGTGGTCTTTGTGTCGTTAATGTTCTTACTCCTTTTGCCACATTAGCACTCATAATCTTATTTTTCTTCTTAAGTATAGTGCATATTGTTGATGTCGCTTTGTTGTACTGCCTACAAAGATCAACAACACGTGTACCGTTCTCATGCTTTCGAATGATCTCTTGTTTCTCCTCTATTGTCATCCTCACATGAGCTTTCTGGCCTTTATCCTTACCACTGGCTTTCTTGGGACTCATGGTGAGATATATAATAACAAATTGTATAGACAAATCACCAAAAATCCAACAAAACACTGAAAATTCACGACAAGAATTGATGTGGGGGTAGTCACTGCGCGCGAGACAATGGTGAACTGAGGGGCAGCGGGGCAGAGGGGCGACGATCGCCGAACGACCACGCGCTAGGTCGGCTGTACGCGTATCAACAAACTCGCGTTCAAACTCGACTCCCGAAGTAACCATCGCCTTCCGAGACAAATTTTTGGAGTAAATACACCTCGCCTTCCGAAAATCTCGCATACAGGGACAATCGCATTCCGAGGTACCACTGTAATTTAAAGTATAGAACATCGCTATGCTCAAAATTATGGGCCTCATATATGCGACATATTCTACAATCAAACAGTGCTTTTGCTGTTATTACACTATATACACACATTGTATATACCCATCTACGTATGTATTCACCATAACGATCCACTATGTTGGTATGGTGAGCCCAAAAAACATGAGTGAGCTGCCACACCCTGCCAGTCCTCCCTCCCTCCTCCAACACATTACTCGCCAACATTCCTCCTCCCAAAATACTGTTATTGTGTTTATTACACTATTTACACACGTTATGTATAAGTATGTACATGTTTTATTCAAGTACATACGTACATACTTGCCATCTCCTCACCTCTCTCTCTTGCCTACTTAATGCTCTTGCTTCCCTCATCTCATCACAATCGACTTTATAATGGTCCAGGACGGATCGAAATGTCGTCTATTCAATTTCCAGTGTGTGGTTTGGTCAACAATGAAACCTTCATGCAAGATCTTATAAAGAAAACCCCTAGAACGAGTTTTGCAGATACGAAAGAGTTTAAGGTGAGTAGGGGATGGTTTGAGAAATTTTGAAAAAAGACGTGGTATTCAGTGTTGTGAGGCATGGTGAGGGTGCCAGCTCAGACAAAGTAGGGGCTGAAAGATTTGTTTGTGATTTTAAAGATTCTGTAGATACTGTATTGATGGATATATTCCACAACAAGTGTTTAATTGTGAGGAGACATGGCTATTCTGGAAAAAATTGCCGAAGAGGACATACATTACCCAAGAGGAGACGTCACTGCCCGGACACACGCTAACTTGGGCTAACTTGTGTCAGGATAGGCTAACTCTTGTGCTGTGTGGCGATTTGAAAATTAAACCCTTGCTCGTGTATCATTCCGAAAATCCAAGAGTTTTAAAAAATATATAACGTGCAGAAAAACTGTGATGTAGAGTGGTTTGCCCTGCCATCAAAAAATATCTGCAAGAGAAAAGTTTGACACTAAAGGGCCTGCTTCTCGACAATGCTCCTGCTCATCCTCCAGACTTGGAGGGTGCATTGTTGGGGCCACTTTTTTTTTTTTAGGGATATTCCTGCATGGGCCCTAAGTTTCTGGCTAATGAACCAATGACATGAAGGAGGAGTTTTCAACCTACCTTGTGTTAGGTGTGCAGGGGTCAATAGGCTGAACATAATGTCAGGAGCAAAGGGGGGCGTTTGCCTCTTCAAACACAATTGTGACCATCTTCATCTCTTCGAACTATCCTAAATGCTCTCTTCACCTGTCTGACCAAATTGGGTGTCCAGACCACCTTTGAATCTGAAATTGTAAAATTAATAGTGATTTCAGAATATTCAGTCCATTTATACTAACAAAATTATATACAGTATACTGTAATTGAAATTTTACAGAATGATAAAGGCAATTTAGTAACTTTGTTAAAATGCACATGGGGGAAATACATGAAAATAGGTTAATATGGTTTGTAAGGTTGATGGGAAATGTTTATTACTTTTATGATTTAAAAGATGTATAGCCCTGATACTCCATCCTGGGTGCATTCCACCAGGTAATGACCACAGCAAAAGTTTTCCACGAAGCTCTATTGTCACACAAACTTTTCACATTTTCAAACTTGATTCATCTTTCCCCCCCCCCTCGTTCCAGGGGTTTTCTTTAAAAGGTCTTCATGCAAATGCCTTGGTTTCTCACAAATGATGGCCTCTGAAATGCTATCACCTGCTAACTCCTTGTTGTGTATCCAAATTAATAAAAACTTTTTAACATCCTCAAGTGTTTGTGTTCTTTGTTTCGGGATTGTTGATATGCCTTTTGCCACTTTAATGCTCATAATGTCCTTTTTCTTAGCAAGTATAGTGCATATTGTTGACATAGATTTGTTGTACTGCCTAGCTAGTTCAACAACCTGTGCACCATTTTGATGTTTATGAATGCTCTCTTGTTTTTCCTCTATGGTCATTCTCACATGTGTTTTCTTGGCTTGAACCTTACCACTGGCTTTCTTGGGACTCATGGCAAGATATATCATAACAAATTTTATGTTCAAATAGCCAAAAATCCCAAAACAAATGTAATGCTTTACAAAGAATTCAGGCGCGATAGTTACTAGGCAGGAGACACTGGTAAACTGAGGCGCAATCACCATGCCACCACGCGCTAGGTCAGCCCATACGTATATCAACAAACTCCTTTCCCGAGGCAAAGTTTGTAACCCGATTCAAATTTTTCGAAGAAATTAGGCTCGTAACCCGAAAAGTTCATAAATATTCATTCGTAAGCCGAGGTGTCACTATATATAACTAAAAAATTAAACTCAGGATTACTTTCAACCCCCACCCCTTTTGCTCTACTCCATCACCACCTACCTTCACCCCCCTCTATGATGTACTCTTCCATAGACACCTACCTTTGCCCCCTCCTCCCCTCTACTCCTCCATCATCACCTACCTTCACACCCCCTCCCTTCTCCTCCTCCATCGTCACCTTCCTTTCACCCTCCTCTATGATGTACTCTTCCATAGACACCTACGTTCACTGCATATAATGCTTCCCTCTACTCCTCCATCGTCACCTACTTTCACCCCCCCCCCCTCCGCTCTACTCCTCCAGGGTCGCAGACAATTTCACGAGCGTGAGAACTACGAGTTCTCTAACCACTCTCACACTTCTACTCTCTCACCAGTGAGGGTAGGGAAGGAGGGAGGAAATGAAGGAAGAAAGGTGGGGGAGAGAGAATAGACAGGGGGGAGGAGGGCCTAGATACATTTCTTCCATATAGATAGGTAGACTGAGGGAGAGCTGCTTGCCAAGAGCCCTATCAGACAGGCTTCCTATTCCTCAACCCTCCCTAATATGCCACATCCTGGTCAGGACAACTTGCTCGATTGTTATTCTTGGTGTGACTCGAGAACTGACCTCGAGGCGGGGCATGGGCATGGATTATCTCCCTGGGGCACGCACCTCCCTGCCCCAGCTCTCTCTCTCTCTCTCTCACATAATCTATCAAGGGTCTAACATGAGGTCATTGTGCCTACCAGAAGTGTATATGTCCAAGGCTGGCCAAATGTCTGGACCATTCAAATGTATACACATGTAATTAGTCTATTAAAATTATATATAGTGCTACAATTATAAATTAATTTGTTCATGGTCATTCGTTTATCAGTATTTTAATATGAGGTATATATACGCATGTATGTATACGTTGACGTACACATATATGATTATGTGTATGGAATGATTATGATTATGTGTAATCATATATGATTATATCTAATGGAATGCATTAGTAAGTGATGTGGTGGAGGCTGACTCCATACACAGGTTCAAGTGTAGATATGATAGAGCCCAATAGGCTCAGAAACCTGTACACCTGTTGATTGGCGGTTGAGAGGTGGAACTAAAGAGCCAGAGCTCAACCCCAGCAAGCACAATTAGGCGAGTATATGAACGAATGCACATGTACACTTTCAAATGAATTAAGATACCTTGAGATACACAATGACTTAGTTTAAATAGTTTAAACACATTATGGTACTGATTTTGACATGCTGATGTCTGGAAGGGAGAGGGGGTGTGGGGGGTTATTGTCTGAGGTGGAGGACCAGAGGAGGGGGTCAGTGGAAGGATGGTGGCTGGAGGGATGCCATTGTTCTAATGGTTATGAAAACAATTATTGATGGCAGGAATTCAGTGGGTGTGTACTTCACCCGCACCATCACCATACTGTGCCCTGCTACAACACCACCCCCCCCCCACTCCACCCATGCTGTGCGGGGCGTATTACACATTATGGGATAACCGATTGTCTGTCCGTTCCTGTCTGCTCGTTATGGTGCCCTTCCTTTTGAAAATTGTCTGCTTTATTGACTTCCTTCAAGACCACACGTTAGCCTCTTATCACGCCCTCTTACCACTCTCAGGGAGCCGGCTCTTCTATACAATAGTTACCACTCAGTTCCCAAGGTGAAAGAGTGTCCGGGCATATGACTTGTTATGTGCATTTATTTGCGATTCCTTTGGGCTGTCACGTGTGGTGATTAGTGTTGGGTAAGGCTAGGCCAGGTCAGGTCAGACTAGGCCAGGTCAGACTAGGCTAGGTAAGGCTAGGCCAGGTCAGGTCTGGTCAGGTCTGGCTAGGCCAGGTCAGGCCAGGTCAGGTCTGGTCAGGTCTGGCTAGGCCAGGTCAGGTCAGGCCAGGCTAGGCAGGGTGAGAGAAGTAAAGCGGCAGGTACTTACGTTTCCGAGAAAGTAGCGGCGGTAGTATATTGTTGATTTAGATTAGACGACATCCTGAAGCTAGTAGGTGGCGGCCTCATCGCTCTCGAACTTCTTGTTGTTGTAGGGGATACGAGGCACACCCAATATCCCCCTTACATTGATCACATCGCACACTAATATTTTTACTATTTCAGACACCAGATTTGTCTATTTCGTATATGTATAATTGTTCAATATTAAAACCACAATAGAATGCTCTTAACAGTTACAATTTTCAACTTAACAGCCATATAGTTGGCAAGAACGCCGCCCGCCAGTGTAAATGTCTGTCAATTGGGTCAACCCAAGTGTTGCGTTTCCATGCGTTTACAAAAGGGTCGCCCATGTTGGAATCGGTGAACGCCCTAGTAATATTGTTGAAAACATCTTAATAACTTATTAAACCAAAGGTCTTTTTATGTCAGAAGAACGGCAGAAACTAGATCTATATATGAAAACTCTTTCAGGACAAAATTTAAAGTAAAACTAAAGATATTTGTAGTTGTATAAAAGTTGCATTTTTCATCGGTCGTAGAGCCGGAAATCCGCAATATTCATCTCAGAACAATGATTATTTCACGCAGAATCGTTAATAAACCTAAGATTTTTATACGTCTCAAGAAAGATAGAAACATAAATTTACTTTAATCTAGTTTTACATAATCTAGTTTTACTTTAAATTTTGTCCTGAAAGAGTTTTCATATATAGATCTAGTTTCTGCCGTTCTTCTGACATAAAAAGACCTTTGGTTTAATAAGTTATTAAGATGTTTTCAACAATATTACTAGGGCGTTCACCGATTCCAACATGGGCGACCCTTTTGTAAACGCAACACTTGGGTTGACCCGATTGACAAGACTGGTTATATTCCAACAGGGTCTGAGACAGTACACATGTCCACATCCCAATGCCCGCCCTTCCAGGACTGGGGGTGCGGGGGTGTACAATAAACTTTTCTGACCAGGGGGAGAAAGATACTGGCAGTATGGGGCGTTAAAGTTTATTGAAGATTAAATTCTGCAGAACATGTAAATATATAAAGTTCAAATATAAAGTAAGTAATTATATAAAGTTTATATTAAACACGGTTTATATTATAGACTTATAACAAAGTTGATATTATTAAACTTAATATTGAACATGTAAATATATAAAGTTTCAAAATATATAATTTAAGGACTATATAACGTTTATATTAAAATATATAAAGTAAATATATAAAGTAAGAATTAACAGTAACAATTCCAAGTCCGAGGACTAGATTTAACTTAAAAGGTACACCCGTAGTAAGTATGAGACCTTAGCCTATAGTGACATGGAAACTAATTCTGCAGAAACCTAAAGGTTAACTGGTACTAGAATTAAGGCCGAGTGCAAATGTGTAGTAATTATATAACACTAGGATATAACAGGCAGGACACAAAGAATAACTAATAAGTGAGAGACCACATAACACGTAATGTACCCGGCCAAGAGGCCGTAAAAGACCTAATGGATAAGGAGAAGGGGGTGTGACTACAAGTAGGGCTTACTAGCACCTAGACTGGGCAAAGTATTAGCTGCGGACAGCGGGACACTTGGGGACCGGCGCTGCACCCCCCTTCCCACATGCAGTGGGGAGACAAACGGGACAACTGTGCAAAGCATGACGGGGATACAAAAGCAGCCGCTTGCAAAGGGGGGGAGGGTGGGGTTTTGCGAGGGCAGCGGCGAGGGCAGGCGGAGTGAGGCAGAGCCCCAGTGTGCGCCCGTATTTATACGGGCCCAAACTGCCCGCGCAACGCCGCGGGACGCGCTGCGCAATTGTTTCTTTCTCCCCCGCCAGAAAAATCCCCGCTTGCGGTCAAGCAGTGACCATATACCCACCTCCGGCGGCAGCTTGTCGAAGGCGGAAGTGTAGCCTAGACAATTTGTCATGATAATTAGTGATGGCTCTTATTTTGATTATGGGTCCGTAATCCAGTTAAGCTTTTATTCTTAATTTATATTACAATGCTGGTAAAATACACTTCTTGATGATGAGTATGGAGTACAAATGAACTCATTGTGTACCCAAGTTCAAGTATGTTTATTGAGATAAGCAATAAATACATCTCAAAGGGATAGAGTAGCTTAGGCTATTTCAACCCCCCCTCTAATTCAAGTCCCTCAAGGGGCGCACAAATGCTGTGAGTACAAATAGACAAATAACATTACAAGAATCCAAACAAGAATTGTGTAGCCTATACTCACAGGATGAGTATAGGGTACACAATAAACTACCACTCACATCATGGGTATGGGTTGCACAAGAAACTATCGCGCAGAGGATGAATATGGAGAGCAAAGTAAACAAAGATTCACAAGATGAGAAAGGGTTTCGCAATGTCCTATGACTCACAGGATGAGTATTAGCTGCACAATAAACTACAGGTCACAGGATAAGTATGGGTTGCACAATAAATTACATGTCACAGGATGGGTATGGGCTGCACAAACTACCGGTAACAGGATGAGTATGGGATGCACAATAAATTACCGGTCATGGATGAGTATGGGTTGCACAAACTACTGGTAACAAGATGAGTATAAGGTGCACAAACTGGTTGGGTAAATGGAAATGGTTGGGTACATTTCCTTTCACCTAATGCAACTATTCATGTGTCCGGACACCGGCGATTGTGTGGTATTGGCTATTTATTTAACCATAACTTTGCATTCATTTAATAATTATATTAAGATATGTTTTCCTTGAAATGTAGTTACATTATCGTCTACATGTCTTTATTCTGACAAAGACCTATGGCGTTACTTCGCATATATGCAAAGTAATTATAAAATTGATTGGCTTGTGAGGAGGCCTTCACACTCCCTGAGCGAGCCATCAACTATAAAAAGGCATATATCTTCACTTTCACTTCAGTTATATTTATGCCAAAGTATTAACATGCAGCTTATATTTATGTCTTTATGATGACATAGAAAACTTCGTTTATTACAATATCTAGATTAAATTAACATTGATCTTCGGAAGGTCATAGTTGTTGTTGTTGTGTTGATTTAGGGGCGACGACGATCGTGGGATCGGATGCGCCCCGGCTGCCCGATACCGGGAAATAGCGAAGGGATGGGGCCCCTATAGTCTCTTCAGGCCATAGACCCTACAATCTCCTCAGGCGACAAATTTTACAGTCTCTTCAGGCCGCGGACATGACGGATGAAGCGGAAGGTATGGCGAAGGATGTCATGACGGACGTCTTCGTCTCTCGCACCTGCCCCGTCAAGGAGAACGGGAACTGTGAGGCGGGGAATATTCAGCCTACGAACGGAACTCTGTAGTCTGACGCGAGCGCTATGAAATCGAGGGCAGTGAAGTAGAAGGTGCTCCACTGTATCCTCCTGGGTCGGACACCACTGGCAATATGGGGAATCTACCAGCCGTAGACGATGGAGATGTGCGGCCAGGCAAGTGTGCCCAATCCGGAGACGAGTGATGGCAGTGTCGAGGAGTCGAGAATGATGATGAGTCCATGGACGCGGGGAGGAATCCTCCCGTAGACCCGCCAAAGAGGAGGACCTGAGTGCTGGCTCCATCATTGCCTCCCAACTCACGAGGCAAGCCGCCCGGAGTTGCGGGAGAATTTCGGAAAGGTCTAGAGGCACATATGTAGTGTCATGGAGAGCATGCGCCATCCCTGCTGCTGCGTCGGCTACCTCATTGCCTTTAATACCGACATGTGACGGAACCCATTGGAGATAGATGGACCAACCTGGAGTAACAGAGTATGACAGCAGTTCTCCACGGATCTGTGACACAGTATGACGATGGACTCGTGGACGCCGAGATGATATCAGATGTAGGGCTGTGATTGAGTCCACGTAGATAACCACTGCAGAGGGCCCTGAAACTTGTCGAAGGAGTCGTAAGGCTAGTAAGATTGCAAACAATTCCCCGGCCAGGCACGAATGAGCAGGGGAGAGTTTCCACGTCTGACAGAAAGAAAAAGGAGCAAAGTATGCTGCCGCAGATGTAGATGGTGGCTGATCTTTGCGGGACCCATCCGTGTAAACCTCTAAGTATCCAGAGTATAAGGAGGCTCGTAGGTCTGCAAAAATTAAAGGGGCCAAACCCTCTAAATCTCTCTTCCGCCGAGGAGGCTTGGAAAAGTCGACAGAAACTCGAATGATCTCTTCTGCCCACGGAGGCACCGGTGAGATGATCGGGCCGGGGATGAGTACAGGGACGGGAAGGGAAAACTGTGAATATGCATCCAAGGCCCGGACGACGAAAGGCAATTGACGACGTCTGGAGTGTCCAGCCGGCACATTCCACCAGTTGGCCTCGAGCTGGAGGCGAGTAAGTGGATGGGTAGCAGGGAGACGCACTATCCGTTGAAGTTGGCGGCAGTGGGCGAGAAGACGTTGAAAGCTCAGGGGCCATAGCCCCGACTCGGCATGAAGGGAAAGAACTGGCGAGGAGGGCATAGCTCCTAACGCTGAGCGAAGGGCACCATTTTGAATGGGATCCAGCCTTGCCAAGACAGATGCTGCTGCTGAGCCATAGACTTCACTCGCATACATGATCTTGCTACGAATGAAGGCCTTGTAGAGAGCTAGGAGCGACTCCCGTGAAGCCCCCCAAGCCGCACCAGAGACCCGTTTCATGATGTTCACGCGACGAAGGCATGAGGCCCGAAGGTAGTCGACATGGTGCCTCCACGTCAGCCGAGGGCCATCTAGAACGACTCCCAGCCACCTGTGTTCGGTAGCGATCGGGAGACGACAGCCCCCGAGGGTCACCACTGGCTGGTCTGGTAGGCGGGTCCAGGTGAAGCTCATGACGCAACTTTTCACAGGGTTAATGGAGAGCCCCTTCCCCAGCACAATTGCTGAGAACACAGTCACGGCATTTTGCAGGGAGCCTTGTGCCTCTAGGAGAGTGTCACCATCCGCCACGAGGGTTACGTCATCGGCATAGGCTAAAACCTGGACCCCCCGGAATACAGGGAGATCAGACAGAAGAATAGAGAATAGTAGTGGGCTCAGAATCGCTCCCTGAGGGACACCACGCGAGACAGGGCGGGACGTAGAGACGACTCCACCAACCGCCACTTTGAATGAGCGGCCCTGTAGATAGTTTTGGAACCACCTTAACGCCGGACCCGAGAGACCTAGTCGAGCCAGACTCTGAAGGACAGCAGAATGAGAAGCAGAGTCAAATGCACTCTTGATATCGAAGAATGCTGCAAGGAGCACTCTTCTCCGTCGATAAGTGTCCATTATTCGATGTTCCAAGGAGAGGAGGCAGTCCATCGTGCTTCTTCCCGGCCGAAATCCACTGATACCCTCAGGTAGGAGACCTGAGGTTTCCACCACCCATTGTAGCCGGGTGTGAACAAGACGTTCCATCAGTTTCCCGAGACATGGAAGCAAACTTATGGGCCGATATGAAGTCGGGACAGACGGATCCTTCCCTGATTTGGCCAATGGTAGAAGAATGGCGTGTTTCCAAGGGGCAGGGAAGACACCAGAGGACCAGCAGGCGTTGTAGAAGTAAAGGAGGTGGGACTGAAAGCTCTTGGGTGCCCTCCGAACAAATTCATATGGGACGTTGTCTATCCCTGGCATAGTGCCCGACTTAGAGAGTGACAGAGCGTCCTTCAGCTCAACAGATGTAAATGGGCGATCCAGGTCCTGAGCTAGTCCTATACCCTGTCGGGAGCCCCAACCTATGGAACTCACAGAGAGGAGCGGGGAACGGTAAACATCTTCAAAGTGGTCAGCCAAGAGTTCGGCTATTTGTACTTCCCCTAGGCCCCCATTACCACTGGGGTCTCTGAGTGGGATGGTAGGCCGGGAGTACCTACCTGTCATCTTACGAACAAAGGCCCAGGCTCCCGCAGAGGAGGAGTCGAATCGGAGAGAGGCACAGTAATTAGCCCAGGCCTTGCGTTTGGCAAGGAGGACTGTTTGTCTACACCTGGCGTCCGCCCTGCGGAAGGTCTGCCGCTGCAGTGGAGTAGGGTGGCGCCGCCACGAATTCCACGCACGTCGCCGGTCCAGTACTGCCTGCCGACATTCAGGAGTCCACCACGGTGCCCCACGGCGGGAAGGATTGGTTGTCTGGCCACTAGTCCTCCTGAAATGCCGAGAGCCTACACTGAAGAGGGACTCGGAGAGAGCATCTGCTGACCCATGGAGATCTGCAGTAACTGGGGGAAGGGTCAACCAGTCATCCGCCTCATAGCCATGCCACCCCTCTTCCGAGAAGATCCATTTGGATCTACGGGAGGTCAGAGCAGGACGAACAGTGCCCCCGAAGGAGATGACGATGGGCAGGTGATCACTACCCAGGTACGGCCCGGTCCATATCTGCGCCATCGTGAAGGGGCCTCTTCCAATGCAAAGATCGAGTGTTGAAGTATGGCCATTTAGCGGGTCTATCCGAGTTCCCAAACCTGGCGGCGTCAGTAAGGAGAGGTCTGGGGAGTCAAGGAGAAACTGAAATAGGGCTCGGCCAGCCATGTTGTGGTGGCGACCCGATAGCATGGGTTGCCATGATGAGTGCCGAGCGTTAAAGTCACCCATGACGAGGCAGGTGTCTGTGATCTGACCAAAATAGTGTTCTAGTTCCTTCTTCGTTACCGGTAGACAGGGGTTATACAGAACTCCAAAGGTGCCCCACCCATGGGAGAGGGCGACCTTCACTGCCAAGAATTCTAAATGTCCACCCGGGAAGGAGTGAATCCGGAGCAAGGAGCTGGGAACTGAGTCCCTGACCAAGAGGGCAAGTCCCCCTCCACCCCGTACTGGCCGATCTTGTCTATAGACAGAATACCCCGGCACTGTGAAGGAAAGATCGTCTGTAAGCCAAGTCTCACAGAGTCCCACGATCAACGGTGGTGCGCTGGCGATAAAATTGCGTAAAAATTGCGTCTTCTTAAAAAGGGAGCGGGCATTCCAAAACACCACAGTATTCTCAGGATGGGGCGCCATTATCCCTGAAATACAACAGCTAACTTTTTGACCACCAGTGCACAGACGTCTCCAAAGGGGGAACCACTAGAAAAAGCCATAAAACCTTCATACAAAGTAAGTAAAATATGTGGTATCAATGACTTCCAGTCAAGAGGATGTTGATCTATGTTTCTCTCTGCCTGACGGAAGCGGTGGTCGGCTCGCGAACTCTCTTGACGGCGTCTGCGACTGGTGGGAGCCTCACTCTAGGCCTCATGTTCCCCCGGTGTCACAATCCCTTCGGAAAGTGCCTGGGGGACCAGAGGATCATCAGGGCTGTCTGTTGGAGCAGTACCTCCTGATCGATGGGTGTGTCGACGACGCCGGTGTTGGCTTCTTTGAGGAAAGGCAGGAGGGTGACGAGTGCTAGGCTCCGGCCGAGACTGAGCGTCCATGTCTGTATCCGTGGATGAGTTTCCGTCAGTGTCAAGGCTACCCAGGAGGGAAAATCGATTAGCAACCTGGGCGTATGTGGCATGTGACTGGGACAGGCAAGAGCGTCTGCTAGTTCCTACTTGTGAAGAGGCCCGACCAGGGGGAACCTGGAGGCGAGAAGAAGCGATAGGCTGATTGAGGGTACGCAACTTCTGGAACAGCTCATGTCGAGGTGTCCCCGCTGTTTTGTGATCGATGTCCAACTGGAGGGCCTCAAGATATACAGGGCAACTCTTAGACGTAACCTTATGATGGCCATGGCATAAAAAGCAGCGGGGTGCAGCAGAGCACCCACCGTCATCTCTGTCTGAATGGCCAGTTTTGCCGCAGTTTGCACACCGTGCTGTATTACGGCAGGTCAGGCGACTGTGGCCCAATAGATGACAAGCGTAACATCGTAAAACAGGGAAATTGTAGGGCTGAACCTGATACGAGGTCCTGTGTAGTGCCACTCGGTCAGGGAGGTGCCCATCGAACTTTACACGGACCATGGATGTCGGCCCTGCTGCTCCGCGAATCCTGGTAACTTCCAATAATCTCACTGATGCACCCCCTAATACCTGCAGAGCGGCCTGGATGTCATCCACATCTACACTCTGGTCAATTGGGCCAATCTTCCTATACCGGGCCCGAGACTCCTCCTCCTGCGACAATACCTGTCGGCACCTGACAGGCCAGTCCCCCAACTTATTAATGTCGGATACACAGATGTGTGATAGAGCCTCCTTTCTGATATGTAGCTTGAGTGCTGCACCCCTACCCAGGGTACGTATGGTCTCAGGCAGGCAATGTGGCCACAATACGGAAGCCTCGATTGCTGCACCTAAGGTACGAGGATTTGCAAAGACGCACTGACCTGATTCTGACTGGATTAGGACTACCACAAACGAGGAACGGGGTGCCACAAGACTAAGGTCTTCTGAAGGGGAGGATATCCTCTTAGCATCTCGCTCTGGGGCAGCATCAGCCGACTCATCTTCTAGCAGACGTTTTCCTCTCTGGGACTTGCTGTCAACATCCATGGCGCCCCCGCTCGGGGAGGCGTCCATTTGGGAGGCTCCGGGCGCCCCCGCTCGGGGAGGCGTCCATTTGGGAGGCTCCGGCCTCCCCCGGTCCTGTGAGCCCCTGGGTAGCTGCAGTGAGCACACACTGGCCCAAAGAAGCCAGCTGAATTAAAGATGAGTTCCAGGTAAGGTGTGGAAAGAAAGTCCAGCCAGAAGCGTTCAATCCGCGCGCCAAGATGGCCGACCTTCCCGCCCCCTCCTCGGGTCGAAAGTACGAAGGTCATAGTTCCCATATCGGTAAGGAGAGCGTCGGCCATGAAGCCTTGTTTAAAGTATGAATATTTTTCCTCTCTAATAAGGTATAATCTCTGTGATGGATTCACAAAAACTATTTTATATCTGCCTTTCTGATAACATATACAAATATAATCTTTATTTGTGAATATTTGTTAATTAAGCAATATATCAGAGGGCGTGTAGGGTTCAGTGTTCAATGAACGAAAAGGACTGGATCACTGTGTACAGGAGGCTGTTATGGCAGCAAACACTCTCCAGGCGACCATATATCTTGGATAAGTCGCTCCACACAATTGTCGCTTGGACCGTCGACTTCCTATGGCGTCACCTCTCACATATTTACGTCTCATTTTGTTATGAAATTAGATTATTTCAGAGTAAAAATAGGTTTGATCATGTTCTACGTGTAGCACCAACATTATAGTAAGTAAATATACCATATTTCTTCATTACTTACGTAATGCTAGGACGATTTGGGCTGATTTGGGTAATTCTATGGACCGCTAGAGTGGTGGACCCAGTGGCTGTCTGTATAAAATATATCTTACCTGAACGTTGCTTGAAAAATTACCGACAGTTAACTTCGGAAATACCGGAGCTCCGGAAATAACGACCAGGGTACAGCCCCATATAGGCCGTTAAATCGAGTGGATACTTATGAAAATAAAAAACTTATTTAAAAAAAATATTTCACTAATGGCGCAACACGAGGGACGGGAGCACATTTGTTGACCAGTATTGGACGGGTCCACTTGGGACAGCTATAGCACGTTACGTAGGCCGCCAGGAGTCGGAAAAACTAAATATTTTTTAAGGAAACTTCAGCCTGTGTACATTGTTTTAAGGAAACAATCTGCTATGGGCTGCTTCCTGGGGGGTGTGTGTATTCACCTAGTTATGCTTGCGGGGGTTGAGCTCTGCTCTTTTGGCCCTCCTCTCAACTGTCAATTTATTTTGTACCATCACACTTTGAAACTTTTCGTTTAACCCTTAAACTGTGCATGGCGTATATATACACCATGAGTAACATGTCCCATGGTGCACATGGCGTATATATACGCCATGGAGTGCCAGGCACGATTCAAATGGCCTGCGGCTACACGGGGTTCACATTAGCTTCCTCAGGGCTCCTGTAAACAGACGCCATGTTTAAAAAAAATCGGGGGCAATATTCTCCGGTGTGAGAGCCACAGTACTGTGGGAGCAACCAAGGCCGGCGCACGCAGCATGAGCTAACAGCGTTGCTGTTCAGCTTGTGACCACAGCATCTCCTAAAAATGTCAAAATAAATATGTAACTGGTATTATTTAGAGATGACAGTATTACAGATGACTCGCTGACTGTGATAAAAATGACCAGCATTGTGATAATAGCAGGATTGTTTTGATAATTAGCACTGTGGGAGGAGTAATGCTGAGGGATGGAGGGAGCTTCGTTTACTGACTGTGTGGCCACCTGTTATTGTCTGCATTCACCATACCAGCTCAGTGGTTCTCTATGGTGATCACAAATGTAGATACTTATATATAATGTGTGTATTAGTGTAATAATAGCAAAAGGATTATGTTGGGAGGAGCCATTTGGGTGACAGAGGTGGCATCGTCTGCATGACTTGTCTGGCTGTGTAGAGGGTGGCCACTATGCTCTTTGGGCACCCTACAAGCTTAAGTGTACAGTTACGGTGCATACAACATGTAGATACTTGTATATAATGTGTGTATATAGTGTAATAACACTGCAAACAGTACTGTTGGGGTAGAAATTTTAGTGCATGTGACCCTGAATAAGTGAGGGAGGCAGCTGACTGTATGTAGCGACGACTCTTAGTGCCTGAACTAACTATATCGGCTTAGTTGTACAGTTGCAGTGAACAAAACATAATAGGTACTTATATATAACATCTGTATATAGTGTAATAATACCACATACGGTATTGTTGGGGGGAGAAATTTTAGTGCATGTGAACTTGAATGAATGAGGGAGGCAGCTGCCAGCTAACTTTGTGTAGCGACGTCTCTTAGTGCCTGAACTAACTATATCAGCTTAGTTGTACAGCTGTGTTGAACAAAACATGTAGGTACTTATATATAACGTCTGTACACAAGGATATAGTGTGAATATATAGTGAATAAAATAAAAAAACAGGATTGTGGGAGGAGAAAGTGGGCAAGTGAGGCGTTATTGAAGGAGTGGCAACGAGTGGCTGGCTGATGTGTGGCTTTTCAACACATAATACCAACTTAGTGGTTCGTTATGGTGAACCAAACATGCAGATACTTATGTATAACCTGTGTATAGAGTGTAACAGCAGCAAAACTATTTGTTTATTGTTTTATGAACATAATAATTGAACCACTAATATGCACACCATACTTTTGAGTATAGCAATGATTCGCCCCTTTTATTATATAAATCTATCACAATACACACTATTGAATAATATTACCACAAAAAACTAAGAAAAAATCAGACATTGAAATAATTAGGCAATATCATCTTTGTGGTAACTCCCACCTGTCAGCTCGGGTGATGCTGACCGCCACTGACGACCGCTCTGTCAATGCCCACATTTTGCCAGACTTTCTCAGCCAATTGCGGCCAAAATGTCGCCTACAATTTATTTTTTATTTTTTTCCGTGCTCATGGAACACAAATTAACACTTTTAGAAGACGAAAGGATTTTTTTAGGATATTTTTCTTGTGCACAGGTGTAAATCTCCTCAGCACCCCTTAGCAGCTTAAGGGTTAATGTTTCACACATTTCCTTTTCATTTTCTGTGTATCTGTCCCCCATTTTCAACCTCTGAATATTATCCTTTACCTGCAGCTTGCTTTTAATGAATTTATAGAAAAGGCCTGGATCTGATTTACATTTGTCTGCTATACTGTTCTACATCAAAGTGTGTGTGTGCTTCAGTTCCAGTGCTTTGCAATGCCAGAAAATTGCAATGTGATGAAGAGGGCAAACTTTGGCCAATAAGACAAGACCTCTCAAAGGAGGACAGAGAAAAGCTGAAAATGAACCTCATTGAAGCGAAACGTCTAAATGGGGATAGAAATGAAGAAAAAAGGAATTCTTTTTTCTACAAAGTGTCAGGGACTGGAAAGCTTGTGAAATGGTACATAACGACAAAGCAACAAAATCATTAAAGGAAGGGGGTGTAAAGAACAAAGGGAAGGGAAACATGTTCCTGAAAATAGTATATACCAACATAGATGGAGTGAGATCGAAAATATTGGAGTTGAAGAATATAATCAAGCTCAAAGTCCCAGATATTGTCACATTAACAGAGACAAAACTTGAAGAAAATATTTTAAATGAAGTCGTATTCCCAAGGGGCTACTCAGTTTGGAGACGTGACAGGAAAACTTGGAAGGGGTAAGGAGTGGCTGTACTGGTGAAAGAACACCTGAAGGTAAGAGAGTTAATAATTGAAAACCCTCGAGATATTGACATAATGGCATTGCAGGTCTGGAATCAAGATGATAAGCTGATAATTTTAAATGCCTACAGCCCACCAGCAAGCAACACATGGACAAAGGAAGAACTGGATGACAAACCAGAGGGCCTCATAATGGTTATGAGAGAGATTATGGTAAGAGCTGACAAAGATAAATCCCGATTGTTGGTACTGAGGGACTTCAACTTTAAGGCATTAGACTGGGAGACCTACGAGGCAAGAACAGAGGACATTTGGACAGGCAGATTTGTAAACCTCATTTTGAAGACATTCATGTATCAACAAGTCAAGCAGGCCACAAGAATAAGGGAAGGAGATGTTCCGTCAATACTGGATCTAATATTCACCAGGAAAGAGGAAGAGTTATTTGACATCCAGTACCTTCCTACATTTGGAAAGAGTGATCACGTCCTCTCGGACATTAAATACGCTTTGCGATATAATCTAGTCGAGAATGGGGACATTGAAACAGTTGTTAAACTCAGTTTCAAGAGAGGACGCTATGGGAAACTTAGAAATTTTTTCATGGGTATAATTGGATAACTTTTTGCTAAGGAAGTAAATGAGAAGTATGCCATATTTTGCAAAATATACGATGAAGGCACACAAACATTCAAACATAAGGGGGGGCCTCGTAGCTTGGTGGATAACGCGCAGGACTCGTAATTCTGTGGCGCAGGTTCGATTCCCGCACGAGGCAGAAACAAATGGGCAAAGTTTTTTTCACCCTAAGTGCCCCTGTTACCTAGCAGTACATAGGTACCTGGGAGTTAGTCAGCTGTCACGGGCTGCTTCCTGGGGTGTGTGTGTGTGTGTGGTGTGGGAAAAAAAAAATAGTAGTTAGTAAACAGTTGACTGACAGTTGAGAGGCGGGCCGAAAGAGCAAAGCTCAACCCCCGCAAAAACACAACTAGTAAACACCAAAACAGAGATGCAGACCTAGGAAACAGGATTGGTTCAACAGAAATTGCACAAGGGCCAGATATCAAAAGACACAGGCATGGAATCATTATAGGAAGAGGCCAAACCCCCAAACATACCAGTGATACAAAGATGCGAGAAACAACTACACGTCAGTAAGGAGAGAGCCAGAGAGAAACTTTGAGAACAGTATAGCAAATGTAAATCAGATCCAGGCCTGGATAATATTCAGAGGTTGAAAATGGGGGACAGATACACGGAAAGAGAAAAGGAAATATGTGAACCATTAAATGAAAAGTTCCAAAGTGTGTTTGTACAAAATGAGATCTTCAGGGAACCAGACAATAAAAATTCCAGAGAACAACGGAGCACATAGGTGTCTAGAGACAAAGTGAAACAAATGCTCTTGGCGCTAAGAAAGAACAAAGCAATTGGCCCAGACGGAGTTTCACCATGGGTTCTGAGAGAATGTGCAGTTGAGCTCGGCATACCACTTCACCTGATCTTTCAGGCATCCCTGTGTACAGGAATCGTAGCAGACGTGTGGAAACAGGCTAACATAGTTCCAATCTACAAAAGTGACAGCAGGGAAGACCCCCTCAATTATAGACCTGTATCATTGACAAGTGTAATAGTGAAAGTATTGGAAAAGCTAATCAAAACTAAATGGGTAGAACACCTGGAGAGAAATGATATAATATAAGACAGACAGTATGGTTTTCGATCTGGAAGATCCTGTGTATCGAATTTACTCAGTTTCTATGATCGAGCCACAGAGATATTACAGGAAAGAGATGGTTGGGTTGACTGCATCTATCTGGACCTAAAAAAGGCTTTCAACAGAGTTCCACATAAGAGGTTGTTCTGGAAACTGGAAAATATTGGAGGGGTGACAGGTAAGCTTCTATCATGGATGAAAAATTTTCTGACTGATAGAAAAATGAGGGCAGTAATCAGAGGCAATGTATCGGAATGGAGAAATGTCACAAGTGGAGTACCACAGGGTTCAGTTCTTGCACCAGTGATGTTTATTGTGTACATAAATGATCTACCAGTTGGTATACAGAATTATATGAACATGTTTGCTGATGATGCTAAGATAATAGGAAGGATAAGAAATTTAGATGATTGCCATGCCCTTCAAGAAGACCTGGACAAAATAAGTATATGGAGCACCACCTGGCAAATGGAATTTAATGTTAATATATGTCATGTTATGGAATGTGGAATAGGAGAACATAGACCCCATACAACCTATATATTATGTGAGAAATCTTTAAAGAATTCTGATAAAGAAAGAGATCTAGGGGTGGTTCTAGATAGAAAACTATCACCTGAGGACCACATAAAGAATATTGTGCAAGGAGCCTATGCGATGCTTTCTAACTTCAGAATTGCATTTAAATACATGGATGGCGATATACTAAAGAAATTGTTCATGACTTTTGTTAGGCCAAAGCTAGAATATGCAGTTGTTGTGTGGTGCCCATATCTTAAGAAGCACATCAACAAACTGGAAAAGGTGCAAAGACATGCTACGAAGTGGCTCCCAGAACTGAAGGGCAAGAGCTACGAGGAGAGGTTGGAAGCATTAAACATGCCAAAACTAGAAGACAGAAGAAAAAGAGGTGATATGATCACTACATACAAAATAGTAACAGGAATTGATAAAATCAATAGGGAAGATTTCCTGAGACCTGGCACTTCAAGAACAAGAGGTCATAGGTTTAAACTAGCTAAACAAAGATGCCGAAGAAATATAAGAAAATTTACTTTCGCAAACAGAGTGGTATATGGTTGGAACAAGTTAGGTTAGAAGGTGGTGGAGGCCAAGACTGTCAGTAGTGCCACAGGGTTCAGTTCTTGCACCAGTAATGTTCATTGTCTACATAAACGATCTACCAGAAGGAATATAAAATTATATGAACATGTTTGCAGACGAGGCTAAGATACTGGGGAAGATTGGAGATGCAGACGATGGTAATGACTTTCAAAACGATCTTGATAAAATAAGTGCTTGGAGCATCAAGTGGCATATGGAATTCAATGTGAATAAAACCCAGCGTTGAATGTGATGAAACGTCATTTTCTGGGTATGACCCGGAGGCTCCCCGGAGCTTACTAGGCTGATATGCTAATGTCAGACTTTGGCATCAGTCATGTGTATGGAGTTCTGTCGGCCTACCGGGGACCACGAACTAGAACCTGGTGCCCCTCAGAAAGGCATGGGGAAGCAATGGCCTATAGAAACCCCCATGTGGTTGGAAGCATTCTATGTCTGCCATCGACATTGAGTAATTTCCAATTATTGTGAAAATCAGGACATTCTCATTTTTCTGTACAATTTAGTTGCATAGATGTTCGTGGGGCAATACAGTTCTGAAAATAAGGTGCAACACCATTTACAAGTGGAACATTATATACAATATATTTTTTCAGATTTATTCTCAAACAGATTTTGTCAACTCATGGGTATAGAGGAAAAAAACATTTCAAATTTCAGGATTAGATAAAAAAAACAATTTTCACACAAATTAATATCTTCTATAATTTATTATAATATCTGCCTATAATTTAAACAATTTGACATGAGAAATTAGAGCAGAGTAGGCTCAGTGTAGTTACATTCCACCTATCAATAATCATAACTATATAGTATACATAAGAACAGTACTTACTAATGAAAATTAACCTTATAAAAAGCGCTCAATTTACTCAGTGGAGTTTGAAGGACAAAAAAAAATTTTTTTTTTAAATAACTGGCCAAGCTACTTGACAAACTAAAAGTATGTCAAAAGTGGCTTTTCTGCATGATGGACTAACTGTAGTTTTATCGTGACTGACACTATGCATGATGCACCGCCGGAATTGAAAAACAAGAATTACGAGGAGAGAGTAGAAGCATTAAGAATGCTAAAGCTAGATGATAGAAGAAAGAGGGGATATGATTATCATTTACAAAATACTAACAGGAATCAGCCAAATTGACAAAAAGGAATACCTGAAACCAGCAACTTTACGAACAAGAGGACACAGACTGAAGCAAAGGAAACAAACGTGCAGAAAAAATATTATAAAGTCTTCTTTTGCAGAGTGGTAGATGGTTAGAACAAGCTAAGTGAGGTGGAGGTAGGCCAAAACCTTCAGTAGTTTCAAAGTATTATACGACAAAATGTACTGGGAAGATGGGACACCACGAGCGTAGCTCTAATCCTGTAACTTTACTTAGGCAATTACACACACTCTTGACACAATCCTCACACCTAATTAGTTATCTAGAACTGAAGAGATGACATGCTGATGCTCAGATAGGACTGCTGCCTCCAGTCTCTCCTCATAGGTCTTGTTTTTTAGGCTTCCAGACCTAAACAAGAGATATATAAGGAGTCTTATTGAGACACTAAATATGCCAAAACTAATGGAAATAAAAAAGAGGCATATTATCATAACAGGAATTTACAAGGCTGACAATGAGGAATTTTTTAAATTAGCAACATTAAGAACAATGGCCACATATTCAAGCCAAGGAAAACAAATGAGCTGAAAATGTACGAATGTTCTCTCTTGTGAACAAAGTTGTAGATGGTTGGAACAATCTTCTAATGAGAAAGTGGCAGATGTCAAAACCAATATTAGTTTCAGAGCAGCACATGAGAAAGGTTATCGGGAAGACAGAAGACCGAGCGTAGCTCTCATCCTGTAACTACACTTTAGTAATTAGTCACTCCACATATACATACACACACCTTCACACAACACACACACAATTATTATTATCACATTGTATACAGAGCCACATTTTTAATGTCAACTCAATATTCACATTTCTAAAGATTATGTCATGGATATATAATGACATGTGCACTAGAAAATATTAAGTGCTCAACGTGATGAATTATGACAAAAATTGTCCTGAACAATCCTAGTGCCGATATCTTAATGTGAACAAAATCAACTTCGATATAAATAAATAGAATTAGCACACTTTGCTCCTACTAGGGTTCCATATTCTCTGACCTCATCATCATCAGCACCATCTGCATTGAGTATTCGATACCTTCCATATCTCATCGGTTCCTGTTCATATAGTACTTGAATCTGGGAAAAGAAAACACAATTATACTTGAGGGGTTGTTGAAAACATCAAGTAACATCCACCAATTTACATGCTATTATTCATACAATTTAATAAATATTGAGGATTGTGACTGAATCCCCCATCAATTAACTTGTTTATATTACTTATTATTAATAATTTTGATTATACTGCTTTAACCCTTCCACTGTGCCTAGAGACTCACTACTTTCAGCGTTACAAACAAAAACGTCATGGAGGAAAACCATGCCTGGTGAAACTGTAACATATTGATGGGTAAAGTGCTGAGGTAAGCATGCAAGTACACATAATTACACAAAATAAGGCACCAAACAATGAAGACTATGTAGACAATATCTGGGACCTTTATATGAATAAATATCTCGGTTCCAGTATTTTTTTATCTCACTCCATCTATGTTGGTACTGTATATACAATTTTCAGGAACATGTTCACTTTCCCTTTGTCCTTTACTCTCCCTTCCTCTAATGATTTTCTTGCCTTGTTTTGATGTACCATTTCACTAGCTTTCCAGTCCCCAACACTTTCTACAAAAAAAAATCTTTCTTCATTTCTACTACCATTTAGATGTTTCACTTCGAGGTTTGTTTTCAGCCTTTCTGTCATCCTTTGAGAGGTCTAGTCTTATTAACCAAAGTTTGCCATCCTCATCACTGCAATTTCCTGGCATTTCTAAGCACTTCTGTCATTTGTTTCACGCCATTAAATGTCACCCTTAACCACTGCACTGCGCAAAGCGCCTTAAGGCGCTCAGAGAGTTGTGCTTTTTGTTTTTTAATTTGGCTATATTTTAATGTTTTTTTAATGTTTTCATTACTATTTGTGTTTTGAAATGGAAATAGTTGACTTTGGAAACATTTTGACATTAAATTTACCTGAACATTTGTAAAAATAACAAAAATATGTCCTTGACAATTGCACCAAGACGTTTTTGCCGAAAATAGGTGAGCAGTGCAAGGGTTAAGGGGCAGTTCTTGTCACTCATATTTTCCTATTCTCCTAAAATCACTTGACATTTTCCTTTGAATTGAGTCCTTCTCCTAAACCGACTATTTTCTCAATGATTTTTCTCTCTTCTGCTGCTGCTCTATCCACCCTAGATGATATTGCTTTTTCTAAACACCCAAACATTGTTATAGACTTACTTCTATCTGCAGTGTTTTGTATTAGTTTACTGTTGGTAACCAGTTCTTTCCTAATTGCTGGCCTAATTTCTGCTTTTTGTTGATTATTTCCGGTTTTGACTTCCAAACATACTTCCTTGATCGTCTCTCTCTCTTTTACACCTTGCGCATACGTCTCTTATTTCTTATTTACACTTTTCTAGTTCTTTATTAACCTCCTCTATGTGAGTTATCCATGAAGTTTCTCCTTGCATAACTCTTGTTGGCCTTTAGGGTTTCTTGAAGTTGTTCACCACATGAGTATATTTTCTAGTTAATTTTATCAAATTCACCACTCTTCACTTTCCATTCCTCATTTTCTTTCACTAGTTCCTCGATTTGTTCCTCTTGAATCTTTATCTTGTCTGTTAAGGCGGTAATATTTTTTATCTTTCTGAAGAATATTGAAGAATAAAATGTTTCTACTTGAAGAATACACATGAGCCCGGTATAGCTCTGGGGAGCCGAAGGGGCTCTCCACACAAGACAAATTAAAGCATTCTCCAGCTATTGTACAGATAATGCATATTGGAGATAAAACAATCGTGAAAAAAAGCCACAATGACCTTGAGATGACAAACACCAAGAGGAAGAACAAAATTAAGTAGGATGCTTAAATCATGGACAATTTTCAATGTTTAAGTACTTACATCTTCAAAGCTTAGATGACATGATGGCAGCACTTGCCATATATGGTAGACTATATACTGTACTAATGAATTATTATGTCACATGCAAAACAATGAAGTTTCATGACCATGCACAATTAAAAAGCAGACAAAACATCTTACTTCATTGATATCCAGTTGACCATTTTCATCAATAGCAGACGTATCATCATTTAATCTCGAGTATTTTGCCACATCTAGCTTGGATACTGCACTTTCAATGGGAATCCAATCATAAGTCTCTGGACACAGCAGAAATGAAGGATTGTATCTGCCTTTATAGCGCATCTTGGGGCAGGAATGAATATAGAAACCCATGTAATACGACTTCAAGGATAAAACTCTGCGCTGAAGTTCACGTGTCAGCGCAATTTCTCTGTGAAGAAAGGAGCAGTTGTGTGTATGCTTTACGGTATATACATTACAGCACGAGCAGTAACACCAGTGTAATGATCAATATTCAGCACTTTTATTGTTGTACACTACATATTATATAATATGTTTATATAATGTCTAATAATATGTCTAATAATATGTCTAATAATATGACACATAATATAATATGACATAATATTCTTTATTATTAGACATTTGCAACACTCCAACAATTTAAAAAAAACAAAAAACATTACTTGGCAATTGTATTTTAGAAACTGAGGATAACGACTGGTCTCTAAAGATCTTGCCAACAATTAAAAAATCAGCATTGAATGTAATGAAACACTAGTTTCTGGAGTAAGCCCTGGAGGCTCCCTGAGAGCCAGACCATGAGCCAGAACCTGGCCCCCTCACAGAGGCACAGGGAGCAATGGCTCATGAACACTTTACATTTAAAGTTTATCATCTTGCCATTGACCAGGGAAGCACCCAGAAAGGTAGGCGAATCAAAATGGACTACACTGTACTGCCTGGATGAAAATGTGACCTACATCCTCAATATATGCAAAGAACTCCCCCATAAAGAAAAAACACCCAAAACTTTGTCCTACTAACCCCACCTCATTAGCTCCACCCCCTACTCCACAGGGAGGAGGGTGAACTGGGCCGCCACCAGCTAGTTCTTGAATGATAAAAGCCGCCGACAGGAGAGAGGGAGGTAGGGAGGGAGGGTGTCAGGGAGCCTCCAGCGCTCACCCAGAAACTGGCATTTCATTACATTCAATGGTGGTTTTCTGTGGGGGAGCCCCATTGGCTCCCTGAAGCTAACTACCCACAGAAAAGGAAAAACGGCCTTACCAAAGAGGCTGCAGCACCGCAGGTATCAATACAAAGAAGAGACCGTCGGCCACGACAGATGTCCCAAAATAACACAAGATGCACCCTCAGCCGAACCAACCAAGCATCCACAACCAAAGGACCCCTTCGGAAGCCTGCCGTCTCATTCCTCGCCAGAAAAGGAGTCGGCTGCAACCTAACAAAATGAACTCCAGGACGAAAAAACCAGAGTTGAATATAGTGAAATGCCATTTCCTGGGTGAGCCCCGGAGGCTCCCTGGAGCTATCGGGCTAATATGTTATTAGTATATATTAGCTAGTATATATTAGACCAGGGCATTAGTTTAAGGAGTTCTACCTACTGGGGACCGAGAGCCAGAACTAAGGCCCCTCAGAGAGGTTTCAGGGAGCAATGGCCTAGGAAAACCCCAGTGGTTGGAGGATATGAATGTTGGGGGGGGAATGTAATGAAACGCCTTAGCTTTTCATTACATTCAATGCTGGTTTTCTGTGGGGAAGCCCCTTTGGCTCCCTGGAGCTACATAACTACAGATAAGGAAAAAGAAGGACTTATCCGAGAGGCAGCAGCGCACAAACTCCTCAAAGCTAAGTCGAGACAATTGGCTGTAACCTGCGACCCAAAGCAACACAGGAACGCCAACCAAATAACGGGCGGCCGGGACCCTGTTCAACCTCCAAAATCCCCGTGCCTGAATATCAGCCCAAGATATGTTGCCAAACATGGCAGCCAATGCTGCAAACTTCCTAGCATCATGGGCACGAAGATAAACAGGCTGGCTGGCTAAACTTAGTAACCCTGTGGACGACCTGGGAGAGCCAAGTCCTGAAACAGGGAACGAGGGAAACCGGATCAACCCAAAGCACATCCCCGGCCACCGAAGCCGAAGAGTGCAGCTAACGACGGAGAGCTGCAACCAGACAACAGATGATGCACTCCCGGCTGAACCAACCATCAATTACCCAAGGACACCTCTGGAAAGCAGCCATCTCGTTCACCAGAAAAGGAGAAGGTTGCAACTGAACACACCTACTACCAGGACCGAAAGAGCAGAATCCCCTGCGCTGGATGAGAGCATGCAGCTCCCCGACCTGACCCCCAGAGGACAATGCCAAGAGAAACAACTCCCGGGTGAAGAGAGGAGTATAGTTACGGATTGCTCCTAGTTAATCCTCTCTGACAGACATATCACAGGTTACGGTATTTACACAATAGCAATTAATGTTTTATTTACTCATGGGTTCTGAATTTCCTTTAAACTGTTACTTATTTTGTTGCATCAATGCTGTCTGACAGGTTTTCTATTGCCTCGTAGAGTAAACCAGATGCTGGTGGTAGTGGCACCCAGTGGGTAACAGATGGGTCTCAAGCCTGATATAACCAGGTTGTGACTCATACGTCAGGCTGCAAGCAGCCACATTGAACAGCCTGGTTGATCAAACCAGCAACCAGGAGGTATCACCGTGGTTGATCCTCAAAATTATTTGGTAGTTAACAGGTAGGTAGTGTGGGACTGAGGCTAGGTGTATCAGTCCTATACACTTCCTATGTTTGGAAGCTGCTGTTGACTTCCTCTCAGAAACGATAAAATATATTTTGACAAAACCATAAAGCACACATATATACTGGAAATATTGCTCCTAGTCACTTAACAAAGATAACAAGATATCATTGAAACTTGTTTAACTTTGACACAATGATGTTATTTTAGTAGACGTTATATGTCATCCTACATAGAGCACATAATATTTTCCCCACTTTAATAATGTTGCGTAACTACCGTTCATCCAATAAAGTTGAATATTTCAAATGATCAATTTATTGCATACAAATCTTTGACACAAAAGACATGTACAGCTTACCTTAATGATGCATAAGTACCTAATGATAAAAATGAGAATTCAGGATCATAATATAGATAGACAGAAGAGACACAATGGGGCAGAATGTCCAGTACGCCCACTGCTATCAAGCGACCATCCAGCCAATACTGGTGATGGAATGATCCATAACCTTGTTGAGGGCCGGTGTGTGGATGCCATCCCTGGAAACATTAACTACTTCAACACATCAAAATTACTATCTACTCATTATTAACTACTGTAATTTCAGTCATTTACATTTAAACCCCTGAAGGGGGACACTAATATTTGTAATAAACCTAGTTATGGTTATATACATTAACTTGGTAAAATATTTAAACATTTATTTAATATACATACTGTGAGGTTTTACTCTTAAGACAACTAGAAGAAATACAAATTTATACTTAACATTAACCATTTTTATCTTCATGTCATTAGTATTTTGCCTAATTAAGTTTTAATACATAAACCTATTTCAATTCCATCCATTAAATTAAAATAATGTTATATGTTTTCTCAGAGTATTAATACTATACTGTACTCCATTCATCATTTATACTTTGTGTGCACCTTCCAAGATCAAATTAAATACCCTAATTTCATTATTTATTGCCTACCCCCACAGTAACCTTCCTGAGCTAAAGCCATTGTTGTTACTTGACAGATTAGCCAATGGCAGGCAGCTGTGAGGTTCTCAATACCTCCTAGAGACGAGGCCTTTGAAACTTTGCCTTGATCCAGCTTTGAGTGAAGGAACCTCGTGGACTTCCAAGATCGACTCCAGTGACAAACTGCCATAAATGCAACGAGAGGAGGCCACTAAGACACTCAAACTTCCCATGAGAAATGTTTTAGAAAAATGTTGAACAACCTAAACAAAATTTTGACAATTACTAAAGAAACACACTGAATGACTCCTCCCATCTGTAACTAGGTGTCACTGTCACTGGACATGTGCCTCTCTAAGATAAACGTTCAAGATCTATGGGAAAAATTTCAAAGAAGATTACCTAGGTTCCAGTATGGGGTGACTCAAGTTTCCTAGGCGAGTCCTCCAGGGTACTCGTCCATAGGTGGATACAAGAATGGATGACTTCTGGCTCTTGTTAGCAGACAAAGCTTTTCCCTTTCAATAGCTCATGGTAAGCCTTACCCACTAGTTTCCATTGGAAATGGCTTGCTAATCAGTTAGCAAACAGGTACCCATTTACTGCTGGGTGAACAAATGCAAACAATTAAGGATTGTCACCTAGTCAATCCTCCCAGGTAAGGATTTGAACCCAGACCAAATCACTTGTGAGGGGAGGGTGTTACCATGGCACCACCATGGACTCCTTGGCAGCACATTGTGTGCATACTTATTGCACTTCAAGTTTGGCTCATGATTGGCTCATGATATCTACCCCAACAAGTTTGAAAGGAGTCTGACTGTGTTTCCAGTTTTCCTGAAGAACCCATCATCATCCTCGTCGTCGTCGTCGTTTCTTGATGGGAGCTTGCTCTCCGGAGCTATCCAGGCCGAGTTTTTGCCTACCGGGGACCACGAGCCAGAACCTGACTCCCCTCAGAGAGGCACGAGGAGCAATGGCCTACAGAAACCCCCTGTGATTGGGAGCATTCTGTGTCTGCCATCGACCGGATCCGGCACTCAGAAAGGTAGGCGCCCCAAAACAAACTCCTATTCTGGTGAAACTATTGCTACCGAAAGCCGAATGAGTGGACAGAACTCCCCAAACAAAAATTAGCAAACAAGCATGACGACATCATGTCGTCGCGCTGCTGTCTGAGTAACCCCCCACTCCCCCAGGAGCGGGAAGGGTGAGCCCTGACCTCCACGCTGGCAATCCACCCTTCGTTCTCAGGCTGATGTGCTACTGGTGTTGTCTTGTGCCTCTGGCTGTGGTCTTGTGCCTCAGTGTGGGGGGTCTGGGGGCTCCCCCCCTTCCCCCTCCTGGGGAGGGAGCAGCTGTGCAGACAGTGGCAAGGTGGCGATGGTGATGTCATGTTTGTTTGCTTGTTTTCAGTTTGGAGAGTTCTGCTTGCTATTTGACTTTCGGTCGCAATTTTTAACCAGGTGTAGTTTGTTTTGGGACTTCTACCTTTCTGGGTGCCTAACCCAGAATGGCAGACATAGAATGCTTCCAACCACATAAGGGTTTCTATAGGCCATTACTCCTCGTCCCTCCCTAAGGAGGCCAGGTTCTGGCTCGTGGTCCCCGGTAGGCTAGAACTCCATCGAATTGACTGATGCCACGGTCTAATACTGTACATACATATCAGCCCGGTATGCTATGGGGAGCCAGAGGGGCTCTCCACAAAAAACTTCCTAATTTTTTGGGCACCTTGGTCTCCTTAGCTTGAATCTATGACCTTGTTATTGAGATTGCCAGTTTCAGGAATTCCTTAGTCAATTTGGTAGAGTCCTGTTATTATTTTGTAAGTCATGATCATACCGGCTCTTTCTTCTATCTTCTAGTTTTGGCATATTTAATGTTTCTAGCCTCTCTTCATAACTCTCATTATGAAGAGTCTGTGCGCTGCCTTCCCTGCTTGATCTCTGATGCATGCAGTGTTTTTGCCATATTGGACAGCCAGTGATTGAACCAAGCTGCAGTCTAGTGTACCAGACTCCCGGGGCAGGTCACTGAGAGTATGCACCTTAAGCACTGGGCCAGTGCATGAGGACTGTTGTGACATTTCTTAAATTATCATAGCCTGGCAATTCCAGAGCATGCCATAGAATGCATAGAGGTATCTCAAGACAAAAAGGAAAAATTACTCAAGGGGCTAGGAAGAAATAAAGCAGTATGACATGGAGTTTCACCATGGGTGCTGCAAGAATGTGCAACTGAGCTGAGCTGAGCATTTAACTCCAATTAATATTCCAGACATTCTTGTACTCACCTAGTTGTGCTTGCAGGGGTTAAGCTCTGGCTCTTTGGTCCCACCTCTCAACCACCATATTTTGTATACAGGGATCTTAGCAGATATATGGAAAGGCAAACATAGTAACGATCTATAAAAATGGTAGTCGAGAAGAACCTCTAAATTATAGACCCGTATCATTAATAAGCGTGGTTATCTTGAGATGATTTCGGGGCTTTAGTGTCCCCGCGGCCCGGTCCTCGACCAGGCCTCCACCCCCAGGAAGCAGCCCGTGACAGCTGACTAACACCCAGGTACCTATTTTACTGCTAGGTAACAGGGGCATAGGGTGAAAGAAACTCTGCCCATTGTTTCTCGCCGGCGCCTGGGATCGAACCCAGGACCACAGGATCACAAGTCCAGCGTGCTGTCCGCTGGGCCGACCGGCTCCCTTGTGGTAGTGTTGACTACCACCTTGACCAGTGGTAGTCAAAACACTAGAAAAAATAGTTAAAGCCAAATGGGTTGAAAACCAAGAGAGTAATGACATAACAGACATGACAAACAGTATGGTTTTCGATCAAGAAGATCCTGTGTAACAAATCTACTTAGCTGTTATGATAAAGCCACAGAGATACTGTAGGAAAGAGATGTTTGGGTTGACTGTCCATCTTGACCTAAAAAGGGCTTTTGACAGGTCCCACACGAGAGCCTGTTCTGGAAACTGGAACATGCTGAAGAGGAGACTTCTAACATGGATGAAAAATGTTCTAACTGACAAACAGATGAATGCAG
Organism: Procambarus clarkii; assembly: GCF_040958095.1. Classification (NCBI taxonomy): domain Eukaryota; kingdom Metazoa; phylum Arthropoda; class Malacostraca; order Decapoda; family Cambaridae; genus Procambarus; species Procambarus clarkii. The sequence goes on along the minus strand of NC_091220.1, from coordinate 11,621,472 downwards.
TAATCAGAGACACTGTATCTGACTGGAGGAGTGTTACTAGTGGAGTACCACAGGGTTCAGTTCTTGCATTGGTAATGTTCATCGTCTACATTAATGATCAACCAGAGGGAATATAGAATTATATGAACATGTTTGCAGATGATGCTAAGATATTGGGGAAGATAGGAGATGCAGACAATTGTCATGCCCTTCAAATTGATCTAGCTAAAATAAGTGCTTGGAGCATCAAGTGGCAAATGGAATTCAATGTGAATAAATGCCATGTTATGGAATGTGGAAGCAGAGAAAATAGACCACACACAACTTACAAATTATGTAGAAAGGAATTAAAGAACTCAAATAAAGAACAAGACCTAGGGAGTGGTTTTGGATAGCAACCTGTCACCAGAGGAACACAAAGAACACAGAGAGGAGCGCATGCGTCACTTTCCAACTTCATACTTGCTTTTAATTATACAAATGGTGAAATACTAAAGTAACTCTTCATTATTTTTGTGAGAAAAATTGGAATATGCAGCAGTTGTATGATGCCCATATTTCAAGAAGCACATTAATGAACTGGAAAAGGTTCAAAGGCATGCTACAAAATGGCTTCTAGAACTTGAAAACAAGAGTTTCGCGGACAGATAGAGGCATTAAACATGCCAAAACTAGAAGAGAAGAAAAAGAGGCAGTGTGATCACCACTTACAACATACTGTACCAACTGGAATTGACCAAATTGACAAAGAGGAATTCCTGAAACCAACAACTTCAAGAACAAGAGAACACAGATTCAAGCTAAGGAAACAAAGATGCAAACAAAATATTAGAAAGTTTTCATTTCCCTACAGAGTGGTAGATGGTTGGAAGAAGCTAAGCAAGAAGGTGGAGGAGGCCAAAAATGTCAGTAATTTCAAAGCATTATATGACAGTGCTGGAAAGATGGAACACCACAAGCATAGCTCTCATCCTGTAACTACACTTAGGTAATCACTTAGGTAATTACACACACACACACACACACACACACAGTAATTGTACTATTCATTCATACATTAATACACAAATATATGGAGGAAATTGGTCCTATGAGAGATGAAGTTGGTCCATACCGAGAAGGGCCCATCAACCAGGAAGCCTTGGAAAGACTTCTTATCACACTCGCTTTCGGAGTCGTGGTGAACGTGGATCTGGTAGTTGCGGAAGACAGCATGCGAGACATTATAGCTGGCTCTGAATGCTGCTCCCGGAGGACTTACTCTCACTAGTTTCAACTGTTTGGGAGTCAATGTAACTTGACTTAGTCACAATATATCAAGCTCATCATCATCATGAAAGAATTTTCCTTAGGCTGCCAATAATTCGTCAGTGATAAATAACTAAAGTAAAAAAACTTTTCAGTTGTTTTTACTACCAAGTCACAAACTACATCACAATGAGCTAATGCTATAGAGCCTAATTCTTCATTTTAGTACTGCAATACTTTTTGTATACAGTATGCTCTAATTTAGTGCGGCAATACTTTTGTATATGATGTATATGCATTGTTTATGATGTACTGCATTGTTTTTGTATTCGCTATATTTTAGTACTGCATTACTTTTGTATTCCTATCAAAAGATCTAAATGCTGGGAATCTCGGGAGAAAAAAAATAATTTTGCTGTAATTCAGTACAGTGTGTTCTTTGCAACGTGAATGAACTATAATAGAATTAGATAGGCAAGGTTCAATTTATTGGAATGGTCAAAAATGGTATTAATTTTGCAATTTTGACCCTTAACCCCTAAAGTGTGGCTTAAGATTTACACACATTTAATGAAACACCTTTTTAGGGAGGAGTCTTGGTGGCTCCCTGAAGCTATCTTCCTGAGACTGCTTCATACGAAAACATCACATCATTTGCAATGGTTCTGTTTGGAGTGACGACCAAACCACACACCAGAAGATGGAGAAACGATTTTGGTCCGTCTTGGACCATTGTCAAGTCGTGTGTGAGGAAGAGAGGAAGAAACACGCTAACAAAGAAAAGAGTGAGAGGTGGGGAACAGGTAAGAGAAGCAGGTAATTTCTAGAAAAAGGTTAAGTGAAAGGAAAGAATGGTACGAATGGCACGAATGTAAGAATGGGAAGAGTTATGAGGAAGGTAAGAAAAGGGGGTAAGAAAATGGAATAGGCTAAAGTCAGGTCATGTTTGTTAAGAAGGTTAGAGCATTTACGTATATACTGTGAGGGGGAAGAGTCAACAGCAATAAAGCCATGACTAAGGTTTATGTTGGGCAAGCTGTGTATCAGAACCGATTCAACAAGATGGCAGCTGTGAAGAGTAGGGGCAGGAAAGATTATTTTAGATGATATATAGAATTATTAGAGTCCCTAACAACAGAAGAGAGCATTGTTTGTGTCTGCAGACTTAACCCTTAGACCGTGCAATACATACATATATGATTTGACAAAAAACATTTTAACATAAGTTTTTAAAACTTGCACAAACACTTTCCAATTTTTTTTGCATAATCAACTAGGCAAATGCTCCATTTTGTCTAAATGATCACAGCGTAACTTGAAAAACATGAGAATCGAAATTAATTTTAAAATTGAATATTGAAAACTTCAGATTTTTAATTCAGAATAAATATGAACTATCACCAATTGTTTATTTAATGTTGATATTCTCTCAGAATAGCACATGATCTTCATTTTCATCAAGTTAGAATATAGGTTTTTGGTATAGATTACTGTTAAAAAAAATTGTCAATAGGGCATTTGAAATATGCAGCAAATTTAGACCCCAAAAAATTATAAATCAAAATGTATAAATTTTATGAAAAATCCATTCCGAGGGGATTGTACAACAGACAGCCGAGCACACAATACGTCAAAATAGTGAAAATTGGTCAAAAATTGGAATTTTTAAAGCCATTCAAAGTTGAAACTAGTTTCAGAGATAATTGAAGTTGAAGTTATCGACAATGAATAAAGGTAATTTTAATTCGTTAATTTAATTGTATATAAAATAAACAATGTTTTTCATTCGTACTCGAATATGTGAAGTTGTAGGTCAATATGTGTTGAAATGAAGTCAAGAAAAACACTACCCCCCCCAAACACAAAATATAGGGATAATTATAATGATTTAGGGGATATATTTAGGGTCTACTTTAATTAAGTGAAAAAGCCTTAATCTGGACCCTAATCATCAAAACAACCTAAAGAGACAAAGAAAGAGTTTGAAACTGGAGAAAAAATCAGCCAAAAAAATTACAAGTCCCAAGTTTTGTGAGTTGTGACTAATTTATTTGTCGACCAATTTCATTCTATCTTCACATAGTTAGGGAAACATATGCATTGAAAACAGCGTTGAATGTAATGAAATGGCATTTTCTGGGCGAGCCCCGGAGGTTCCCTGGAGCTTATCGAGCTAATGTATGTTATATTAGACCGGGACATTATCTAAGGAGTTCAGACCTACCAGGGACCAGTGCCAGAACCTGGCCCCTTCAGAGAGGTTTCAGGGAGCAATGATCCTGGAAAACCCCCCTGTAGTTGGGGATTTTCCTTATCTGCCATCGACCGGGGTTAAGCACCCAGAAAGGTAGGCATAACAAAACAAACCCCACATGGTAAGAAACTAAAACAAAAACCAAACAGAGAGGTAGAAACTCCCTACAATCCCAAGCAAACATCACACTTTACTGCCACGCCAATCGTCCGTGCTGCCCTCCCTGCCCTAAGAGGGGGAGGGGGGATCCCCAGACCTCACCGCGCCGGCTACCTAGCACCAGTTCAGAAGCCAAGCTTCAACCAACACGAAAAAAGCGCCGACCGGTGGGAGGGAGGGTTGCCAGGGAGCCTCCGGGGCTCACTCAGAAAATGGTGTTTCATTACACTCAACGCTGGTTTTCTGTGGGAAGCCTCTACAGCTCCCTGGAGCTACATACCCAAGGAGAAGGAAAAGAAAGGGCTGACCCGGGAGGCGGCCGCCACAAACTTTGCAACGCGAAGTCGAGACAACAGGCAGCAATCTGTGACCCAAAGCAACACAAGAACGCCCAGGAGCAGACACACTCACAAAATAACAGGCGGCCAGGAACTTATGCGACCTCCAAATCTCCAAATCTCAACCTCCAGGACATGTTACCAAACACAGCAGCGAAAACTGCAAACGTCCGAATGGCACGGGCGCAAGGATAGACTGCAGGCTAGTAGACTTGAGAACCCTGCGGACGACCTGGGAGACCTGAGCCCTGGAACAGGGAATGAGGGAAACCAGATCAACTCAAAGCGCACCCCCAGCCACGGCACGCTGGTAATGGTGAAGAACTACAACCAGGGACAAAACATGATGCACCCCTGGCCGAACCAATCAAGCAATAACCCAAGGACCCCTCTGGAAAGCAGCCGACTCGGCCTTCGCCAGAAAAACTGAGAAGGCTGCAAACGTACAACGCTACCATCAGTACTAAAAGAGCAGAAACCCCGGTCCTAAAAAACCAAGAAAAGACAAGACAACCCAAAATCCTACAAGTGGTCCTACCGCCACAACAGGCAGACCCCCACCAGGCAAAACAAAACAAAAACAAAGGAAAGACCTCGCAAAAGCACAGCATCTCCAGGTGAACAGAACCGGTCGCTATGCGTACATCAGACAGCTGCACAGTACCTTGCGCTATAGCCAGTGACAAAACAACCTCCTACGCAAGGGAAAACAGGAGTAAGAACCGCCCCAGCTGAACCCCAAGGGCGGGCAATCACCGAACAGCGACAGAACCACACGGAGGTAGTTGCTCCTGAACGGCTCATGGAAGATAACCCTGAGGCCGCAAAGGCAGTACTTACGGGGCACCTAAGGAAGGCGGCCCTAGGTGCATGCAGCCCCAGTACTCGTGTTACTTCTGGCTCACACCCCACCAAAACAGAGCAACAACACCGCACAGCAGCACTGCACAAAGAGTGGAGCCAGAGCGATCGACCATTTGCTATCACAACAGCCTGTGAACTGAGTAGAGTTGCTGGTGTGGAGGTCTGGGACCCCCCATCCCCTTCCCGGGGAGGGGGGTGGTGTGCAGACAGATGTGCGGCAATTGTGGTGACGTCATGTTTGCTTCCTGGTTTTTGATTGGAATTTGCTATTTCGGTTTTCGGTTTGCAATTTTTGACCAGCAGTAGTTTGTTTTGGAATTACTACCTTTCTGGGTGCTTGACCTGGTAGATGGCAGACAAAAACTGCTTCCAATTACACGGGGATGTCTTTAGGCCATTGCTCCTCGTGCCTCTCTTGAGAGGGCCAGGTTCTGGCTCTGGTCCCTGGTAGGCCTAGAACTCCTTTGATTAACTGTTGTCATGGTCTAATATACACACATCAGCCCAGTATAGCTCTGGGAGCCGAAGGGGCTCTCCACAGAAAAAAAAATTTCCTTAAAAATATTTTTGAGACACTGATGAAAGTAACATACATTAACATTGGACAATGTATTTATATGATATATAACAAAATAGAACCTATTAACATAACACAAATGATAATGAATTACTATTTATTACTCAGCAATGATATAAAGGCACCAACTGCATATCCACTTTGTGGACACTTCTTACTACTGTTCTTCTTCTTTGAGTGTCAGACAGGTGCTTGCATCTATTACTGCATAATCCTTCAGTTCCAGTTATTAGGAGCTGTTCACCTTAACAAAACGTTCTTATTGTTTAAAAATTCGTCAAAAATCAATTTCTGAAAGTATTTTGATGAAAGTTTCACGACACTGAAGCCAATAAGTTGGAGATTTGTTTAACATTTTAAAGTTGTTTTTCCATAATTCAAATATTTTTCACTACCAGGCCCTCAATATGCGCGGTCTAGGGGTTAACACTTCTTTCGTGTTCCTTCAGGTCTGTCATTTTGCATATGGCCAGTCTCACCAAAGCATTGGAGAATATAAGACGAACAGGAAATAGAGAAGACACCAGCAGCACTGGAAGCAGGAGCAGCAGCGTGAACAAGATTACTAAGAAGAATGTTAATGTGTTGAAAGGCGAGCTTTACATCAAGATGGCGAAGGGTATTAGTGAGATTTATGAGTTCAGATATGAAGGGAAGGCAGAGCACAGTGGTATTAGTGTTAGCTTGAGAATAGGCACAGTTGATAAAATGTAAGGGGTATCCAAGGCAAGAGAAAGATTTGTAACAAAGAAATTTCAGAATCAAGAAACTGAGGGTCACTAATGCATAGAGCACAGAGCAAGAGGGACGAGAACACTTTTCTTAACAGAAGGAGGATAGTAGAAAAAGAAGTGAATGTGCATACCACTATGCATGGGTTAGCGGTAGAGGTTAGTTAGAGTAAGAGAAACAGGACACCGGAAAAGTACCAGATCGCTGTCCAGGTAACATGCATACCCACTGTGGGCTCACATCAGCCAGTCCTTCAGGTAGACCAATATACAAACCCCTAACAAATGCAGCCGAGACATAAGAACACGCGCTAGTCTGGTTCTGAGGAGTTCAAGCCGAAGGGAAGAACCCTGAAGTGGTAAACTGGACACACTACATCAAAACCTTACCTGTCCCTGAACCCTAGATGAATAGGGATGTGCCAGTATGCATTCTTCAGGTCCATGGACACCATCCAAATTCCAGCCTGTAGTAGCAGGCAAACTTGGTCCATGTGGAAGGTTGGCTAGTGGATGAAGCCGGTCAGACCTTAAAGATTGAGGATGTACCAGAGGTCCGCCAAGTCCTACTTCAGGACTGGGAGCAACTGGGACATCCACCAAAGGGATGAAGTCAGCTCGGTCACGCCCGAGGCCAACCAATGTACAGTACAGTGTCGGACAACAGTCAGTACAACCGGGCACAGTGTCGGGGAGGACTCTTGATCCAACAGACCCAACCCTAAATACTGAGGAGAGATCAACTAGTTCCACTGAAAGCCTCAGGGAGCAACACGAAAAGCTCACAAATTGAGGGACCTGGCATAATGGGAGAGACTATTCTACAGCATCAAAAAGGTAAATGGTAACCCTGAGCATAACAAGATCTCCGGAACAAAGGATTGCAAGGTCAAGTAGGGAAGGAAGCCTCATCAAGAAGGGCAATGGACTAGGAACCTGACCAATCCAAAGACTTAGCTTGAGCAACAAGAAACTTTGGACACAATACCAGCTTACTTGCATAGTTCTGGTGAGTAAAACATGTAGATAGGTATACATAACATGTGTAAATAGTGTAATAAAAACAATAACAGTATGGTGGGAGGAACAATGTTGGGCGAGTAAGATGTTGGAGGAGTGAGGGAGACACTGGATGTTGGAGGAGTGAGGGTGTGGCAGCCGATACTCGCAGAGTTCCGAGTGTGTTGATGGTGAATGTATATAGTGTGTGATAGTGTATAGTGTGTAAATTGATTGTATATATATAAATTAGCACGATGCATGGGAAATATGTGCAACACGTGTGTTCATATGTATCATGCACGTAACACAGTGTCTTCGGACAGTACGGATGTTCTACTGCCATAATACAGTGTGCGTATTCATCATACATAGGATTGGCACGAAAAAACAAAAAATATATTTGGAACCGTGCGCAAAAAATGAACAAAAATATATTCGCGGCAACTCACACATCCTGCCCCGGGGGCGTACGCCACGTGCGACCAGGAAATGACGTGAACTTACGGACCCCATAGCAGCCAAATTATGTACAATTTCGACCTTCTGTTACTATACTCATACTCAGGGAAGGGTTTTTGACACTTTCAAAATAAACGAATTTTTTCCAGAGAATTTATTTCCTGCACACTGAGGGGGGGGGGGGGGGTGTCATATTTGGAAGCCAAGCAGTTGAGGGGTTAAGCAAACATTAAATTTCAAAACAGCTAAAGTTTTTGTACATTCATTCAAAATACAGTACTATCCAACACCTCATTCAGATCTCTAAATTTCATATAAATAACAGCATATATATATGATAACTTGTGTTTTTATTTACATAATCCTTCAATTGCATAACATAAAGATGTTTTAAAATATCGGGCAAGATTTAAAAATCCTGTGTTACCGTGAGGCTGACATCTGCTTCCTCAAGCCTCCAGTAAACAGATGCCATCATGAAAAAAAATTGTGGGCACTCCATCCTGGGTGCAAGAGCCTCAGTACTGAGAGGGCAACCATGAGCAGCAGCAGTTTGCAGCACAGCCAGGTAGCATGTGCCCACAGCAGCACTTAATAATGATGGAAGCAAAATACTGCAGTTATTTAAGCATAACAGTGTCACAGAAGATCCTGACTGTGATGAAAACTATGTACAAGGTTCAGATATTAGATGTTGACCAGACCACACACTTAGAAGGTGAAAGGACGACGACGTTTCGGTCCTGTCTTGGACCATTCTCAAGTCGATTCACCTTCTAAGTGTGTGGTCTGGTCAACATACTTTAACCACGTTATTGTGACTCATCGCCTGCCTTCAGATATCAGTTTACCCAATATTGGTTACAATCTTCACAGCACAAGGCTGATATACACAGTGCACAGCTGTGTGCATCTAAGCATCATGAAATGGGACCTCACGTTCCTTTAGAAAATGAACTTGTAGAAAATGATTCATATTCAGGATTTAGTGACAAGGATTGTGATGATAATAGCGCTTGTTGCAAGAGTGTGTGTGTTGTGCGCAGCAATACTGCAAGGCATTTGGCAGAGTCAGGTGGTGTTATCTACCTACCTGTTGTCTACCTGTTGATTTCGGGGATCAGTGTCCCCCACGACCCTGGTCTCTGACCGGGCTGCCTGGTTGCTGGTTTGATCAACCAGGCTGTTCGATGCAGCCGCACACAATCTGACATACGGGTCACAGCCTCGTTGATCGGGTCTCCTTTGAGGGTCGCTAAGTCATCGGCCGACTAGAGAGTGTCGCTGTGCTATTTGGACCCGCCAAAACAGCTTATTGGTTTATTATAGTGCTAAACAATGTAAATAGTTATATATAACATATGAATACAATGTAATAACAGCAAAAACAGTAGATTTTATTGTTTTTTATTTTGATTCAGATCCCATCTGTTCTACACATATATGTTACAAATTACATTATTAACAGCTTAATGCATCATTGCACATGAAGAAATAATTGTAAAACATTAAAAATATGAAGAATATATATTCAATGCTAACAGATACAGCTTCGTGCAAAGTATGGGGGGCTATGCTGAACTCTAATCACTGGTTACAATCAAGATTATTATACCCACCAGAACTGCTTCGTGGTTTGTAATCGCGAATGAAAATATAGATCATTAAATACAATGTGCATACACAATGTAATAACAGCAAAATCAGTTTGTTCTATTGTTCTAAGAATATAATATTGTCCCCACATTAGTAATGAATATATTTGAACATACTGATGCTCCACATCATTAAATAATAATAGTGCACAAACAAGAAAAAAACCAGCATTGAATGTAATGAAACGCCATTTTCTGGGCGAGTCCCGGCTCCCCGGAGCTATCCGTGGCTGGTATGGATAACCTAACTATTTTGCATCAGTCGATGTGGGTGAAGTTCTAGGCCTACCGGGGACCACGAGCCAGAACCTGGCCCCCTCACAGAGGCAAGAGGAGGAATGGCCCATAGAAATACACACGTGATTTGGAGCATTCTATATCTGCCATCGACCAGGACAGGCACCCAGAAAGGTAAGCACCACAAAACAAACCCCAATTCTGGTTAACAACGAAAATCCTCCAAACAGTGGACAGAACTTCCCAAAAGAAAAACGAGCAAGCAAGCATGACATCACACGAGCCACGCCGCTTGTCTGCACAGCTCATGTGTCACGAGCAGCTTGGGGCCCACTGGTAAGACCCCGGAGCAACGGCAAAAGGAACAGACTAATGCCTTCGCAGCTACCCTGGACGGGGCAGCCCCCGAAACTGCCCGACTCTGAAAGCTCTAAACCCTGCCCCAACCCCAAAACCCTCAGACACTTAGGTGCTGGAAGCAGGGGGGGGGGGGACCAAATGAACCACCGAAGGGGAAGAACGAGGGGGTGCGGACGAAACCATGGCCGAAGCGACCAACACCCCCAAGTCCGAGTCCCTATAGGCAAAGCGTGGCAGCCTCGGGGTGTCCGGGGAAGCGACACCCCGAGTGCGTTGCAATAATCCAAACCTATCCTGCAATGCGCGTGCTGCCTGCACCCGAAGAAAATCATCATCAATCTGGGTGAATCGAGTCAAACAAGCAACAAAGCTTGGACTCGGAGTCGAATGTGTTACCGATCCAACAGGCAGCATGACGGAGGCAAAAACAATGAGCGTCGCCCTGAGACTAGGGGACAGAGCAACCCTCAAACTCGCACAAAGCGAGAAGGGACGCAGGGGTCTCCTCCATCGGACCCGAGCGCCCCCGCGGGGTTTTCCAGGGCCCCTAGGCTGGATCTGCAAAGGGTTATCCCAGGCACGTCATGACAGGGTACTATTAACTGGTGCCCCAAACTACCAAACAAACTGCTAAAAGCTGTGTCTACTCACGAGGGTGAAGCAGGGGGTCCCACCACACAACGACCCTAATATAAGGGGGAGGGAGAACACAAGGCAGGCCCCCCCTTCCTTACGAAGCAAAAACAAAAAAAGAGAAACCTCGCAAGAGGACAATGTACCCAAAGAGAACAGAGCCGACCGCTGTTAAAGGTGAAAACTAGCTACACAGTACCCTGAGCCCCGCCAGTGCAATAACTACCACTTACCCCAAGGCAAACAAGGGTGGAAACCACTCGCACACTTGGGGTGGCCAAACGCCAAGCAGCGAAAGGCCAACCCAAGGTGACTTGTGGAAGGGAACCCCAAGCCCGGTACTTACAGGGCACTCAGGGAAGGTAACCCTAAGCACATGCAGCCCGAGTACCTGAGAATATTACTCCCAGCTCGCACGACCACAGTAAGAGCAGCACTGCAAACAAGTCACAGCACAGAGAAGACTGAAGCTGGAGCCACACGACTATGCATGATCCCATCAGCCGAGGAACTGGGGTGAGGATCGTCGGCTCGGGGGTCTGGGGCTCCCCATTCCCCCTCCTGGGGAGGGGAGAGCTGCGCAGACATGCGGCATGGCTCGTGTGACGTCATGCTCGTTTGCTCATTTTTCTTTTGGGGGTTCTGTCCACTCGTTGGAAGATTTTCGTTGTTAACCAGAATAGGGGTTTGTTTTGTGGCGCTTACCTTTCTGGATACCTATCCGGGTCGATGGCAGATATAGAATGCTCCAAATCACATGTGCATTTCTATGGGCCATTCCTCCTCGTGCCTCTGTGAGGGGGCCAGATTCTGGCTCGTGGTCCCCGGTAGGCCTAAAACTCCACCCACATTGACTGATGCAAAATAGTTAGGGTATCCATATCAGCCATGGATAGCTCCAGGGAGCCACTGGGGCTCCCCCCAGAAAACAAATCAGACATTGAAATAAATATCTAAATATATCTTTGCAGCAATTCCCCCACCCCCTTCCCCAACATTGGGACAGGGGTGACTGCCCCATTAGCAACTGTTCCACGAATGCTTGAGAATTGTAACCCACCAAGATATTTGCGAGTTCCCCATAATGTAGGAACACTTCAATGATATTATAAAGAACAATTATTTGTAATTTATTGTTTTCTTGAGCACCAGGAGAGGTTGTCAGCTGTAAACAGTGGTGCAGCGCAGGGGATAAACATAGGTCCTTTACTCGAGACTAATAATAGTGCAGTTTTGTACTGTACTTGTGAACTGCAATAAAAACTTTGTGACATTTGAACCAGAAAACTTTTCTCAACTTATAACATGAGAAATGTCTCCCCTTACATTTTTGCTTTCTAAGTTGGTTAAAGATTCACAAACAAATAGCAAACTTGTCCACCGACATACTCACTCTCGGCTATGATCACATGTCAACCATCATATTCACTCTCAGCCATGATCACATCAACCATCATACTCTCAGCCCTAATCACATATCAACCAGTGCACCATTCCCAGTTGACCGAGGCAAGCAGGTTGTTTACACTTCTTTGTCGAGGGAGTACCCAAAAATAACTGTACTCCTTCAGCAGGGAAAGGAAGCACAAAGGGAGAAAACAACTGCAGTAAAGGTGACTGAGCAATGTACCGCAATGTCCAAAAATGGCCCACATGCTAGTGAAGCAGGCTGTGAAGTTTGACACCACATTATAAAGCAGCACAGCAAACAATGTAATAAATACCTCATCAACATGAAATGTCAACAACAAGACCGCAGGTGCTACAACTCCCCGAAAAACAAGGCCAAAGTGGAGCCGAATTGTGAAGAGAAACTACAAAGTGAGGCATAGAACCACGTTAGCTAAATGAGAAGGAGCTATCAATCTTACAGCAACCAAAGCTGATGACAAGGATATTACATAGCTGGATAAGAAATACAGTAATGAAAGAGAAGCAAAAGAAGAGAGGGAGAGAACATGTAATGTGTGTGAAAGCCTGAATGGTGTTGTAACGTAGCCATTCTAAATTAACCCAGACAAATTAAATTAAGATAGTGATAGTTAAGGAACATCAATGGGTGTCTTGCCTTTTTACTCATAATGGTAGTACTTTTCCAAATGTCATCGTTACCCAATTAAAACCATGATAACTTTTTATTAAAGTAGTTTTATAGATGTTGACCAAACCACACACTAGAAGGTGAAGGGACGACGACGTTTCGGTCCGTCCCGCGACCATTCTCAATCGACTTGAGAATGGTCCAGGACGGACCGAAACATTGTCGTCCCTTCACCTTCTAGTGTGTGGTCTGGTCAACATACTTTAGCCACGTTATTGTGACTCATCGCCTGCATAGTTTTATAGATAATTCTGTCTATTAGATATCTGAAAACTCGAAGTCATTCCTTTGTATTTTCTATGCATATAACAAACTACAGTACTAGTATTGATAACAAGATAGCGTGTTTTTATTTTAAATCGGTTGTGGAAAGAAGTACAGTATGTCAAAATACTTCAGCTTCCTGGTCAATGGGCCCAAACATGTTGTCATTATCAGGAAAGATACATTAGTAAATGCAATCAAAATTCAAGGAAATCTAATAGGGTTAATGAGCTTGGAAGAAAATTGGCTTTGACAAATTTGTTTGACTATTATAATGGTAATTTGTCTTGTACTACAAACTCCAATTTCATGTTCTTAATACAAGATTAATATTTTTTAAATTAGAATACGGTAATATAGCACTGAAATATTATAATGACCATCTAATACTGGCTAAACAATTTTCACACAAAATTAAAATTATAATTAAAACTACAGTATGCTAAGTTAAGAGAAACTAAACCGATAGATCCTCCCGATTTCTCCCTACCACCAAACCTGCTGAATTCCATGCACATACGAGTGTACTACCTCGAGCGGAGAATTACACAGGAACCTCTTATACTGTGGCTCAGAACACCTGCTTGGAGTGTCTCCATGGATGTTAACCTGGTACTTTTCATACAGTTGGTGAGCCATCTTGAAAGTTTGAAGAAATTCAGCACTGCTTGGTTGCGAGCGAACTAATTTAACCTGGGTGTTTCAACACAATATTAATTTAATTTAATGATGTAAATTTTGTGCCATTTTCCACATTTAAAGTAGGGAATAACATTTACAATCTGGTATCTCAAAAACTCTAAATACAGAAGATTCATCAACATTTATAACATTTGCTGAAGAATCTTTAATTGTTCTTTAGGTAGAGACAAAAGTTTAGATAAAAATACTTTCAATTTTACAATTACCTTTCAATGTTTTATATCATTCTTGAGCTATTTATTAATCTGATCTGTTACCTGTAAAACTAGTCACCATCTTTAAATATTTAACAAATGCCTCATACGGTAAATTGTGTCCTGTACATATTTAACATCTAATTAAAAAATAGAGCCCATTTTTATTCAAAGGCATCATAATGTTAGTACTGTACAGTTACATATTTCTTTCAAAGGCCTCTTATTGACAAACACACTAATGCAGTGACAAAGAAACAAAACATAGTAAAAATACAGTAATTGTACAAGTAATTGTTACTTAAATTGGGGGTTAAATAACCCCAATTGTCTTTATCAATAAAACATATGGTCACTTTAACCATTAAAATATATTTGAACTGAATGGCTAATGGCACAAAATAGTATTACTGAATTTTATGTAGGTAGTAATAATCATTAAAAGATACAGTACAGGCAAGATACGGATAAATACGGATAACTGTATAGAAAAATAGAACTTAAAACAACAACCAGACATTAAGTAATGTTAATAAAAAAAAAAATAGAAATCCAGCATTGAATGCAATGAAACATGTTTTGATTGGGGATTTGGTGGCTCCCTGAAGCTAACTTGCTAAGGAAGCTCTGGAAGGAAGAATCACATTAGCCTCAAGAGTCCTGAATGGCCTACCAGGGACCAGAGCCACATCCTTGCCCCCTCACAGAGGCACAGTTAGCAAGGAACCATCATGATCATCCTCACAAAGAAAACATTCAAATGTAAGCAAAGCAATACAGACACCTGCAAGGTTCACAGAGAGAAAGGAAATGAAGCAGCAAATAACTCTGTAAACCATTCACTCACCCCAGATATGGCTGACCACCAACAGGTAGCAGTGCCAATAGCAGCTTTTAGGCATGAACAGGGTCTCGCAGGAGGTGCACGCCAAGGGCCTCCTGAACTGCCACAAGAAAAAGCCAAGAGAAAGAAAACTTCCAAAAAAGATGACTCCAAGGAACCCTAGGGCACATGGAAACTATCTTGGCTACCATGTCGCCCAAATCTCAGTCCAAAGCTGGTTTTCTGGAGGGGTCAAATGGAGGATTCCTGAAGCTAACAACAGAGTAGAAGGAAAACATGAAACTTACAATGGAGGAGGAGAGCAAAACAACAATCACAAAGAAAAGATGCTAGAACAGAAAACCTGACACAGAGCAACACAATCCTGACAGTGACCCAAGACATTGATGAGGTACCTGGTTGATAGGGTTCTGGGAGTTCTTCTACTCCCCAAGCCCAGCCCGAGGCCAAACTTGAAAAAGTTATTGCCAACAGCATTTGGTGTTCCCAGGCGGTCACACATCCAAGTACTAACCAAACCCGATGTTGCTTAACTTCACTGATTGGACGAGAAGCTGTGTTCTCAACGTGGTATGGCCAGCCATACCATGGTTGGTATGGCGTATGGAGTCGGTAATATCCGCATGGAGTTGGTAACGGTTTAGGAGGTTTAACAAACCTGTTAAACGTCCAAACCTGAAGCCCAAATATTAGCCCATAACATGTCCGAAAACACTGGGAACAATGCCGCAAACTTGCGAACATCAAGAGGCCCAAGGATATAACTGCAGGCTAGCTAGCCACTGTACTGCGCACACTGTTATACCATTGGGAAAAGGCAAGAGCATGCCAGCATATCACGTTTGTTAGTATATCGTAGGATTAAAAAACCCACGAGTAGATGGCTCACATCCTATTCATCAGGACTCCAGTAAACATTGCCATTTTGAAAAAAAAATCACCTACATCCCTCCTGTCTGTGAGAGCCTCAGTACTGCCAGAGCAACCAAGGCTGGTGAATGCAGCAGGAGCACAGCTGTGCAGGTCAGGGCCACAGCACCACTTAATTATGATGAATAAAATAAGTGCAATTATTTTGTGATAATAGTGTCATAGATGTTCCTGACTGTGATAAATGATCCCGACTGTGATAAAGACTATGTACAAAGTTCAGATATCAATTATGATGTTCACAGCATGAGGCAAGAAAGAGGGGGAGAGAGAGAGAACACTCGGTCATTCTTTCATGCATCCATGCACCATGAAACAACCTCAGTCAGTCAGTAGGCATCCATCAGTCTCGGAAGACTATGGAGTTGCGCTCTGGTTGTCGGTCTGGAGTGGCCTCACCAGGGCGCAGAGCCAGGGTAGGTTGATTCGGGGGAGAAGCTGTTACCCAGGCAGCAGGTCCCCCCTCTCCACGGCGCTGAAAGTCTCCAATGGAAAGGCATGCGCCAATACAATTAGTTCCAGCGCCGTCGAAGGAACTGTGAGTTCCGGGGTTGACCTCGAAGGTGGTGAAGAAGGGCACAGGGACCTCCAACCCTGGAGACCACCGTGGTCGGGGCCGGAGAAGAACCACCCCATCAAGGGTATGAACGCCCCCAGCCTCCTGAAGCAGAGCCTGGGCCGCACAACCCTCGGGAGATGGATGTCCCGGTCCCGCACTTACGGGTTCCAGACAAGGATCGTCACAGCCCCTTTTCACCCGAGGCCGGCCTCCTTCAAGACCAAGTAGAAGGAAGAGTGATAATTATTAAATATTTTCAATTATTATTATAATAATTATCATAATAATAATTGTTGTATTTAATAATTATCCAAACAACCTCATGTGCCTTTACAATACAGTGGTACCTCGGATTACGAGCGTCCCTGGTTACGAGTTTTTCGGGTTACGAGTAGGATTTGCTCGGAAAATTTGAATTGGGATACGAGCGTTGCCTCGGGATACGAGAATGTTGATACGCACACGGGTCGACCTCGTGGGTGGTGGCACGGCGATTGCCCCTTAATTTACCAGTGACTATCCCCCTCCTGAATTCTTCACCAGGCTTTACAGTGTTTTGTTTGATATTTGGATATATTATTGGCCATTTGAACATAAAAGTTGTTATTATATATCTCGCAATGGGTCCCGAGAAAGCCAGAGGTAAGGTTCAAGGAAAGAAATCGCATGTGAGGATGACAATAGAGGAAAAACAAGAGATCATTTTATGATGATGGTAGATCAAGGTGGTGGGTGGCTGATGGTAGATCCAGGAGGTGGGTGGCTGATGGTAGATCAAGGTGGTGGGTGGCTGATGGTAGATCAAGGTGGTGGGTGGCTGATGGTAGATCAAGGTGGTGGGTGGCTGATGGTAGATCAAGGAGGTGGGTGGCTGATGGTAGATCAAGGAGGTGGGTGGCTGATGGTAGATCAAGGTGGTGGGTGGCTGATGGTAGATCAAGGTGGTGGGTGGCTGATGGTAGATCAAGGTGGTGGGTGGCTGATGGTAGATCAAGGAGGTGGGTGGCTGATGGTAGATCAAGGAGGTGGGTGGCTGATGGTAGATCAAGGTGATGGGTGGCTGATGGTAGACTAAGGTAGTGGGTGGCTGATGGTAGATCAAGGTGGTGGGTGGCTGATGGTAGATCAAGGTGGTGGGTGGCTGATGGTAGATCAAGGAGGTGGGTGGCTGATGGTAGATCAAGGTGATGGGTGGCTGATGGTAGACTAAGGTAGTGGGTGGCTGATGGTAGATCAAGGAGGTGGGTGGCTGATGGTAGATCAAGGTGGTGGGTGGCTGATGGTAGATCAAGGTGGTGGGTGGCTGATGGTAGATCAAGGAGGTGGGTGGCTGATGGTAGATCAAGGTGATGGGTGGCTGATGGTAGACTAAGGTAGTGGGTGGCTGATGGTAGATCAAGGAGGTGGGTGGCTGATGGTAGATCAAGGTGGTGGGTGACTGATGGCAGATCAAGGTGGTGGGTGGCTGATGGTAGATCAAGGAGGTGGGTGGCTGATGGTAGATCAAGGTGGTGGGTGGCTGATGGTAGATCAAGGTGGTGGGAGACTAAGGAGGTGGGTGGCAAGGCAGGCACAGAGTGGGTGGGAAGCAGGGCAGTCAGGTGACAGTGGGTGGGCAGATGAGTAACAAGACGGGTGGTCAGAATGGGTGGGCGAGTAGCAGTGGCACGAGTGGAACAGCTTCCGGGTAGGACTAACGCAGGAGCTGGTCACTCCCGATCTCTCCCCAAGACCCCTCCATCCCACACACCGGTTCCTCCCCGCTACCTCCATCTCCTCATCCCCCACACTGACCTCCTCCACCTGTACCCACTCCCAGCCATATGGACAATATTAATATGGGTGGGCTTCCTTGTTACCAGCTGATAGATTAAGAGGCAGACTCCCTGAGTGTCTGATATTAAATTTATTGTCTAGTGACTGACTGGTTGTGACTGTGAATGCGTGACTGACTGTAAATGTTTAACGGGTTGCTACTACAACAATGAGATGTTTGACTGCCTGTGACTGGTGTTGACTGAATGCTTGACCGACACGTTGTGACTGACTGGTTTTGACTGGCTGCCACATAACAGAGGCAGGGAAATGTGTGAAAGGAAAATGTGGAACCAGTGATGCAAATATGAAGCCTCATGGCCTCAAGGCGAGCAGTGAATGGCTTCGCCTCCTCCCTCCCTCCCTCACCATCTACCATATGCCACCAAGAGTCCTCAGTAAAGGTAAAGTACAGTTAAATTTTCACTTATTTTATTTATGCTTCATATTTATACCCGATTGTTTTGTGTATGAAAAATATGAGTATTATTCTGAATAAAATGTATTTTTAATATTTTTGAATGTGGAACAAATTAATTCAATTTACATTCTTTCTTATGGGAAAAATTGTTTCGAGTTACAAATTTTCAAGATACGACCAGTCCCTGGGAATGAATTAAATTCGTAAATGGAGGTACCACTCTATATACAGTATATGTAAAAGGCCTAGGGTGTGATCCTGGCACCTCCAGAACTAAAGGGTCCTGGTAGTACAATCGGGTTTGTTCTCTATGAACAATCGAAAATTCCAGGTTCGAATCTCGGGCGGGACAGAAAGGGTTAGGCACATTTCCTTTCACCTAATGCCTCTGTTTATCTAGCAGTAAGTAGATACTGTACTGTACTTAGGAGTTAGTCAGCTTGTTGTGGGGTACCATCCTGGGCGGGGGTCAGTAATTCAACCTGGGGGGTGGTAAGGGCCCCTCGATATGAGTCTACCGTGTATGAATACACACAGCCTTCCTATCCACCAACACAATGAATTATCATTATATGTAATCCTACCGTGTTGAATAAATAAAATAAAATAATGGTGATATTTACAGCTGACAGCAACGTGGGAAACACGATCTCAGTGTGGGTGATTCCATCACTGAGCGACATCAAATATATTTCAGTAACAAATGTGCATGCATACAAGATATATTAGACATATAGAAAAGTCACATACAAAATCACATCAGCCTACCTCGAGATTATGTGCAGGGTTCTCAGGAAGCGGTTCATTAATATAATCTTCAAGAGTTTTCTGTGTGTTGGATGGCTTGAATTTCTTGGTATCCATTGGAGATTCACCTCTGGTCACTGCTTCTTGGGCAATTTTGGCAAGTTTGGCCTCCTTACGTTCCCTGCGTACTTCTTTGGCTTTTCGACAAGGTGGTCTATTGGGATCTGGTCCTAAACACAGATATAGTCATGTTACTATGTGTAGTGTAATGTAATATTATATATATATTGTCACAGTAATCTCTCTAAGAAAAAGATTAGGCCTGCTCCATCATCACCTATTCTACCACACCACGCTTTGCGGAACCAAAAAGCCAAAGCTCAACCCCCGCAAGCACAATTAGGCGAGTACACCAGGTCTACATATTCAAGAATTACAGCAAGAACAACAACTAGTGCTCAGATGTCTAGACAGTGATCTACTCCCCCTACTCTTCAGTTCCTGTGACCCCCAGCACACCTGGCGGCGACAAGTTCACGCCACCGGCCAAGCTCAAGCACTGCTAGTTTGTCTCCACCGGCTCCCAGTTATCACACCAGCACCACCAACATTGGTCAAGTCCCATATAAATAGAAGCCGGCCAACCACCACCAGCAGAATACTCTCTAGTGCTCTACGTGCAGGACCTACCCTCACACTATCTTGCGTGATGCTAGGTCTACGCAGCCTGGCATAAAGTATTTTCAGCACCATTCATTTATTTAATGTTCTCTAACATAACATTAACACCTTCGCGCTCTGGGAGCACGACCTCCCCACTATCCCCGGTTGGTTTGGGCATTCCACGGGAGCGCGCGGTAATTCTGAAAAGTGTATACTCTTTTCAACTTTGTCACCTCAATTCAAATCCTTCGATATTCAGTTTGGTATCAATGTGTTTGCAATAGAATTATCTAGAGGAGTAAATGCATATAAACTCCAAAAGCCCAGCTTACCACCTGCAGCAAACAGAGAAAGCGTGAGCGAGTGACCCGGGAGTGCGCAAGAGCGATAAAATGTGAACACTCTTCACTTTGGTAACCTCAATTTTCGTCCTAGGTCTTTCATTTTGGTATCAAAGGGTTCGCAATAGAATTCTCTAGAGGAATATATGCATATAAAATAAAAAACTTGGTCATGCTCCATCCGCCGGCAAGCTGAAGACGTGCCAAGTGTTACCCGCAAGGGAGTGCCCAGATGACCACCCGCTACACCCCCAATTCCCACCCACAAATGTTTAGTCTATTTTCCGGTTGCCAACATCGTGAAGTAAGCGGCGTTTTGGCGCACATTTTAAAACCAGTCCCAAACAAATCGGATAGAAACCGGATTTTGGGCAAATATTTTAATGGAGGACTCAATGCCAAGTCCTTACCGGACATCACTCTTTTTAACGGAGGACTCATAGTAACAGTAAAATAGTAAAAGGAATTGATAAAATCGATAGGGAAGATTTCCCCGAGACCCAGAACTTCAAGAACAAGAGGTCATTGATTTAAACTAGCTAAACACAGATGCTGAAAGAAATATAAGAAAATTCACTTTCACAAACAGAGTGGTAGACAGTTGGAACAAGTTAGGCGAGGTGGTGGTGGTGGAGGCCAAGACCGTCAGTAGTTTCAAAGCGTTATATGACAGAGTGCTGGGAAGACAGGACACCATGAGCGTAGCTCTCATCCTGTAACTACACTTAGATAATTACAATAATTACAAACACACACAAAACTTTAAAAAAGTGACACCCCTAATGTCAGCACCTGCATCAGAGGAACTCCAGGCTATTTCGCAACTCCTAAGCATTGTAGTACAGGTTGATGATAGTGAGTGGTGTCCCAAGGAACATAAATGTGTAGTGCTTTGGAAAAATCGGTGAGAACACGAATGTGCAAAGTGAAGTGAAAAATTGTATGAAAAAGAGTGACCCTAGTGTTTACAGTGCAGACAACATTCAAGATGGCTACCAGCAAGAAGGAAAACAAAACAGAGCTAGATTTTGGGGGTTTTAATGAAGAAAGCATTGATATAAGCAATCTACACAACAAATTGGCAAAGTTAGATATTATAGTGAACTATCATGTAGAAATAATCAGCAAATTTAAAAAAAAAAAGTAATGAGCACTTGAGTAGCAAGGTTTTTGGTCTTGAGGGTTTAGTGAAAGACTTATGCAAGGACAAGAATCAATTGGAAACGAATTACAAAGACATGGAAGAGGAAAATAAACTCTCAAAAATAGCTTTGGAAGAAGTTAAAGTAACTTTAAACATAAATTACTATGATAGGTTAGGTAAGGAAATTCAACAGGAAAAACAGCTTTTGTCAGTACAGATGGAGGAAGTTACACAGGGAATAGAACAGTGCAAGAAAGATATGCAACTCACCTATGCACAAGTGGCCAAGGAGAAGGAAAAATAGAAGCAGTAGTAAAGGAAGCCAAACACTGCAGCAACCAGGATAAAACAAACATTAGGCTGGAAGTCAGAAAGGAACTGGCATCAAATCCTAAATTAGTACAAAACACAGTTGATCGAAGTAAGTCTCTGATAATTTTTGGTTGCAAAGGAGATAACATCTAGGTCAGAAAGAGCTGTAGAAGAAGAGAAAGTAGTAGATAAACTTGTTGGCCTCGTGGAAGGTCTTACTACCATCGAGAATGTCTGCGACTACAAAAGGAATGGAAAATATGTAAAAGGGAAAGATCAACCTTTGGCACCGTTCAGGGTGATCTTCAAACAGATGGAAGAAGTACTAAGGAATGCTAGAAAATTACAAAGTGATGAGGTAGGAAAAGTATGGTCGTTAAGACGAGATCTTTCAAAAAAAGACAGAGAGGAGCTGAAACTGAACTTCACCAAGGCAAAACGTTTAAATGAGAGCAGGAATGAAGAAGAAATCAATTTTTTTTTTCTACAAAGTGATAGGGGTAGGCAGACCAGTAAAGTGGTACATAAAGAAAAACCAACAAAATCATTAGAGGAGGGGAAGTGAAGAATAAGGAGGGGGGGGGGGGGGGGGACAAGTTCCTGAAAATTGCATACACCAACATAGATGCAGTGAGATCAAGTTGTCTTGGAGTCAATCTTTGTGGTCTTTTGCTGCTTGGTAATTGATCGCCCTGAATGTGAGGGGGTTTTCCTCCCTTGTTTACCTTGGGGTAAATTGTAATTTATTGCATTGGTGGGTGTTTGGTTAAAATGGTTCATTTATTGTGTGGACCTGGTTGATGGGGTTCTGGGAGTTCTTCTACTCCCCAAGCCCGGCCCGAGGCCAGGCTCGACCACCCTGGCTAGTGTTTGGTTAATATGGTTCACTTGTGTGATCCAACTTGTCATATGAAGGAATTATTAATTGTAACCTGTGATAGAATGAGAAAGTTTTCCACCAGTCTGTGAACTCTGTCCCAACATCATAAGCAAATCCGCACATCCTCCGCTTTGGCGAATTAGAGTTCGCCGAACTGGGGGAGTAAATTTGGCCTGAAAAGTGTGCGACGTAGCCGGATATTCGCCAAATCGGGGTACGTTGAATCGAGGTTGTACTGTACTGTATACAGGCCTACAATGTAGCATGTACACTTATATTGCAAATACAGCTGAAAGTTTCTTGCAACCCACTCCCTTACTCTTATGTCTGGTAATGTTGTCCATAAATAGATGCAAACAATAATAGGAAAACCAAATTGTGATTCGACATTAATTTCTGGTATTGAAGGATAAGCTTGTCTAATTTAAGCTGTTCAAAAATATAGCAGATTCTTTTCATGGGTGTAGGTTAATTCCATTACATCCATGTAGATGTATTATAAACATGTTTACATCTGTTTAAAAATCATGTGATAACTTAAATCAACATGTAATGATAACTGCCCTCTAAGGGTTAATTATCAAGAGGAAATTACATGTACAGTATAATAATTGTATACTAATTTAATAATGAGATGTCCTCAGTAGCATGCACTTGTGTTCATACAGGGTGACAAAGCTCTTAACACTCACCTGTACTAGTTACTTTCTTAGCTTGGAAGCTGTGTTGACTGGAACTCTCTAGATTTGTCTTATGGCAACTAACATTTTTCTCCATCTTGGGATTTACACATGCCTTTTTACTGTTAAGGCTGCCATCATTTGTTTCTAGTGTGTAAGGTTCTGAATCTGTATGAAAAAAATTTAGGAACCAAATATAAGCGTGCCACATGTAAACATTGTACATCCTAACTACAGTAGATGTTATCTTTTCTATGCGGACTTCTTTATGTACATTTTGTACATATATTGTAACTTTCTCAAGTCATTAGGAATTTTAAAGATAGCAAGTAACCTTCAGTGGCTAATCAGCTTCATTGATAAATAATAAAAGTTTCAAATAAAAAGTAATATTTTATATACTGTACTCACTTTTTCTCGTGTTTGTAGCATTTGCCGAGAGCGAGACTGAAGAGAGATCTTGGGTGGACTCGAGTCTTGGTTTTACATATTCTGGGTTTCCCTGAATGTTTCCAGAGTTGTCTGAAATATTTACAAAGAACAGTTTGAAATAATTACAAAAGTACATTATAGCATAGTATAGTTTAGGGAAACGGCCAAAACAGACCAAAAACCGAGGGACAAGGTGTGGGAGCAAGCATAAATAGACAGGGACATGGAGTCCAAACCCTGGGGCCAAGACCCAAACAGACAGAAAACACAAAAAAACGGTGTAAAAACCAACACCCAAGCATTCCTAGAAGAACAGAAGAAGGGCAGAACACCCCAGAAAAGCAAAGAAATGGCAACAGGAGGATAAAACCCCTGAAGGAGGTAAAAAACTCACCCAAAACGCGAGCTCGCACACCCAGGCACACGTAAACAAACCACAGCAATGCAGCGGTGGTCAAGCGAGAAAACCCACAAAGAAAATGGCCACCAGAACAAGGAGCCATGACCGATGCAATAGATCCGAAAACACGCCAGCAAATATGGGAAGCAAGCAGAAGAGAGGGACGAAAAACCCTGCCCAGAAGCAGAAAACCCAGGCAGGGGCAAACAGCCCCAGAACTGCAAGCGGGCATTCCCTACTTCCCTACAGCCCCGGGAACCCGCAACAGAAGGCCCCAGGGCAAAGCCGTCCTCCACGCCCTCTGCCCTTAAAGAAAAGCAAGAATCCAGAGGAAAAGCAGCAAAGAAAGGGCCACTGGTAAGATCCAGACAGAGGCCTTGGCAGGAGGGATCAGGCTCGAAAACCTCCGTCCCCCAACCCGAATGGGGCAGCCACCAAAGCCGCCCGAGTCTTGGCACCAACTAAACCCCGCCCCGACCCCGAAACCCGCAGATGGTCAGGCGTCAGGAACAGGGAGGAGAAAGGGGCGAACAACACCTAACCAAACGGGGTGGCCCCGGGGCATCCAGATGGGAAACCAACCTAGCATGTTGCACAATCTAAACCAAGCTCGCAACGTAGATGCCGCCTGTACTGTACTGTGAACAGTAAGGACATCAGAAGAGTACTGGAGAACAAGCAGAGAACATCTCGAAAGACTCTGGGTCAACGTGTCAGTGAACCAGTGACACAACAGGCAGCATGACAGAGGTAAAAGAAGCGACTGTCACCCTGAGACAAGGGCACAGCAACAAACGAACCCACACAAGACGGGATGGAACCCGGAAGACACATCCAGTGGTCCACTGAGCCCCGACCGGATTTTCCAGGGCCCGTAGGCTGACTGCTGCGGTAGGCCTGGGCAAGGTGTTGCTAACCGATTAATACCTAAAGCTAACAAGGGGTAGATGCTAACACTGAAAACCCCTGCAACGTGTACAATCATGGGGGGCCTAGCAGAGGGCCACCAAACACTACCAGTGGAACTATAGCCAAACTAGGCAGACCCCCACCAGGCAAATGAAAATAAAAACAAAAGAAAACCCCCGCAAAAGTACACCGTCCCCAGAAGCAACAGGAACTGGTTGCCACATAGGTAGCAGGTTGCACAACACCTTGACGCCCTAACCAGCACAATACGAGTCCCAACCCAAGGCTAAACAAAGGCCCCAAGGGCGAGGCAAATGCCGAGCAGCAAGAACCTCTATGGGAATGGTTCCCAAACGCCCTGGGGAAGATAACCCTGTCATGCAAGGGCAGTACTCACAGGGCACTTAGGGAAGGAAACCCCTAAGCACATGCAGCCTGTAGATAAATGAAATCTCTACTGATGACGAACACCTGGCCACCGCACAACACAACACACGGCAGTGAGCACCATGAAGGCAAACACCGCCTAGGAAACCGAGGCCAGAGAAGCGTCTGTCCCGGTTGACATTGGCTTATGAACTGGAGTGCTAGGCAGCCGGCGCGGTGAGGTCCGGCCCTCCCCCCCCCCCTCCCACTCTCTGGGATGGGAGGGCTGCATGGATGAGCGGTGCAGCAGTAGTATATTATGCTTGTTTGGTTGTTTCCTTGGGATTGTAGGGAGTTCTACCTCCCTGTTTGGCTTCTGTTGTTAGTTTCTTACCATGTGGGGTTTGTTTTGTTATGCCTACCTTTCTGGGTGCCTAACCCCGGTCGATGGCAGATAAGGATATCCCCCATCCACAGGGGAATTTTCCAGGGCCATTGCTCCCTGTAACCTCTCTGAAGGGGCCAGGTTCTAGCTCATGATCCCTGGTAGGTCTGAACTCCATAGCTAATGTCCCGGTCTAATATAACATACATTAGGCCGATAAGCTCCAGGGAGCCGTAGGAGCTCCCCTCAGAAAAATAAAAATGAAAAGAAAAACTCCGCAAAAGGAGAACGTCCCCTGAGGTAACAGGAACCAGCAGCTGCATAGGTAGGCTGGCTGCAAAACACCTTGATGCTCGAACCAGAAACAATACCACTTCCTATCCAAGGCCAAACAAGGGCCACGAAACCCCAGCTGGTCCCAAGGGCAGGGTAAATGTCGAGCAGCAAAAACCTCTACAGAAATTGCATTTCGAATGCACCAGGGAAGATAATCCTGACTCGGAAGTGTAGTACTCACAGGATACTTAGGGAAGGCTGCCCTAACCACATGCAGCCACGGTACACTTCAGGTACATCTTGCCACCACACCACCAACAGCAGAGGGCACCACGAAGGTAAACACTACTTGGAAACCAAAGGCCAAGGATGACGTCCACCCTGAATTGGTTTAGCCAACAAACTGGGGTTGCTGGGTAGTTGGCGCTGAGGGTCCGGGGAGAGGGGATGGGCTACTCGGACCAGCGGAGTGGCAGCAGTGTGTGGCGTTAGCTTGTTTGATTGTTTCCATGGGATTTGGGGAAATTCTGCCTCTGTTCGGTTATTGGTTGTAATTTTCTTACCGTGTGAGTGCCTGTTTTGTTATGCCTACTTTTCTGGGTGCCTATCTCCAGTTGAAGGCAGATTAGGAACGCCCCCCCCAACCACAAGGAGGTTTTCCAGGGACCATTGCTCCCTGTGCCACTCTAAGGGGGCCAGGTTCTAGCTCGTGGTCCCTGATAGGTTGAACTCCTTTGACTAAAGCCCTGGTGAATAACATTGTATCGCATATTTGCCTGATAGCCCCCAGGGAGCCGAGGGGGTTCCCCCCAGAAATTGGGGTGTAATTAGGTCTTTATACCATTATTCATATAAAATACATATATAAACTATTTTTGCAAATGAAAGTGTTTGCAAACCACTTTTAACAGTATCGCTCGCTTTGGACACCGATCACGTCCATTTTTTTTTCTCTCGAGTCCTAGCTGTGAACAGGACTCGTATCCACTACAAAAATATTTGTATAAAATTCATTTTTTATCCAATCGACCTCGGGATAGTTTCAAGATAAGCGCCTTTAGAATGCGCACAATTTGATACCAAAATGAAAGATGTAACACGAAACTTGATGTCAGAACACTTGAAAGATTATAAATACGTTTTTGGGTCTAAATTTTAAATTTTTAAATATTTGTTAAAATTCTAATTATTGTGCTATTATTATGGGACTAGTTTTAAAATGTGCGCCTTTATATTGAGAACAATTTGATACCAAAACGAGCGATGTAACATGAAAATTTATGTTATCAAACTGAACGAGTATACACATTAGGTTGTGGTGTGCAAATTGGTGCTTGTTCATGGGTAATTTTAGACTTTGCTGCGGGGAGTCTCGCCAGGCTTTTGGATATTACATGCATACACATCTGCAGGGAGTTTAACTGTGAACACAATGATACTAAAAGGAACGACATAGCATGAGAATTAAGGTGAGAAAACTGAAACGAGTATACACATTTTACTGATTTTGTGCGCTCACGGGTAACTTTTCCAGCTTTAGGCTTTGCTGTGGGGAGTCTCGCCAGGCTTTTGGACATTATATGCATATACATCTGCAGGGAATTTAATTGCGAACACAATGATACCAAAACAAACGATATAGCACGAGAATTAAGGCGAGAAAACCAAAACGAGTATACACATTTAGGCGTCGCCACACGCTCGCCCGCACCATTAGCCCCATGACGTCAAAGTCTGCGGCGCTCATGTGGCGCGGGCGATAGTGTTAACTTGAAAGAAATTTGTG
This sequence comes from Procambarus clarkii, assembly GCF_040958095.1. NCBI lineage: Eukaryota > Metazoa > Arthropoda > Malacostraca > Decapoda > Cambaridae > Procambarus > Procambarus clarkii. The sequence continues at coordinate 11,593,825 of NC_091220.1, read as the reverse complement.
TGTATTGATGTTGACTGAGGTGCGAGGATGATGGGGGGGATCGTTGTGCGCACGCTCATGTCTTTTGCATCGACAGCCAAATGCCAAAACGTAAAATCATTATACGTTATAATGTTAACAATGTCAATAAACACTTGAGTACAAAAGTAGAGCCATCTCCCTTTTTCATTTATCTACATATATTAATTTTTATTCAATGTTCTATACTATTTTCCTTTTGATAGTAGTGTGAATTATATAAACCGGTGTGTGGCGTCTTGAGTAATGAGACCTGTCATTACAAAGCACCTATTCCTTCATAATCTAACCCAATACTACGACAACAACAAGAGCGGCGTTGCCATTTTGCACTTTCCAAAAAACTGGGGGATAAAGGAATGCTTTTCCTCGAGTGTATATATTCTTTATCACTATCAGGATCTTCACTGGCACTATCATTGTTAAATAATTGTAGTTAATTAGTTGTTTCATCATTATTAAATGGTCTGTGGCCACAAGCAGCATAACAGTTGGCAAGCAGCTGTGAGTTACTGCTGCATGTGCTACTCATGGGTGCTCTGTCAAAGGAGGGGTGCCCACAACTTTTTCAAATATGGCATCTGTTTACTGGAGGCCTGAGGAAGCAGATGTGAGCCAATGGGAGTTTTAAATCTTACACGATACTTTAAATCATCTATGATCATGTCGATCAGTTTATAGATAACTGGCAAGAATATCCCTAGTTGTGGCTGCGCACAGTTGAAAGGTTAAGAATTCCAAGGGCAGATCTGACAAATATGGCTGGAGCTATCGCAGTGTGGCCAGCAACAGGTAGCCACTGTTTCAACCTTCCAGAAAATCTGGTGAGCGGATTTAGTCTGGACTAGCACAAGATCCATAACATTGAGAACAGTACTTTTGAGGGTGCCACTGTACATTGGATATTGATACTCTTTGCAGTCAGTATTTGGTGCATTGGTTTGAAAAAGTTGAGTAATTTGAAATGTGCTTGTTGACTATGATTACTGTTTGAGCTGTATATTAGTTTTTGAAGATACCATACTGTACATAGTTAGGTTTTAAGGTCACAAAAAATAATTTGCATCCAGTATAATAAATTGGATAGTAAAATCTACAAATGCAACAATAAAAACTCTACTCCACTTTGGAATACAGTCAGTCACATGCTTTCCAAACCCCTCGGGACCGAGACTGAATGGATAACCTGTTGTGTTCGGATGAGTGGTTCGTCATCCTGAAAAGTTAGGGGAAAACAAAATTGACAATTCTGTTGTAGAAATTTCAGTGTTTTGTATTCACCAATATGGAAAGTTCTGATCTGCTTGTTACCTTTAATATTATAGTTGACAGATCATTATTTGGATAAAAAAGGTGGTGATGGATGCTGATAGTGTTGGTTAACTGAAGTGGAGATTAATGGTGATAAGGTAACCTCAGCAGATTGCCTCTCACTATGTACTCTAATGTATTGTACCTAATGCCATGGCAGAGTTTAACCCTTTAACTGTGCAACGCGCCTGCAGGCCCAGGCTTCGGGTGCGCAACGCGCTTCTGGGTGTTTTTATTTTTCACGTTCCATTCAAAACTCCCGCGGCTACATGGGGTTCACATCAGCTTCTTCAGGGAGGAAGCTGATGAGGAAGCTGTAAACAGACGCCATCTCAAAAAATAATCATCGTCCACATTGCCGGGTGTCAGAGCCTCAGTAATGAGTGAGCAACCAAGGCTGGCGCTCGCAGCATGAGCGCACAGCACTGCTGTTCAGCGTGTGACCACAGCATCGCCTAATATTGTCAAATTATATATATAATCTGTTTTATTTAGCCATGATAGTATTATAGAACAGCCCGAGTGTGATAATGACTGGGTACAATGTTCAAATATCAGTGATTCAATGTTGTTCACGATGTTCACAGCGCTAACCACAGCACCACAGCATTATTTCGTCCATCTAGGAATCTTCAAACGACTTTTTAGGTTCCTTTTCAAAATAAACTTGTGGTCAATTATTCATTTACAAGTATTAGTGACCAGGATTGTGGTTATAATGAGCATTGTGCATAGGAAGGAGGAATTTTGGTGAGGGAGGGAGGAAGGGAGAGAATTGAGGTACCCTCACTGTGTGGCAGTAACTCTTGTTTTGCTCACCATACTAGCTTCGTGGTTCGCTATGGGGAACACACATGTACATGGGTATATACAGTGTGTGTGAATAGTCTAATAACAACACCAGGAATATGTTGTGAGGAGCTATTTTGGTGAGGCCACCACCACCTTCTCACCTAACTTGTTCCAACCGTCTACCACTCTGTTTACAAAAGTGAACTTTCTTATATTTTTCCGGCAGTTTTGTTTCGTTAGTTTAAATCTATGACAGTTCTTGAAGTTCCGGGTCTCAGGAATTCTTCCCTATCAATTTTATCGATTCCTGTTATATTTTGACTTGTAGTGATCATATCGCATCTTTTTCTTCTATCTTCTAGTTTTGGCATATTTAATGCCTCTAACCTCTCCTCATAGCTCTTGTCCTTCAGTTCTGGGAGCCACTTAGTGGCATGTTGTTGCACCTTTTCCAGTTTGTTGATGTGCTTCTTAAGATATGGACACCATACAACCGCTACATATTCCAGCTTTGGTCTAACAAAAGTCGTGAACAATTTCTTTAGTATTTCTCCATCCATGTATTTAAAAGCAATTCTGAAGTTAGAAAGTGTAGCATAGGCTCCTCGCACAATATTCTTAATGTGGTCCTCAGGTGACGGTTTTCAATCTAGAACCACCCCTATATCCCTTTCTTTGTCAGAATTCTTTAAAGATTTCTCATATAATATATAGGTTGTGTGGGGTCTATGTTCTCCAATTCCATATTCCATAACATGGCATTTATTCACATTAATTCCATTTGCCAAGTGTTGCTCCATATACTTATTTTGTCCAGGTCTTCTTGAAGGGCATGACAATCACCTAGGTTTCTTATCTTCCCTATTATCTTAGCATCATCAGCAAACATGTTCATAGAATTCTGTATTCCCACTGGTAGGTCATTTATGTAGACAATGAACATTAACGGTGCAAGAACTGAACCCTGTGGTACTCCACTTGTGACATTCCTCCAATCTGATACCTTGCCTCTGATTACGGCCCTCATTTTTCTGTCAGATAGGAAATTTTTCATCCATGTTAGAAGTCTACCTGTCACCCCTCCAATATGTTCCAGTTTCCAGAACAACCTCTTATGGGGAACTCGTCGAAAGCCTTTTTAGGTCCAGATAGATGCCGTCAACCCACCCATCTCTTTCCTGTAAAATCTCTGTGGCTCGATCATAAAAACTGAGTAAGTTCATTACATAGGATCTTCCAGATCGAAAACCATACTGTCTGTCTGATATTATATCGTTTTCCTCCACCCATTTAGTTTTAATTATTTTTTCCAATATTTTGACTATTACACTTGTCAATGATACAGGTCTATAATTGAGGGGGTCTTCTCTGCTGTCACTTTTGTAGATTGGAACTATGTTAGCCTTTTTCCACACATCAGCTACAACTCCTGTACACAGGGATGCCTGAAAAATCAGTTGAAGTGGAATGCTGAGCTCAGGTGCACAGTCTCTCAGAACCCATGGTGAAACTCCATCTGGACCAACTGCCTTGTTCTTACTTAGCTCCTTGAGCATTTTTTCCACTTCGTCTCTAGACACCTCTATGTGCTCTATGTTGTTCTCTGGAATTCTTATTGTATCTGGTTCCCTGAAGATTTCATTTTGTACAAACACACTTTGGAACTTTTCGTTTAGTGTTTCACACATTTCCTTTTCATTTTCCATGAATCTATTTCCCATTTTCAACCTCTGAATATTATCCTTTACCTGCAATTTGTTGTTTATGAATTTATAGAATAGACCTGGTTGTGTTTTACATTTGTCTGCAATCCCTTTTTCAAAATTTCTTTCTGCCTCTCTCCTCACTGCCATGTAGTTGTTTCTCGCATCTTTGTATCGCTGGTATGTTTGGGGGTTTGGCCTCTTCCTGTATTGATTCCATTTTTGTGTCTTTTGGTCTCTGGCCCTCTCGCAATTTCTTTTCTACCAATCTTGTTTCCTAGTTCTGCATCTCTGTTTTGGTATAAATTTTTTTGTGCCTTTATCATATATTTCACAAAACTTGACATACATCTCATTCACTTCCTTGCCTAGCAACAAGTCTGTCCAATTATACTCACTAAAAAATTTTCTAATGTCGCCATAATGTCCTCTCCTGAAGTCAGGTTTTTCAACTGCTTCAACCTCCTTATTTTCTTCCAGATTATAACATTTATTATAACAAGCACAATTGGCAAGTGGAGCTGTGTACTGTCATTGAGCAAACTAGTTCCATCTTAATTGCATATTTTTATTCAGACTGCCTGCCCTACAAGTTATCATAACACTATCGCGCCCCTGGCATGCGTGCCGCCAACTTAGAGGTCACGCACCTGACAGTGCGAGCAAGCTCGCGGCGACACCGAAATGTGTATACTCGTTTCAGTTTTCTCACTTTAATTCTCGTGCTACGTCGTTCGTTTTGGTATTTTTGTATTCGCAATTAAATTCCCTACAGGTGTATATGCATATAATGTACAAAAGCCTGGTGTGCCTCCCAGCAAGAAAGCCTAAAGTTACCCGTAAACGAGCACCAATCGGCACACCACAACCTAAAGTGTATACTCGCTCAGTTTGACAACATAAATTTTCGTGTTACGTCTTTCATTTTAGTATCAAATTGTTCGCAATAAAAGGGTGCATATTTTAAAATTAGTCCCATAATAATAGAGCAATAACTGGAATTTTAACAAATACTCGTATATTAATTATGGAAGCTAATTATCACAAAATTATTTATATCTTTCCAGTGTTCTGACATAAATGTTTGTGTTACATCTTTCATTTTGGTACCAAAATGGTACGGCTAGGACTCAAGAGAAAAAAAATGGACGTGATTGGTGTCCAAAGCGAGCGATAGTGTTAAATTAACACTATCACTCTCTTTGGATACCCCTCGAGTCCACTTTTTTTCTATCGTGTCCTAGCTTTGGACACTGCTCGCATCCAATACAAAAAATATTTGTATAAAATTAATTTTCTATCCGATCAACTTCGGGTTAGTTTCAAAATGAGCGCCATTAGAGTGCATACAATTTGATATCAACATGAAAGATGTTACACAAAACTTGATGTCAGAACACTTGAAAAATTATAAATATGTTTTTGGTCAAAATTTTAAAATATTTGTTAAAATTCTATTTATTGTGCTATTATTATGGAACTAGTTTTAAAATGCGCACCTTTGCATTGCAAACAATTTGATACTAAAATTAAAAATGTAACAAAATTTTATGTCAGAACACTGGAAAGTAGGTTAATTATCAAAAGAAGGCACCAAACCGGGAAGGCTATGTAGAACACTGGAAAGATATAAATAATTTTGTGATGATGAGCATCCAAAATTAAAATATTTGCTAAAATTCCAGTTATTGCTCTATTATTATGGGACTAGTTTTAAAATACGCACCTTTATATCGAGAACAATTTGATACCAAAACGAGCGACGTAACACGATAATTGATGTTATCAAACTGAACGAGTATACACATTAGGTTGTGGGTGTGATAATTGGTTCTCGTTCACGGGTAACTTTAGGTTTTGGTAAGGAAGTCACGCTGGGCTTTTGGACAATATATGCATATACACCTGCAGGGAATTTAATTACGAACACATTGATACCAAAACGAACGACATAGTATGAGAATTAAGATGAGAAAACTGAAACGAGTATACACAATTTACTGATTTTGTGTTCTCATGGGTAACTTTTCCCGACTTTAGGCTTTGCTGTGGGGGAGTCAAGCTTGGCTTTTGGACCCTTATATGCATATACACCTTGTAGTGAATTCTATTATGAACACAATGATACCAAAACTGAGCGACGTAGCATGAGAATTAAGTTGAGAAAACTGAAACAAGTATACACATTTAGTGTTGCCAAGCACTCGCCCGCACCATCAGGCCTACTTCGTGCATACGCGCGGAGCGCACGCCCAGGGCGCAATACTGTTAACTTTTTTGCCGAACAAACCCCAATTGGATAACAGTTATTTTCAGAAAAAAGGCATCTGTGAAGCATGTGGCTGACTGTAATTATGATAACTGTCTACAGGCTCACCATAGCCCTGTGTTACTTGGAACTTTTTGTTCCAGATAGCGAATCTTTAACAACAACAACATGTAATCATGAAGAACATAATGCAATCGGCTAAGAAACTGCATATTTGATTGCTTACCATTTCCTAAGCTTCTTTCTTCTTTTACATCTCCATGACTTAGGTATCGGTGAATACGCTTGAGAATCTTTTTCTGGGATTTGCTTAGCTTGAATTCCAGTATGTCACATCTGGGGAAGCAACAACATTGTCAAAGATGAAGTTTTACTATGTATTCTTTACTTCAAATGTGATATGTTATTTAGTAAGCATCCCTATGAATTTGATATAACCACAGTGGGGGAATCTGCAGCAATCAAATATGTAAAACTTTTATAAATAAATAAAAAAATAAATATTTGTAAAATATTATCATTAAACATTGATATAAAAAACCTACTCGGTGACAAAATTTAGTATTTCCTATTTTTAGGCATATGACAATGGGCACTGGTCTGGAAAACAGGTTCTAAACCATGCAATGGTGTCAGGCGCAGTGTGGTCTCTGTGTTCTTTGTGAATACACACCTTCCACTCTTGTATGATTTTGTTGGCTAAATATCATCATCATGTTTAAAGGCATTTCTTCTTAACAAGATGTCACATAGCATCATTCTTGGTGCTGAAAGTGAGAACTGCAATGCATCCACATTTCAACTAAGCACAGAACTTGATTACAATTGGGGAGGAATGTGTAGGTGGTGTGGTACTCTGCCTGCTGACCACCAGCACTATGGTGCATATGAATATTTATAATAATTTTACATTTGTGCCACAATAATATTTAATATGTGCCACAATAATATTTTACATTTGTGCCACAACAATATTTAAAATTTGGTACCAAAATGTTTGCCAATAGCTGCTCTACTGAATACTTCAAAAAATGTGTAAAACACCAGCATTGAATGTAATGAAATACCTATTTCTGAGTAAGCCCCGAAGATTTCCTGAAGCTATACACTGGAAATGGTTCCCATCTACCAGGTCACATCAGCTGGGCACCAAAGCCAGAACCTGTGCCCACTCAAAGATGTAGGGAGCGATGATATTTAGCCACCTCACCGGGAACAGCATCCAGAAAGTCAGCGAGCCAAAACACACCACTGCTGGATTCAAAGAGAGACAGAAGCCTTGCAATCTTGAGGCCTGCTTGATGGGGTTCTAGGATTCATCTACTCCCCAAGCCCAGCGTGAGGCCAGGCTTGACTTTCCACCAGGCTCTTGCTTGGAGCGGTCCACCAGGCTCTTGCTTGGAGCGGTCCACCAGGCTCTTGCTTGGAGCGGTCCACCAGGCTCTTGCTTGGAGCGGTCCACCAGGCTCTTGCTTGGAGCGGTCCACCAGGCTCTTGTTTGGAGCGGTCCACCAGGCTCTTGCTTGGAGCGGTCCACCAGGCTCTTGCTTGGAGCGGTCCACCAGGCTCTTGCTTGGAGCGGTCCACCAGGCTCTTGCTTGGAGCGGTCCACCAGGCTCTTGCTTGGAGCGGTCCACCAGGCTCTTGCTTGGAGCGGTCCACAAGGCTCTTGCTTGGAGCGGCCAGCAGGGCCAACATATCCACCACAGCCCAGTTGGTCCGGCACTTTTTCAACTCCAATCCCAATATACATGTATAAACCTGTATACTGTAAACGTATAAGTGTGTATAAATATACACGTATAAAAGTTTTACATATTTGATTGCTGAAGATTCCCCACTGTGGATACAGTATATCCAATAAAGAGATCCGAGCTGTCGGTTCTGGAGCAGATGCACAAACAAGACCCATCTGACTATCTGGAAGGGGGGAGGGAAGGGAATCAGGGTGCCACTGGGGCTCACCCAGAAAAATTTCATTTCATCACATTTAACACTGGTTTTCTGGGGGGAAACCTTGTGGGGTTCCCTGAAGCTACTTAACCATGTTGAAGGAAAAATACATGGGAACTTACCAGGTACGAAGGAAAACTGCAGAAGTCAGAAGAAAGGAACCCCAGATGAGAGAAACGACCTACCTGGATTGTACCTACCCAAGGTCACAAAAGAACACCAAGACTTGGGAACATTCACCAAATACTGGGCTGCCAAGACTCAGACTGCCAACACCCTCCGCACCCAAAATAGCGGTCAAGGACATGTTAGCATACAATCATAACAGCAGCATATTTCCGAACATCATGGAACATCATGTTAGTATGTATGTATTTGTAAGTGGTGATCATATCACCTCTTTTTTTCTATCCTCTAGTTTTGGCATGTTTAACGCCTTTTAATATCTCCTCATAACTTTTGTATTTCAGTTCCGGAAACCATGTTGTAGCGTGCCATTGCACCTTTTCAAGTTTATTTATGTACTTCTTGAGATTTGGGCACCATACAACTGCTGCATATTTCCAATTTTGGTCTCAGAAAAAGTCATGAACCGTTTCTTTAGTATTTCACATTCCATATATGTAATTAAAAGCAAGCCTGAAGTTCGAAAGCATCGCATGCGCTCCTTTCACAACGTTCTTAGAGTGTTCCTCTGGTGACAACTTACTATCCAACATCACCCCTAGGTCTCGTTCTTTATTTGAGTTCTGTAATTCCTTTCCATATAATTTGTAAGTTGTGTGTGGTCTATTTTCTCCATTTCCACATTCCATAATATGGCATTTATTCACAATGAATTCCACTTGACACTCCAAGAACTAATTTTATCTATATCAATTTGAAGGGAATGACAATCGTCTGCATCTCAAATCTTCCCCAGTATCTTAGCATCATCCATAAACATGTTCATATAATTCTGTATTCCTTCTGATCATTTATGTAGACGATGAACATTACTAGTACAAGAACCGAGTCCTGTGGTACTCCGCTAATGATGCTCCTCCAGTCAAGTGCATTGTCTCTGATTACTGCCCCTCATCTGTTTGTCAGTTAGAAAATTTTCTATCCATGTCAGAAGTCTTCCTGTCAACCCTCCAGCAAGTTCCAGTTTCTAGAACACCTCTTGTGGGGGATTGTCAAAAGACTTCTTTAGGTCCAGACAGACACAATCAACCCTAACCATCTCTTTCCTATAGTATCTCTGTGGCTCTATCATAAAAACTAAGCAGCTTTGTTACACAGGATCTTCCTGGTCCAAAACCATAATGTCTGTTCATTATTATGTCATTACTCTCTAGGTATTCAATCCATTTGGCTCTAACTATTGTTACTAGTGCTTTGACTACCACACTTGTTAGTGATAGAGGTCAATAATTTAGAGGTTCCTCCCAACTACCATATTTATAGATTGGTACTATGTTTGCCTCTTTCCATATATCTGCTAAGATTCCTGTGCACAAGGGTGTCTAGAATATTAATTGGAATGGAATGCTCAGCTCAGTTGCACATTCTTGCAGCACCCAAGGTGGAACTCCATGAGGTCCAACTGCTTTATTTCTTCCTAGCCTCTCGAGTAATTTTTCCACTTCATCTTGAGATACCTTTATGTTTGCTATGGCATGCTCTTGTAGTAGTATTGGGTCCGGCTCTCTGAAATCCTCATATTGTACAAACACTTCAAAACTGTTCATTTAGCATTTCACACATTTCTTTTTCATTCTCAGTAGTCCTGTTTCCTGTTCTCAATCTCTGGATTTTATTCTTTACGTGCAACTTGCTTTTAATGAATTTATAGAAAAGGCTTGGATCTGTTTTACATTTGTCTGCTATACCTTTCTCAAAGTTCCTTTCTGCCTCTCTCCTCACTGCTGTGTAATTGTTTTTTTGCTTGCTTGTAGTGCTGGTATGTTTGTGGGTTAGGCCTCTTCCTGTATTGAACCCATTTTCTAGTCTTTTCCTCTCTAGCCCTCTCACAATTTCTTTTGAACCAATCCTGTATTATGGTCCTGCAGCTCTGTTTTGGTACAAGTGTGTATGTGTGTCTTCATTGTATATTCTGCATAATTTGGCATACCTCTCATTTACTTCCTTGCCTAGCAACAAGTCTGTCCAATTAAACTTATTAAAGAATTTTCCAAGTTCCCCATTGTGTCCTCTCTTGAAATCGAGTTTATAAACTGTTTTAATGTTCCCATTCTCTTCCAGATTATATCATAAGCATATTTAATGTCCAATAGGACATGATCACTTGAAAGATTGCAAAAGACTGTAATTTCTTTACATAAATTTCATAAAGACACAAGTGTGGGTTTTTATCTGATGTTAAGTCTGTGAGAAGACATTACTATTATTCATTAACTCCTCTTCTGTTTTGCTATAGAGTATTTTATTAGAACAAATAAAGTTTTAGGATATTGAATAAGATAGACAAATATAAAAGATTTCTTCAAGATGTCTAATTATATAACTGAATGAAATACAGGCCTACTGTGAACACCTATTGTGCTGAATGGCACAAATACTTACTTTATGGTATACATAGGACAACAAGTCTTATCCATTATTGGTTTATAGCAGTATTTTCCACTACGACGCCAACCACGATCAATCAGGTCCTGATAATGATTTACAGCCAATCGATGAGCCCACATACCTGCCAAGACAAAAGATCTCATATACATATATAATACATACTGTATATATTAACAAAATAATGTGTGCAAAGCAATTCTAAGTATCTTTAACCTCTGCACTGCATACCAGTTCCGTATGACAACTTTGTGCTGCACACAAAAAGTCAAATTAAATTTGTTTCTAATATTGTTAAAATATGTTTCCTGATCATGTTAAATTAACAAACAAAAATTAGGACAGTATATAGCTGTGGTGGAGAGAGGAAAATTGCGATGACGTCACTAATTCATGCTTGCTATTGGATGAGACGCTCTGTGGAGGTTGCCCGAGCCAAGCGGGTGGTGGAGGTTGCCACGAATATATTTATACAGCGCTAGACACGTAAGCAGATATAAATGATGTGCGCGGTTTCGGTTTTGTCACTGATATCATATACCTGTATGTACCAGTATCCACTAACACCCTATATGGGGCTGTACCCAGGTCGTTAAATCCGAAGGTCTGCTAAATCCGGAGGTTTCAATTTGGGACAGCAACAGGATGGATGGTGGGTTATCTATCTTGAGATTATTTCGGGGCTTAGCGTCCCCCCGGCCCGGTCCTCGACCAGGCCTCCTTTTTGTTACACATCTTCCCCCCCCAGGAAGCAGCCCATAGTAACTGTAACTCCCAGGTACCTATTGACTGCTAGGTATCAGGAGCATCAGGGCAAAAACTCTTTGCCCATTTGTCTTCGCCTCCACCAGGGGTCGAACCCAGAACCTCAGGACTACGAATCCGAAGCGCTGTCCACTCAGCTGTCAGGCGCCCTTGGGTGGTGGGTGGGCTGGCTGGATGGTTAACTGGCTGATAGGTAGACTTTGGATAGGCTTGGTGTGGGTTTTTTTGGGTGGGTTCTAAGGGCTTTTGGGTGGGTGGTCTTGGGTGGGTTCAAGTGGGTGGGCATTCTTGGGTGGGTTCAAGTGGGTGGGCATTCTTGGGTGGGTTCAAGTGGGTGGGCATTCTTGGGTGGGTTCTGGCAGGCATTGGTGGTTTCGGGCAGGTGGGTAGGCAGGCATGGGTGGGTTCAGACGGGTGGGCTTTCTTGGGTGGTTTCGGCGGGCAGTCTTTTGGGCAGGCTTGGGTGGGCTTGGGCAAGTAGTTATCTTGAGATGATTTCGGGGCTTTAGTGTCCCCGCGGCCCGGTCCTCGACCAGGCCTCCACCCCCAGGAAGCAGCCCGTGACAGCTGACTAACACCCAGGTACCTATTTTACTGCTAGGTAACAGGGGCATAGGGTGAAAGAAACTCTGCCCATTGTTTCTCGCCGGCGCCTGGGATCAAACCCAGGACCACAGGATCAAAAGTCCCGTGTGCTGTCCGCTCGGCCGACCGGCTGTGCCGTCCTGGGTCGGTTCGGGGTTTGTTCGTTCTTGGGTCGGTTCGGGTGGGTGGGTGTTCGTTCTTGGGTCGGTTCGGGCAGGTGGGTGTTCGTTCTTGGGTCGGTTTGGGCGAGTGGGTGTTCGTACTTGGGTCGGTTCGGGCAGGTGGGTGTTCATTCTTGGGTCGTTTATTGTTCCTTCTTGGGTCGGTTCAGGCGGATGGGTGTTCCTTCTTGGGTCGATTCGGGTGGATGGGTGTTCCTTTTTGGGTCAGTTCGGGTGGGCGGGGGGGGGGGGCTGTTCATTCTTGGGTCAGGTTTGGGCGGATGGGTGTTCCTTCTTGGGTCGGTTCAGGCGGATGAGTGTTCCTTCTTGGGTCGGTTCGGGCGGGTGGGTGGGTGTTACTTCTTGGGTCGGTTTGGGCGGGTGGGTTGTGTTCATTCTTGGGTCGGTTCGGGCAGTTAGGCGGGTTTGGGCGAGTTCTCTTGGACCGGTGTGCGGGTTTTGGCAGGCAGACTATCACAAACTGGCAGTGGTGATGCCACATCACCTCAGCTCTCCCAAACCAGCTACATCGTACCCCCCTCCCCATGCCATACCCTCCCAGACATATCCCCCACCCCTCCAGGCACGTGTTGACGGTCTATACGGTATTTATACTGTTCAGATTCCCGGTTACCTTCCAAATAGATGGTGGCCTTGGAGATAGACTGCACTGACCTCCCTCCCTCCCTCACTGACCCTCCCTCCCTCACTACCCAGACTGACTCGACCTCACTCACTCACTGCCCTGACTGACCCTCCCTCACTCACTACCCAGACTGACCCGACCTCCCTCCCTCCCTCCCTCACTCACTCACTCACTGCCCTACTGACCCTCCCTCCCTCATTGCTCTGACCGACTCTCCCTCCCTCCCTCCCTCACTGCCCTGACTGACCCGACCTACCTACCTCCCTCCCTCACTGCATTAACTGACCCCCCCTCCTTCCCTCACTGCCCCGACTGACCCAACCTCCCTCACATGACGTGGTGTGGGCCGGCTCAGCCCGACCCGACCCAACATGACATGACACACTCACTGCCCTGACTGACTGCTCTGACTGCCTGCCTGCCCTGACTGACTTATATACAAGGTACACTGGGTTTGTGAGAGTACATAATGTTGGTGTTCTGTAAACAAAATCAAATTTATGTTTACAAACTGACTGGTTGCTACCACAACTGCGAATGCCTGACTCGTGAAATTGAATGCCTGACTGACTTGACCATGGCTGCTGCTGACTGGTTGTAACTGTGACTAGCTCTGACTACATGATACATAACAGAAGTAAAATCTGTGAAGGGAAAATGTAACCACTAGCCTAGTGAGGGCAAGGTGGTCACAACAAACACAATACAATGGGGCCTCGACTTACGATGCTAATCCGTTCCCAGAGACGGATCGTAAGTCGAAGCGATTTTTCCCATAAGAAATAAAGGGAATTGAATTAATCCGTTCCCCACCCTCCAAAATATTAACATACAAATACATTTTATACTGAATACAATGTTTTTTTCTAACTACAATACAGCACTAAAGTTTCTCTTACCTTTATGGAGGGCTCTTGATGGCGTATGGAAGATGGTAATGAGGGAGGAGGAGGAGAGTTGTTACTGTTTGCAAGGGGAGTTCCCCTTCCATTATCACATCAGGCAGTGATGTTTTCTCTGGGATACTCTCTCTCCTACGTTTTGCCTGAATACCACTAGGACCTGGTTGTGGTTCAGTGCTTGTTTAGTCTCGCTACAAATTTGTCAAGAGACATTTGTTTTTCCCTTAGTTTTAACATTTGTCTGTAATGATGCATCACGGTGTCATTGAATGGGTTAAGGCAACGACCTACTGCAGCTTGATTTGAGCGAGTCGTTTCAGCAAAGGTCTGTAATTCTCCCCGTGCTGCACACATTTTCTTAATTGTTGAGGAAGAGACACTCTGTACTCTTGTTTCTGCTCTTATGGTCATCCTTACATGGATTTTCATATGTTGAGCCTTACCACTGACTTTCCTAGGGACTCATGGCGTAATATATAATAATTACTTTAATGTTCAAAATGCAAAAAATCACCACAAAAGCGGAATTTCTTATAGGCGCGATTGTCACTAAGCGAGCAGCTGTAGTAAACCGAGGCAAGTCGGCTGCGTGACTGGGAACCACGCGCTCGGCCAACCCGAACGTGTACCAACAAATATCTGAAGTCAACGACACCATTGGATGTCGAGTCGCATTTTTCAATGAAATTTACATCGTAACTCGAAATTATCGTAAGTAGGGGCAATCGTATGTCGAGGTGCCACTGTACTGGCCTCCAGTTTAACACATACTGGACTCTGTAAACTCAATACCGAATTCCGGATTTAACAGCCAATGACTCTGTGAATAAGGTGCAGTTAACGACCTAAAAATCAATCGTTAGAACAGGCGGAATGGTAAATAACAGGTTAAATCAAGTGGAGACATACTGACTTATTTCAGTGTTTTTCACTTAAATAAATCAGTGAGAAACTTTTCTTTTTCATTGCTGACTTGTTTTTTCACTTTTTTTTTTTTAATTTTTGCAGTTATATTATGCACATAGTGTGCAATCTGGGTAACCAAGAAACCAAGAGCCTTGCAACATTGACTGAACAATCTACAATGAACTTCCTTGCAAAGTACATCATGAAACCAAGAAGGAAGGATCTCTTGTAAAAACCATGCACTCTTTGAATTACAACATTTCATGTGCCGATTGTTCAAACCATGTTACAAGGCTCTTCGTTTCTTGGCTTTGCAAACAATTGCACATGTGGCTGTGTGCACGCCATCGTCATTTGCGAACAAAATTGCTGACAGCCAGTCCTTGTTAACCTTATGCCAGGGCACACTACCCCTCACTCCTTAAGAGCTAGAATTTTTTTCAGGCAAACTCCTCCAGTACAACCCAGTTTCATCACCAATACAAATGTGAGACAAAATCTATGTTCTTAATTTATGTTGAAATGGTTCAACACCGCTTGTATCTGCACTCAATTTTTCACTGATAATTTTCCTCTTCGCAATATTATGCCTCTCTTTAAACCTTGAAATCCAACCGTCACTTGACATGAAATCCTGTATTCCAAGGCTGGCTGCAAACCTGCCATATGTTATGATACATTAGCAGACGATGCTGCCTGACAGTAAACTGCCTCCAATGTACTATGCACATTGCTAACTCTAGCCACAAACACTCACTGCTATTATCATCAGATTCCTGTCACCAAGTCATAAATATCATTTTCCACAAGTATATTTTTCTAAAGGAACATGAAGTCCCATTGTATAATGAATAGATGCACCAAACCGCTGCTGTGTGCTGTGAATGTTTGCATCCCACTTTGAACATCATAACCAGCACTGTATTCACTGATATCTGAACTTTGTATACAGTTTTTCCCAGTTATGATATTTAATGATTTCATTGCAAAATAATCCCAGTTATTTATTTCATCATTATTAGGCAATATGTGAGCACAAGCTGAACAACAAGCATGCACCGTCTCAATATGGAGGCCCTCAAACCAAGAGGGTGCCCACAATTTTTTTTGAGACGGCATCTGTTTAGCAAGGGTGCCATAGGCACAATCAGAGAACACTGTATAAACATCAGAGATCCACAGTTGTGCATATTGCCAGAACAACCGTGGACGTCTTCAAGAGAAAACTTGATTGTTTTCTTCAAGAAGGGCCAGACCAACCGGGCTGTGGTGGATATGTGGGCCTGAGAGCCGCTCCAAGCAACAGTCTGCTGGACCAAGCTCTCAAGTCGAGCCTGGCCTGGGGCCGGGCTTGTGGAGTAGAAGGTATCAGAACCCAGAACCTCATCAAGCTGGTATCAAGCAGGTACTAGAAACCTGAGGAAGTGGATACTGAGCCCTGTGTACCAACAGCAGTTTTAAATCTTACAGTACACCTTAAAGCGACCCTGGTCGCTAAGAGCTCAATTGATGAAGCGACCTTGGTTGTTGTGCACAGTTGAAGGGTTAACCCTCATGTTGTGTGCCTTACTATTCCTAACAACCCTGTGTGTGTGTGGGAAAAATAAAATATTTAAAAATTAGTTTTTACTTTTAATAGTTGAAATTTGTTCCCTGATCACGGGAAAAACTAGCGTTAAATGTAATGAAATGACATTCTCTGAGCAAGTCCTGGAGGCTCCCCGGAGCTATAGTGGGCTGATGTGTGTACACAGTATTAGTCCATGGAATTGGTCAATTCGATTGGAAATCTAGCCTACGGGGGATCATGAGCCAGAACCTGGCCCCTCAGAGAGGCACGATGAGCAATGGCCTATAGAAACCCACGTAGTTGGAAGCATTCTATATGTCTGCCATCTACTGGGTTAGGCACTCAGAAAGGTAGGCATCTCAAAACAAACTACACCTGGTTAAAATTGCTACCAAAAACTCGAACTATCAAGCAGAACTCCACACTCTAAAAATGAGCAAATAAGCATGACATCCTGTATAGGAAGATGGTGCATGCAATTGAAGAGTATTGGTGAAATTGTGAATACATAACTGGTGATATAATGTGATGATATATTGCAATACTGTGAAATATTTAATGAGCATAATTAGTTGCAATAGTGGTGTATTAGCACTACATCACTGTATAAAATTCCATCATGTAACTTTATATATATAGCAATATGTTAATATGGTTTTCACAACTCCATATTAATGTAATGTGTATCAGGTAAACCAATCATCAACTGAACCATTGTCATTCATAACCTGTACTAGTAGCCTGCCGTCATCTGTGGGTGGCACACTGGTGGCTTATGCCTTTGTTTCAATCTATACTTTCGCACATATGGTGCCAACTGTCACCGTATGATCACGTATTTAACTAGTTGTTCTTGCGAGGGTTGAGCTCTGCTCTTTCGGCCTGCCTTTCAACTGTCAATCAATCAACTGTAACTACTATTCCCCCCCCACCCCCAGGAAGCAGCTCCGTAACAGCTGTCTAACTCCTAGGTACCTATTTACTGCTAGGTAACAGGGGAGAATCAGGGTGAAAGAAACTTTGCCCATTTGTTTCTGCCTGGTCTGGGAATCGAACCCGGGCCACAGAATTACGAGTCCTGCACGCTGTCCATTTAGCTACCAGACACCCCCAGACGTGTCCACATGTCATGATAGACGTGTCCACATATCATTGTCCAGAGCACAGCACCATTGTACTGTGTTTATGGTTTTCACTACTCTATATGGTTGTAACGAAGTATACCAAGTAAACCAATCATCGATTATAACATCATGTATTATGTAAATTATGTGATTTATCAAGTTATTCAACACAATACTGTACTTGTAAATAAAGAGAAATAAGTGATAAACAATCAGTAAATCATCCGAGAACAACAGTTTCCATGGCGCAGTAGTAAAACACTCGCCCGGCACTCATGAGCATTTTGGCCTGGGTTCGTATCCTGGTTGGGGGAATTGACTTGGGCACCAATTCTTAACTCTGGGCCGCTCCAAGCAACAACCTGTTGGACCAAAGTCTCACAACTTAAGCCTGGCCCTGGGCTGGGCTTGGGGGAGTAGAACTCCCAGAACCTCATCCAGGTACAAAGCTGCCAAATATGAGAATTCATTTTTTTGCAAAAAAGAGTGGTAGACAGTTGGAACAGGTTGAGAATCATAAAGGCCAAAACTGTCTGTAGTTTCAAAGCATTATACGACAGAGTGCAGGGAAGACGGGACACCATGAGAGTAGCTCTCATCCTGTAACTACACAGGTAATTACACTTGGGTAATTACACACATACATACACTCGACATTATTCCATCCAAAAACCTCGGTTCCAATCACGAGTGGACATGTAGTTACATTCAGATATCTGGTCGAAGCTGTGCAGTCTCCATTACCATAGCAACTGGAACCTCTAGCACACTGAATCTTGGAAATTTCCTCACGTCTGTTGTCAAGGGCCCCAGCCGAGTGAACAGCGCTTCGGATTCGTAGTTCTGAGGTTCCGGGTTCAATCTGGGGTGGAGGCGGAAACAAATGGGCAGTTTCTTTCACCCTGGTGCCCCTGTTCACCAAGCAGTAAATAGGTACCTGGGAGTGAGACAGCTGCTATGGGCTGCATCCTGGAGGTGTGTAAAAAAAAGGAAGGTCTGGTTGAGGACTGGGCCGCGGGGACGCTAATCCCCGAAATCATCTCAAGATGACGTCTTGTAGAGAAGGAGCTCTCTTCTTCCTGTGGTCTCCACCACCTCATTAATACTATAAAAATACATTTATACCTAACTTACCTACTTTCATCTATCATACAAGCTATCTACATGTACGTGTTTAGCCGTCGAATAACCACAACGACCACAGGGTAGGGGGCCCATTTACCTTTTCGTGACCTGGGCAAAAACAGCCCAGGCCCTAGTCTGGATCAGTATCCTTCAAGTTGTTCACTATTTTAAGTCTTGACGAGATCCACACTATCATGTTTGGCTTAAAATGTTGTTAGACCTGTGGCCCTCAACCGTTCCTGGTACAAGATCCACTTAGTTCTGGGAATTGAATTCTGGAGCAATTAGTTGCAAGACAGTAATGGTAACCTGTGCACATATTGCACAACCCGGTCCGTCTAATTACCACAAGCTAACACAAGCTACACAAGCTTCACAAAGCTTCCTGGCAATACGTTAGTAATGAATAAATATGATATATTTACTCATTATAATGTTGGTGCTGAATGTACACCACGAAAAAACAAATTTTAATCTGAAAAAGTATCTTTTTATAAAGAAATTAGACGAAAATAAAAAGCTGGCGACGCCAAATCAAGTCGACGATCCAAGCTTCGGTTAGGTTAGGTTTGGTTAAGTTAGGTTAGGATAGGATAGGTTAGGTTAGGTTAGGTCAGCTTAACCCAACATATATTTATTCATTACTAACGTATTGCCAGGAAGCGTTGTGGTAATTAGACGGACCCACACAACCCTCCATGGGATGGTATTGATATAGTGCAACACTGCACTGAGCAACTAGCAATACTCTCGATAATAATGTGAAGACGTCAAGAACATCAAGTCATTTAAATATTTACCCAATTTACAGTACAATTAGGCTGTTAGGAAATTCATTTAACTAGTTAAGGTTATATGTGAGCACCTAAGAGAGGCCGAGATGGTGGTCCATGCACAGACACCCATCCAGGACTTGCCTTGACCTAACAGACCGACTGACAGCCATATCCTCCACCCACCTACATCATTCATAACGCTTAAGATAATACTTTACCATGACTAAAGTTTGTATTCTCGGACTTGCAATAACCACATTTATAGCCACTATGATCACGCATATACTCGACAATTGAACAGGAAGGATCCTGGTCTCCTTCAGCCATGTTTACTACTGGGCTCCCGAGTGGGGCCGGTCACGTCGTATACTGCAGTGTACGACACACTCACTTCCCTACACCACAGACAACTTCGTTCACTGACAACTTTGTACATACAAACCCTTGCCTTCGTATATGCGCTGGGTGGTGTTCGCTGCTCTTCTCGTCTGAATAAATACAAATACAAAATACAAAAACAAATACAGATTTTTATTCAGGTAAAGTACATACATACAAAGTAAGATACAAAAGTTGATGGATTTATAGATAGAGCTAGTACATACAATGCCTAAAGCCACTATTACGCAAAGCGTTTCGGGCAGGAAAAACACTGAAGACTAAAACTTAATACTAATTGAGATTAAAGTATAAAATGTGGTGAGAAAATATAAAAATAAAAAAGGGGGAACATGGCAGAAAAACAGCAAAAATACAATTTGGTCGACAAACAGCATTGTTTCAAAATAACAGACATGGGTTGACATTTTGGGGGTGAGGTAGGTTACATTGAGTTAATCAGGTAGTGTTTAGTTTTTATCTTAAACTGGTTAAGAGAGGTACAGTCTTTAACATGATTGGGAAGTCCATTCCACATTTGAGGTCCCTTGATTTGTAAAGCATTTCTAGTTTGATTAAGTCGTACTCTTGGAATATCAAATAGGAATTTGTTTCTGGTGTGGTGCTCATGGGATCTGTTACAACCTTTTAGAAAGCTTTTAAGGTTAGGATTGACATTACAGTTCAGCGTTTTATATATATATAATACACATGAGAGAATGTGCAGTGACTTAATATCTAACATATTCAGATATTTGAGTAGGGGTACCGAGTGATGTCTGGGGCCAGAATTGGATATTGTCCTAATAGCAGCTTTGTGTTGAGTAATTAGAGGACGTAAATGATTTTATATAATAAATAAATAAATAAATATGTTTATTCAGGTAAGGTACATACATACAAGTGATGTTACATTAATGGATTGATATATAGATAGAGCTAGTACATACAATGCCTAAAGCCACTATTACGCAATGCGTTTCGGGCAAGAAAAACATTAATATCTAGAACTTAATACTAATTGAGCATAAAGAATAAAAAGTGTTGAAAACAAATTCAAATAAAGATAAAAAAAAGGGGGAACATGACTGAAAAAGCAGCACAAATACAATAGGTTGACAAACAGTGTTGATTAAAAAAAAAAAATAATAATAATAAAATAAAATAACGGACATGGGTTGACAATAAAGGAGTGAGGTGGGTTACAGGGAATTTATTAGGTATTGTTTAGTTTTTATCTTAAACTGGTTGAGAGAGGTACAGTCTTTAACATGGTTGGGAAGGTCATTCCACATTCTGGGTCCCTTGATTTGTAGAGCATTTCTAGTTTGATTAAGTCGTACTCTAGGAATATCAAAACTGTATTTATTCCTGGTGTGGTGCTCATGGGTTCTGTTACAACCTTCAATGAAGCTTTTGAGGTCAGGATTGGCATTACAGTTCAGCGTTTTATATATGTATAATACACAAGAGAGAATGTGCAGTGACTTAATATCTAACATATTCAGAGATTTGAGTAAGGGTACCGAGTGATGTCTGGGGCCAGAGTTGGTTATTGTCCTAATAGCAGCTTTGTGTTGGGTAATGAGAGGACGTAAATGATTTTGGGTAGTAGAACCCCAAGCACAAATACCATAGTTGAGGTATGGATAGATGAGGGAGTAATAGAGAGTAACCAGGGCAGGGCGGGGTACATAATATCTGATCTTAGAAAGAATGCCAACAGTTTTTGAAACTTTTTTTGATATATTTAGAATGTGACCCTGGAAATTCAGCTTGTGGTCGATGAGAACGCCAAGGACAGGGTAGTAAAGGACATTTTGGGTAGTAAAAACCCCAAGCACAAATACGATAGTTGAGATAAGGATAGATGAGGGAGTAATAGAGTCACCAGGGCAGGGCAGGGTACATAATATCTAATCTTAGAAAGAATGCCAACAGTTTTTTTTTAATTTTTTTTTATATATTTAGAATGTGTCCCTGGAAATTCAGCTTGTGGTCAATGAGAACGCCAAGGAATTTGCCATCTACTTTGTTACAAATTTGGGTATTGTTAATCCTGAGATTTATTTGATTTGAGGATTTATTGCCAAAATATAGAAAGTTTTGTCAATATTGAGGGTGAATTTGTTGGCAGTGAGCCAGTGATGGACTTTATTTAGCTCAGTATTCACTGTGACATTTAGAGCAAGGGGGTCAGGACTGGAGTAAATGAAGGTTGTGTCGTCAGCAAATAGAATTGGTTTGAGGTGTTGGGAGGCATTTGGAAGGTCATTAATGTAGATGAGAAAGAGGAGAGGGCCAAGTATGCTGCCCTGAGGAACACCATTTTATACTTTAATCTCATTTAGTATTAAGTTTTAGTCTTTAGTGTTTTTCCTGTCCGAAACGCTTTGCGTAATAGTGGCTTTAGGCATTGTATGTACTAGCTCTATCTATTAATCCAACAAACTTTGTAAAATCTCTTGTATGTATGTACCTTACCTAAATAAACATTTATTTATTTATTTATGTTGGTCCAGATGTGATCAAGAGCCATGGCAGTACTATCAGTGATTCTAGTAGGTCTAGTTATTAAGGGTATGAGGAAGCAGGAATTCATACAGTCGTGGAATATTAGATTATGTTTGTTTGATAAATGCTGAGAGCATAGAGGGGAATTGTCTTACTGTGGATGAAATGCTAAGTGATCATTTTGCATTACAAATACAGCTTAAACTAGCTAAAAAGAATGCCTGCCTTCAGAGGAAAAGGTTAGAGTTTAGTGAGGGAGAATTAAAGGGTCTTGTTGGTCATCACTTTTGCGCTCTTCTCAAAAAAAAAAAAAAAAACTTGTCCAGATGTGCGCGGCGTTTCAGGGGATCGAGCGGCAAAACTGAAAAGTAGATATATTCTTTTCATTGTCCTGACAATAATTTTCGATGTACGTATTTCATTTTTGTACCAATGTTTTCGCAATAGAATGTTCTAGAAGAACATAAGTATAAAATGTCACCAAAACATGAGTTAGACCAGCACCAAATAAAGAACTGCGTCGATCACTAACCGTGAGCGCCAAACAGCGACGATCGTTTCTACTCTTTTCAGGGTTGTCAACTCCACACTTGTCCTACAGCGTTAAATTTGATATCACTGAGATCAACATAAAATTTCCTACGAGTACATATGCATATAAATATAGAATCAACGTCGCAGCCCACCCGCAAGAGTGTGGGAAGTGGCTGAATTGTTACTCGTTACCGCACACCCAACGGCACATCAGCGAAACTGCTATTGAAAAGTGTATACTCTTTTCACTGTTCTGACATTAATTTTCGATGTACGTATTTCATTTTGTACCAATGTATTTGCAATAAAATTTTCTAGAAGAACATAAATATAAAAGATCACACAAGGATGCGTTAAACCGGCACCAAATAAAAAACTACGTTGATTACACTCGTCGAGTCAACAATACAATGGTCTTACCACGATGATGCAATGCCATGCCGTTCTCCCAAATAGGCTATGCGGCTATTAAAGAAAACGAACATTTCATGGCGAACATTTGTAAACTATCCCAAAGTCGATCGGATAGAAAATGGATTTTATACAAATATTTTTTCCAGTGACTCGTGAGCGAGTCTCTTACGCGCACTCGAGAGAAAAATTGGTTACCCTTGCAAGCGTAACGGATGCGCGAAAGTGAATGAGTGACTCTTCGCTCATGCCCTTTTGCGGAATTTTGCTAAACTGCTATAGGCAATTTTATTGCCGCTGCTGCTAATGTCAACTGGGAGTTCGAATTAGGTAACATAGGGGACATCAACCTAGCAGTGTAATCTAATCTTCAAAAAACTCTCAGCCTTTATAACATCCACTGTCCTATGCTAACGAAACAAGTCACAACTAAAAGGCTAAACAATCGTTGGCTTACAAAGGGTTAGTTTAGTTCATTTATTATGCACCCCATACCCATCTTGTGGGCGGTAGTAGAAAGGGTTACAGAGGCACATAATGGGCTCAGGGACTGAACCCCACAATTCATTTAGCTAAGCAAATTACAATCTTGATGAGCTAGTTACAAAATTCAATATAAGTCACATCAACAATGGGTTCGAGAATCGACCTCAAGTACAGGTTCTAAATTAAGCAACTGACATATGTGGAGAGCTAGTGTCAAAATTTATATGTTTGTCCTGCACACCGCCCCCCATTCAAGTTCAAGTATGTTTATTGAGATAAGCAATAAATACATCTCGAAGGGATAGAGTAGCTTAGGCAATTTCTACCCCCTTCTAGCCTCTACTTCAAGTCCCTCAAGGGGCGCACAAATGCTGTGAGTACAAATACACAAATTACAATACAAGAATCCCATTTAACATTGCAGGTTAATATAGTAAGTACAGCATATAATTGTTACACTCTTGGGGCAAAATTCTTGTAGCTCCTAAGTATACTGTCTATCATACCATTATCACACATCCAAACAATTTGATGTGGTACACTATTTATTTCCTTATTTCTATAGTTTTCAATAAGTTGACACTCTAATACATAATGTTCTAAGGTGTGGGCGTGCGGCATACTACATAATTTACACTCCTTATCTTTTTATTTATTTATTTATTTATTTATTTATTTATATATATACAAGAAAGTACATTGGGTTTGTGAGAATACATTGAATAGTACAGTATATTACAATCTTGTAAAGCCACTAGTACGCGCAGCGTTTCGGGCAGGTCCTTAATCTAACAGATAATTTTAAGTAGGTAATTTCTATCAGAATTGATAAATGATAACAAATACATTGCAAGAGAAAAATGAGATGAGAGAGATTAGTAAGTATGTTAAAGCACATTGTTATATTAAAGCTCTGATTGATTACATTGACAGCTTGATTGGTAATTTAAACAAGATTAATAGACACCATACAGCAGATTGACAGCACATATAAGACAGCAATGATCACAATGGTAAAGATGTTCAGATTGGGTGCATAAAGATTGGGAGACTGGGTAACTGACTGGGTAACTATTAGAACTATTAGTCAGTAACTCAGTAGCAATAGATACAGATAAACAAGATTAATAAACACTGACTGACATCAACACCGTATTGCTTGAACTTGAACGTATTGCCAGATATATTTGTATCCTAATCTTAATCTCATGTAAATTGAATCCTTCCAAGTAGACTTTCCTTTACCATAAGTGAAGGACGAATTTGTATTTATTATTGAATAATTCTTAAGTGTGTTACTACTGTCCACCATTGCCATTCTCTTTATCATTTCTTCACCCTCCTGAATCATCCTTGACTCTTGTTTTTATTTGTTTCAAGGTTAACTGACATACAACATCAACAAGAGTTTTTTCAGTGGCTCTCTTCGCTATGTCATCAACTACCTCATTCAACAGTATTCTCACATGTGAAGGGATCCACATTAATCTTACTTTATACCCAGTTCTTTCTAATTTCTTAATATTCTCTCTACACTGTATCACAATATTCCTGATATACTGGGCTTCTGCTATTTAAAGACTCTAACGCTCCTCTGCTGTCAATAAAGAAGCACAGATTTGGGAATTATCAAGCTGTCAATGTAATCAATCAGATCTTTAATATAGCAATGTGCTTTAATATACTTACTAATCTCTCTCATCTCATTTTTTTCTTGCAATGTATCTGTTATCATTTTATTAATTCTGCTAGAATTTACCTACTTAAAATTATCTGTTAGATTAAGGACCTGCCCGAAATGCTGCGCGTACTAGTGACTTTACAAGAGTGTAAATACTATGCTATGTATTCTCACAAACCCAAGGGACCCCAATGTACCTTCTTGTATATAAATAAATAAATAAATAAATATCCCATCTTCCAGTACTGATGTTCAGAACTATCTTACAGGTAACTATCCACAGTCTCTGTACCTAACACCTGCAAATTCCACTGATGTTAATGAGATAATCCTTTCCATTAAAACCAAGTCTAGTGCCCTTGAGGAGATACCAACTTTAATTTACAAAAAAGTCTCCATTGCTCTTCAACAAGTCACTTGAACTCCAAACCTTTCCAGATATTCTAAAAAAAGCGAGAGTAACCCCTGTCCACAAATGTGGTGATCTCACAGATGTTAACAACTACAGACCTATATCAATCCTGCCAAACTTGTCAAAAATTTTTGACAAGGTTTTCTCCCCGGACAGAAAATATTTTTTCGTGAACGATTGAACGATTTTATGATACTAATTTTGGTACATTTTTTTTATTAAGACGCTTAGGTATACACAGCAATGTGCTGCTACCGTGTTCTACATGAAAGATATAAAAAACTAGCTATAAGTTCATCTAATACTCCCATCTCACAGGATGGTTATAGTCATACATTAATCAGGGAAGAAAATACAAAAACAAACCAACTTTGACTAAACAACAACTTGACGATTTTCACGAGAAATAAGCAGTCAATTATGGAAACATTGTAGTATAATTAGTGGTACGAGTTTGTACAAGAGTTATAACAATAGTTTAGGGTCGGGCGCGTGAGTGTGGGGGCGAGACAGGAGTGACCCTCCACGTCTCCAGCTGTTCACTCATCATTACTCACCCCAACAAGGTCTAAGAGTCACATAGACTTGAGATAATATAAGATACTACCTACGCTCGAGATAATTTTGAGGTAAGTGGGAAGATTTGGCTGGGGGAAGGAATCATTATCACATTGTTATTGTACACTTGAAGCCACAGTAACTGGCTACACATTATCACGGTAAGAGTTATGATAAAGTTGTACATGACTCTTAGTCCTCATAAGATCCTTTACCCATACAACCGTATATGTTGTTATATTAGCCTAGGTTAGGCTGTGTTAGGCACTCTTAGGTTGGAATGGGTTAGGTTGGGTTGGGTTGGGTTAGGTAAGGTTAGGGGTTTTAAACTCCATTGGTAAACTCTCCACTCTAGATTTGATGCAAAGCCTAACTTCTAAGCCAATCTAAGGTGTAACCCAAGGCAACCATAGCTATACACCATTGCAGCACCACTGGTCTACATTATTCACCTAGTTATGCTTACGGGGTTCAGCTCTGCTCGTTTGGCTCGCCTCTCAACTGTCGATCAATGAACTGTTACTAACTACTGTAATAACTTTTTTACACACACACACACGCCCCAGGAAGCAGCCCGTAGCACTTGTCTAACTCCCAGGTACCTATTTATTTACGTCTAGGTAACAGGGGCATAGGGTGAAAGAAACTCTGCCCATTGTTTCTCGCCAGCGCCCGGGATCGAACCTGGGACCACAGGATCACAAGTGCAGTGTGCTCTCCGCTCGGCCGACCGGCTGTGTTGGTGACAATTTTGTCATTATCTTTTCCCAATATTTTACTTGTAACCAGTAAGAAACTGAACCATGGAGCTAAATAACTGACAAATATTATTTAAGTATTTCTGACACATTTCCTGATCAGTTGCTTGTTTTGACAGTACAATACTGTACAGTATTTAAAGTCATTTCTTGAAACATTTTAAACATTTGTAACTATTGCAGAAATTGTTAAGAATATGCAATAATGACCTAATTTATTTATTTATTTATTTATATACAAGAAGGTACATTGGGATTGTGAGGATACATAATATAGTAATTACAATCTTGTAAAACCACTAGTACGCGCAGCGTTTCGGGCAGGTCCTTAATCTAAGAAAATTTTAAGTAGGTAAATACTTGCAAAATTTATAAAAAATGATAAGTTACAAGGCAAGAAAAAAAAATAAAAGATGAGAGAAAATTGTAGGTATATTAAAGCACATAGGTAGCTCAGATTGATTGCAATGACAGCTTGAATGGTAGTTGACAAAAATTGGTAGGCACAATACAGCATATGGCTAGCACATAAAAGAAGACAGCAATGAACACAATGATAACGGAACACTAATGGAAGCAGAACCTTTAAGGTTTTGAGAAATTATTTGATATACTGTACAGTACTGTACTATTGGAATTGGCAACCAATCAGGAAATTCTTTATATCTCAAACTTAAATATCAAATCTTAAAACTCAAATCATAGTTGTTAGCTAAATACAGTGGAACCTTGGCACTCAAACTTAATTTGTTCCTGAAGACCAATCGACTGCCAAGCTATTCGAGTACGAAATTTGTTTTCCTATAAGGAATAATGTAAATGGAGTATACCATTCCATACCACAAAATAATGTTAATGCAGTCAATAAATAAATGAAATGAATGCAAATAAAGTATACACTTTACCTGCACTTAGGAGAGTTAATGGTGTATCTGATCTGACCTGAAACTCTTAACTTGACAGATGTAATAGATCACATAATCACCACACCATAAATATATATCTCTTTGAGATCCCCAAAAGTCAAACTAAATATGTGAAAACACTATGCAAATCAAGGACCTAGTCTATGGAAATAACTCCCTAAGAAATTTAAAAGCTGTCCAATCTATGCCTTATTCCAAAGTAAAACCAAAAAGTACCTAATTTCATCCTCATAGTTTCCTACCTGGTGCTTTAAACTCACACTGTATCTTGTGCTACCCAATCCCCCAATACATGTGCCTAAACCATACAACTTCACCATTGTATCATCACTGCTATCATCTTATATCATGGTTGTTATATTGAACACACACATTTTACTACAGTATACCGAGAAATAATCCTTAAATTATGCTACAATGTACCTGTTGATAATCCTCAAATTATGTTACAATGTACCTGTTGATAATTCTCAATTTTACTATAATAAACCTACTAATCTTCATCAAATTTTCTTACAATGTAACTGTTACCATTTTTCAATTTTGCTAGAAATTACCTACTTAAAATTATCTTTTAGATTAAGGACCTGCCTGAAACACTGTGCGTGTTAGTGGCTTTACAAGAATGTATAAACATCAATGCTATGTACTCTCATAAACCCATTGTACTTGCTTGTATGTATATAAATAAATGAATAAATAAAATTGTACTGTATGTGGAAGGTGGTGAGGCAGATGAAGAGGAATGTTATTATAACAATTATTCTTTGGCAGGGAAATCATCTACCATTATCACAACTTTGTCAAGGGTGATATTTTTCAAGAAAACTTTGCACTTCTCCCCCTATTTAGTAGACATATCTTATATACAAATACAAATGTTTATACAAAACAATGTGTGTACAAAGAACATAATAGTACTGTAATGTAAAATTGTAGGGACAGGAGTTACACAATCTCTGAAGCCACAATTACACAAAGCGTTTTGAGCAAAAATGTAAAATATACAGTATGGACAAAAAAAATTAACCGAAGGTGTGAGGAAATAACCGAATGGAAATACGGGGTGCAGTTTAGAACAGCAACTGAACTCTTTCTCATAACATCTTGTGTGGAACATAACAGAACATGGAGTAATAAAGTAATTTAAGGTCAATGGACCCACAATAAAAATGAACCAGAACATAAAGAACACTTCAAACAAAGAAACACTTCAAACAAAGAAACACTTCAACAAAGAAATACAAGAGATTAGATGCTGCAACGAGCTAGGTTGGTTTCCTTTCTGGATGCCCTGAAGCTGCCCTGATTGGTTATAGAGACCTGGATTTGTGGGTGTTAGTCGCCTCGGCTTTGGTTTCATCAACACCCCTTGTCCTTTTCCTGTTGTGGTTCATCCTGTTCTCATACCCCCCCCCCCCCCCCCTCTGCTCCTGGCTCCCAAACGTCTGAGGGTTTCGGATTCGGGGCAGGTTTTTCTTGGTGGTGAGACTCGGGCAGCTTCAGGGACTGCCCCTTTCAGTTCGGCCATGGAGGCATTCGAGCCTGTTCCTCCTGCCGGGGCTTTTGGATTGCACCAGCAGACCCCTTTCATCCCTACTTTTCCGGTGGACTCCAGAGGTCCGAGCGTTTGGAGGATGGCTCGTCTCCGGGTCCTGACATAGTGGGGTATGTGAGGGTGATTGCACCACATAGTGGGGGATGCAAGGGTGATAGCACCGCACAATTGTATGTAGTGGGTTAGTCACATACACCAAGGATTCTTGCTAAAGTAGATTGTGTCCTGACTTTCATGTGTCTGCATGGTCACCCATCCAGTTCTAGGCCTTACACACGAGTCATAATCATAGTGCTACATTAAAAGTACTTCAATTTGTTTTATTTTGAAAGTCTTTTGTATCAATTACCTTTGAAAATAGTAATTTATTATTTTTCGTTTCCCATTTTACAGAGCATGGCATTCATTGGAAATCTTTTCAAGTCCTTTATGGGGTCAGAGGGCCCTTCAGGAAATACAGTTACTGAAGTTGGAATTTCACAATTTACCAGGATACCAGTAAGTTTTAAGTACTGTACTGTACACTAAAATCTTGATTTGCTGAAAAAATTAAGATGTTTTCGGCTTGCTCTTTCAAGAGACCTTAGTTTCTTGGCTGACCAAAAATAAATTGGGTCTTCCTTCAGGCAGGCTACTTGGTTTGTTAATACTTGGGTGCATCTTTGCTGTCTAAGATCATTATTTCCTTGTTTCTTGGCAGACTAAGACACCTGATTATCATGTTCAGTAACAAAATCCACTCACAATTTATCTATCCTCATTAAGTCTATGTGTGTGTGTGTGTGCTGTTACTGTAAATACTGTATTGAGTGCTATATTTGTTAATCAAGTACAGTGTTTTGACTTCATATTGCTACTAGCACTTTTTTTATACATGTATATACATTGTAATTTTCTTAGCACTAAGAACATTACTTGCTTCATAATTAAGTCTAGTGATTACATACTGCAGTAGCGCTCTCATCAGTACAGTATATCAACATTAGCAAATTTTGTTTCAGATTCAGTACCGTGAAGACTGCCTTGTCCTGTATGGTCCAACACACAACAACACCTATGAACTCCTCATGCATCAGTCAGTTCATAACTCGCTTTCTAAAGCTTACAGGTGGGAATCGATTAAAATCCAATTGATTGTTGATGTGTGTGAGATAACAGAGTATTTATGAATTACTAAGTAGTGTAATGCTCAAGGTTCACAACTCTTCTTTCTTTGCAATTTATCAAACTGTAATTACCTAACAACTGTAATTACCTAACTGTAATTTACCTATCTAAAATAACAGGTGTGCAGTGCAGGGGATTACCCCCTGCACTGCACACCTGTTATTTGCAAAAACTTCAAAGTGCAATTTTTAACCACTGGACTGCGCCAACCGAGAAAACTCGGTCGGTGGGAAACTGCGCCAACCGAGAAAACTCTTTTTGATTTTTTCGTACCCATTCAAAATGTATGTGCAATTGGTTGTGTACGAAATGGACTCTTAGGACCTCCAGTGAGAGACAGCCATCTTGGAAAACATTCCCAGAATGCCCTAAGGCTGCTGACTGGGTTAGTACTGAGTGAGCAACCATGGGTGGCGCACGCGCCTCAGTATTGAAAAATCGCGCTCTGTCGGTGAAATTCAAATCTTATTGTTTGAAGAACATAAGGGTCATGATATTAGTGAAGCTAGGCGCAATAAGGACCTAACACAAAGATCGGATGCAAGTGATACAGCACCTATGAGGACGGTACAGCAAGCGTATCTAGGTGTAGCTCTGAGCACTACCCTTGCCATCTCCAGTTTATATAGATGATACATAAATGATTCGTTTTCTGCATTCAGTGATGATGTATCTAGTACAAGTAGCATAGATGAACAGTGTTAGCAGCTTCCATGGTGGTGTTTTCCATAGATATTTTCAAGAATAGCTGAATCTCTTCCAGACTAACTGACACTCTTTGAGGTTTGCTGAATCTCTTCCAGAATGCCTGAATCTCTTTTAGACTGACGGACCCTCTTCGAGGGTGGCTGAATCTCTTCCTGTGTGGAACCTTACAAAGCGATCTTTTCAAGACTACCTTACAAACTGATCTTTTCCTATGATCTTTTCAGTACTACCTTATGCTTTACAAGCTTGGCTACATACCACCTTCAAGTACTAAAGCCAAGGGTGTTCGTGAGTGCGTTATTTGCAAGCATACAACGAAGAAACAGTAAGCAAAAATCTATCTGTACTGTACCTGGTGCAATGAGAGCGAAGTCGCGCTGCGTACCATGGACTACTTCATTGTTACGGCCCTCTCGGGTCGCAACCGGGTTCTTACTCTGATGTTGTTAGAGTTTGGGTATTTGGCCCCAAGCTAGTAGTGGCTTTCAAGGGATGTGATCCGTAACGCAAGTAAATTAAAGGGGAAGGGAAATAAAGGCAAAAACTTAATAGTATAATTATTACCATCACCAAAAATACTATATAAACGATTACACGGGGGGGGGGGGTATAAACACTAGAATGTACAACATTGTCTTCTACTGAAGAATCTGGACGTTCACGGTGCTCACGATGCTAAGCTCTTGGTGCTCTTGTGGCCTCACTATGAATCCTTAGATCCTCTTGAGTCTACCCTGGCCACAGGCCAGCCAAATCACAGTTCCACTGGGGGCACCGTCGTGGAGGCCATCAACCACAAGTCCAGCCGGTAGCTGGCAGGTTCCAAACAGCAGCGCTGGTTAGGCCACTCCACGACCGATACTAAGGTCGCGAACCCTAGTCGGGAGCCTCGTGTGATCCCACAGACCACTCTCCTCGCCACAACACCCCAGTGGTTAAGTGTCTCCACCAGTCAGTCCTGGGTACTACGATCCCTCAACTGCCACGTCACGGGCAGGGTAACACCACAGTGTTCATCTGGGGGGGCGACTCACAGCTGCTGCAGCAAACACTTGGAGACAAGTCGGCTGCCTTGGGTAGACTGATCCAACTTCCATTACAGCAGTCCCAGGTCGACTCTGTAATCAGACACGTCATCAGTAATAGAGACACACTAAGACACCTTACTTACAGGCGTAGACACAAACGCCCGACGTATCCACTCCATAGATGGCGTTGCTGTCTAAGCCCCACCTCACCAGAGGTCAGCAGCGGCTGTGTTATGAGCTGATCAGGACGGGAAACTAGCCCTTGTGGCTGGTATTTCCTGTCCTCACTTGATGGCGCCGTCCATTTGGAGGGGGTTTCGGGAGCTGACCCACAGATGGTGTGGTCGTCACTGCTCCGTGCTCGGACGCAGGGCTCGGGTCCGTAACATTCATTGATTACTACTCACTTTCGAAGTACTGAGTGTGTAATACAGTGTGTTACTGTGTAAATAGTGTGTGAAACTGTACATATTGTAATTTTAGTGAATTTTTAACAAGTAATATTGCGACAATAAACATTTATTGTGGACACATCACTGACACATGTATCACAGTTTCATGGAACATTATGAACGTTCTACTGTATACATATTGTAAAGGACACAAATATGCATCATATACGATAAAAAAAACAAATAAAACCGCATTGAAAATACATAGAACAAATAATTGAAAATATATTTGTGGCAACACGCAGTGCTTGAATGGCCCGCACAAGCGGGCCATTCAAGCCCGTGCTTCACGCACAGGTGGCCAGCCCCTGATGACGTCAGAGCGCACCTTTTCCATGTTCCTGCAACCAAAGTAAGTGGAATTTGGTATTTATTTTTACATAGACATGTTCAGGGAAAGGAATTTATCATTTTATATAGAAAAAATAATTTTTTGAGAACACTTGATTTCATGCGCACAAGGGGAATTTCACAATATACTCGGTGCATCACAGTGGTTAAGGACATATTTTTGTTTTTATAAATGTTCAGGTAAAGTTAATATCAAAATGTTTCCAAACTAAACTATTTTCATTTCAAAACACAAAGAGTGATGAATCCATTAAAAAACATTAAAATATACTGTAGCCTAATTAAAAAAACGTACAACTCTCAAAACGACATTTGTTGGCTGGCGCAGTTGAGGGGTTAATAATAAAAAAAAAAAAAGATGACTAACAGCTGTAATGCACTTGTACAATTGAAACTTATTTCTGTATTTACATTGTGTACAGTATATCTTTTTGTTAAGACTTAATTCTTCATTAACACTTACAATACTGTACTCTTATCAACACTTTTTACACTAATTTCTATGCCTTTCAATCATGTTTTATATCATCATTACTGGATGCTGCATGACTTGTCGACGGGAATTCAGCATCGGCAGGTGTAGCATGGCTTGTAGGGCATTCATTGCTGGCAGATGCTGCATGACTTGTTGATGGGAATTCAGCATCAGCAGGTGCAGCATGGCTTGTAGGGCATTCATTGCTGGCAGATGCTGCATGACTTGTTGATGGGAATTCAGCATCAGCAGGTGCAGCATGGCTTGTAGGGCATTCATTGCTGGCAGATGCTGCATGACTTGTTGATGGGAATTCAGCATCAGCAGGTGCAGCATGGCTTGTAGGGCATTCATTGCTGGCAGATGCTGCATGACTTGTTGATGGGAATTCAGCATCAGCAGGTGCAGCATGGCTTGTAGGGCATTCATTGCTGGCAGATGCTGCATGACTTGTTGATGGGAATTCAGCATGAGCAGGTGCAGCATGGCTTGTAGGGCATTCATTGCTGGCAGATGCTGCATGACTTGTTGATGGGAATTCAGCATCAGCAGGTGCAGCATGGCTTGCAGGGCATTCATTGCTGGCAGATGCTGCACGACTTGTCGATGGGAATTCAGCATCGGCAGATGCAGTATGGCATCTATGGCATTCGTTATAGCAGGATGCTGCATGACTTGTTGATGGGAATTCAGCATCAGCAGGTGCAGCATGGCTTGTAGGGCATTCATTGCTGGCAGATGCTGCATGACTTGTTGATGGGAATTCATCATCAGCAGGTGCAGCATGGCTTGTAGGGCATTCATTGCTGGCAGATGCTGCATGGATTGTTGATGGAAATTTAGCATCAGCGGATGCAGCATGGTTTGTATGGCATTCAAGCCATACAAGCATGAATCTGCTTGCAGCATCTGCCAGGATTCATTGCCAGCAGATGGGTGCAGCATGGATTGTAGACGAAGATTTTCACGGACCATTGAAATCATGAATTTATCAATTTTTGTCTGAATCTGATTACCTCTGGCTAATGTTCTGAGACAGTAATGTCCTTCAAACTTGAATTATGTCCAACAGTGATAAGTTCCAGATACTTGGCTGTGGTGGAAATGAGGAACTAAATTGAAATGTATGGTTCAAGACATATTCAGACTTACTCTTAGAAGGAAGGCAACATGTAAAAGATCTTTGAATTATAATGTCTGACAACCTAACATTTAGTGAACTAAATGTAAAGGCTTGGACAACCAAGCAAATATAGCATCAGTCAGGAAAATGATAGGGTGGATTATAAGAATGTTCAAATCCAGGAATCCCACAGCATTGCTAATACAGTACTTCTTAAATCATTGGTACTGTCATATCTTTAGTAATTCTCAATTCATACTTTCCGTTTCAGAGTAGATTTTTGAAATACTGTGACCCCCTCCATTTTCAAATGTAATCCGTTCCCAGAGATGGGTCGTTAACCGAAAATTCTCAAACCGAAACAAATTTTCCCATAAGAAATAATATAAATTTAATTCATCCGTTTCACATTCCCAAAAATATTAACTTCAAAATGTATTTCATACATAATACTACAAATATTTTGTACTACAGTATGTACAAATTATATTTTACCTTTTCGATGACTCTTGTTGGCATATGGAAGATGGTGAGGAGGGGGGAGGGAGAGGTGTTAGTGTTTGGAAGGGTAGACCCCTTCCATTATAACATCGGGCAGTGAGGAGTTCTCTGGGATACTTTTTTTACGTTTTGCAGGCATACCACTAAGACCTGGTTGTGGCTCACTGTTTGGCTGTCTCACTAAGAACCTTTCCATAGAAACTTATTTACCCTACATTTTAACACTCGTCTGTAGTGTGACATCACATTGTCATTAATAAGGTCTGAGCAACAGCCTGCTACAGTTTGAGCAACAGCCTGCTACAGTTTTATCTGGGCGAGTCTTTCGAGCAAAACTTTGCAGTTGTTCCTATACTTCACACATTTTCTTAATGAGGAAGGGACATTCTCTACTCACAACTATTTTCTTAGGTTGAACTTTACCACTGACTTTCTTGGGACCCATGGCATGATATATAATAATTACTTTTATGTTAAAAAACGAAAAAAGCAAAAAAATAATGAAATTCTTTACAAAGAATTCAAGCGCCATCGTCACTAGGTGGGAGGCACTGGTAAATTGAAGTGCGCCTCACCTGTGCCACCAGGAACCATTCGCTTGGTTGACCCATACGTGTATCAACAAATGCATCATCAAGCTAGGTAAAGGTCGTCAACCAAGTCAGATTTTACAAAGAAATTGAGATCGTAACCGAAAAATTCATAAAGAGGATCGGTTGTCAACTGAGGTTCCACTGTAGAGGGGAATACAGAGAACACACATGGCATGCATAGACATGATAAAGCACTTAAAATTTTTGGGACCGTCTCGAAGCTCTCAATGTACTCTGGAAAGGAGGCGAGAGAGAGAGAGAGAGAGAGAGAGAGAGAGAGAGAGAGAGAGAGAGAGAGAGAGAGAGAGAGAGAGAGAGAGAGAGAGAGAGAGAGAGAGAGAGAGAGAGAGAGAGAGAGAGAGAGAGAGAGAGAGAGAGAGAGAGAGAGAGAGAGAGAGAGAGAGAGAGAGAGAGAGAGAGAGAGAGATATCAAGTACTGTATTAGATACATGGAGAATACTAGAAGGAAAGGCTCCAAATTTTCACAGCAGAATAACAACTTAATGGAGTGAAGATATAGAAGGGAATTCCAGATAGAACCAGTGAGGAATAGAGATGCTAGAGGCACAATCTGAGAGCACTGTATTAATATTAGAGGTCCATGGCTGTTCAACACTCTACCAACAAGCATTAGAAATATTTCTGGAACAAAAGTGGACTACTTCAAAAAGCAGTTAGATTGGTTCCTGCAAGAAGTGCCAAACCAACCGGGTTGTAGTGGATATGTGGGCCTGCGGGCTGCACCAAGCAACAGTCTGTTGGACCAAGTTATCACAAGTTAAGCTTAGCCCCAAACTGGATTCAGGGAGTAGAACAACTCCCAGGACCCTCTCCAGGTATGCTTCAGGTAAAACAAGTCATTTTCCAGAAGTTTAATTTCTACAGTAACATGAGGTCAAGTTTCATGATGTGTAGATGCACAAAAATGCAGCTGTGTGCTATGGATGTCTGCCTTGCATTGTAAACATCATAACCAGCATTGTATTTACTTGTAACTGATCTTTGTACATAGATTTTACCAATCAGGATCTTCTGTGACACTATCATCGCAAAATTATCAGTTATTTATTTTATTGCTTAATTATTAAGTGATGCTGTAGACACAAGCTGCATAGCAATGCTGCGAGTTGTTGCAGCATGCACCACCTGTGGTCGCCCTCTCAATACTGAGGCCCTCACACTCTCCGGCTGTGAGGGGCCCTTTGGCCATTTTGACCCTTTGTTCCTTTGCGGGGAACCAAAGAGCCAAGGCTACAACCCCGCAAGCACAATTAGGTGAGTACCCAGGAGGGGGTACCAACGACTTTTTCCAAGATGGAGTCTGTTTACTGGAGGCGGGACTTTTAAATCTTTCAGAGTAGAGTACTTTAAATTATCCTATATTGATTCACCATAGTATGTTGTCACTAATATGGGGTAATATTCCTATTGCAGTACTGTATGTGATTGAAATACTGTACAGTATTATTATTATTATTCCTTGGAAACTCTGAAATAATAACTTTCTCCCTAATCATTTGATTCTATATTGTCTAACTTTTGTGTTTTTCATAGTCTTTTCAGAACAGTTGATAACAGTGAAGCCCAAATTCGTTTCATTGCACTGAAGGAGGTGCTGCCCCCTTTGGCAGAACACATGCCTCACGAGATTGCCAATCAACAAGTTCTTCAGACTATTTGTGACCTGGTTCGAGACCATCCAACATGGACAGCGGCACACATTGCTGCCCATCTTGGCTATTCTCATCTTTTTTTGCAGCCTTCAGTACTTAGGTAAAGCAACACTCTGCTAGTATCTTAAAATTGATTTACATATAAAATATAACATAAAATGTAGCATATAAAATATAACATTTAAAATATAACTTATAAAGATATGAAGGTAAAGCTTTTGTAGAGATAGGTGTTATTACACTAGGAACTGGACTACCTACCCGATGAATACTTGATGATTTTGGGGATCAGTGTTCCCATGGCCTGGTTCCTGACCAGGCCTCCTGGTTGCTGGTTTGATCAACCAGGATAGGAAAGATTTTGACTACTTGCGTACCAAATCACAGTGATGTCTAGTCATAAGCTTATGACTAGGTTATATGTGTGGCAAAACAAGTGGAATTTGTATTAAATACAGAGGAACCTCGGGGAGACAAGCAGCCTGATCTATGAGCATTTCAGGTAACGAGCGAGCCACTCGCAGAAAATTTGTCTTGACTGACGAGCTTCCGCTCGATTAATGAGAAAACCACGTGGTGCTCCTTAGCGTTCCCACTTGTTCTCACAGATGCCTTCGATGATAGTGTTGTTGTTTTAACGGCAGAATAAGCATCCCTCTGCATTTATTTCTGCTTTTCTTTGATTTTTTGTGATTTTGTGACTACAATTTGTAACCCATGATGTCGGCAAAAAAGCTTCGTCCTAAAGATAGTGTTGCCAAGAGGAAGAAAGACACAATTGCTGTAGATGTGAAGAAGGCAATCATTTGTTTTTTATGTTTTTCAGGGTGGAACGGATTAATTGTATTTCCATTATTTTAAATGGGGAAATTCGTTTTGCAAGACGAACGCTTCACATGAGCAGCTTGGTGGCGGAACCGATTAAATTCATTAACCGAGGTTTCTTTGTACAGTACTGTATTTGATAAATTATTGACACACCAGACACCTCAAACATATCTATACAATTTATTTAATTCACCTGGACTCTAGGAGACTCGAACCATGAACCCCATGCGTGTGAGGCCACAGGTCTATTGACTGGGCTATTGAGTAGTCTTAACCCTTAAGCTGCTAAGGGGTCCTGAGGAGATTTACACCATTGTGCGTAAGAAAAAAAATTCTAAAAAATTATTTCGTCTTCTAAAAATGTTAATTTGTGTTCCCTGAGCACGGGGAAAATAATCGTAGGTGACATATTTTGGGCGCAATAGGCCGAGGAAGTCTGGCAAAATGTGGGCATTGACAGAGCGGTCGTCAGAGCTGGTCAGCGTCACCCGAGCTGACAGGTGGGAGTTGCCACAAAGATATTATTACCTAATTATTTCAATGTCTTTGATTGATTTTTTCTTAGTTTTCTTTTGCAGTAATATTATTCAATAGTGTGTAGTGTGATATATTTATATAATAAAAGGGGTGAATCATTGCTATACTCAAAAGTATGGTTACCTTGAGATTACCTTGAGGTGCTTCCGGGGCTTAGCGTCCCCGCGGCCCGGTCGTCGACCAGGCCTGGTGTGCATATTAGTAATTCAATTATTATGTTTATAAAACAATAAACAAATAGTTTTGCTGTTATTACACTCTATACACAGGTTGTATATATAAGTACTGTATCTCCATGTTTTGTTCACCATAACGAACCACTAAGTTGGTATTGTGAGTCAAAAAGCAACGAAGAGTGACCGCCACACACCAGCCAGCCACTCTTTGCCATTCCCTCAACAAT
Organism: Procambarus clarkii; assembly: GCF_040958095.1. Taxonomy (NCBI): domain Eukaryota; kingdom Metazoa; phylum Arthropoda; class Malacostraca; order Decapoda; family Cambaridae; genus Procambarus; species Procambarus clarkii. The sequence continues at coordinate 11,554,593 of NC_091220.1, read as the reverse complement.
GCCTCACTCGCCCACTTTTTCCTCCCACCATCCTGTTTTTTATTTTATTCACTATATACAGTCGTTATATATATAGTATCTACATGTTTTGTTCAACACAACTATACAACTAAGCTGATATAGTTAGTTCAGGCACTAAGAGTCGTCGCTATACACACAGTCAGCTGGCGGCTGCGTCCCTCGCACATTCAAGGTCACACGCACTAAACTTTCTCCGCCAACAATACCGTTTGTGGTGTTATTACACTATATACACACATTATATATAAGTATCTATATGTTTTGTTCACCACATCTGTACAACTAAGCTAATATAGTTAGTTCAGGCACTAAGAGTCATCGCTACACAGTCAGCTGGCGGCTGCCTCCCTCACTCATTCAAGGTCACATGTACTAAATTTCTCCCCAACAATACTGTTTGCAGTGTTATTACACTATATACACACATTATATATAAGTATCTACATGTTGTATGTGCTGTAACTGTACACATAATCTTGTAGGGTGCCCAAAGAGCATAGTGGCCACCCTCCACACAGCCAGACAAGTCATGCAGACGACGCCACCTCCGTCACCCAAATGGCTCCTCCCAACATAATCCTTTTGTTGTTATTACACTAATACACACATTATATATAAGTATCTACATTTGTGATCACCATAGAGAACCACTGAGCTGGTATGGTGAATGCAGACAATAACAGGTGGCCACACAGTCAGTAAATGATGCTATCTCTCTCCGTCCCTCAGCATTACTCCTCCCACAGTGCTAATTATGACAACAATCCTGGTCATTTTTATCACAGTCAGGGATCATCTGTAATACTGTACTGTCATCGCTAAATAATAGCAGTTATATATTTATTTTGAAATTTTTCGGTTATACTGTGGTCACAAGCTGAACAGCAATGCTGTTTGCTCATGCTGCGTGCGCCGGCCTTGGTTGCTCCAACAGTACTGTGACTCTCACACCGGAGAATATTGCCCACGATTTTTTTTAAACATGGCGTCTGTTTACAAGAGCCCTGAGGAAGCTAATGTGAACTCCGTGTAGCCGCAGGCCATTTGAATCGTGCCTGGCACCTTATGGTGTATATATACGCCATGCACACAGTGGGACATGTTACTCACGGTGTATATGTACGCCATGCGCAATTTAAGGATTAATAAGGAAATCTTCCAGAAGCAACTACTGCTGCCAAACTGGAATTTTTACCTTTCCCTAACTACTACTACTGAAGCTCAGATGAATTAGTTTTCCACGCTCCACCATATATATTGTCATCCACACTTGCGAGGAAATAAACATTTCCACGGAAGTGGAATCCACTTCTTAGGTCATCCATAATATCATCAATTCTAGGTAGCTTGTGGTTAACTCTTGGGACCATGATGTTTGTAGATATGTGGATTTGACTGTGGTCTTCTCCATTATGTCCTGGGCTGATATTCGGGCTTAAGGGTTTTGATATTCTAACAGGGGTCCTAGTGGTCCAGTATTTAGCCATTTTTACAGTCCCAGTCGGTTTTGCGTTGCTTTGGGCTGTGTCTCCCAGCCTGGTTCTCTTCTTCTTTCTGATGCCTGCCATCTCTCCTTCTCCCTGTTCTCATTCCTTTTGGTTAGCTTCATGGAGCCACTTGGGATGAGGGGGAGGGGTGGATTCATCAGTGAGTTGTTCATCATCTCCAGAAATTACGAGGGTAGTCGGTTGCAGGCAGGGGGCAGACTGCCCGGTAGTAGCGATTGGTAATGTAACGAGTTGCGAGATAGTTTGGGTGAATATCTTGTGTGTGAATAGTTTGCAGAGTTGCTGTACGGTATCTGTTGATCTTCGAGGTTTTGTTTTTTGTGAATCCTCCAGTTGTCTGTAAAGCTTTACTGACTTTCCCATTGGGGTGTTGAATTTTCACTCAATGCACATGTGTGAAGGGGCTAGGTTTTGGTTCTGGTCCTCAGTTGGCCAAAGAGAACATCTGCAATTGATGTGATCTTTTAGCCTGGCGCAATCTTAGCAAGATAGCTTCAAGAAGCCACCGGGGCTCATCCAGAAAGATGCATTTCATTACATTCAATGCTGGGGTTTTTAATGTGTTTGTGTATTATTTGTGCATGAGGATAAATTTATAAAATTCTATAAAAGTGTGCAAAGTATTTGATATGATTTTGTTGTATATGAAACCCAGCACATTGGTACAGATAATTTCCATATACTGTACAGTTTATACAGTAATATAATATTGTTTGACAAGTTTCATGCAGAGTATCTTAAGAGTGCCCATCACCAGCTGGTAGGTAGCAGAATAATGTTTGAGAGAGAATTCTGATGAATATGTAACTCACAAGCAGATAAATTAGTCAATTCTTGGTTTATTACCATCTTGAATGGTCAGGACCTTACTACTGTATATATTTATTGTATCTCACTTTGGATGTGAAGATAAATAACCATATATATATATATATATATATATATATATATATATATATATATATATATATATATATATATATATATATATATATATATATATATATATATATATATATATATATATATATATATATATATATATATATATATATATATATATATATATATATGTCGTACCTAGTAGCCAGAACGCACTTCTCAGCCTACTATGCAAGGCCCGATTTGCTTAATAAGCCAAGTTTTCATGAATTAATTGTTTTTCGACAACCTAACCTACCTAACCTAACCTAACTTTTTCTGCTACCTAACGTAACCTAACCTATAAAGATAGGTTAGGTTAGGTTAGGTAGGGTTGGTTAGGTTCGGTCATATATCTACGTTTAATTTTAACTCCAATAAAAAAAAATTGACCTCATACATAATGAAATTGGTAGCTTTATCATTTCATAAGAAAAAAATTTGAGAAAATATATTAATTCAGGAAACTTGGCTCATTAGGCAAATCAGCCTTGCATAGTAGGCCAAAAGTGCATTCTGGCTACTAGTACGACATATATATATATATATATAATATATATATATATATATATATATATATGTCGTACCTAATAGCCAGAACGCACTTCTCAGCCTACTATTCAGGCCGATTTGCCTAATAAGCCAAGTTTTCATGAATTAATGTTTTTCGTCTACCTAAACCTACCTAACCTAACCTAACCCTAGCTTTTTTTGGCTACCTAACCTAACCTTACCTATAAATATAGGTTAGGTTAGGTTAGGTAGGGTTGGTTAGGTTCGGTCATATATCTACGTTAATTTTAACTCCAATAATAAAAAATGACCTCATACATAGAGAAAAGGGTTGCTTTATCATTCATAAGAAAAAAATTATAGTAAATATATTAATTCAGGAAAACTTGGCTTATTAGGCAAATCTGGCCTTGAATAGTAGGCTGAGAAGTGAGTTCTGGGCTACTAGGTACGACATATATATACTATATATATATATATATATATATATATATATATATATATATATATATATATATATATTATTTATGTATGTATATTATTTATGTATGTATGTAGGTATATATATATATTTAATTCTTATGTTTTTCTTCACTGTCTATGGTAATTGAAATATCAAATTCCAAATTCATTTTTATTTATGGTCTGACCGCCTGAACGCGTTTCGTAATTCGTATTACATTTTCAAAGACTTAGTTTACACGTAAAACATACAATGTTCTGTCTTGTGTTTGTCACCTCACCCAAAATTTTTGTGCTGTTTTCACCTCACCCAAAACGAGTATAAGTACGATGAATTTTATGTGTAAGCTAAGTCTTTGAAAATGTAATACGAATTAAGAAATGCATTCAGGCGTCAGATCATAAATAAAAATGAATTTTGGAGATTTGATATTTCAATTACCATCGACAGTGAAGAAAAACATTAGAAATATTGAGAAAATTTGTGTTAGAATTATTAATCTTACCTTTTCGGCCATATTCAACAGCATATATTTACAAGAAAGACTGCTACCAAAATATACTAATATATATAATATAAATAAATATAAATAATATATATATATATATATATATATATATATATATATACAGAGCACCACTTGGTTTCCGAACTTTAGTTATCCGAAACTTCCAGTTTCCCGATTGGGGTTGGGGAGTCATGCTACCCGAACAAAGTTCGGGTAGGAAGGGGTCCGCCAAGCGTCACGCCGGCTTGTTGTGGTGGGTGGGAGATGGTCCAGTTTGCCCACTGTGACTTCACAGATTCACGGCCTATTATTCCTATTATTTTGAATTGCCATAAGGCTGGAATGTTCATTCTGTGCTTTTGTTTTACATATCTGCACAATCAAGAAACATCTGTGCACCATGTTGGCTCCAAATGCACACATTGCATCAGTGATGGCCGACTGGTGGGTGGATGAACGATGCAACTTAGGTGGGAGGCAGTATGAATGAGGAGGGGGGGGAGAATCAGTGACAGAGGGGGAGAGAGAGATGCTAGGAGGGAGGGGGAGGTAGGGAGAGATGCTAAGAGGGAGGGGGAGGTAGGGAGAGATGCTAGGAGGTAGGCAGGAAGGGATGGAAGTAGTGAGAATTAGGGAGGGAAAGGCACGCTGGCAGGCACAGGCAGGCAGGCTGGCAGGCACAGGCAGGCAGGCTGGCAGGCACAGGCAGGCAGGCTGGCAGGCACAGGCAGGCAGGCACAGGCAGGCAGGCAGGCAGACAGGCAGGCAGGCAGGCAGGCAGGCAGGCAGGCAGGCTAGCTTGCAGGCAGGGAGTGAGTGGTAGTCACGCGGTTGAACCGCGTGACCTTGAGAGATGGGACGTAGGGGGCGGGTGGTTTGTTGGTGGTGGGGGTGAGACCGGCTCATTCCCGAAGATAAGCCTAACACACACTACCCGTTAGCATGATGGCAGGGAGGGAGGCAGGCTGGCAGGCTGGGAAGGAGGCAGACTGGCAGGCTGGGAAGGAGGCAGGCTGGGAAGGAAGCAGGCTGGGAAGGAAGCAGGCTGGCAGGCTGGGAAGGAGGCAGGCTGGCAGGCTGGGAAGGAGGCAGGCTGGCAGGCTGGGAAGGAGGCAGGCTGGCAGGCAGGGAAGGAGGCAGGCTGGGAAGGAAGCAGGCTGGCAGGCTGGGAAGGAGGCAGGCTGGGAAGGAGGCAGGCAGGCAGGCTGGGAAGGAAGCAGGCTGGCAGGCTGGGAAGGAGGCAGGCTGGGAAGGAAGCAGGCTGGCAGGCTGGGAAGGAAGCAGGCTGGCAGGCTGGGAAGGAGGCAGGCAGGCAGGCTGGGAAGGAGGCAGGCTGGGAAGGAGGCAGGCTGGGAAGGAAGCAGGCTGGCAGGCTGGGAAGGAGGCAGGCTGGGAAGGAGGCAGGCTGGGAAGGAAGCAGGCTGGGAAGGAGGCAGGCTGGGAAGGAGGCAGGCAGGCAGGCAGGCTGGGAAGGAGGCAGGCAGGCAGGCTGGCAGGCAGGGAAGGAGGCAGGCTGGCAGGCTGGGAAGGAGGCAGGCTGGGAAGGAAGCAGGCTGGCAGGCTGGGAAGGAGGCAGGCAGGCAGGCAGGAAGCGATATATGGGTGTTGAAGTGAACCGTGAACCACGTGACCTTTGAGAGTGTGTGTGTGTGTGTGTATGGGTTTGGGGTGGGGGGTGGGGGTGGTGTGTCGGTGGTGGGGGGAGAGGGGGTGGTGTGTCGGTGGTGGGGGGAGAGGGGGTGGTGTGTCGGTGGTGGGGGGAGAGGGGGAGGTGTGTCGGTGGTGGGGGGAGAGGGGGAGGTGTGTCGGTGGTGGGGGAGGGACCGGCTGACTCCGTAAGCCTAACCACACTCCACAGACCTGTGACCCAGATTTGTTTCTTAAATGTACAGTACATCATCGTATATTTTAGGCAGGATGTTCCTGCAGGCTGGCAGGAAACATCCAGAGGATGTTTGCCAGACGTCTTAATAATCAGTTAGGAACAATTAAGGACTTTATAAAGCGGATCAGGACTTCACTTATTGATGAGTACAAACAAAACACGGTCGCATTTACGCCATGAACCTGACGATTTTTTTCCCTAGAGTTTTTTTCATAAATTTTCGGAAAAATTTCTTTTTACATTTCTAGTTTATTTTTTCCCCTCTATTTCTCGTATACGAACTTACATGTTAACCGACGGGTCTCGTCCCCAAGGGGTTCGGAAACCAAGTGGTGCTCTGTATATATATATATATATATATATATATATATATATATATATATATATATATATATATATATATATATATATATATATATATATATATATATATATATATATATATATATATATATATATATATTATATATATATATATAATATATATATATATTATATATATATATATATATATATATATATATATATATATATATATATATTATATATATAATATATATATATATATATATATATATATAATATATATATATATATAATATATATAAATATAAATATAAATAAATAAATAATATATATATATATATATATATATATATATATATATATATATATATATATATATATATATATATATATATATAATATACATACATACATACATACATACATACATACATATACTTATACTGTACATATAAATATATTTATATATACAAACTTAGGTTTGCAGACACCGCTGACATGGAAATGAAAGAAACCCCTTTACATTTGGCAATAAAGCAAGGTCACCTTGATATCATTCGTACTCTAATGAAAAAAAATGTCAGTGTGGATGTTACCGATGTTAAAGGCAACTCCGTGTACCACCTTGCAGCAACATCAAATGAAACCATCATTAAGGTATGCAACATGAATCGAGTTATACAAGTAGTAGACTAGGTGGTCTCCATCATCCATGGAAGCACTAATTGTGGGAAGAAAGTTATTCCTCTCCCTGTTGACACTTTATTCTTGTTATATACACTTCAGCAGCACTGTCATTGCTCTTTTCTGGAGGAGCTCTCCAAATAAGGAGAGCTCCTCCAGAAGACTCTGCCACAGGAGTCTTCGTTTGGCCTATCAGGGACCAAAACCAGAACATGGCCTCCCTCTTGGAGTTGTGGAGAGATTTGTGGATTGTTACAATCACCGAGACTGAAAAAAAGTCCAGAAAGTCAGCAAAACACTACATACAGTGGCAAGGTTCACAGAAAGCAAAGCACTGGAAACAGCCAGACATCACTGCAAATGATTGATTTAAAACCGATTGATTGTTTCTCAATAGCTAAAACGTCTCGTGTAAAATGACTACCAACAGTTGGCACTTGGGAAGCTCCAGGCTCCTGCTCCAGCCATTAGTCAGTCCTGTTACTTATACGGCATCGAAGAGTACTGACCTTCCTGAATCTCCAACCATGGGTAATTCCCACATGTTTCCAGAGATAAATGACAGTTATCCTTTGGACTTTGCTTTTTGGGGGCCAGTTGCTTGCGTGTCATTCCTAACCTTGAGTATCTGCTTCAGGTGTGGACTTGGTCAGCATGTTCGCTGCAAGCTGCATGTGTTTAGTGCAGCCCTTCCCTAGGTGCTCATTCAGCATTGCCCTCTGTATTGACTGATTTTTTTGTGTGTGTGTTTGGGAGTTCACCACTTAAAGGTCTGGCCACTGGGATGGAGAGACTCATTCTGGGTAATGCACGAGTTGTTGATTCCTCTGTGGAGCATACCTGGAGAGGGTTCCAAAAGTTCTACTTCCCTGAGGCTCAGCAATTTTTAGGTGTTCAGTTTATCCTCTTCTAAGGTGCATTAGGGGTCACAGGCTTGTTTATCTAACACACTGTTGCTGCCCTTTATAGCCAAATTCATCTTGTAGACTGCATTTGGTGTCAGTTCATCTGGAGAGCATCCCAAGTGCCTAAGTGCAACTCCCCTGATGTGACTCATAATGGATTGACCTATCAAGCCTGCTCTTGCTACTTATTGACTACCTGTTGATGATTCCGAGTATCAACGTCCCTGCGGCCCAGTCTCTGACCAGGCCTCCTGTTTGCTGGTCTGATCAATCAGGTTATTCGTGCTCACAGCCTACTCGTGGTAGGCTGTGCTTGTTGCTTACTCGTGGGGCCCCTGACAGCTGAGTGGACAGTGCTTCGGATTCGTAGTCCTGAGGTTCCGGGTTCTATCCCCGATGGAGGCGGAAACAAATGGGCAAAGTTTCTTTCACCCTGATGCCCCTGTTACCTAGCAGTAAATAGGTACCTGGGAGTAGCAGTCCAGCTACTACGGACTGCTTCCTGGGGTGTGTAACAAATAGGAGGTCTGGTCGAGGACCGGGCCACGGGGACGCTAAGTCCCGAAATCATCTCAAGATAACCTCAAGATATCTTAAGATAGCCTGATGTATGAGTTACATCCTGGTTGATAGGTATCCTTTGAAGGAGCTTGTTGAGTTCTCTCTTGAATTCTGCTAGAGGTCAGCCAGTTATGCCCTGTATGTGGAAGGGAAGAATGTTAAAATGTCTTAAGTCATTGATGTTGATAATGTTCTCTCTGTGTGTTATGACCCAGGTGGTTCTAAGATTGAAGAACAACAGTATGTGCCAAACGGATACAATAAAGTTGGTAGATGGGCTGTTTAATAGAAATGCTGCCAACCACATGACAAGTTAGAGATGTAAGCTTGTAACTAATTTAAGAAAATTAGGAGTTTATTTAAGGATGAGGCAACTGGGATATATCATATGTATGGTAAATACTGAAGAGATTGACAGTGGTTTAATGTTTGTAAAAGGAGCAATTACAGTATGAGAGTTTGGGCTGCTCATGGCAACTTTTGAAAGTCAGGGAGAGTGCATAGGCCAGACTAGATGTGGCCTGAGGGCGTCTGTGAAAAATTGTATTTAAGTGAATTTTTCCACTCGTTATTTCTTCTTCTTCGCAATACGTGCAGTTTGCATGAAGGTTCTTCCTCCCGATGACTGCACAAGTGGTAATGTAGAAAGATGTGGCACTGACAGCGGCGCATCAATGTTCATGATGTGGTAGAGGCTGGAAGATATCAATGTCTTCTATGTGGGCGAGGATAAAGACAAAATAAACGCATGAGTGGAAAGGGACTCAGAACAGGAAAGATCAGGAATAGCAAGAAAGGTGAAAGCAAAGCGTCGCCGTACTATAGAAAGTGTGGGATGTAGGCAAGAGACGGAGGGTGGGAGGTGAAGGATATGTGGGAGGCAGTCGCTAATTAGATATGAGAAAGGAATGGAAGTGCGAGCACATGAAGGAACACGGGATGAATGTGTATAAGGTTAGAGTAAGTCAGGTTGGGACAGGTTAGGCGAGGATAGGGTAAGTCATGTTGATGGATTCCGGAGCTTCACATCTGGGACACAATCACATCGGTCTTCTTAGACACACCAGTAGGAAAGCTTGAAGAAGACCTGGGAGTGGGGTGAGGATGTGAAGTGGGAGTGCGTGGTGTATGTGGTTTGTCAGGTAAAATGGCAGGGCTCTTGGAAGTTGGGCGTTGGGCGTCAATCCCCATGAGGATTGCTTCCTCATGGGGCCGGGGGTTGGGGGTTTGCGGCAAGTCAGTCTGGGGAGTGACTCGGGTAAGGCGGGCCAAGGAGTTATTGAGGGCGTTTTCCAGCATATGTTCAAATGTTTTGGAGACAGCAAGGGAAGCCCCAGGATGTTGGATGTCATCCATAATAGATTTGGAGGTCTGGTGCGTTAGGTCATCCTCAGGAATGGGTCAGATGGATTGTGGAAAGAATTTATTCAGGAGTTGGTCCGTCTTCTCGAGTGCATCTGCAGTGCGAGTGACAAGCTTGTCAACAAGATTGGGACCGAATTATATGGTGTGTTGAAAAGAAATGGACTTTGGGGTTACAGGAACGTCAAGTGACAGATCAGGCATAAGTAAAGGTGGCGTCAGTTTGGGAAGCAGTGGTTGATGACGGACCAAGTGAGAATGTTGCAGAGCACGACTGTAAAGCAGGTTGACGGTGGTAAGAGCCTTAGTTTGTGCTGCTACGTATGAAGGGCAATGTTTGAATGTAATGTCATGATCACCAACATAGTTGGAGCAGTAGAATATATCTGATGCACAATCAGATGTGAATGATAGGGAAGAAAATGCAGAATAGAACCAGTGAAGAGCAGGGGTGCCATAGGCACAATCAGAGAACACTGTATAAATATCAGAGGTTCACGGTTGTTCAACATCCTCCCAGCGAGCATAAGAAATATTGCGGGAACATCCGTGGACATCTTCAAGAGGACATTAGATTGTTTTCTAGAAGTAGTGCCGGACCAACTGGGCTGTGGTGGGTATGTGGGCCTGCGGGCCGCTCCAAACAACAGCCTGGTGGACCAAGCTCTCACAAGTCAAGCCTGGCCTCGGGCCATGCTTGGGGAGTAGAACTACTCCCAGAACCCCATCAAGCAGGTATCAAGCAAGCAGGCATGTGTGTAATGGGAACCAGAGCATTTCCAACATTTGAAGTCATTGAGGCAGCCTTTCGAGGTATAGTTAAAACCTTTACATCGAAAGCACTGAGTGGGACGTGGAAAGTACATCTCTAGTTTATGGAGGAAGCTGTTAACCCAAACCCAATAAGGGGGAAAAGTAGTCAAGAAAAATAAGTAGGGCAGCGCTGGTATCACTCAGTTCTCCATTCGTTCTACGCAGAAATTTCCTGACACCGAAGATAAGAATGTCAGTAGCCTGAAGTTGTGTCTTGAAGTCGTCTGCACTAATGTCAACAACATGTCGGACTACATAGCTTGCTAAACGGTCACACAGTGGTTTGTAGCATCTGACTTTGTAACCTGTAACCACAGATTTCAGTAACGTCTGAAAGCTCCAGGTCCTCGCTGTAATTGTGGTTCACTGCAGTTAAGTTCCTTCGTTTATTCAGTCTGATGTCGTGCACTTTGATCTTAAAGAACTTGGGAATGGCATAATATAGGAGACTTTGGGGCCCGGACATTTCCACTAACACTCCTATCAACGGGCTTATCATCATCAAATGCAATGATGAACATTTGTAAACCAGGAGAACTCGTCCTACCTTGAGTGAGCAAAAATGTTGACACTGAGGTCGCAGAAGGTCATAGGGTACCTCAGGATGCTGGTGGTGTTTTGCCTCCAATCTGTTCACCTTACTGTGATGTTGACTGTTCAGGAAAACTCCCTCTGGATCTCCCTCTAAGACTGGAAAATTGACGGGATCGGAATGTGTGCCATGTAACAGTGGGGTCTGAAAACCCTCAAAGGTATCGTGAATGTTAGACCCTGCACACACCACCATCCATCGCCATGGTCGACTGGCAAGTCATCAATATTTACCAGCCACCAATTTCATTATATAATTGATGTTATGCAACTCTGGGCTAATTACCCACTTATATTGGGGGACCCCCTCCTTGAGGCTTCCTGAAGGCTGTCACTGATTCAGTGCCATACTACAAGGTGCAGAGGTGGGTCCTCTTTGGTGTCGGCAGCCAGGTCGGATGCGCTTCCCCATGTCTCTTCCTTTTCATCTGGTCAGCGTTGTGTTTGCTCTGCTTGGAAGGCTGGCTCTAGTGGTTTGTGCCGGCCCTTTTGCAGGTCCCACCCTTTGATGGGGCAGTTGGTGGAGGGAAAGGGGCTAGCTCAGTTTGCAAAATTTTTGGTCCCATGATTTGATGGCTTTTCTGGGGGGAGCCCTGTCGGCTCCCCGGAGCTATCCAGGCTGAATGGATATGTATAACTTTCTGGCATCAGTCAGTGCATGGAGTTCTTGCCTACCGGGGACCACGAGCCAGAACCTGGCCCCCTCTAGATAGGCACGAGGAGCAATGGCCTATAGAGACCCCCCTTATGATTGGAAGCATTCTGTGTCTGCCATCGACTGGGACAGGCATCCAGAAAGGTAGGCGCCCCAAAACAAACCCCTATTCTGGTAAACTATTGCGACTGAAGACCGAACAGGTGGACAGAACTCCCCAAACGAAAATTAGCCCTCATGACGTCGTCATGTCCCCGCGCCGCCGTCTTCGCAACCCCCCCCCCTCCCCGGGAGGGGGTAGGGGGGAGCCCCAGACCCCACCGTCGGCAACCCAACCATTAGTTCTTAGGCTGATGGGATCTGGTGCGGTCATGCCTCTGGCTCCTGTTTGCAGTTGCAGTTCTGTTCCTGGTGGTGTGAGCTGTCCCTTCTGGTGGTGTGTGGGCCAGGAGTATTATTCCACGGTGCTCGGGCTGCATGCGCCTAGGGTTATCTTTCCTAGGTGCCCCGTAAGTACTGCCCTTGGGGCTTAGGGCTACTTCCCTGGGTCGCCTTGGGGTCTACCTCCGCTGTGCCGTGTACTGCTCGGTACTTGGCTGCCCTTGGGGTTAGCTGGGGTTTTTTCTTGCCCTTGTTTGTCTCTGGGTAGGTGGTAGTTTTCGTCACTGGCAGGGGCGCGGGGTACTGCACAGCTAGTTTTCACCATTAACAGCGGCCGGCTCTGTTCCGCCTGGGTACGTTGTCCTCTTGCGGGGTTTTTCTTTTGTTTTTGTTTTTTGCCTGGTGGGGGGTCTGCCTGTTTGGTCCCCATCGCTGTTCTTGGGGTTTTTCTCCAGATTGTCTAATTGGTGGTACTCCTCGCTTGGCCCCCGTGAGTGTACACGTCCCAGGGGTTCAGCTATAGCAGTTTGTTGGTAGTTTTGGGTGCCGGTTCGCAGTACCCTGCCTGGGCTTCCCTTAGCGTGTTATCAAGGCTAAGGGCCCTGGAAAACCCCACGGGGGCTACGTGGTCCGATGGATGTGACCCCTGAGTCCCCCCCTCGCGTCCTGCGAGTTTGAAGGTTGCTCTGTCCCCTTATCTCAGGGGGACACTCACCGGTTTTGCCTTCGCCATGCTGCCTGTTGGGTTGGTGATTGTTTTGACCCAGAGTCGTGCGACGTGTGTTGTCTGTACGTTCTCCAGTTCACCCAGGCTACTGCGCCTGATATGCGGGTGAGGGCAGCTGAGGCGTTGCATGCTCGCTTTAGGTTGCTGCAACGCGCTAGGTTGGTCGCTGCCCTGGAGGCCCCGAGACTGCCCCGTTTTGGTTATAGGGACCTGGACTTGGGAGTGGGGGGGTCGCTTCGGCTCTGGTTCCGTTCGCCCCTCCAAGTCCTTCCCCTTTGGTTGCTCGTTCGGTCCCCCCCCCCCCCCTTGCTGCCGGCTCCTAAACGTCTGAGGGTTTCGGAGCCGGGGCAGGGTTTAGTCGGTTGTGAGACTCGGGCGGTCTCGGGGGTGTCCCCTTCTGGGGCAGTGGCGGAGGCATTTGAGCCTGGTCCTTCTGCCGAAGCTTCTGGGTCTGGCCAGTGGGCCCCCTTTGTTCCTGCTTTGTCGGCTGCTCCCACCTTTTCTTTGGGGGTGGGGGCTCAGGAGGACGGCTCGGCCCCGGGCCCTCTGGGTGAGGTTCCTGGGGTTAGGGAGGGGTTGGCGTGGGGGCCTTGGGCCCCGTTGGACCCCGCTTGGTTTTTTTTTGCCCTCCGAGCGGGGCTTGGTGTTACAAGGAGAGGCGTTCTCTTTCGCTCCCTCCGTGTACGAATTGGATTTGGTGTCCACCCCTCCCCGGGTTCGGTTCCATTTTTCCAGAGGTTTCCCGCTTCCCGTGTTTCGGCTTCAGAGGTGCGGGAGGCCTTGGCGGCTTACCTCTTGCGTGACCCGGATTATGCCTTCCTGATGGATCCTCGTTACTTCGTGTACGGATCCCCAGGTTCGTGCTAGTTTCGTTATGAGGGTTCCGGAGTCGTCCTGGTTGGCAGACTGTCCTCTCTTTTCGTTGAAGGCTTGGCACACGTTCTGTCGGTCCCGCGCGCTTGAGTGGCGAGAGGTTTCCTTGGCGTTGCAGGTTTTCCTGGGGGGTGCTTTCGAGCATCTGAATGCTTGTTTGTTCGCACCTGCCCTTCCGCAGGATGTTGGCGTCATGCAGCTTCACGTGCAGGTTCCTTCCCTCTCGGCTGCCTTGATTGCGGAGGATTTGCAGACTCGTGGCCTGCTTGCTTCAGCTCTGCATTTATTTTCCCTCCTTGAGCTATCCTCGGATTGGCTCGAGTTGGATGTGGGAGCGCTTGGGGCCGCTGCTGGGTCTGGTGCGCTGCCCTTGGCTGTGCGGGCATCGTCTGCTTTGTTGAAGCTCTTCGCGCCCATCCTGCGTGATGCAGTTTTGCGGTTCTATGCTTCTCGCCTCGCGTGTCGTCAGGCGGTGCTGGGTTCCTCCTTGGAGTCCACCTGGGCCCTGGCTCTTCGTTTGTCCTCGCCCTTTTGTCCGTTGCTGTTTGCGGAGTCTGCTGTGGGGCAGTATCTGCAGGCAGCCTCGGTCAGTTGTCGGCCTATGTCGGAGTTGTTGTTGCTCCGGGGGGCTTGTGGGGGGCCTTCCTGGAAGGGTCGTGCCAGGGCTCGGGGGTCTTTTCGTCGGGGTAGGCCTTTGGTGCCAGATTCTGGGGTGGCGGCGCCTTCGGTTCTGGCTGTTGCTGGACGGAGTGGACTCCTTCCTGTTCGCCGCCTTGGTTCTCGCAAGGCGCGTCAGCCCTTTCGCGGTTCGCCCCATTGACGGGGCGATGGGGGGACGGCTCGCCCGGTTTGCCCACGCCTGGTCCCACGATTCATGGGCTTTTCGGGTCGTTTCGCGCGGCCTGTGGTGGCGTTGGGTGGCTCTTCCTCCCTCGGGGGGTTCGGGGCTTGCGGGGCAGGCCTCTTCTCCTGCGCTCTCTCGGGTCTTCTCCAGCACAGGGGTTTTTGCTCTTTTGGTCCTGGTGGTAGGTTTGTTCGGTTGCAGCCTTCTCTTTCTTTTCTGGAGAAGAACAAGACGGCTGCTGTCTGGAGGGGGTTCTTGGGTCATCGATGCTTGGTTGGTCAGGCCAGGGTGCATCATGTGTGGTCCGGTTTCGGCTCTCTAACGTTATCTGTGCGCTTCGGCTTTGGTGACTGGGGATGTGCTTTGGGTTGATCCGGTTTCCCTCGTTCCCTGTTCCAGGGCTCGGGGTCTCCCAGGTCGTCCGCAAGGTTAGTCCAGCCAGCCTGCGGTTTATACTAGTGCCCATGACGTTAGGACATTTGCTGCTTTGGCTGCCATGTTTTGCAACATGTCTTGGGATGATATTCGGGCGCGAGGATTTAGAGATCGAAAAAGGTCCTGGCCGCCCGTTATTTGGTTTCCGTTCCTGCTTCTGGGCGTTCCTGTGTTGCTTTGGGTCGCAGGTTGCAGCCAGTTGTCTCGACTTTACGTTGAGGAGTTTATGGCGGCCGCCTCCTGGGTAAGTCCTTTTTTTTCTTACCTTTGGTTATGTAGCTCCAGGGAGCTGTAGGGGCTCCCCACAGAAAAGCAGCATTGAATGTATTGAAACACCATTTTCTGGGTAAGGCTCCCTGGCAACCCTTCCCCCTCCAGTCAGCATTTTTTCACTGATGCTTAGCTTCTGAACTGGTGGGCTGAATAGCCATTATGGGGAGGTCCGGTGCTCCCCCCCTACCCCTCTCGAGGAGGGGAGGGCTGCGTGGACGAGCAGCGTGACGTTTGCTTGTTTTCTTGTGATTGGAGGGAGTTCTACTCCTCTCTTTTCAGTTTGTTATTTTCTTACCATGTGGGGGTTTGTTTTGTTATGCCTGCCTTTCTGGGTGCCTAACCCCAGTTGAAGGTAGATAAGGAAAACCCCCACCACAGGAGGGTTTTCCAGGGCCATCACTCCCTGCAACCTCTCTGAGGGGACCAGGTTCTGGCTCATGGTCCCTGGTAGGTAGAACTCCGTAGGCCCGGTCTAATGTATCACACATTAGCCCAATAACTTCAGGGAGCCTCTGGGGCTCACCCAGAAAATGGCATTTCATCACATTCAAAACTGGTTTAATGATGCTGAAGGAACCATTTGGAAAAGCTCCTTGTGGTGCTGCTGCTGCTGCTAAGATTGTCATTTGTCAAACTGCCACAGTTCTTGTCCTAAAGGCAAAGTGGATCTTAACCTTTGTATAATTTTCATATTCAAAATCCATTGTTTATAAATTGCTGGTAAAACTTTTCAAAGATAGAAAACAGAAATTGGTGGCAGTGAAAGATAATCTAGAAGCCTTGACAACTTGAATGTGGTTTGATCCCTGTTAGTCACTGTTTGCAAAAACAGTACAGTGACACTGTGTGGTACTGTATTACAGTACAGTGTCACTTGTATGGTTTCTTATTAGTTTTGCATAAATAAGGTCTGTAAAGAGGATGGGTCTGTATTTTGCAAGTAGTATTTGTTTAAAATGATTTAGCTTTATTCAATGAATTTGTCAGTCTTTAACTTGATTCACTTGATAGTTTGTTGAATTACAAATGATGACATCTTCAGCTCGGCCTACTGTTTAATTGTTCATTTCAGCTAGTAACTCAAAAGGAATCTCGCCTTCTGAATATCCCTAATGAAGCTGGCAAGACGCCCCTTCATCTGGCTTGTGAAGGAGATAAGCCAGACTGTGTGAAAGCTCTCCTGTGTGCCGGGGCAGATGTTAATGTGGCAGCAACTCATGACTCCACCCTCCCAATACATTCAGCCATGGCTGCTAATAGCACACTCTGTGCAAGAGAAATAATTGCAATGTATCCAAACCAACTGAATGTGAAGGTAATTTTCAGAAATGTTAATAATTACATATTTTTCATCTCTATCATTTATTAAATGTTCAGAGAATATCTCAGTAATGCAATTAGTGGGAACTCAAGCAAAGAAGTCACGTTTTCATGATTACAAGTCTTATTAATAAATAATATGTTGATTAATTGTAATGACTGTATAAAACAAAATATTAGCATCAACGTGCATTTTTCTTCTCAGGACATGAAAGATGGCGGAACACCTTTACACTGGGCAACTTCTAGAGAGATAATTAATGCAATGGTTGACCTTGGGTGTAACATTAATGCACGTAATTTTCATGGTCTAACTGCTCTACATAAGATGGTGAGTTAGTTAATTTGTTTTTCTCGGGGGAGCCCCTTCGGCTCTCCCGGAGCTTACTAGGCTGATATGCAAATATCAACCTTTGGCATCAGTTATGTGTATTAAGTTCCATGGGCCTACCGGGGACCATGAGCCAGAACCTGGCCCTCTCAGAAGAGGCAAGGGGAGCAATGGCCTATAGAAACCCCCGTGTGGTTGGAAGCATTCTATGTCTTTCCATCGACCGGGTCAGGCATCCAGAAAGGTAAGCATCCCAAAACAAACCCCTATTCTGGTGAAAATATTGCTACCAAAAGCCAAACAATTGGATTGAACTCCCCTTAAGGAAACAAGCAAACGATCATGATGTCACACATCGCTGTGCCGCTGTCTACACAGCTCCCCCCTCCCCGGGAGGGGGGAGCCCCAGACCCCACACGTCGGCTATCCACCCTTTAGTTCTTAGGCTGATGCTAGAAGCTTCGGTTGTGTGCTTTGGCTCCAGACATAGTTTCAGCACTGTGTTTTGAGTGTGGTGGCTGTCCTCCAGGTGGTGCAAGAGCAGGGAGTTATTCTCCAGTACTCAGGCTGCATGCGCCTTGGGTTCCCTTCCCTAGGTGCCCTGTAAGTACTGCCCTTGGGGCTTGGGGTTACCTTCCACAAGTTCTTTGGGTTCTGTCTCTGCTGGCCGTTTTACTGCTCGGTTTTTCGGCCGCCCTTTGGGTGCTTGGGTGTTCTGTCTTCCTTCTTTACCTAAGGGTAAGAAGCAGTTTGCACTTGTAAGGGGCGCAAGGTGCTGCGCAGCTTATTTTCACCACTTTTAACGGCCGGCTCTGTTCCTCTAGAGTACGCTGTCCTCTTGCGGGGCTTTTCTTTTTCTTTGTCTTCTGGAAGAATCTGCCCTGCTTTTTGGCCACTTGTGCTTGACCTATTACGGTTCTTCTCTGGTGGTGCCCCCTGCTAGGTCCCTGTGAGTGTACACATCCCTGGGGTGCAGCTTTAGTGAGTTTGCTTGATAGTTTTGGGCGCCTGTTAGCAGTACCCTGCCTGGGGTTACCTGGGCATGAGTCTCGTTAAGCGCTCAAGGCCCTGGGAAACCCCTGGGGGCATGTGGGCCCAATGGATGTGATCCCGAGGTCCTCCCCCTCACTTCGCCTTGGCCCCGGGTTCTGCGGAGGAGGATCCCGTGGCGGGGGAGGGGCTGACTTGGGGGCCTTGGGCCCCGCTGGACCGTACCTGGGTTTTTCCACCCTCTGAGCGGGGCTTGTTGTTACAAGGAATGGGGTTCTCTTTCCCCCCCCCTTTCCCCCCCCCCCCCTCTGTGTACGAAACGGATTTGGTGTCTGCCCCTCCCCGGGTTCGGTTCCGTGTCCCCCAAGTGTGTTGGTTCCGTCCTGCCGGAGGTTTTCGGCTTCTTGCATCCAACCTTCTGCGGTGCAGGCAGCCCTTGCGGCTTACCTCCTGCCTGACTCGGATTATGCCTTGGTGAAGGATCCGTCTTCGTTCAGGTTTGGGACTTCGTTCCCTCTCTGGGTCCGTTACGAGGTTCTGGAGTCTTCCTGGTTGGCAGACTGTCCTGCCTTTGCATTGGAGGCCTGGCGTTCATTCTGCCGTACCCGCACGCTTGAGTGGCACAAGGCTGCAATAGTGGTTCAGATTTTCCTGGGGGGGGGGCTGGCCTGGAGCATCTTAATGAGTGCTTGTTTGCCCCTGCCCTTTCCCGGGATGTTGGCATTGTGCAGCTCCATGTGCAGGTTCCCTCCCTCTTGACTGTGCAGGTTGCTGAGGACATGCGCACCCGTGGCCTTTTGGCTTCGGCCTTGTGTTTCTTTTCCCTCCTGGAGCTGTCTTCGGACAGGCTTGTGAAGGATGTAGGGGCGCTTGGGGCCGTCCCTGGGTCCAGTGCCTTAGGCTCGACGGCCCGCTCGTTGGCTGCCTCACTGAAGCTGTTAGCGCTGATCCTGCGGGATGCGGTTTCCCTATTCTATGCTTCCCGGCTCTCGTGTCAGCAGGCGGTGCTTGCCTCCTCCCTGGAATCGGCCTGGGCCCTGGCTCTTGGGATGTCTTCGCATATTTGTCCTCTGCTCTGCACCCAGGAGCGTGCAAGAGCAATATAATGTGTTCACACTTTTCACTTTGGTCACCTCAATTCTCGTCCAAGGTCTTTCATTTTGGTATCAGTGTGTTCGCAATAGAATTTCTAACAGGAGTATATACGTATAATGTAAAAAACCGCAACGCACTCTACCTGCCGACAAGATGAAAGAAAACGCTGTGCCACCGCAAGGCGCCACTCATTACATTAGAGAACGCGGTAATACTGAAAATTGTATACTCTTTTGAACTTTGTTACCTCAATTCTCGTCCTAGGATTTTCAATTTGGTATCATTGTGTTCACAATAGAATTCTCTACAGGACTAAATGCATATAAAGTCCAAAAGCCCTGCGAGAAAGTGAGAATGTGAAAGCGTGTCACCGGGAGCATGCAAGAGCAATAAAATGTGTACACTGTCTTCACTTTGGACATCTCAATTCACATCCTAGGTCTTTCATTTTGGTATCATTGTGTTCGCAATAGAATTCCCAACAGGAGTATATGCAATTATAAAGTCCAAAAGCCATGCGTACCACTCACAGCAAGTAGAGAAAGTGACAGAGTTACCCCAGTGAGCGCTAATAAAGAGCAATAAAATGGGTATACTCTTTTCAACTTTGTTACCTCAATTCTGGTCCTAGGTCTTTCATTTTGGTATCAATGTGTTCGCAATGAAATTCCCTACAGGAGTATCTGCATATAATGTCCAAAACCGCAGCAAGACCTTCTCGAAGACACCGCTACTTTACCACACTGTTGCCGCACCGACGACGCAATGCTGCATCGTTACCGGACTTCCCTCTATTAAATGGACGACTCAATGCTGAGTCTTTACCGAGCGGAAGTGTTAACTTGTTTTAAGAGTGAAAAGCAAAATGGATATTGTGAACTTTGCGAGATGATCAAGCTCTTGTCTTTCTTTTGAAATTAATTTAGGCCAATGCTGTTTACACAGTCTTCTCTATTTTAGTGTTTTGTATCACTGTTGGCACTTTGTATTCTCTTTAATTAAATGTGTACTATGTAAATTACAGAACTGGTATACTAACAAATTGCTTTTGTTAACAGGTACAAAACAATCGTCTGGCGTGTGTTTTAACCCTGTTGAGTTGTGGTGCTGAGGTTAATGTGTGTGATGATGCAGGTGATCTGGCACTGCACATGGCGAGCTCTGCTGCAGTCTTACAGGCCTTGCTCGTGTTTGGTGGCAACGCTACACTTCCAAATAATAAGGTTAGATATCTAATCCATTAACCCTTTTTCCTGCTGGAATCACCTTTGTGGTTTCTTGAAGCTATATCGCTGAGCTAGCTTCCCACTGCTGCATCACAACAGTCATAGGAGTCCTGTTTGGTCTACTGGTAACCAGAGGCAGAACCTGCCCCCCCCCCCCTCTCATAGAGAAGCAGAGAAATTGGGAGTGTTACAACCACCCACACGGGAAAAACATCCAGAAAGTAAGCGAAGTAATACAGACATTTGCCAGGTTTACAGAAAACAAAGCACTGAAACAGGCAAATGGTTCTGCAAACGATTCATTCATAACAAATGGTTAACTCAAGACTAGCTTGAACTCCATAGTGCAAATGCCCTCCAACAAGTGACATCCAGGCTCCAGCTCCAGGTGGCTCCTGGTCAATAATTGTCGTTTGTTCAACCGATTAGTTCTTTCAGAGTCTCCTCAGCATAGTGAGCCCTGCTTCTTTTCTCAGAGAAGTACCAGGCATCCTTTGGTTTTTGTCCTGTGGGTGCTATTTACTTTTTATTAATTTTTTAGTGGTTACTTGATGAGCAGTTTCTGAGGGAAGCCCTGATGACTCCCTAAAGCTATCACACTGATTAAGTGCCATACTACTAGTATGGCACTTAATCAGTGTGGTAGCTGCACCTCTTCCTTCCCTGTTTGGTGTGGTTTGCTCTCCTTCTAGTACTTCCCTACCCCCTTCCCTTTTCCCACCCTGCTTCCAGCCCCAAAACATCTGAGGGTTTTGGATTTGGGGCAGGTTTTTAGCTCGGGATATGGCTTGGTCAGCTCCAAGGAGTGGCTCTTTTGAATCAGGCAAAGAGGCAGTTGGGGCGCTCGATCCCACCAAGGCTTCTGGCCCTTCTTACCAGCCGAGCCCCTTCTCTTGAAGCGTCTGTCCTGGAATCCGCCTGTCTTTCTGTGGCTGTGGCTGTGGATGATGGCTTTGCCCCGGTACAGTTGACTGCAGTTTAGAGGGCATGGGAAGAGTCAGAATTGGAGCCATGAATCCCCTTCGACCCTTTTTGATTCTTAGCATCTTCTATGGAGGGTTAGTGGTTGCAGGGAGAGGGGGTTTCATACCCCTCTCCTCTGTATATGAGTTTTGAGTACAGTTTCCCCCAGAGTTTGCTTTCAATTGCCTTTGGGTATGCATGGGGTGTCCTTCCAGAGGTTTCCTTCCTTGTGGGTTTTTCCTATGGAACCCGTTTGACCCCGCTTCGGTATTGGTACCCTTGGTGCAGGGTTTGTTGTTACAGGGGGGAGGGTTTTTCTTATTATTTATTATTATTGTTATTTCTGTGTGCAGGTTTGGGACCAGCCCCTCAATTATTTTCCACGTGTAAATTATTATGTATCTCTCCCGCCTGCGCTCAAGGGAGTACAGATTTAGGCTCTTTAGTCGATCCCAGCAATTTAGATGTTTTACTGAGGAGGTTCGTTGGGTGCATGGTATACATTCTGTCAGTGCCGCATACTTGAGTGGCGGGAAACATCTACAGTTGTTCGGTTTTACCTGGGATGTGAGTTTGAGTGCCTTAATGTGTGCATATTCGTCCCTGCTCTTCCTAAGGATGTTGGGCAGGTGCATTTTCATGTGCGAGTTCCCACCCTTTCGGCGGGAAAGCCCTGGTAGCTGAGGATTTGCGTGCCCATTGGCATTTGGCTTTGGTCTTGCATTTCTTTTCCATTCTTGAGTTGTCTTCGGACTGGCTTGAGGATGGTTTGTAGGCGCTGGGTGACAGGCCTGCGTCTGGTGCGCTTGCCTTGGTGGCACGAGTGTCAGCTGCCTTGTTGAAGTTGTTTGCGGCAATTCTGAAGGAAGCGGTGTCTCTGTTCTTTGCTTCTCGCCGCGCATGCTGGCAGGCTGTGCTCACTCCCTCTTTGGAATCCACATGGGCAGGTTTTCATCGCCTTTTTGCCCATTGCTGTTTGCAGAGTCTGCGGTTGTGCAGTATCCGCAGGCAGCTTCGTCTAGCTGTCGGCCTATGATGATTTGTTTGTTGTCCAGGGTGGATGTGGGGGACCTACTCGGAAAGGTTGTGCCAGGGTTCGGGGTTCCTTCAGTCGTGGAAGGCCAGTGGTGCCAGTTTCATGAGCCAACAGCATCTGGTCGGCACAGTGCTCACTCTTCTTGTTGGTTGGTTTCTCGTAAGGGGCGTCGGCCCTTTTGCGGTTCGCCCTATTGATGGGGAGAACCGCAAAAGCGCTGTTTGCTCACGCCTGGTCCCACGATTTGAGGCATTTTGGGTCATGTCCTTCGGCCTGCGGTGGCGTTGGGTGGCTCCTCCTCCTTCAGGGGAGTTCAGGGCTGGTGGGGCAGGCCTCTTTCCCTACGCTCAATTGAGTCTTCCTGGAGTGGGTGCGTGGTCGAAACAACGTCTTTCAGGTGGGTTTCCCGCCCGTTTCCAGTCTCAAAACAGGACTGTGCGGATCTGAGGTTCATCCTGGACTTGTCCCATCTGAACCCCTGAGTTTATTGCTCCTCCTTTCAGATAACTACTCAGTCTCAGGTCCCAGTCTCAGGTCCGGCTTCTGCTGGAGCCGGGTGCTTAGATGGTGTGTCTGAACCTCCGGGACGTGTATTGGCACTTCCTGATTCATCTGGGGCTCAGGGACTGACTAGGATTTGCTGCGGGGCAGCAAGCTTACATTTTTCATTGCCTTCCATTTGGCTTGAATCTGGCACCTTGTGTGTTCACACACCTTTCCTGAGTCGTGGTGACCCACTTGCTTCTGCTAGGGATTTGGGTTCTGGCTTACCTCGACGACTGGCTGGTGTGGGCTCCCAGCCGGTCCGTGTGTCTGCTCGCCAGTTGTTTGGTTCTTTCCCAACTTGCCGGGTTCGGGTTCTTGGTGAACTGTAGGAAGTCTCCTCTGGTTTCCTCTCAGGTTTGGACTTGGCTGGATCTTGTGTAGGACTCTCGGACCGCTTCCTTGTCTCTCTCTCTCTCTCTCTGGTTATGTTAATGTGGATGCAGTCCCGCCTTCGGGTGTTTCTGGAGAGCTCCCGGGTCACTCGTCAGTTGCTCGAGCAGCTGTGCTGGAGTCTGAACTTCGCTGGTTTACTCACCGGGTTGGGTCTGCCTTCAACAGCTGTTCTGGTTCCTTTGGGGACATCACTTCCGCCACTCTTGCAATCGCTGGGTTTAGCCTCTGTGGGCCATGCATCGACTGCTGCATCGCCAGCTTCCTCTTCGGGCTTGTTGGGGTTCAGTGCCGTGGCACCTCCCCGAGCTCTCGCTTGATGTGTTCACAAACATGTCATCTTTTGGCTGAGGGTTTGTGACCAGTGCTTACCAGGCCAGCCAGGGTTGGTGGGATCTGTCCTTCTGTCGGGCTTGTATCACATTACCAGAGTTCACGGCAGTGTGGCTTTCGCTTTGGAGGGTTTGTATTGCTCGCAGATTGACGATCCGGCCCCATTCGGTCTGAGCCCCAGTGGTTCATTGTCTGAACCGCAGAGGTTCAAAGCAGTCCTTGGCTCTTTGGGGCTTGTCGCTTCGGGTGACTTGTCTGCTGAGATCTCCAGGGGGTGTCTAACATCCTGGCAGACGGCATGTCGTGGTTCATTCTCCTGTCCACGGAATGGACAGTCGACGCCGACTCATTCAGTTGGCTCTGCCGGATGTACAGGCGCCTGGTGGTGGACCTCTTCGCATCAGTGTGGTCGAAGTGTGGCGCCCTTCTCCGACTGCGAGGCTGTCAGGGTCGATATCTTTCGGCAGGAATAGTCGAGGTGGGATTACCTATACCTTTTTTCCCCGGTCCAGCTGTTGCTTCGGGTTCTGGCTTGTTTGTAGACTTACCAGTGGAGAGTAGTCCTGCTGGCTCCTTTGGTGGCCAGCCCATCTTTGGTTTCAGGTGCTGCTTGCTCGGTGTCTGAACCCGAGGACTTTTCCCCGGCTCCGTCTCTTTCAGGAGATTGGTCCGGTCCGGTGCGTGGCTGGTTCGATCTTCTTCTCTGATCTTCGCGTCGGGTTTTTCTGATGCAGATTTATTACCACTTGTATGGTGATCAGGTGGCTTCGTTGGTGGTGTCCCACTTGAAGTTCAACTTTCGGTAGCAATGTTTAACCAGTTGAGTTCTGTTTTGGGACACCTACCTTTCTGGATGCCTAACCCGGTCCATGGCAGACATAGAATTCTTTCAACCACGTGGGGGTTTCTATAGGCAATTGCTCCTTGTGCCTTTCTGAGGGGGGCCAGGTTCTGGCTCGTGGTTCCTGGTAGGTAAGAACTCCAATTGAACTGACTGATGCCATGGTCTAATACATACATATCCCAGTGACCTTTAGGGAGCCTCTGGTACTCGCCCAGAAAATGGCGTTTCATTACATTCAATGCTGGTTTTTATGTTGTTTCACCTGGGTTCTTCTTGGCAACTGTGAAGTTTCATGGCATTCCTTTTGTCACTTCATTCCTTTTTGTTGTTGTCCTTCGGGTTCTGAGCTTGTGGGGCTCTCCTTTCTTGGCTTTTTCCTGATCATTGTACTCATATTGTGCAGCACTGGCACAGCCACTGCATCTTGCACTTGGTGTTGATACAACCTCGGCATTGTTTTGCAGGCTTTCTTATGATTTGCTTTACCTCTGGCCTGCTCATGCACTGCTTGAGCCTGGTTGGTCTTTGGTCTGTGTTCTCACTTTTCTTTCGTCTTCTTTTACAATGTTTTCTTTGATCTCTTAAGGCACTGCTTTTAGTTTCTCTTGCCTCAGGTTGTAAAGTAGTGAAGCTTCATGTTGTCCTGTGGAGGCAAGGCTTCTGTTCCTTTGGACCGGGTGGGTGTTTTGTTCATTTGCTGCCGGCTCCTTCTTTTCTGCTGAAGAATGTGATAGTTGGATTTTTCTGATGCTGGTTTATTAGCACTTGAGGGGTTCCAGAAGGGTCCTTTGGTCATTAATGATTGGTTAGCTCGGCCAGGGGTGTATCATGCAATGTGTCCGGTGGCAGCTCTATGCCGCTACCTTTGTGGGTTGATTCTGTTTCCTTTGTCTCCTGTTCCATGGCTCGTATTTTCCAGGTTTCCGTAGTCTTAAGTCTACCCTGCCTGCGTTCTACTCTCGTGTCCGTGACATAAGGAAGTATGCCACTCTTTCGGCTGTGTTTGCGAATATGTCCTGGGCCAATATTATAAACTACTATATATAAACCAGCTAGGGTTTTGGAGGGTTTTGGAGGTCTAGCAGGGTTTTGGAGGTCTAGCAGGGTTTTGGAGGTCTAATAGGGTTTTGGCAGCCTGGTATTTGGTAAATGTTCCCAGGGCCTCAGTGGTGGCATTGGGTCATGTCTTGTCTGGGGGTATCATCTTTGTTCGGACACCTTTGGTGCCAGAATGTACACCTCCTCCATGGGAAGTTTCCATGTGCTCTTCCTTCTCCATTGGTAGTTAGCTTCAGAAAGCCACAAAAGACTTCCCCCAGAAAACAGGGTCCTTTCATTACCAACGTAATGAAACGCCAATTTCTGGGTGAGCCCTGATCCTCTCCCTCCCTCCTAGGTTGGCGAGTGGGTGTTTTCATCTGCTCTAGAACTGACAGCTCAGATCCTAGCAGGTGGGTGAGCCATTACCCCCCTCCCCTCAATCGAGTGGGGGAGGTGGAGCAAACGAGCCTGTGTTCGTTTTGAGAGAATTTGATCATTTATTTACATGGTTGGGAGAGTTTATTAGGTTGATTTCGAGGCTTCAATCTCACTTGAATCGAGCAGTGGTTTATTTTTACATTCAGACTTTCTGGATGCCTTCCCTGGTAATGGTGGCAAAATGTCACTGTTCCCTGTGCCTGGGAACCTGGGCGAGTGGGGCTAGGTTCTGGCGTTGATACCCGGTAGGCCTATAGAACTCTGCAGCTGGAGCATCCTAGTAGATGGGAACCATCTCAATGTATAGCTTCAGAGAGCCACCAGAGCTCAGCCAGAAATTGGCAATAAATTACAATCAATACGTGTTGCTGGTTATTATTTTAGTTCACGTAAATTTAAACAACATTGTTACAGTTTATTGAAGTACTGTATAGTTATAAGTACCAGTACAGTGTGTATTAAATGAATTAACAAGTAATGTTTGCTTTTCTTAGGGGTTACTGGTTCGACATGTTGTTGCCTCCAGTTCATATAAAGAGAAGAATATAATGTTATACATCCTTCATGCTGTTGGTGCTCCTCGTTGTCAGCAACTCTTCTCAGACTGCACCGAAGGCTGCACTCCTACAGGATCTTTTGATGGTGTCCCCAATGAATTTAACCAGTT
The DNA here is from genome assembly GCF_040958095.1 of Procambarus clarkii. Lineage (NCBI taxonomy): Eukaryota > Metazoa > Arthropoda > Malacostraca > Decapoda > Cambaridae > Procambarus > Procambarus clarkii. Next base: position 11,528,144 of record NC_091220.1, on the reverse strand, counting down.
TTCTCGCAGTCGTATAAACTATGATGAATTTTTAGATGCTGCCATGTTTGAGAAAACCATAAATGGAATGCAGGGAGAGGTTACTTTAGGGTAAGATTTTATACTGGTTTTGCAGTATGTGATTAGTTGTCTTTAATTTTGTTATTTTGTTTACCCTCTGGATGGAAATATCTCATCCATGGGGAACACTTACTGTGACTAACACAGACAAGAAGATGCAGTGATCAAAGATGCGAATGTTGAGTTTGAAAAATTTTTGTTGGCTGTACAAAGAAATTAACCAAATGATCCAGATCATAGTCGACACGGAACTTAATTACAAGCGTTGATTCCAGAATTGGCTGCATAATATAGAAAAATATATTATGAGATTTTGAATGACATGATGAACTTTACAGTGGTGCCAACCACTGGTGTTGATATAAAAACAGATTGTGATGCATCAAAGTTGTTCCCTGTATGGAGATCTGCTTTGTTTTGAAATCCATGTAGATGTTATTGTAGGAAGCAGGGGGGGGGGGGGCAGTGTATGCACAGGGTTCTTAAACTCTACAGAGGTACTTGGTGGTAGAGGTACTTGGAATCAAAGTAAAAAACTATAAACCTTACCTTGCGGTTACCTTGCGATGATTTCGGGCTCTACGTCCCCGCGGCCCGGTTCTTGACCAGGCCTCCTTTTTGTTACACACCCCTAGGAAGCAGCCCGTAGAAGCTGTCTAACTACCAGGTACCTATTTACTGCTAGGTGAACAGAAGCATCAGGGTGAAAGAAACGTTTTGCCCATTTGTTTCCGCCTCCACTGGGGATCGAACCCGGAACCTCGGGACTACGAATCCGAAGCGCTGTCCACCCAGCTGTCAGGCCCCGTAATTATTAATTATTATTGTTATTATTAATTATATAAACCTAATTATTATTATAATATACAAACCAGCAGATGCAGCAGATGAGGAATTCACAGAGTGGATATACAAAATAGAGAATTGCCTTAATAATGTAGCAAACTGAGTACCAGATATTATCTGTCTTAGGAACTCCAATCTACCCAGTTTAAGATGGAAAATAGCAAACAATAACATAAACAAGAAATCAACCAACCAGAAGTTGGAGAACTATTGAGTAATGAAAGTGGGGCTTAAAGTGGGGCATTAGAGTTTAAATTTTCTGTGATATTTTTGCTCAACCAAGAAGTAACAGAGCCATCTAGGAATGAAAACACACTCGATCTGATACAGTATTTACAAACAGTAAAGAGATAATCAGGGACATTACAATATCAGATACTACATACTCAGACCACAAACTCATTGAAGTTCAAACTAGCATCAGTACTCATAATAGATCCAACAGAATTAACAAGTGAGAAGTGTTGTTTAATCAATTCAATTTTAACAAAAAGTTGATTGACTAGGAACAAATGAATATAAATCTTGCGTACAGTCAATGTGAAACAATGTTAAGTAACAAAACTCCCACACAAGGAATAGAAAAACTGCCGAAGTGTACAAAATCTGCTTGAAGCATGTGCCTTTGTGGAGGGTCAGAAAGAGGACCACCATAGAAAGAGAATGGAAAAAAAACATTGCAAAGGGAAAAAAGTAATGTAAATGCATAAGCAAACATAACTTGTTTCAACAAAGAAAAGGAAATCTAAGCAGGGAAATCAAAGAAATAGAGCAGATGCAGAAGCAGTCATGCCAATAGGAAGAAATGAAATTGGAATGTTAAGTAATGCAAGATTTACCTTGTGTTGATTTTATGGAAAATTTTTATTCTAATGGAAAAAATACTAAATATTTTTGCACATATGAAAAATCAAAATAGAATGCCTTCACCAGTATTGGACGTATACTTACAATTGAAGGTTCATACACAGAGGATGACAAAGAAATAATGAAATCCTAAAAGACCAGTATGAGGCTATGTTTAGTAACCCAATAAAAAAACATGAAAGTTAAAGATCTGGACAGCTTCTTTATGAATGATGTTCAAACCCCTGCTAATATAACTGATACTAACACAAGTGTAGTAGATTTGGAAGAGAAATTGACATAAAACCCCGGGTCCATAGGCCAGATTCATGAAGCAGTTATCAAAGTTCTTAAGAAGGTGTACATCTTTCCTCAATCTTTGACGGCTTTGGTTACATTTATTAAACAGTTTACAAGGATGAAAACTTCTCAATCATCTGTTGTTATTGTTATAAACAGCCTCCTGGTGCTTCGGAGCTCATTAACCCTTAAACTGCGCAACGCGCCTGCAGGCTCACGTCTGGTTTGCGCAACGCGCCTCCGGGTATTTGTATTTTTCACGTTCCATTCAAAACTCCCGCGGCTACATGGGGTTCACATCAGCTTCCTCAGGGCTCTTGTAAACAGACGCCATCTTTAAAAAAAATCGTGGTCCACATTCCCGGGTGTGGGAGCCTCAGTAGTGTGTGAGCAACCAAGGCTGGCGCTCGCAGCATGAGCGCACAGCACTGCTGTTCAGCATGTGACCACAGCATCGCCTAATAATGTCAAAATATATATATAACTTGTATTATTTAGCTATGATAGTGTTATATTAGAGCCTGAGTGTGATAATGACTGGGTACAATGTTCAAATATCAGTGATTCAATGCTGTTCACTATGTTCACAGCGCTAGCCACAGCACCACAGCATTATTTCGTTCATCTAGGAATCTTCAAATGATTTCTTAGGTTCCTTTTCAAAATAAACGTGTGGTCAATTATTCATTTACAGGAATTAGTGACCAGGATTGTGGTTATAATTAGCGTTGTGCGTAGTATTGTGGAAGAAGGAATTTTGATGAGGGAGGGAGGGCGAGAATTGAGGTAGCCTCATTGTGTGTGTGTGGCTGCCACTCTTGTTTTGCTCACCATACTAGGTTAGTGGTTCGCTATGGGCAACACATATGTACATGGGTATATATAGTGTGTGTGTATATAGTGTAAGAACAGCAACAGGAGAATGTTGAGAGGAGCTATTTTGGTGAGGGAGGTGACGTAATCGTGGCGTCGTCTGCTGTGTGATTTTTCATGCAGTGTATGGTGGCCACTGTACTGTTTGGACACAATACCGGCTTACTTGCATAGTTCTGGTAAATAAAACATGTAGATAGGTATATAGAACATGTGTAATAAGAACTATAACAATATGGTGGGAGGAGCAATGTTGGCGAGTAAGATGTTGGAGTGAGGGAGACTGGCTAGGTGTGGCTGCTCTCACTCGAGGTGTTCTGAATGTGTTCATGGCCAAATGCTCCTATTGGCCCATACGAGGCAGCTGCTATTGGCCCATACGAGGCAGCTATTGGCCCATACGGGGTAGCTGCTATTGGCCCATACGGGGCAGCTGCTATTGGCCCATACGGGGCAGCTGCTATTGGCCCATACGAGGGAGCTGATATTGGCCCATACAAGGCAGCTCCTCTTGGCCCATACAAGGCAGCTCCTCTTGGCCCATACAAGGCAGCTGATATTGGCCCATACGAGGCAGCTCCTCTTGGCCCATACGAGGCAGCTGCTATTGGCCTATACGAGGCAGCTGCTATTGGCCCATATGCGGCAGCTGCTATTGGCCCATACGAGGCAGCTGTTATTGGCCCATACGGGGCAGCTGCTATTGGCCCATACGAGGCAGCTGCTATTGGCTCATACGGGGCAGCTGCTATTGGCCCATACGAGGCAGCTGACATTGGCCCATACGAGGCAGCTGCTATTGGCCCATATGAAGCAGCTGCTACGCGGTGTTCTGAATGTGTTGATGGTGAATGTATATAGTGTGTGACAGTGTATAGTGTGTAAATAGATTGTATATATACACAAATTAGCATGATACATAGTAAATATGTGCTGCATATGTGTACACAAGTTTCATGCATGTAACACAGTGTCTTCGGACAGTACAGATGTTGTACTGCGATATTATAATGTACGTGTTCATTATACATTGGATTGGCACATAAAAACAATGAAAATGTATTTGGAAAGGTGCGCAAAAAATGAACAAAAATATATTCGCGGCAACTCGCGCGCCCCGCCCCGAGCGCCCCACCGCCCCCGAGAGCTTACGGCACGGGCGCGCGGGGAATGATGACGTCACGCCCCAACTTCCGGACCCCATAGCAGCCAAAGTAAGTACAATTTCGACTTTTTTTTTACATACCCATACTGAGGGAAGGGTTTTTGACACTTTAAAAAGAAAAAAGAATTTTTTCCTGAGAATTTATTTCCTGCGCACTGCGGGGGTGTCACATTTGGAGGCAACGCAGTTAAGGGGTTAACTGTTTAATAATTGTAAACAAAGCCGCCAAATATTGAAAAAAGATGTACAGGTTCGTAAGTGTTGCATAACTGCTTCGTGAATCTGGCCCCTGGAATTCAGTATTCACAAAGAAATATCACGTAACTGTAGCCCGAGTGCTCGGTGTAATATAGAGATAGCTCGAATACAGAGAGATATCAAAAGGTTTGAAATCGGTAGTAAAACTTTGGCTAAAAACTATAGAGCAGTTACTCTTACATCACACATTGAAAGTTTTATAAACAGCAATTAGGAAGCAAATCTCCAGTTTTATGGAATACAATGAACTTCACAACCCAGGACTTAGAGCAGGAAGATCCTGTCTTTCTCAGTTACTTAACTACAATGACAAAATCATAGAAGCATTAGAAGAAAAATTAAATGCAGATGTTGTATACACGGAGTTTGCAAAGGCATATGATAAGCCAAGAGTCATGGGGTGATAGCCCATAAAGTGAGATTAATGGGAATAACAGGTAAAGTGGGGTATTAGATTTTAAATTTTCTGTCAGACAGAATGCAAAGGAGACCAGTTAACTAAATAAAAGTAAGTCAAAGCAGTGAAATGCTCTTATGGCCCAGGGCACAATCCTTGCATCATTGTTTTTTCTCATTCGCATGTCAGATATAGACAAAAATACTAGTCACAGCTTTGTATCATCTTTTGTAGCTGATACAAAAATCAGCAAGACAATTGCTTTGGTTGGGCATTGATAAACTTTAAGCTGATGTCAATAAAGGCTTTGATTGTACAACATTGTATAACATAATGGTTTAAGAGTGATAATGTAAAGAAAGTAAACAGTACCAGATTAAAAGGTAGATAAGTACCTCTTATATATACACTGAATATATATATTATTGCAAGTGAAATTCATCTTGATCATATTTTATACCACCAAAACGTTAAAATGTTAACTTTCAACTATCCACTTACAGTCTTCTTCTGTAACAGGTTTTCTGGCTTGGTCAACTCCACTAAGGAAGGTGGACGCATATTGTGTCTCGATGGTGGAGGTATCAAAGGTCTCGTCTTGATTCAGCTTTTAATTGCTCTGGAAGAAGCAGCTGGACGACCAGTTCTCCAACTCTTTGATTGGATTGTTGGAACAAGTACTGGTGGCATCCTCGCTCTAGCACTAGCAATGGGTTAGTGATCAATTTGTATGTTTATATGGATATTAAAATAATTAAAATACCGACCCATCCTTCTGTTAATATAGTACTTTCTGTGCGGAGCCCTGTTGGCTTCTTGTTAGTGTGCTATCCCACAAGTTCCAAGCTCCAAAGTGTGTTTGTACAAAAGTTTCAAAGTGTGTTTGTACAAAATGAAATCTTCAGGGAACCAGACACAATAAGAATTCCAGAGAACAAGAGCACATGGAGGTGTCTAGAGACGAAGTGGAAAAAATGCTCAAGCAGCTAAGTAAAAACAGAGCAGATGGTCCAGATGGAGTTTCACCATGGGTTCTGAAAGAATGTGCACCTGAGCTCAGCATTCCACTTCAAATGATTTTTCAGGCATCCCTGTTTACAGGAGTTGTAGCTGATGTGTGGAAAAAGGCTAACATAGTTCCACTCTACAAAAGTGGCCCCCTTAATTATAGACCTGTATCATTGACAAGTGTAAGTGTCAAAATATTGGTTCAGTTCTTGCACCGAAAATGTTCATTGTCTACATAAACGATCTACCAGTTGGAATACAGAATTATATGAACATGTTTGCTGATAATGTTAAAATAATAGGGAAGATAAGAAACCTAGATGATTGTCATGCCCTTCAAGAAGACCTGAACAAAATAAGTATATGGCGCAACACTTGGCTACTAAGTGGCTCCCAGAACTGAAGGACAAGAGCTACGAGGAGAGGTTAGAGGCATTAAATATGCAAAAACTAGAAGATAGAAGAAAAAGAGGTGATATGATCACTATGTACAAAATAGTAACAGGAATCAATAAAATTGATAGGGAAGAATTCCTGAGACCTGGAACTTCAAGAACAAGAGATCATAGATTTAAACTAACGAAACAAAGCTGCAGGAGAAATGTAAGAAAATTCACTTTTGTAAACAGAGTGGTAGACGGTTGGAACAAGTTAAGTGAGAAGGTGGTGGAGGCCAAAACCGTCAGTAATTTCAAAGCGTTATATGACAAAGTACTGGGAAGACGGGACACCACAAGCATAGCTCTCATCCTGTAACTACACTTAGGTAATTATGCTTAGGTAATTACATAACAAAGGCAGTGAAATGTTTGAAAGGAAAATCTGAACCAGCGATGCAGATACGGAAGTGTATAAGGCAAGCAGGGAATGGTCTAACCCCCTTCCCCTCCTCCTCACCCTCCACATACACCAAGACTGATCATCCCTTCATTAAGTCCTAAATGAAGGTAAAATGCAGTTAAATGTTCACTTATTTTATTTATGGGTTTATATTTATGCCTGATTGTTTTGTGTATGAAAAATATGAGTAGTAGTATTCTGTAGAAAATGTATTTTTAAGTTAATATTTTTAGGGGGTGTGGAACGGATTAATTCAATTTACATTATTTCATATGGGAAAATTTGTTTTGGTTGACGACTCTGGGACGACTTTGGTCTGGTAACAGATTACAATCGTAAACGAAGGTATCACTGTATATATATGCCTGACATGAATGTGTTTCCTGATTACATTTTCAATGAGTAGTCTCTTTTAATCATATTTCAGTGGATAAAGATTATCTTTTATATTGAACTAAAGTCCCTTTCTTTCTCCACTAGGTAAAAGTGTACGATATACTCAAGGTCTCTATTTTCGGATGAAAGACTTGGTATTTGTTGGTCGTCGACCTTATGATGAAAAACCGCTTGAAGACATTCTGAGAAAGGAATTTGGAGAAACCACTGTCATGTCGGAAATAAATGGACCTAAGTATGATTACATTTATACCATTATGGGGTTATTTAGCTAGTATGGATTGTGGTTGCAAGCACAACTCGCCTAGTTGTGCTTGCAGGGGGTTGAGCTTTGGCTCTTTGGTCCCACCTCAACTGTCAATCATCTGGCTTTCAGATTTCTGAGCCTATTGGGTTCTATCGTACCTACATTTGAAACTGTGTATGGAATCTGCCACCAACAGATAGATCACTTCCTAATGCATTCTATTTGTTAACTACTCTGAAGACTACTACCACTGTAATAGTCTGGCAGTCCCTGCCAGTATCTGGCAGTCCCTGTCAGTATCTGGCGGCCCCCTGCCAGTATCTGGCGGCCCCCTGCCAGTATCTGGCGGCCCCCTGCCAGTATCTGGTGGTCGCTGACAGAATCTGGCGGTCCCCGTGACGAAGTGGTACACACTTGCCTGGCATTTCGCAAACACTTTGGCCTGGTTTCATATCTGGCCAGGGAGGATTTACTGGGTGTCAATCCTTAACTGTTGCCTCTGTTCACCCATCAGTGAATGGGTCCCTGGTTGTTATTCGATTTGGAGTGTCGTATGAGTCGTATCAACCAGGTACCAGGTATTCCGGGAAAAATTAAGATTAACCCTTATGCTGCTCTGTTATTAATAACCCCTTCAACAATGCCAGGTGCAAGAAATACAAAAAAAAAATTGTCTAATAAAGGTGTTCATTTGTGTTCCCCTGATCACGGGAAAAATAATACAAAAATCGTAGGTGACATATTTTGGCCCCCAATAGGGTGAGAAAGTCTGGCAAAATTGAGGCGTTGACAGAGGCAAGCGTCGGTGGCGGTCTGCTCTGCCCGAGCTGTCATGCGGGAGTTACCACAAAGATATTACATGTATTACCTAATTATTTCAATGTCTGATTTTTCTCGTTTTTTTTTCCAGTAATATTATTCAATAGTGTGTAGTGTGATATATTTAAATTATAAAATGTGTGAACCAACCGTACAACTAAACTGGTATGGTGAGTTGAGACAATAGTTGAGGTCGCCACAGTCAGCTGATGCTCCCTCTCTCACTCCCCAATAGTCCTCCTCCCACTATACTGTTTGTGTTGCTTTTATGCTATATACACATGCATTATATACAAGTATCTACATGTTTTATTCACCATAACTGTACAACTAAAACTAAGCTGGTATGGTGTGTTCAGACAATAACAGAGGTCACCACAGAGTCAGCTGACGCTCCCTCCCTCCCTCCCTCACTCGTTCAAGACCAGACGCACTAACATTCCACCTCTAACAATGCTGTTTTCGGTGTTATTACACCATATACACACATTATATATAAGTACAGTATCTACATGTTTTATCCACCATACCTACAATAAATTTGTATGGTGCCCAAAGAGCATAGTGGCCACACTACACAGCATGACAAGTCATGCAGATGATGTCACCTCCTTCACCAAAATGGCTCCTCCCAACTTATCCTTTTGCATTTATTACACTAATATACAGGTTATGTATACACATCTACATTTGTGTTCTCCATAGAGAACCACTAAGCTGGTATAGTGGTTATCTTGAGGTTATCTTGAGATGATTTCTGGGCTTTAGTGTCCCCGCGGCCCGGTCCTCGACCAGGCCTCCACCCCCAGGAAGCAGCCCGTGACAGCTGACTAACACCCAGGTACCTGTTTTACTGCTAGGTAACAGGGGCATAGGGTGAAAGGAACTCTGCCCATTGTTTCTCGCCGGCGCCCGGGATCGAACCTGGGACCACAGGATCACAAGTCCAGTGTGCTGTCCGCTCGGCCGACCGGCTCTGGTGAGTTCAAACAGTAAAAGATGGCCAAACAAAATCAACAGATAGCTACCTCCCTCCCTCCCTCACCAAGATTACTTCTCCCACCATTTTACTCACAGCGCTAATTATCACCACAATCCTGCTATTATCAGAATCCTGGTCATTTTTATCAGTCGGGGGTCTTCTGTTATACTATCATCACTAAATAATAGCAGGTACATATATATTTTGACATTTCTGGCGGGGGGGGGGGGGGGGGGGGGGGGAGCCCCTTCAGTTTCCCAGAGCTAACCTGGCTGATATGAATGTATTCAACCCTGGCATCAGTCAGTGTTCATGGAGCTCTAGGCCTACTGGGGACCAGGAGCCAGAACCTGGCCCCTTCAGAGAGGCATGAGGAGCAATGGCCTATAGAAACCCCCATTTGGTTGGAAGCATTCTATGTCTGCCACTGACCAAGTCAGGCACCCAGAAAGATAAGCACCCCAAAAAAAAACCCCGATTCTGGTTAATATATTGCTACTGAGAGACGAAGTAGTGGACAGAACTCCCCAAATAAAAATGAACAAATAAGCATGATGTCACCACGTCACTGCTCCGCTGTCTGCACAATCCCCCCTCCCCGGGAGGGGGGAAGGGTGAGCTCCAAACCCCCGTGCTGGCTATCCACACCACAGTTCTGTGGCTGATGTTAACTGGCAAGGATGTGCACCTCTGGCCCTTGTGTTTTCCAGTTCTGTGCCTTGTGGTGTGGTCCTGTCTTCTAGGTGGTGAGCGAGCTAGGAACAATTTCACAAGTACTCGGGCAGCATGTGCCTAGGGTCCTCTTCCCTAAGTGTCCTGTAAGTACTGCACTTGGGGCCTGGGACCAACTTCCACAAGTCATCTTGGGAACTACCTCCGCAAGGTCGTTTGCTGCTTAATGATTGACTGCCCTTGGAGTCAGCTGTGGTGTCTCATGCACCGTTGTTTGGCTCTAGGTTGGGGATAGTTTCGTCACTGGTTGGGGCGCAGGGCACTGTGCAGCTACTTGTCACCTCTCATAGCGGCCGGCTCTGTTCTGCCTCGGCACATTGTCCTCTTGCGGGGTGTTTCTTTTGTTTTTGTTTTCCTACTTGATGGGAGATCTGCCCCTTGGTTTTGGTCTCATACTATTATATCTCAGTGGTCCTCCACTAGGTTCCCATGAGTGTACACGTCCCTGGGGTTCATTATTAGCAATTTGCTTGGTAATCTTGAATGCCAGTTAGCAGTACCCAGCCTGGGCTTCCCTTAGTGAGATATGTGACTAAGGGCCCTGGAAACCCCATGGGGGCTCTTTGGTCCGATGGATGTGACCCCTTGGTCCCCTCTCGCTTTGTGTGAGTTTGAAGGTTGCTCGCTCTCCTCTTGTCTCAGGGTGACAATCACTGGTTGTGCCTCAGTCATGCTGCCTGTTGGGTTAGTGCGTTGGTTGTGATTGACCCCAGAGATCAGAGCTTATCTCTTGCCTTGCTGACATTCCCCCTCTTCCCACACTTGGAACTTTCAAGCTGTGTACTTCCTGACTTTATGGCATGAATGCTTAATTCCTCTTTATCTAATTTTTCCTTGGGCATACGGTGGCCTCCACATGATACAAGTATTCCTGAATATGTGGGCATCCTGGGGATACCTGACGTGACAGTTTCCATCCAGGGTTAAAGGAGATAGGCCCTTGTGCACAAATAGGTGCACTGTGAACTGCAATGAACCATTCAAGTCAGCTGTATGAGGATCTTGAGAGACCATACTCTCACAGCGTGCATGTTCGACCCTGCCCTACCTAAGGATGTTGGCGTTGTGCAGCTTCACATGAAGGTTCCCTCCCTCTCGGTTGCGCTCAAGTCTTGCTTCTGCAAGACAAAATGTTGGCTCGAACCGCTTGACAGTCTACGCTCGACTAGGCTCAAACCACAAGACTTTTCATCTTGTGGTTCTTTTATCTTCTTGAGCTGTCCTCGGACTAACTTGAGGAGGATGTGGAGGTGATTGGGGCCAGTCATGGGTCGGGTGCAATGGTCTCGGCAGTGCGTGCGTCGTCTGCATGTCTCGATTTATCCAGGATTCAGAGACTGGCTTGATTTTGTATGTGGGCTGTAAGTGTTACCGCTTTCGTTGCCTTCCATTCAGCTTCAATCTAGCACCTCGCATTTTCACATGCCTTACCCAGGTCATGGTGACCCGTCTGCATCTGGGTTGCTAGAGGGTTTGAGCGGGAGGCTGGACTTTGCCATGATGGTCTACCTGCCGGGTCGGGTTTGGCTTCATCGGCTGTTCTGGTTCCTTCAGGGTGATGTCTTTTCCGCCTCTATCGCGATTGCTGGGTTCGACCTATTTGGGCCTTGTTGGCTGCTGAGGTGCCGACTTCCTCTTCAGGTTTTTCAGGGTTCAATGCCGTGGCGCCAACCCGAACCCTCACTCGATGTGTTCACGGATGCGTCATCTCTGTGCTGGGGCTTTGTGACCAGTGCTCAGCAGGCAGGCCAGGGGCGGTGGGGTTCATCCTTTTGTCGGGTCCACAGCACGGTGAGGGAGTTTGCAACAGTGTAGATGTCGCTTCAGAGGGTTCGTGTCGCTTGCGGATCGACGATCAGGCTCTATTCAGACTGCTCCTCGGTGGTTCTTTGCCTGAACCGTGAGAGATCAGTACGGTCCTTGGTTTGTTGGGGCTGCTCTCTTTGGGTGACTCGTCTGCTGAGTTCTCGGGGTTTAGCTCTCCTGGCCATTCACGTTTGGGGTTGTCAAACGTTGTGGCAGACAGCCTGTCTCATTCCCCATTCATTCTTTTGTTCATTCCCCTCTCCACGGAATGGACGGTGAATGCTGACTCATCCAGCTTGCCCTGCTGGTCGTACAGGCTCCATGAGGTGGACCTCTTCGCATTGGTGTGGTCGAGGCATCTCCCAGTATATGTGGCACACTCCAGGTAAATGTAGTCGATGCCTTGTGGCAGGACTGGTCAAGGTGGTGTAACCTGTACCTCCTATCCCCCCCCCCCCCGGGTTCGCTGTTGCTCCAGGTCCTACCTCGCTTGGAGACTTATCGGGGGAGAGTAATCCTTCTGGCCCCTTGGTGGCCAGCCCAGCCTTGGTTTCAGGCGCTGGTTGCTTGGTGTCCAAACCCGGGGGTCTTCTCACGGCTCTGCCTCTTTCAGCAGATCAGCCAGTCCGTTACGTCCCGCCAAACACACACCGAAACTACGACGTTGGTACAACGTTCGAACAAGTTTTAACGCCTAACCAGTTATAACAACCAATATAGCAAGTGTAACAACGTTCTAATACAGTGGTACCTCGGTTTAAGGGTTTAATCTGTTCCTGGAGACAGCTTGTATCCGAAAACTCGTAATCCGAAGCTAATTTCTCATAAGAAATATTGGGAAATGAATTAATCCGTTTCTGACTACCTAGAAACCTCACTTCAAACTAAATTTTATACATAATTCATCTTAATCTGCACTACAAAACTATGTTCAAGTTATTACTTACCCTTGCTGATGACTGCTGTTGGTGTATGGAAGATGGTGGGGGGGGGGGGGGGGGAGGAGGAGAGGTGTTACTGTTTGGAAGGGGAGTCCCCCTTCCATTATAATATCAGGCAGTGAGGACCTCTCTGGTGTGCACTCCCTGGCACGTTTTGCCTGCATACCACTAGGTCCTGGTTGTGGCTCACTGCTCGATTTTCTCACAACAAATCTGTCCATGGAAGATTGTTTTTCCCTTCTGTGCAAGATGTCTCTGTAGTGAGGCATCACATTGTCATTGAAAAGATTAATGCAACGGCCTACTACAGCTTTCTCTGGGTGAGTCATTTCAATAAAAGTTTGCATTTCTTCCCACATCTGACACCACTTCTTCTTCTTTTCAACATCCTCAAGTATTTGTGGTCTTTGTTTCGTGATTGTTCTTATGCCTTTTGCCACGTTAGCATTCATAATGTCCTTTTTCTTAGCAAGTCTAGTGCATATCGTTGACGTGGATTTGTTGTACTGCCTACAAAGTTCAACAACACGTGTACCATTTGCATGCTTCCGAATAAACTCTTGCTTTCCCTCTATTGTCATCCTCACATGCGATTTCTTGGCTCGAACGTTACCACTGGCTTTCTTGGGACCCATTGCGAGATATATATAGACACCTTTTATGGTCAAATGACCAAAAATCCAACAAAACACTGAAAATCCTGGAGAAGAATTCAGGCAGGATAGTCACTGGGCGCGAGGCACTGATAAACTGAGCGCCGATCATTGTACCACCATGCGCTAGGTCGGCCTGTATGTGTATCAACAAACTCGGATTCCGAGGTAACCCTCGTATTCCGATTCAAATTTTCCGAGGAAATACTGCTCATATCCCGAAAAACTTGTAAATGGGGACGCTCGTATTCCGAGGTACCATTGTATGTCATAAACACGTTAAGCCAAGATGTAACAACTTTACTACAAGTTGTAACAAACGGAAAATAGAGACAGTTTCGGTTTGTGTTTCCAGGGGTGGCTGGTTCAATCTTCTCCTCCAGTCTTTGCGTCTGGTCTTTCTGACGCAAGTCTATCACCACTTGTATGGTGAGCAGGTGGTTTCGTTGGTGTCCCACCTTTGTGCTTCATCTCGGCGGCAGTATGAAGTTTACTGGCGGTCCTTCCGTTATTTCTTGGCTCTTCGCAGATTTACTTCTGTCTCTGATAGGGTTGTCTTGCCCTTCCTTTCTGGGTTGTTCCAGGACCGACATCTTATGCCAAATACATTGCTGGCGGAGTTGCTGCAGCTTGCGTTCGGAGTGGATGTTACTTCTGCAAAGCTGTCTCGTGCGTTGTTTTACCTCCGGCCTTCTCGTGTGCCACTTGCACACGTGGCACCTCACGTGTTCACATGCCTTACTCGGGTCGTAGTGGCCCGTCTGCGTCTCTTAGGGGTTCGGGTTCTTGTTACCTCGACAACTGGCTGGTGTGGGCTCCCAGCCAGTCCACGTGTCTGCTCGCCAGGAATTTGGTTCTTTCCCAGCTCGCCGGGTTCGAGTTCCTGGTGAACTGGATAAAGTCCTATCTGGGTCCCTCTCAGGTTCGGTCTTGGCTGGGTCTTGTTTGGGACTCTCGGTCCACTTCCTTGTTTCTCCCTCTGGAGGCTCTGCTGCGGCTGTGGTCCTGCCTTCACCTGTTTCTGGGGGTCACGAGGCGGTTGCTCGAGGGTTTGTGCGGGAGTCTGAACTTTGCCGTGATAGTCTACCCGCCGGGTCGGGTTTGGCTTCGTCAGCTTTTCTGGTTCCTTAGAGGACACCCTTTCCGCCTCTCTCGCAATCACTGGGTTCAGCCTCCAGGTGGGGGCCAAAGGACTGTGGGGTCCATCCTTTTGTCTGGCTCACAGCACGTTGCAGGAGTTCACGGCGGTGTGGATGTCGCTTCGGAGGGTTTGGGTCACTTGCTGGTCAATGATCTGGCTTCATTTGAACTGCCATATCGTCGATCTGGCAGTTTGGTCACTTTTCAGGGCTGGTTTCTTTGGGTCTGCTGAGATTTCAGAGTTTGGATCTTCTGACCGTTTACGTTCGGGGGGGGGGGGAGTGTCCAGTGTCCTGGCAGACGGCCTGTCCCGGTTCATTTCCCCCGTCCATGGAATGAACGGTCGAGGCCGACTCGTTCAGTTGGGTTTCTTTCTGCTTCCTGGGGTGTGTGTGTGTAATTACCTAAGTGTAGTTACAGGATGAGAGCTACACTCGTGGTGTTCCATCTTCCCAGCACTCTTTGTCATATAACGCTCTGAAATTACCGACGGTTTTGGCCTCCACCACCTTCTCACGTAACTTGTTCCAATGGTCTACCACTGTTTACAAAAGTGAATTTTCTTATATTTCTCCAGCAGCTTTGTTTCATTAGTTTAAATCTATGACCTCTTGTTTTTGAAGTTCCGGGTCTGAGAAATTGTGTGTGCGCGCGTGTGTAAGAGAATATATGTAGTAGACATAATAGAAGAAAAATAAATTGTTAGAAAGGCAGGGTCCAAGAGCTAATAGCTCGATTCTGCAGCTACAAATAGTAAATACATACTCTCGACCTGGGTCAAGACAGAGGGGCAAAAAGACCCGACTCTCAAAAAGCAAGGCTCACTCCAAGCAGGAAGGACCTTTAAGGGAGCAAACTCCTGATTACACCAGAGAAGAGAACTCTGTCAAAGCAGGGGCAGTGCCAGAGAGCACTCGGGGAAGGAAACCCTGAGCAAATGCAGCTCCAAGCATTCTAAAAGCCATGCCAATGCATTACAATAGTGTACAAAAAAAAGCATATACCTGTAGTTCAAAGGCCAGAAAAGCACTTAGCTGAAATGCACTGAGGCCAGCCACAGCTAACTGACGAACCCGAGGCTCAACTACAGATGTTTGTAAGGTGTCGCATCAGTGGGAAAACTGAGGGCTTGAGCTAGTGGACAACGTGAGCTCCAGCCCCCATTCCTCTTCAACCGAGTGAGAGGGGTGGGGGGTGAATGAGCACAGTCTTCTTTCAAGAAATCTTTGATTGTTTACATTGTTGGAGGATTTTGCTCAACAGGTTGTGAGGCTTGGATCTCCTTAAACCCAGCATACAGAATAGTATCTATTGGTTCACTGATTTCTTTGTGCTCTCTGTGCCTCTGAGGGGAGTCCAGGATCTGGCTCTATGTCCCAAATAAAACAACAGAACTCCTAAGATTGATGTGACTATATGAGATGTTTTCTTAGCAAGTTAGCTTCAGGAAGCCACTGGGGCTCGCCCCAGGCCAGCCTTGACTTGAGAGCTTGATCCAACAGGCTGTTGCTTGGAGCGGCCTGCAGGCCCCCCCACATATCCACCGCAGCTTGGTTGGTCCGGCACTTCTTGAAGAAGTGGTCATTTCATTACGTTGAATGTTGGTTTTTTTCTAGTGACTGGGGCATTGCATTTAGAAGTGAGTTATTTATTTGCCCTGAAAATGGCAAATTTTCTTGGCAAAACAAAAATGGCAAAACACGTCTTTTATTTTGATGTGTTTAATGGGGTATTGTAACCTCGTGTCCTTTTCTGTGATTTGGATTCATGACAACTTCATATTCAGGCTCTCAAAATTGCCTTTGACTGTAGTTAATGTACACACTATCATCTCATTCACAATCTTTCTGCAATTCCTCATCATTCTCGACAAGGAACACAGCATCATCTGCATACAGTCACTTGTGAAAGAAATAATCAAGATTTTCAATTTGACATAAAATTATATACTGTATTGAGGTAAGAAAGGTGTATGTAAGTGGTACCATAATATTTTACAATTGTTTAATTCTTACATAGGTGAATGATGGTGGCAAGGGGAAAATAAGGTGGTCACAGATGAGTTTAATAGTAACCATTTAAAGGGCAGTCTACTTTGTGATAACATGACACCACCTTTCACAATATCCTTTATCTCAGTCTACTTGTGTATATGAACAATTTTAATTTGATGTGCAGTTTTCAGTTTTGTGTTATTGTATTTACTTATGTATGACAATATTTCAGGGTTATAGTCACAGGCGTTTTGGCCGATCGTTCACCGGCAGATCTTCATCTCTTCCGTAACTATGTGAGCGGAGAGAAGTTGCTCGAGGCACAGGAAGGTGCTGCTTTCACTCCTACCAAACCACCTCATCAGCAGCTGGTATGGCATGCAGCCAGAGCATCAGGGGCTGCTCCATCATACTTCAGGTATTTATGTAAACTGGCTAACATGGTCTTCACACACACACCTTGGGAACAACTGTCACTGAATAAGTCAATATAGGTAAAAAAAAAAAAAAAAAAAAAAAACAGCATTGAATGTATGAAACACCTTTTTCTTTATGATCCCAGGGGCTCCCTGAAGCTCTGGGCATATCTCTCTGGGATTGCTCCATGCAAATGGGTCATCAGCTAAAGAAGATCTGTTTTCCCCACTGTCTTTTTGACGCGTGTTCATCACCACATGTATAGTGATCAGGTGGCTTCATTGATGGTTTCCCACCTGCGAGTTTCATCTCGACGGCAGTATGACATTTCCTGGCGGTCCTTTTGGCACTTTTTATCTCTTTGTAGGTTGTCTTCCATTTCTGATCGGGTTCTTTTGTCCTTTCTCTCTTGGTTGTTTCATGACAGTCATATTTTGCCAAATACTGTCGCCTCGTATCATGTGGCACTGGCGGAGCCGCTGCAGCTTGCATTTGGGGTGGATGTCATTTCTGCTCCGTTCTGCAAGATTTCTAGGGCTTTGTTTCACCTCTGGCCTGCTCATGCGCCGCCTGAGCCGTCCTGGTCGTTGGACTGGGTGCTCTCTTTTTCTCTTTCCTCCTCAGTTTCTTGTGGCCCCCTCGGTTCAGGACTGTTTTTCTAAGGCATTTTTCTTATTGACACTGACCTCCTAGGGTCGAGTCGGGGAGCTTCATGCTCTCCTCCGGCGCAGCGGTTTCTGCTCTTTTCAGTCCTGGCGGTCGTTTCATTCGTTTGCAGCCGTCTCCTTTTCTGGCGAAGAATGAGTCTGCTGCTTTCTGAAGGGGTCCTTAGGTTGTTGATGCTTGGTTGGTTCAGCCAGGGGTGCTTCATGTTTTGTGTCCGGTTGTAGCTCTTCGCCGTTAGTTGCGCGCCACATCCTCTGTGGTAGGGGGACACGCTTCTGATGGACCCGGTTTTCCCTTCTTTCCTGTTCCAGGGTGCAGGTTTCCTAGGTTGTCCTCAGGATTATTCGGTCCCGCCAGCCTGCGGTCTATCCCTGTGCCCACGACGTTCGTAAGTTCGCGGCTTTGGCTACTGTTTTTGGTAATATGTCCTGGTCTGACGTTCGGGCACGGGGCTTTTGGCGGTCGAACAGGGTCCTGGCTGCACGGTACCTTGTTAATGTTCCTGATCCTTCGTGGGCATGTATAGCCTTGGGTCACAGGTTGCAGCCAGTTGTTTCGACTTCACGTTGAGGGGCAAGTGACGGCCGCCTCCCGGGTAAGTCCCTTTTCTTATTTATCTTTGGTTAGGTAGCTCCAGGGAACCGAAAGGGCTCCCCACAGAAAACCAACGTTGAATGTAATGAAACGCCATTTTCTGGGCGTGTCCTGGAGGCTCCCCGCCAACCCTGCTTTCCTCCTGTCAGCATTTTTTTGCGTTTTTGATATTCAGCCTCCGAACTGAGGTTGAATAGCCAGCATAGGGGTCTTGGGCTCCGGGCCTCCCCGTTCCGAGAAGTGGGAAGCTGAGCAGACAGCATAGCAGTGGCGGTTGTGATGTCATGCTTGTTTGCTTGTTTTCAGGTTGTGGAGTTCTACTTCATAGTTCTGCTTTCAGTAGCAATTTTTAGCCAGGTGAAGTTTGTTTTGGAATGCCTACCTTTCTAGTGGTGAGTAAAAATATTGATCAGTCTACCGGTCGATGGCAGACATAGAATGCTTCCAACCACATGGGGGTTTCTATTGGCAATTGCTCCTCATGCCTCACTGAGGAGGGGCCATGTTCTGGCGCGTGGTCCCTGGTAGGCAAGAACTCCAATTGAATTGAATGATGCCACTGTCTAATACATACATATCAACCCTGTAAGCTCTGGGGAGCTTCCGGGACTTGCTCAGAAAATGGAGATTCATTACATTCAACGCTGGTTTTTTTGCCATAAGTATGTGCCGCCTCGAGCAGGGGGCACATACTCTTGACTAGTACTGTATTTACAGCACAGTACTGTACATTGTTTGGGGAATTAATTAGGCAGTTTTGAGGCTTCAGTCTCTCTTGAACCCCAATAGTAGTCTGTATTGTTTGCTGACTCTCTGCATGCTTTCTTGGTGGGGTGGCAGAATATTGTCCACTCTTTCTGCCTCTTTGAAGAGGCCAGGTTCTGCCTCTAGTCCCTGGTAGGGCAAACAAAGCTCCGCGGTTGATTTGGCCTAGTAGTTGGAAGGTATCTCGGCAACAGTTTCAGGGAGCCACAGGAGCTCGTCCAGTAAAAGGCGTTTCATAACATTCAATGCTGATTTTTTTATTGGTTTTGCTTAATATTGGCATCTTAAATGTATAATTTTTGGGAATGGGCAATACAGTATATATTGTTAAGTAGTACTTCACTTAAATTTACTTTATCTTTTTATTCGTTTATCAAATGTATTCCCAGTAACCAGATGTAAGGAGATGCTGGACAGTGAAACCTTATTACTAAAGACACTTGAGGTCAGAAAAGGGTAAGAAACACCAGGCTAGCAATCTATCACCACCACTCTTTTCTTACACATATTCCATGACCGTCATGTTATTTATTGTTTCTTACCTTAAAAACACTATATTTCTTCTGTACAGTATTTATGATGAAATAAGTTGGATAGGCTCATGCATTGGACATAAATGTTAATAATTCAGTGGCAAGATTACTGGCATACAAAGGTGGGGACCAGGAGTGGGCGGCTGAACATGATGCCCAGCTAGGAGTAAGCACAGGTACCTGTGAATAGTTGGTCTGTGAACACAATGTTTGCCACACTGTATGATCCTGTTTGTTACTCCTCAGAATCACCACATGTTAAGGTATATCAGTTTACATAAATATATGCCAGTGGGCATCATTAATTAATAAACTAAAATAGAATTACTTCAGGCAAATAACTACATTTGATTATGATCACTTTATCTTCCAACAGGGCTTATGGCAGATTTATTGATGGTGGCTTGATCTCCAACAACCCAACTCTTGATATTTTGACGGAAATAGCTGAATACAACGTGGTCCTGAATGCTCTTGGGAGAAGTGAGGAGGCAGCCAGGCCATCTGTTCTAGTCTCACTTGGAACAGGGAGACCACCAGTGTCCAAGGTTATTACACTTGTTATTAGTATACTTGACCATTTTCTGGGGAGAGCCCCTTCAGCTCCCCGGAGCTTATCCAGGCTGATGTGCTAATGTCAGACTTTGGCATCAGTCATGTGTATGGAGTTCTGTGGGCCTACCGGGGACCACGAGCCAGAACCTGGCACCCTCAGAAGAGGCAAGGGGACCAATGGCCTATAGAAACCCCCGTGTGGTTGGAAGCATTCTATGTCTGCCATCAACCGGGTCAGGCACCCAGAAAGGTAAGCATCCCAAAACAAACCCCTATTCTGGTGAAAATATTGCTACCAAAAGGCGAACAAATGGATAGAACTCCCCTAAACGAAACGAGCAAATGATCATGACGTCACACATCGCCGTGCCGCTGTCTGCGCAGCTCCCCCCTCCCCGGGAGGGGGAAGGGGGAGCCCCAGACCCTTCATGCCGGCTATCCACCCTTTAGTTCTCAGGCTGATGCTAGAGGCGGAGGTCGTGTGCTTGGCTCCAGAGTTTTCAGTACTGTGCTTAGAGTGTGGTGGCTGTCTTCGAGAGGTGCGAGAGCCAGGAGTTATTCTACAGTATTTGGGGTACATGAGCCTAGGGTTTTCGTCCCTAGGTGCCCTGTAAGTACTGCCCTTGGGTCTTGGGGCCACCTTCCACAAGCTCCTCGGGACCTGCCTCTACTAGGCCATTTTTTCTGCTAGGTTTTTCGGTCACTCTTTGGGTGCTTGAAGGTTTTGTCTTCTTTGTTTACCTTAGGGTAAGAGGCAGTTTGCACTGGTGGGGTGCAGGGTGCTGTGCAGCTTGTTTTCACCACTCACAGCGGCCGGCTCTGTTCCTTGGGGTACGTTGTCCTCTTGCGGGGTTTTGTTTTTCTTTTTCTTTTTGCCTTGTGGGGGGTCCACCTTGCTTCCCCACTTGTGCCTGACCTGTGCACGCTTCGTTTTCTGGTGGAGCTCCCTGCTAGGTCCCTGTGAGTGTACATGTCCCTGGGGTTCAGCTTTTAGATAGTTGTTTGGTAGTTGTGGGCGCCGGTTAGCAGTACCCTGCCTGAGATTACCTGGACGTGAGTCCCTGTTGGTAAACGCTCAGGACCCTGGGAATCCCCTAGGAGGCACGTGGGTCCGATGGATGTGTCTCCGGAATCCCCCCCTCGCTTCGTGCGAGTTCGAGAGTTGCTCGGTTCCCTTGACTCGGGGTGACCCTCACGGTGTTTGCCTCCATCAAGCTGCCTGTTGGGTCGTTGATACCTGGTTGATGGGGTTCTGGGTGTTCTTCTACTCCCCAAGCCCGGCCCGAGGCCAGGCTTGACTTGTGAGAGTTTGGTCCACTAGGCTGTTGCTTGGAGAGGCCCGCAGGGCCACATATCCACCACAGCCCGGTTGGTCCGGCACTCCTTGGAGGAATAAATCTAGTTTCCTCTTGAAAATGTCCACGGTTGTTCCGCTGTTGTTCAAAAGTGTCACGGTTGTGACACTTTTGACCCTGAGTCCTGTGAGTTCTGTTGCTTGCTGGTGACTCAATTTACCCAGTCTAATGATGATCTTCTACGGGTACAGGCAGCGCAGGCATTGCATGTACGCTCTTGGCTGTTGCAACACACTAGGTTGATTGCTCACCTGGATGCCCTGAGATTGCCCCGTTTTACCTATAGGGACCCGAACTTGGGGGTGGGGGTCGCTTCAACCCTGGTTCAGTCTGCGCCCCTTTGTCCACGCCCCATCTGGAAACAGACGGTTTCCCGTCTGTTTCCAGTGTCGAAACGAGACTGTGCGGACCCGAGGTTCATTCTGGACTTGTCCCGTCTAAACCCCCTGAGTTCCTTGCCCCTTCTTTCGGATGACTACGCTGTCTTAGGTTCTAGGTGAACTGGAGGAAATCCCATCTGGTGCCCTCCCAGGTTCGGTCATGGCTGGGTCTTGTGTGGGACTCTCAGACCACTTCCTTGTCTCTTCCTCCGGAGTCTCCCCTCCGGCTGCAGTTCCGCTTGCGCCTGTTTCTGAGGGGCTCCTGGGTCACCTGGTTGCTCAAGGGTTTGTGCGGGAGCCTGAACCTCGCAGTGTTGGTCTACCCGCCGGGTCGGGTTTGGCTTCGTCGGCTGTTCTGGTTCCTTTGGGGACGTCCCTTCCGCCTCTCTTGCAATCGCTGGGTTCGACTCCCAGGGGCCTTGCATCGGCTACTGCGTCGCCGGCTTCCTCTAAGGGTTTTTCGGGGTTCGGTGCCTTGGCACCTGCCCGAGCCCTGGCTTGATGTGTTCACAGACACGTCGTCTCTCGGCTGGGGCTTTGTGACCAGTGCTCACCAGGCCGGCCAGGGGGGGGGTGGGGTCCGTCCTTCCATCGAGTCCACAGCACGGTGCGGAAGTTCGTGGCAGTGTAGTTTGCGCTTCAGAGGATTCGGGTCACCCGCGAGTCGACGATCTGGCTCCATTCGAACTACTCCCCGGGGGTTCATTGCCTGAACCGAGGGGGTTCGATGTGGTCCTTAGCTCTTTGGGACTGATCGCTTCAGGTGACTCTTCTGCTGAGTTCTCGGGGTTTGGGTCTCCTGACTGTTCACGTGCAAGGAGTGTCCAACGTCTTGGCCGACGGCCTGTCCCATTTCGTTCCCCTCTCCACAGAATGGACGGTCGACGCTGACTCATTCAGTTGGGTTTGCCAGACGTTCAGTCGCCCCTAGGTGGACCTCTTTGTGTCGGCGTGGTCACGGCGCCTTTCCCTGTATGTGGCGCCCTTCCCCGACTGCGAAGCCGTCGGGGTCGATGCCTTACGGCAGGACTGGTCGAGGTAGGGGGTTCCTTTACCTCTTTTCCCTGGTTCAGCTGTTACTTCAGGTCCTGACTCGCTTGGAGACTTACCAGGGAAGAGTTGTCCTCTTGGCCC
Organism: Procambarus clarkii; assembly: GCF_040958095.1. Classification (NCBI taxonomy): domain Eukaryota; kingdom Metazoa; phylum Arthropoda; class Malacostraca; order Decapoda; family Cambaridae; genus Procambarus; species Procambarus clarkii. The sequence goes on along the minus strand of NC_091220.1, from coordinate 11,505,442 downwards.
CGTTGTGGTCAGCCCAGACATGGTTTCAGGCACTGCTTGCTCGGTGTCCGAACCCGGAGGTTTTCCCGCGGCTTTGCCTTTTCCAGCAGATCGGACTGGAACGTCACATGGCTGGTTCGATCTTCTCCTCGAGTCTTTGCATATGGTATTTTTTATTCGAGTTTATCATCATCTCTATGGTGATCAGGTGGTTTCCTTGTTAGTGTCCCACCTGCTGGTTTCGTCTTGGCGGGAGTACGAGGTTTCCTGGCGGTCCTTCTGTTTCTTCCCGAGTCTTTGTCGTTGTACTTCACTTTCTGTTAGGGTGGTGGTGTCCTTTCTCTCTCGGTTGTTCCAGGACCGTCACCTTATGCCTAACACTGTCGCCTCGTGTCGTGCGGAGCTGGCGGAGCCTCTTCAGCTTGCTTTCTGTATTGATGTTACTTCTACACTGTTTTGCAAACTGTCTCTGGCGTTGTTTCACCTCCGGCCTGCTCATGCACCGCCTGAGCTGTCCTGGTCATTGGACTCTTATCGTTCTCCTCGGTTGTTGTGGCCCCTTCAGTTCAGGATTGTTTCTCCAAGGCTCTTTTTCTGTTGGCATTGGCCTCTGGGGATTGGGTTGGTGAGCCTCATGCTCTTCTTCAGTGCTGGAGTTTCTGCTCTTTTGGTCATGGTGATGGGTTCATTTTGCATCCTTCTTTTCTGGCGAAGAATGAGAGTGGCTTTCTGGAGGGGTCCTTGGGATGTTGATGCTTGGTTGGTCAGGGCGGGGGTGCATCATGTGTTGTGTCCAGTTGTAGCTGTCTGTCGCTATTTGCGTGCCACAGCCTCTGTGTCCGGGGACGCACTCTGGGTTGATCCAGTTTCCCTTCTTCCATGTTCTAGGGTTCGGGTCTCTCAGGTCATCTGCAGGGTTATTCGGTCTAGCCAGCCTGCGGTCTACTCCCGTGCCCATGACATTCGTAAGTTTGCTGCATTGGCTGCCATCTTCGTTAACATGTCCTGGGCTGACATTCGGGCACAGGGTTTTTGGCGGTCGAACAGGGTCCTGGCTGCATGCTGCCTTGTAAATGTTCCTGGGGGCTAGTCGGGCCTGTGTCGCTTTCGGTCGGCGGTTGCAGCCTATTGTCTCAACTTTGAGTTGAGGTGCGAGCACTGACTGCCTCCCGGGTAAGTCCCTCTAGTTTTTGTCTTTGGTGATGTAGCTCTGGGGAGCCGAAAGGGCTCCCCCCCCCCCCCAAAAAAAAAAGCATTGCATGTAATGAAATGCCATTTTCTGGGTGAGACCCAAAGGCTCCCCGGCAATCCCTCCCCCCTGGACAGCGTTTTTTCGCGTGTTTTGACATCCAGCCTCGAACTGGAGAATGGATCGCCGGCGCAGTGCGTCTGGGGCTCTCCCCTTCTCCCTCCCAGGGAGGGGAAAGCTGCGCAAACATGCGGCGCAGCTCGTATGACGTCATGCTCGTTTGCTCGTTTTCATTAGGAGAGTTCTGTCCACTCGTTTGTCTATTTTAGTCGTTTTAACCAGAATAGGGGTTTGTTTTGGGATGCTTACCTTTCTGGATGCCTGGCCCGTTCGATGGCAGACATATAATGCTCCACATCCCATGTGCATTTCTATAGGCCATTGCTCCTCGTGCCTCTCTGAGAGGGGCCAGGTTCTGGCTCATGGTCCCCGGTAGGCCTAGAAATCCATTCACACTGACTGATGCTAAAGTCTAATGATATACATATCAGCCTGGATAGTTCAAGTGAGCCTTCGGGACTCACTCAGAAAATGGCGTTTCATTACATTCAATGCTGGGGGTTTTCCCCCTAACCCTCCCGTTACTTATAAGAGTAAGAGAGGGTGTTGTTAGCTATCCTCTACGGTATGGCTTTTAATCTCGTACCTTACAAGGGAGAGTGAGAAAGTCCTCCATCCCACTGGAAAAAGTCTCCATGAAGCAAGCGAAGCTTTACAAATAGCTGGAGGGTTCACAAAAAACGAAGCCTCGAAGTCGCCAAATAACTCCGCAAACGATTCCCACAGAACAAGGAATTTATGCAAACTAGCTTTAAACTCATTCGTATCAATTACTGCCATCAGGCGGCCTGGCCAAAGCCCTTAGCCAGCTACCCTGGTCAGTTCTGTTGCTGATGATCCAGTGTTTAGTTCTGCCTTTAGTGTTACGGTCACCCCAGTCGTGGGCAAGTCCTGTCGCTTAAAGCTAAATGCTGGCCATCCTTGGGCTTTGTTAGTAGGGGCTTTTTTGTTTGTATAGTATTGCTCTTAATTTTACGGTTTGAGGATGGGTTGATGTGTTGCATATCCAATCTTGCTTCACCCCTATTCTATATTAGATTTTGTTATCAGCTGTATGTTACAGGTTACTTAGTGGATGTATCTTTGGGGATGGCAGCTGCTTTACTGGAGGTTTGGTTCCTGGCTCAGATGACTGCAGGGCTTGAATTGGTGGCATATCCCTCGGGAAATGTGACAGAGGCTTGGAAGACTACTGTCCGTTTGATTCCATTGTCTCTTCTGGATAAGCCTTGGATTTTTTATTGAGCCTGTTGGCACATGCAGTCCCAGAGTCCTGGCAGCTTTCTGTCTGTGGGACACTGATACTGGAGTGCATGACATTAGCAGAGGGCACATTTTTTCTGGTCTGAGGGAGGTGGCTCATCTTTTTCTCTTCTCCAGGTTGAACTGCTGCTTCTGTTGTTGCCTAGGTTGAGGCTACTTTCTTCTATGGGCTCCTATGTGACTGTTATGCTCTAGTTTCTGGCTTTTCTTGCCTGTTGTCCTGACTTTCTTCTGTTGCTCTGTTCACGAAATTTGGTAAAGTGCATCTCAAATCGGTGAGTATAATACTTCATTTGACTGAAAAAGAGAAAGTTGAAACATATGCATGGATTTGCTGTACATATGCAACTACTGTTAGAAAATTTATTTGAACTAAAACCGAATAAAAACAGTTAGTGCTGGTTCTCTGCTGTTCATGCTCAAAATGATGAAATGTAAAATTTTACAGTGATGTTCTTTTCCCGCTTTGATTATCTGGTCAGAATGTACAATATTCAACTATTCATGTTCTTTTGATGATGCCAGCATGTATACTTTATTTTTTTATGAATAATTATGACTGATTTGATTCCAGGTTGATGCCATTGACTGCTTCAGACCTGAAAGTATGTGGAGTACAGTGCAGATGGCATTTGGTCTCTCAAACATTGCAAAGATGCTGATTGACCAAGTATGTATAATTTTTAGTTATTATCTTTGCACTGGATTTAATATTCTCAAGATGCTCTTTACAAAATAAATTCATATCTCAATGTTCAGTGATATCTTACTCAAGGTAATCAGTAGGTTCCTGGACCTACTCCTACAACAAGATATTTTATTTTTCTGTTGAGGTTGAATGATGGCTAGCGTGGCTAGCAGCAGGGAGCCACACTGAAATAGCTCTACACTTTAAAGTCCCATTAGCCCTTGCAAGTTATTAAAAGCATACCTACCTGTTGATGATTTTGAGGCTCAATGTCCCCATAACCCGGTCTCTGACTAGGGCTCCTGGTTGATCGGCACTACTGGAGATGAGAGGGCAAAACCAGGGTCACTCCAAACCCTCACAGAGGCACAGGGCGGGGATTCATTATCACCCTCGCTGAATATTCAGATCTCCAGAAAGAAAGTGAAGCAAACAGGCAACAGCAAGGTCAAAAGAAAGTAAAGACAATCAAATGACTTATCAAGTGATCCCCCCAGTAGTAAGGTCATAACCCTCCTAGTACTGTACTCTCAAGGTGTTCAACCCATTTAGCTTTAACTATTGCTTCTAGTATTTTGACTAACACGCTTGTTAATAATATGGGTCTATAATTTAGAGGTTCCTCTTGACTATCATTTTTATAGATTGGTACTATGTTTACCATTTTCCATAAATCTGCTAAGATTCTTATGCACAAGGATGTCTGGAATATTAATTGGAGGGGGATGCTCAGCTCAGTTACACATTCTTGCACCCAAGGTGAAACTCCATGAGGTCCAACTGCTTTATTTCTTCCTATCCCTGTGAGTAATTTTTCCACTTAGTCTTGAGATGCCTCTATGTATTCTATGGCATGCACTGGAATTGGTATTGGGTCCGGTTCTATAAAATCCTCATTTTGTACAAACAAACTTTGGAACTGTTAATTTAGCATTTCACACATCTCTTTTTCATTCTCAGTAGTCCTGTTCCCTGTTCTCAATCTCTGGATTTGATTCATTACATGCAACTTGCTTTTAATGAATTTATAGAAAAGGCTTGGATCTGTTTTACATTTGTCTGCTATACCTTTCTCAAAGTTCCTTTCTGCCTCTCTCCTCACTGTTGTGTACTTGTTTTTTTGCTTGCTTGTAGTGCTGGTATGTTTGTGTGACTTCCTATATTTAACTCATTTTCTTGTCTTTTCCTCTCTGGCCCTCTCACAATTTCTGTTGAACCAATCCTGTTTTCTGGTCCTGCATCTCTGTTTTGGCATAAATGTTTGTGTGACTTCATCATATATTTTGCAAAATTTGGCATACATCTCATTTCCTTCCTTGCCTAGCAACGTCTGTCAAATTAAACTCTTTTAAAAAAATTCCAAATTACCCATAGTGTCCTCTCTTGAAATTGAGTTTAACAGCTGTTTCAATGTCCCTATTTTTTTCTAGATTATATCTCAAATCATATTTAATGTCAAACAGGACATGATCACTCTTTTCCCAAGTGAGGAAGGTACTGGATGACAAATATCTCTGCTTCTTTTCTGGTGAGCATTAGATTCAGTATTGACAGAACACCCCCTTCCCTCACTCTTGTGGCCTGCTTGATGTTTTGATACATAAATGTCTCCAGAATGAGATTACAAATCTGCCTGTCCAGTTGTCCTCCGTTCTTGCTTCGTAGGCCTCCCAGTCTATTGCTGTAAAGTTGATGTTCTCCCAGTACTCACAAGCATGATTTATCTATCTGCTTTTACTGTAATCTCACTCATGACAATTATGAGGCCCTCTTATATGTCATCCAGTTCTCCCTTTGTCCATGTGTTGCTTAACTCAGTACATGGTTTAACTCTTTAATTTAGAATCCCCGCCAGTACAATAGTCATTTCTGCACATGCGCAGAGCACTGTTACAGTAGGAAAATGTCCTTCCCAAAAACAGTGAAAAAAATACTTACATAAAGGACATTCAGTGATTGAAAATACAGTCTGGAACTCTATAATTCATAGAAATTTACAATTTTGGGATACGAGTTTGTATGGAATGTTATTAGAACCTAGGTGGGTACGAGTTTGTATGGAATGTTTTTAGAACCTAGGTGGGTACACACACACACACACACACACACACACACACACACACACACACACACACACACACACACACACACACACACACACACACACACACACACACACACAGAGGAGAGCTACAGTGACTTGGTCATTCACGAAGTGACAACACCTTGGGTGCGGTCAGCATCAGTGCGATGCTCGGGTGGTCTACAAGAACAATAAGTGTATAATGATAATCTATTTCATGTTATAATTTAGTGGTGCTGAGTTACAGCTAGTGTAGGATTAGGTCTTTTTATGTAGAAGTGTATATATAGTCTCCTGTGTTTTGGGGACAAACCAAGTTTTGTATTGTTTCGGTCATGCATTCCTGCACACATGTTCCGTGCTCCCTCAATTTTGATCCATGTTAGTAAAGTGTTTAACTGTAAAGTCTATATATTGTTAATACTCAGATGGAACCCCTGTATTGTGTATTGAGCATTGCTGTATTGAGCAGCACACAAGAAGCACTGCCTAAGAACATCTGAAAGACGGAACTCGCTTCCCACCACTTAAGCGTCCGGGTTTGGGAGAAGTCCTGCCAAACACTCAAGAAAAGGACAGGAGTGTCAGTAAGCCAGGATGAATCAAGGATGTTATAACCAAGTAAAAAATGCTGAAGCTGACCTGAACTCAAAAGAGGATGGGGGTCCATAATGGAAGCATGCACCTGATTCTGCATGAGGAAGTGAAAAAAGTTTTCATGTCCTAACAAAGAGGAAATGCAGGATCATGTAAACCTTCAGATATAAGATAATCCTGCCAAACCCAACGGCACATGAAAGCACACCTGGGGAGATAGGTGGTAGCAGTCAAGTAATTGAGCTGGTAAGGAAAAGGGTGATAGGAGAAGTCCTTTCTCCTGGTGCAAAATATCCTCACTGGATGGAACCAAAGTCCAGTAGTGGATGAATGGCACCCACAACTTGGTTACAAAGGGCATCAGTGGTGTGTAATATAAAGAACCACATGAACCCTAGTGCACCCTCAAAAGAAAATAAAGCAGAAGGGCCTCTAACGACCAGTTACCATAGAAGTCAATAACATGTGCACTAACCTGGCCAAGTCTCTTCACCCCTGTGGCCTGGCCTCTCAGGGCCAACTCTTGACCACACCAGGGAAGGAACTCGGGCAGTTCAGGGGCAATGCTAAATGGGTGCCTAGGAAAGGTAGCCCTAAACATGTGCAGCTCAGAGCACACATTATGCCAAGTCAAATATAAAAAACTAGGAATAGTACACTAGCAAAATGGCCTCCATGGGAAGAGTCCAAATGATGGCCAGCACTTATCTTGGAGAAGTGGGAGTTGCTATGGTATGTCAGACATGGAATATCTCACATCAGCAAAAGGAATGGGTAGGTGCTAATTTTGAAGCTGGGAACTTTGGGATACAACCTGTTGACAACTTTGTGCACTGAAGAGGAAGTGTTTTTTGTACCCATTTTGAGTTAATCTTTTGCTGTATCTGTTGGCTGTTTTCATGCTTCATTTTCCTGAAGCATTCAGTTGTCTGTATTGTCTCATCTACTTGCTGGTTGCTTTCCCAGTGAGGGTGATCATAACAATCACCTGGTCCCTGTGCCTCTGTGAGGGGGGGGGGCAGGTACTGGCTCTGGTAGGCCAACAGGAAGCCTAAGACTGATGGGACAGATTAATGGCAAGCTATCTTAGTGGCAGCTTGAGGGAGCCACCAAGGAGCTCCCCCAGAAAAACATTTACTGTAAGCAATTACCTAAGTGTAGTTACAGGATGAGAGCTACGCTCGTGGTGTCCCGTCTTCCCAGCACTCTGTCATATAACGCTTTGAAAATACTGACGGTTTTGGCCTCCACCATAGTTTAAATCTATGACCTCTTGTTCTTAAAGTTCCAGGTCTCGGGAAATCTTCATTATCAATTTTGTCAATTCCTGTTACTATTTTGTATGTAGTGATCATATCACCTCTTTTTCTTCTGTCTTCTAGTTTCAGCATATTTAATGCCTCTAACCTCTCCTCGTAGCTCTTGTCCTTCAGTTCTGGGAGCCACTTAGTAACATGTCTTTGCACCTTTTCCAGTTTGTTGATGTGCTTCTTAAGATATGGGCACCACACAACCACTGCATATTCTAGCTTTGGCCTAACAAAAGTCGTGAACAATTTCTTTAGTCTTTCCCCATCCATGTATTTAAAAGCAATTCTGAAGTTAGAAAGTGTAGCATAGGCTCCTCACACAACGTTCTTTATGTGGTCCTCAGGTGACAGTTTTCTATCTAGAACCACCCCTAGATCTCTTTCTTTATCAGAATTCTTTAAAGATTTCTCACATAATTTATAGGTTGTGTGGAGTCTATGTTCTCCTATTCCACATTCCATAACATGGCATTTATACACACTAAATTCCATTTGCCAAGTGGTGCTCCATATACTTATTTTGTCCAGGTCATCTTGAAGGGCATGACAATCATCTAAGTTTCTTATCCTTCCTATTATCTTAGCATCATCAGCAAACATGTTCATATAATTCTGTATACCAACTGGTAGATCATTTATGTAGACAATGAACATCACCGGTGCAAGAACTGAACCCTGTGGTACTCTTGTGACATTTCTCCAGTTCGATACATTGCCTCTGATCACTGCCCTCATTTTTCTATCAGCCAGAAAATTTTTCATCCATGTTAGAAGTCTACCTGTCACCCCTCCAATATTTTCCAGTTTCCAGAACAACCTCTTATGTGGAACTCTGTCAAAAGCCCTTTTTAGGTCCAAATAGATGCAGTCAACCCAACCATCTCTTTCCTGTAAAAGCTCTGTGGCTAGATCATAGAAACTGAGTAAATTGCTTGATCATAGAAACTCAGTAAATTCGATACACAGGATCCTCCAGATCGAAAACCATACTGTCTATTTGATGATATATCATTTCTCTCCAGGTGTTCCACCCATTTAGTTTTTATTTTTCCAATATTTTGACTATTACACTTGTCAATGATATAGGTCTATAATTCAGGAGGTCTTCCCTGTTGCCACTTTTGTAGATTGGAACAATATTAGCCTTTTTCCACATATCTGCTATGACTCCTGTACACAGGAATGTCTGAAAAATCAGCTGAAGTGGAATGCTGAGCTCAGGTGCACAGTCTCTCAGAACCCATGGTGAAACTCCATCTGGACCAACTGCTTTGTTCTTACTTAGCTCCAGGAGCATTTGTGTCACTTCGTCTCTAGACACCTCTATGTACTCTATGCTGTTCTCTGGAATTCTTAATGTGTCTGGTTCTTTGAACATCTCATTTTGTACAAACATACTTTGGAACTTTTCGTTTAATGTTTCACACATTTCCTTTTCATTTTCCGTGCATCTGTCCCCCATTTTCAACCTTTGAATATTATTCTTTACCTGCAGCTTGCTTTTAATGAATTTATAGAAAAGGCCTGGATCTGGTTTACATTTGTCTGCTATACCGTTCTCAAAGTTCCTCTCTGCCTCTCCCTCCTTACTGACTTGTAGTTGTTTCTTGAGTCTTTGTATCGCTGCTATGTTTGGGGGTTTGGTCTCTTTCTGTAACGATTCCATGCTTGTGTCTTTTGATCTCTGGCCCTCTCGCAATTTCTGTTGAACCAACCCTGTTTCCTAGGTCTGCATGTCTGTTTTGGTATGAATGTTTGTGTGCCTTCATCATATATTTTGCAAAATTTGGCATACATCTCGTTTACTTCCTTGCCTAGCAACATGTCTGTCCAATTATACCCATGAAAAAAATTTATAAGTTCCCTATAGTGTCCTCTCTTGAAATCGAGTTTAACAACTGTTTCACTGTCCCCATTCTCTACTAAATTATATCGCATAGCATATTTAATGTCCAAGAGGACTTGATCACTCTTTCCCAAGGGAGGAAGGTACTGGATGTCAAATACCTCTTCTTTCCTGGTGAATACTAGATCCAGTACTGACGGAACATCCCCTTCCCTCATTCTTGTGGCCTGCTTGACGTGTTGATACATGAATGTCTCCAAGATGAGGTTTACAAATCTGTCTGTCCAAATGTCCTCTGTTCTTGCCTCGTAGGCCTCCCAGTCTATTGCCTTAAAGTTGAAGTCCCTCAGTACCAGCAATCGGGATTTATCTTTATCAGCTCTTGAGGCCCTCTCGTTTGTCATCCAGATCTTCCTTTGTCCATGTGTTGGTTGCTGGTGGGCTGTAGGCAAGACCTAAGTGTTCTTAGGTGTTGTGTGTTCATCCTTGCGCTCACAATTTTCCTCCCAGCCTCCCTATTTTCAAATTCACTCTTCAATCTGTTATCATCCTTCTATCCATTTCATACATATAAATACATTTATTTTTATTATTTTATTTTAAACTAAATTAAAAATAATTATAAATATAATGGTACATGTCTGACTCTTTCTGTTACAGGCAACAATGGCAGATAATTGTACAGTTGACAGGGCACGAGCTTGGTGTGCATCATGTGGCATCACGTACTTACGTCTCTCTCCTCAACTGTCCTTGGATGTTCAGCTGGATGACACTCGAGATGACATTCTTGTCAATGCCTTGTGGGAGACCATGGTTTACATCCGAAGCAAAAATGCTCAGATTCATAAATTTGCAACTCTTTTAACAGCTGGTCGTGTTCAACAGACACACTGAGTAGCAATATAAGTTGCTTTGCTTTATATCTAGGGAGGAATGTCAGCTGTTAGTTACAAATTTATGAATTATTTATATGTATGTGTGTGTGTTGAAATATATGTTGCCCAAGATTGTTGAAAAAATCTGATGTTGATAGAGTTCTCTCTCAGCATGCCTACTACACCTCTGCTTTCCAGTGGGGCTATTTTACACATCCTATCATGCCTTCTGGTCTCGTGGAGTTATTTTTGTGTGTCCGATTTGGAACTAGTCCTAATAGTAATATATAATATATATGAAATGTAACCTGCCGATGACCCTATGGTATCATCGGGAATCTAAAATAATATATAATGTATAATTATATAAATAAAATTGCTTGCATATTACACTCTTTTAGCTTATAAATTGCAATGATACCTTTATTTTCTAAGATAAATTTATATGTAAGGTATACCTGCACATTAACTCCTTAACTGCGTTGCCTCCAAATGTGACACCCCCGCAGTGCGCAGGAAATAAATTCTCTGGAAAAAATTCTTTTTTCTTTTTAAAGTGTCAAAAACCCTTCCCTCATTATGGGTATGTAAAAAAAAAACTCGAAATTGTACTTACTTTGGCTGCTATGGGGTCCAGAAGTTGGGGCGTGACGTCATCATTCCCCGTGCGGTAAGCTCTCGGGGGCGGTGGGGCGCTCGGGGCGGGGTGCGGGAGTTGCTTCGAATATATTTTCAATTATTTTTTGCGCACCTTTCCAAATACATTTTCATACACGTACACTATAATATCGCAGTACAACATCCGTACTGTCCGTAGACACTGTGTTACGTGCATGAAACTTGTGTACACATAAGCAGCACATATTTACTATGTATCATGCTAATTTGTGTATATATACAATCTACACACTATACACTGTCACACACTATATACATTCACCATCAACACATTCAGAACACCGCGTAGCAGCTGCTTCGTATGGGCCAATAGCAGCTGCCTCGTATGGGCCAATATCAGCTGCCTCGTATGGGCCAATAGCAGCTGCCTCGTATGGGCCAATAGCAGCTGCCTCGTATGGGCCAATAGCAGCTGCCCCGTATGGGCCAATAGCAGCTGCCCCGTATGGGCCAATAGCAGCTGCCCCGTATGGGCCAATAGCAGCTGCCCCGTATGGGCCAATAGCAGCTGCCCCGTATGGGCCAATAGCAGCTGCCTCGTATGGGCCAATAGGAGCATTTGGCCATGAACACATTCAGAACACCTCGAGTGAGAGCAGCCACCCCAGCCAGTCTCCTTCACTCCAACATCTTACTCGCCAACATTGCTCCTCCCACCATATTGCTATAGTTCTTATTACACATGTTCTATATACCTATCTACATGTTTTATTTACCAGAACTATGCAAGTAAGCCCGTATTGTGTCCAAACAGTACAGTGGCCACCATACACTGCATGAAAAATCACACAGCAGACGACGCTACGATTACGTCACCTCCCTCACCAAAATAGCTCCTCTCAACATTCTTCTGTTGCTGTTCTTACACTATATACACACACTATATATACCCATGTACATATGTGTTGCCCATAGCGAACCAGTAAGCTAGTATATATGCCCGAAACACTTTGCGTAATAGTGGCTTTAGGCATTGTATGTACTAGCTCTACCTATAAGTCAACCAATCCTTGTAAAAATTTATTGTATGTACCTTACCTAAATAAAATTGTATTGTATTGTATTGTATGGTGAGCAAAACAAGAGTGGCAGCCACACACAATGAGGCTACCTCAATTCTCGCCCTCCCTCCCTCATCAAAATTCCTCCTTCCACAATACTATGCACAACGTTAATTATAACCACATTCCTGCTATTATCACAATCCTGGTCACTAATTCCTGTAAATGAATAATTGACCACACGTTTATTTTGAAAAGGAACCTAAGAAATCATTTGAAGATTCCTAGATGAAGGAAATAATGCTGTGGCTAGCGCTGTGAACATCGTGAACAGCATTGAATCACTGATATTTGAACATTGTACCCAGTCATTATCACACTCAGGCTCTAATATAACACTATCATAGCTAAATAATACAAGTTGTATATATATTTTGACATTATTAGGCGATGCTGTGGTCACATGCTGAACAGCAGTGCTGTGCGCTCATGCTGCGAGTGACAGCCTTGGTTGCTCACACACTACTGAGGCTCCCACACCCGGGAATGTGGACCACGATTTGTTTTAAAGATGGCGTCTGTTTACAAGAGCCCTGAGGAAGCTGATGTGAACCCCATGTAGCCGCGGGAGTTTTGAATGGAACGTGAAAAATACAAATACCCGGAGGCGCGTTGCGCAAACCAGACGTGAGCCTGCAGGCGCGTTGCGCAGTTTAAGGGTTAAGAAGTTGCAAAAAAGGTATTGTTCTGATAAATGTTAATTTTATCTGCAACATAATTCTTGAACAAAAGTGAAGATGTAAATGTTATTAAGAGTAATTAAAATTGCTTCACCAATGAAGTATGATCTATTCATACTTCACCCTCTATTAGTATGATCTCTAACCTGTGTGACCTTGACTCTTGACTCCAAACACGTTATTGCAGTTATGATGCCTAAGAGTTTTTTGTAACATATCCCTGCTTTGGGTCTATTTTGCAATCTTCACAGAGTCTTAGAACTGCCACAAAAGTTATTCTTCGGAACTATAAATTCTCCATCCAGTTGTGAGTCCATACTTACTATAAGGACATACAGTACTGTATGTCCTTATGCCTACCTGCAAAATTCTGGAATCCAATTACCCCGGCATGTGGTACACAAAATACAGCCCACGCAGAGATATGCTCAGTCCCTTAGATTGGCTCACTGATGGAAGAATACACACTGGAGGTAACTCTGACCCCCCCTCACCTAATATGGTAGGTACTGTTGACACTACTATACACGGAATCATTGAATTTGAGAGAAAACATCTATATACTAAGACCTGGTATAACCGATGCTTGTTTAATGTCAATGCTCAGAAAATCCAAATCATATGGGGTTCAATTATGGCCCCATTCAAGTTTGCCACACATTCGAATTTGCCGAATTTCTTTTCAGGAATGTCCGAAAATGAACATGCTGTACTATTAATTTTGTGTACCACAACCTTGTTTACAAATCTGCCTGTGGTCAGGCAGATTTGTAAACCAGGTTGTAAACTTGTAAAAATAAATATATATTTTCCCCATGCACAGCTAAAGGGTTAAAAAGCAAGCTGCATGTAAAAGATAAAATCCAGAGATTGAGAATAGGGAACAGGACTACTGAGAATGAAAAAGAATTATGTGAAATACTAAATGAACAGTTCCAAAGTGTGTGTACAAAATGAGGATTTCAGAGAGCCGGATCAAATACCAATTCCAGAACACGCCATAGAATACATAGAGGTATCTCAAGATGAATTGAAAAAATTACTCTTGAGGCTAGAAAGAAATAAAGCAGTTGGACCTGATGGAGTTTCACCTTCGGTGCTGCAAGAATGTGCACCTGAGCCGAGCATTCCACTCCAATTAATATTCCAGACATCCTTGTGCACAGGAATCTTAGCAGATACTGTATATGGAAAAAGGTAAACATAGTAATATTTATAAAAATAGTAGTCTAGAGAAACCTCAATTATAGACCCGTGTCATTAACAAGCGTGATAGTCAAAACACTAGAAGAAATGGTTAAAAGCTAAATGGGTTGAACACCATGGAGAGCCGGTCGGCCGAGCAGACAGCACGCTGGACTTGCGATCCTGTGGTCCCGGGTTTGATCCCGGGGGCCGGCAAGAAACAATGGGCAGAGTTTCTTTCACCCTATGCCCCCGTTACCTAGTAGTAAAATAGGTACCTGGGTGTTACTCAGCTGGTCGAGGACCGGGCCGCGGGGACACTAAAAAAGCCCCGAAATCATCAAGATAACCAAGATAACACATTGAGTAATGATGTAATGACGAACAGACTATGGTTTTCAAACTGGAAGATCCTGTGTAACAAATCTACTTAGTTTTTATGATAGAGCCACAGATACTACAGGAAAGAGATGGGTTGATTGATCTGGACCTAAAATAAGGCTTTTGATAGTCCCACACAAGAGGCTGTTATGGAAACGAACATGCTGGAGAGGTGACAGGGAGACTAATGACATGGATGAATTTTTTTAACTAGGGCAATAGTAATCAGAGACAATGTAGAGGTACTTGGAATCAAAATAGAAAATATTAATCTAATTATTTCAATATACAAACTGCCAGATGCAACAGTTGAGGAATTCACTGAACAGATCCACAAAATAGAAAATATCCTTGATAACCTAGCAAACCCAGTACCAGATATTATCTTCCTTGGAGACTTCAATCTACCCAGTTTAAAATGGAGAATAGTAAACAACAACATTATAGCAGGAAATCAACCTGGAAATAACCAACCACAGGTCAGAGAACTACCGAGATTCTATGACAAATTCTCGCTCAGTCAGCAGATTACAGAACTAACTAGGAACGAGAACACACTGGACTTGATATTCCCGAACAATGAGGAGCTAATCAGAGACATTACTGTCTCAGACACTACGTACTCGGACCACAAGCTCACTGAAATGCAAACTAACATTAATAATGGTAGTAGGCCCAAGAGAAACAACAAGCGAGAAGGGCTATTCAATAAAGTCAATTTTAATAATAAAAAGATAGACTGGGAGAAAATAAACAGGGAACTTAGAACATTTTCACATTGAATGTTTGTAAGAAATAAAAATCCTACACAAGGAATAGAAAAACTGACTTCTGAAGCATATGAAGTCTATCTGAAACATGTTCCTTTGAGGAAAGCCAGAAAGAAGTCAAATGTAGAAAGAGAACGCAGACAACATTACAAAAGAAGGAAGAAATTAACGGAAATGCTTAAGCAGTCATGACTCTCCATACAAAGAAGAAATAATTTAAACGGAGATTGAAGAAATCGAACAGAGACTGAAGCATTCCTATCAGACTGAAGAAAGGCAACTAGAACAGAAAGCAATTCAAGAAATAAAGAAAAACCCAAAATATTTCTTCCCATGCTAAATCAAAAGCAAAACCCATTGCCAGTATTGGACCTATTCGTATTAGTGAAGGTTCATACACTGAGGATGACAAAGAAATTAGTGAAATCCTAAAAAAGCAGTATGAGGACATGTTTAGCACTCTGATACACAGCACGAAAGTGGAAGATTAGGACAATTTCTTTACAAGTGATATCCAAATACGTGTAAATATAACTGATATCAACATGAGCGTAACAGATTTTGAAAGAGAAATTGACAATATGCCCATGCACTTAGCCCTGGGTCCAGACTCATGGAATTCAATATTTATAAAGAAATGCAAAGTGCCAGTAGCACAGGCACTCAGTACTGTATAGTGTGGAGGAAGAGCTTGGACACGGGGGAGATACCAGATGCGCTTAAAGCAGCAGACATTGCCCCTATACACAAGGGTGGTAGCAAAGCATTGGCAAAGAATTACAGACCAGTTGCACTAACATTCCACATAATAAAAGTATTTGAAAGAGTGATCAGGAGTCTCGTCACTAGATTCATGGAAACCAATGAACTCCAATCCAGGCCAACATGGATTTAGAGCAGGAAGATCATGCCTCTCACAGCTACTTGACCACTATGACAATAACACTGAGGCATTAGAAGAAAAACAGAATGCAGATGTCGTATACACAGACTTTACAAAGGCATTCGACAAATGTGACCATGGAGTGATTGCACACAAAATGAGGTCAATGGGAATAACTGGTAAAGTAGGATGCTGGATACTCAATTTCCTGTCGAACAGAACACAAAGAGTAACAGTCAATCAAGTAAAATCAAGTCCGAGCGCAGTTAAGAGCTCTGTACCTCAAGGTACAGTCCTTGCACCACTGCTGTTCCTTATTCTCATATCAGATATAGACAAAAATACAAGTCACAGCTTTGTGTCATCCTTTGCAGAGGACAAAAATCAGCATGAAAATTACCTCTGCTGAAGACATTGAAAAATTACAAGCAGATATCAGCAAAGTTTTCGATTTGGCAGCAGAAAATAACATGATGTTTAACGGTGATAAATTCCAGGTACTGTACTCAGGTATGGCAAAAATGAGGATCTGAAACATAATACAGAGTACAAAACACAATCGAATCTGCCCATAGTAGGTAAACAGCATGTCAAGGATTTGGGAATAATGATGTCCAACGACCTAACGTTTAGGGAGCATAACCAACCAAGTATTGCGTCGGCCAGAAAAATTATAGGATGGATTACGAGAACTTTCAAATCCAGGAATCCCATCACAATGGTTGTACTCTTCAAGTCACTTGGGTTGTCCCGTCTCAAGTACTGCTCAGTACTCACTTCTTCCTTCAGAGCAGGAGAGATTGCTGAAATAGAGAGAATACAGAGAACATATACGGCACGCATAGACGCGATAAAGCACCTAAATTATTGGGATCGTCTCAAAGCTCTCCAAATGTACTCTCTAGAAAGGAGATGAGAGAGATATCAAATATTATACACATTGAAAATACTGGAGGGCCAGGTCCCTAATCTGCACAGTAAAATAACAACGTACTGGAGTGAACGATATGGAAGAAAATGCAGAATAGAACCAGTGAAGAGCAGAGGTGTCATAGGCACAATCAGAGAACACTGTATAAACATCAGAGGTCCACGGCCGTTCAACGTCCTCCCAGCGACTAAGAAATATTGCTGGAACAACCGTGGACTTCAAGAGAAAACTAGACTGTTTTCTAAAAGAAGTTCCGGACCAACTGGGGTGTGGTGGGTATGTGGGCCTGCGGGCCGCTCCAAGCAACAGCCTGGTGGACCAAACTCTCACAAGTCAAGCCTGGCCTCGGGCCGGGCTTGGGGAGTAGAACAACTCCCAGAACCCCATCAACCAGATATCAAGGAAAAAAAATTGTTCTGGCAAAATTGGTAAAGACAACAGCAGGATCATAAGGCTTCAAAAGGACAGAGGACTGACCCATGGAGCATCAAACTCCGGCACCTGCCCACCAGAGTGGTAGATGGTTGGAACAAGTTAGGTGAGGTGGTGGTGGAGGCCAAGACCGTCAGTAGTTTCAAAGCGTTATGAGAGAGTGCTGGGAAGACGGGACACCACGAGCGTAGCTCTCATCCTGTAACTACACTTAGGTAATTACCAAGCCCCTCACGACGCCAACGAGCCAGAAAGGGCGGTGGTGTTGCAAAGAAAACCTAAATATAAAACCTTTTCCTAGTTTGTCCAAATTAAGTAGTGCCAATTTCGACTTTCTAATTGCCTTTTACATTAGTTTATATAGTAACAATGAGGACCATCATATAAGTGGTACATAAACAGAATGAAGAGCCATCGGTGCCATACTGTACGTTATTGTTTCCTAGTCACACATCCATACAATAAGGAAAGAATATCTCATTAAAGAGTTAATACATCTCATTAAATTTGTACTTTTTACCTCTGTTAATGCAATATTTCACTGTCTATTTTGAGACAAACAAGTGCTGCACACAATTATAGCAACCACTGAAGCTCTCATTAAGTCATTCAAAAATTGCTAAACACCAATTCACATGTTACTGAATGTAAATTAGGCAATGACAAAAAAAAAACTTAATATATTAATATAAGTTTATTAAATCACAATCAACTGATGTTGATGTAACAAGACTCACCTACAGACAGACAACACCTGCTCACTACTGCACCTGACTCTCATCACCAAATTACATCCGGTGAATACAAGAGTTTGGGGTCAAGTACAAAATACTTGCTTCTCATATGCATAATAAAATTACAAATGTACAGTTTCATTATATTCTTCCATGCACTCACCCAGGATCACTCTGAAGATAAGGACAATATAGCATTCTCCATTAAATGAACATGCGTATCAAATGACTTCCAATGTCATTCACACATGAGGGGCAAAAAAAAAATTCTAGGTTTAATGAGCTTTACATATTATCTTGAAACAAAAATGAAATGTTTAAATGAAATAATGTACCATTATTACTTGCACTTGAAGATGTGATGGACATACCTGCCAGTATTTGTGAGGATGTCTTAAGAACCATTGAGTCTACTTACTGTACTGTACTTCCATTAAGAGTAATTTCCTACCATACCCTTTTCCATATTAATTGTAAACTTTTCCCATAAAATTTTTTTAAATACAGTAATGACAGTACAGTGCATACATTTTCTGACATTACGAATATTATACACAAGATTTTCAATAATAAATTAGTTATTTTTAGCACCTCATATCATTTGGGAATTTTTTAAACTTAAAATCCCTATTTTTGTCCATTAGGAATTGTGAAAATGTGCCAAATGACTGCCCCTTACACCAGTGAGCAGAAACCTCTTAAGAGTAATAAATGGTAAAAATTGTTACTCTATTATTAATAATCTTTAATAAGTACATCAATCTATGGTCATATTTACACAAATTCTTCTTGATAACCGATAATCTTTGCACTTTCCAACAATTTTAATTTTCACTTTCTCGAAGGTGCAATTCATCATTTGTTTGACATTACCTGTACAATACATTTGCTGTATCTTTTGAAAGGTGGACCTTTATCTTGTTTTCTTAACAGCAACAACTGAACACTTGGTGCAGCCAGAGGAAGCACAACTTGCATATTCCTAATTTAAAGCATTTAAAAGATGACAGATATGAAGAACCATGATAACCCGAAGATGCAAATCTAACACGATCAGCATTCGTGACGCACTTGACTGTTGCACAACTCTGCCTACGTTCACTCTCTCATCGCTCTGATGAACTCAGCAGTGTAGTTTTCTTCCCTGAGCAATGGAAAGATAAATTAGAAGTTTTAGTCATAATGCAACTTTGTGCAAATAAATTTGTGAACAAAAATCTTTTACTTTTCAAAGAAAAAATGCAAAAACTTTAAACACCAACAATCAACTTTCCAATTATTTCCAGACACCATCTATAATCCAATTACATGCTGCACAAGTAATTAATAAATGAATCAATACAATTACTAATATTAAGCACTTCACAGCTCACATCTTCTGCACTTTATAACTATAACTACATTTCACATTTACCGTTTTACCTCCTATTTTACACACAATTTTCCCACAATAGTGATATCTCGACAGAAAAGAGCGTATGTTTGCATTTAATAGTTTATTTCTGAACGGGTCCCCTTAGTAGCTTCCACAGTCCTAATCTCAATGATAGCATCGTGGTAGAGGAGGCTGGCATGTCGAACAGAACAGAACAGAATAGAAGCCAGGCTGACCCAGGGCAGAAAATGGCCCAAGAGGGCCTAGAGCAGAGGAGACCCCACAACAGGCCAACACTGCACATGTGACAAGCACAGCAAAGCCAAGGAACAACCCAGGCAGAGCCAAAGGTCAACACCCAAGTGGATTACCCTGAACATGACCCAAAACCAACCAAGCTGTTAGGAAAGCAGAGGAAGATACCAAGGACAGATCAAATGCAGGCCAAAACCAGGAAAAACACCATCGGGCACAGAGCTAAGCACAGACATGACTAAGTAGTGCAAATGAACTATGCCCATTGATTTTTCCATGCTTAAAACTATTTAGCTCAAGATTTTTTTATGAAACATCTTGGGAACCCGTTCTGATTAATAACATTTCAGACACTTCCAGTGGACCTAAACTCTTACCTAAATTTAAGTACAGTGTATAAAAATTCAACGTTAAATGTAATGATTCGTCTTTTTGTGGTAGATCCTTATTGCTATCTACAGGTTAGTTCCACATATCTCAAATCACACTAGGCTTTTGTGAGACCTTTATTGAGACCCCTTTGAACCAGAGGCCAAACCTGGCCCTCCCCTCACAGGCAGGAAATTCATGATCACCCTAACCAAGAAATAAGCCACCCGAAAGGTAGAGCAAAACAAAACAGAAAACACCACGTTTAAAGTCAGAAAACAAGACACCCAGTAGTTAGGTTGTTCACCCACTGGTAGCAACTATCCACCACCAGGGACCTCCTGGATTAGCCCGAGGATCTCCACAGTTGCAATCCATATACAACCAACCCCACACACACACCTTAAAAGGGGGAAGGGAGGGTCGAGGAAGCCACCAAGGACTTGCCAGAAAAAGATGTTTCACTACATTCAATGCTGATTTTTTGAGAGGTTCCTGGTGGCTTCATGTTGCTATCAACCTACCTGCCGCCTATTCATACCTGGATCATACCTAGTGTGTTCTGGGAGTTCAAATGCCCAAACTCAACCTGGGGCCAGGCTTGTAAGTTGGTTCTGGGAATCAATGTTACCAGAACCTAGTCTCTGACCAGACCTCCTGATTGGAAGTCAGACTGCGGGTTCTCAGTCTGATTTATGAATCACAGCCCAGTTGATCAGGTATTCTTTGGAGGTATTTATTATGTTCTCTGTTACACAGTATGAGAAATTAGTTATGCCCCCTATGTTTTAATGAGTGTTTAAAGTCTTGGTTCACTCCCTGAACCCCTAATGTGTGGTTATGGATATACAGGCATATCTGTCTATGCAGAAACAATAAAATAAAAATCTTATAGAATGAGTAACTTTGATGCAAAATGTGTTGAAAAGTGGAAATAAACTGAATACAGTATATGTATATACATTGTAGCCGGTTTCATGCACTGAACCAGTTGAACGTGACGGTCCAGCTCCATCTGTCAATGCCAGAACTTGCTGTCAGCAACACAAAGTTGACTTTGGGTATCTAGACAATCTTATGTATGAATAAAACAAAGAATGAATCAATGAATTAAGTACTGTATATACCAATGAATAGATGAATATATGTACAAATTAAAGAATGAATAAATGCATAAATGTATAAATACATGTACTCTATGTATAAATAACTAAGGAAACTGTAGAAGGTGCCTTTGGTCCATATGCGGCAGCTCCTTTCTATATTTTGTATATAAATAAACACGAGCTGCCTTGTTTGGGCCAATAGGCCTATATATATGAGTGAGTTTGGGGGAATATAAATAGGAGGCAGCTCCTATTTATATCCACTGAAAGTCATTAACATATAGGCCTATTGGCCCATACAAAGCAGCTCCTATTTTTTGTATATCCTCAATATAAATACAAGCTCTCTTATGAGCCAACAGGCCTTCTGTAGTTCCTTTATTCTTATGCTCAAATGATGATTGGTCGAACTGGTATACTCTACATCATTACAACCATAGAGAGCAGTGAAAATAAGCAGTGTACATGTCATGTAATTCCCACAAGATCCTCACCCCCGAAATTGCCCTCATTTATTTCTTACAACCTCATATCCAGTAACTCTTGCAATATATACATCAAACAATCCCTTCCCCATCAATTTCTTCCAGAGGAAAAAAAAAAAAAACTGAGGGGCAACAATATCCGAGTGAAGATCTATGTGGGCAACTCCATCCTCAATGAATTTAATCTATATGCTCCAGCAGGAAAGTTAAATCATATTGATCTTCCAGTCGGTGCTCAAGCAGAGCCCACCATCATTCTTGGTGACTATGCTAGACACAAGGACATTGGTGGCTTTCACTTCAGTAACGGGAATGGGAATCAACTGCTGTCGCTACTCAATAGTCGCCAAGATGTGCAGATTGTGGACAACCTTGAACCCACGCATATTTCTGGAGGCATTCTAGACCTCTGTGTTGGTTTCAACGTCTCTCACATCTGGTGCACATCATCTATTGTAACAGATTTGTCATCAGATCATCACCCTAGATTGACTACTCTGTATCAAATACCATCCTACCTGGTGGGACTTTTAAACGTAAACGGCTCAGTGTTCCTCCTGCTCAACATGAAGACTTTGTTGTTTGTGTGTCAGAGTGGTACAGCACTTATGATCCCTCCACAGTCCAGACATTTAACGACAATCTAGTACAGAACATTCAGATGTTCGCCGACCCTTTAGGTTGGTCTCGACACCATCCAATAGTCGGAACAATATGAAAAGTAATAAACACCATGCCTATTACAATGACCCCAAACTGCATACTATGAAACGCACTGCTAGACAAGTTGGACTTGCATATAGGGAAACACGTATGCCAGCAATGCTCAAGCCCTTTCAGAAGGCCCTAGCCAAAGCGAGGGCCTTGATAAGGAAGTGCATGACGGAGCTCAGTTAAGATAACATTTTATTTAGGAAAAGTACATACATAGATGCAGAGTTACAATCATACTATTGGATTTATAGATAGAGCTAGTACATACAATACCTAAAGCCAATAATACGCATAGCATTTTGGGCAAATAAGTATTGGGCAAATATAAAAACCAACATTGAAGATAACTGGGAAACTTGTTAAGTCTCAACTCTCACACCCCCCTCAGTCAGGCATGGAAGGATATTAAAAGAATTAAAGGCGATATGATAGGCCAAGTATCACACCCTCACCCTCTACACAGAGCAAACGAGTTAGTCGATGCTTGGGCAACCACCTCTAGCTAAAATAATCTTCCCCCAGACACACGAGTCAGATTAAATGCTGGTTATGGAGACAGAGAGGCTCGTTGACGTCATGCTCCACAAGGAAGATGAATGTAATGTGCCATTTACCGAGTTTGAGTTACTTTTGGCCCTAGACAAAGGTAGTCACATCCCCCCAGTGAGGATGGTATCATTTATGACATACTGTATTTGCTTCCTCTAGTACCAGGAAATCCCCTTCTTGAGCTGTATAATATGAGCTATATTACAGGGAACTTCCTATTTCTTGGACCAACTTGGGTATGCTAACACGCAGAACACACTTAACTCTGTATTGGACTCATGTCAGGACCTAAGTTTAGTCGTTTAAGTAGAGGGAGCCGGTCGGCCGAGCGGACAGCACACTGGACTTGTGATCCTGTGGTCCCGGGTTCGATCCCGGGCGCCAGCAAGAAACAATGGGTAGAGTTTCTTTCATCCTATGCCCCTGTTACCTAGCAGTAAAATAGGTACCTGGGTGTTAGCCAGCTGTCACGGGCTGCTTCCTGGGGATGGAGGCCTGGTCGAGGACCGGGCCGCGGGGACACTAAAGCCCCGAAATCATCTCAAGATAACCAAGAAGATCATCCTATCCCTTGCACAGAAGCCCTCAAGAATTTCTTTATTGAAGGTCAACATTGTTCCAAATGGATAACTAAAACTGGAACTGAACTCAGAATGTATCAGATTTATAATTTGTACCAAGACGCACAACAATGGCACTTTCCTGCACCGTGGGAGATTACACCCTTTCCAATTTTAATCCCTTCCTTTCCACCCAAGAAGCAAATTAGAGATCAGCCTAAGCTTCACCTTGAGGCAAAGCTCAACACCATAAGCCATATTGATGCTCTGTCCACAGAGAGAGCACACAAATCTAATACAATGACTGTTCCCTTACACTGCTCCATGGGTACAGCTGTAAGTGCAGTTGTCCTGACGATGGCTTATATTTTGGTTGGGGAGTCCGTATATACAACTGGGTCTCTACCCTTCAGACCGAACTACCTGTATTTGCCTTGCTCCTTGCACTGAAATGTGTACAAGTCTCCAAACTTCATACATTAATTGTAAGTGACTCTGTGCTTAATTGCACTCAACTCTAAGGCATAACTGTGACATGCTTGTGTCTGAAGACAGACACAAATACAACAAAATTATTAATAATAGTAAGAGTGCATTTCATGTGAATTCCATCTCGTGTTGACCTCAGAATGCATGACAGAGCTGATATGTTAGCAAAAGAATCTGCCTTTAAAGGAGAAATTGAGTATAACCTTGGAATGCAAGTAAGCAGTCTGAGAACAATAGTACACCAAGAACTTCAACAAAATCTTGTAGATCTGAGGCAAAGTGAAATTGACACCAGTAATTCCATCTATCATCATACTATCATGCAAGAGGAGCCAAACATCTATGGATCATCCAATAAAATCAGCAGACTTCTAGATGTTACTACTGCTCGGCTTAGACTCGGTTACAAGTATCTCTGGGAATACTCATCATCTGCTGATGTAGACCTGACCAAATGTAAACTGTGTCAACAAAATTATTCACACACCCTCTGTCACTATGTGATGGAGTGCGAAAAGATACGTGAATTAAGAGACATTTCTATAAAAGATGTTCAATAGATGTGTAAATATTTAATTCAAAATGATCTGCTACCAGAAATTTTAGCCAATTATCCCCAGTTTGCAAACTGTAGGTAGTAACTAAGTGATTGTAACCTATCCACCGCTGCCCACTGGATGGGGGGGGGGGGCGGTGTGCAGGACAAACATATCAATTGTGACACTAGCTCTCCACATATGTCAGTTGCTTAATTTAGAACCTGTACTTGAGGTCGATCTCGAGCCCATTGTTGATGTGAAGATGCGTATTGAATTTCGTGACTAGCTCATCAAGATTGTAACTTGCTTAGCTAAATGAATTGTGGGGTTCAGTCCCTGAGCCCATTATGTGCCTCTGTAACCCTTTCCACTACCGCCCACAAGATGGGTATGCGGTGCATAATAAATGAACTAACTTGTGTCCCTTTATTTAACTTATAATATTCCATTATAATTACATGACAATATTATATCATGACTATTAATGCATTGGCATAGTAACATTTGTAATGATAACCGCATATGCATAGTAACAATCATGAAATAATGATACGATTATTGTGTGTGTGTGTCCAAGTAAACTTCTCTACAGTAATATAGACATCATATCCGTATTAGAACAACTCATTTAAAACCGAGACAATAACAGTTAAAATTAATACATGATGATAATTTTTTTTTTTTTTTTTTTTTTTTTTTTTTTGAGATATATACAAGAGTTGTTACATTCTTGTACAGCCACTAGTACGCGTAGCGTTTCGGGCAGGTCCCTGGAATACGATCCCCTGCCGCGAAGAATCGTTTTTTCATCCAAGTACACATTTTACTGTTGCGTTAAACAGAGGCTACAGTTATTAAGGAATTGCGCCCAGTAAATCCTCCCCGGCCAGGATACGAACCCATGACATAGCGCTCGCGGAACGCCAGGCGAGTGTCTTACCACTACACCACGAAGACTGTTAATTGCATAATTGCATACCTAATGCATCTCTTGCTTTTCAATGGGGCTATTTTGCATTTCTTACAATGCCTCCTGATCTATCGAGTTGTTTCTGTATGCAGATTCAGAACCAGTCACTAATATTTTGCAATATTTTCTTTTCTTTTATAATATAAGTGTTTACCCAAAATGAAGATACAGAGAACTGCAAATATGAGGTACCACCAGAAGCCAGTGACTACTGCATTATCATGTTTGATAATGAGACTACAGGAGGGTCAGAGATTCTCTGCAGGAGATTCAATGAGGCTGTAATGGAAGGAAAAGCAGCAAATGAGAGGAGATGTATCTCATAACACACAAATGCAAAGAAGCAACGAAACAGTTGGGAACAGGAGGCAAGTGGAAGAAAAGAGAACAGCATATCAATGGTTCAACAATGTAGGAAGGAAACAGAAGACAAAAAAAAAAAAAGGCATGGAAAATATAGGAACATGAGTACAGAGGCAACTAAATTAAAAGCCTTAAAGAGGGCCAGGAATGAGCACAACAGAATTAGGAGGGGTAGCAGTTTGAAAACCATATTACAGCAAAAACAAAGAGCTTATCTAAGCTGCTGTAAGGCTATAAACAGAGTAAAAGAACAGTACGAGACCAGGTGATCTGCCCAGGAATCCCCATGGCTACTGTAAAAGCTAAAGGGATCTTGTGCTTCCCATTAACTATACGTAGTGTTCAACATTATATATAAAGACAGGAAAGCTACCAGAAATCTAGAAAAGGCAAATGTAGTTGCAATATCATGAAAGGGGGGACAGACATGAAGCACAAAACTACTGACCAGTATTATTAACATGCATTCTATGCAAGGTGCTACAAAGTCATCAGATAAAGGATTGATGAACATTTGGAAAGTAAATTTCATAATACAGGCACAACATGGCTTCAGAGAAGGAACATCATGCCTAACAAACTTCAATGAATTCTATGACAGGGTCACCAAAACAAAACAAGACAAGGAAGGATGGGTATATTGCCCCCTTCTTAGACTGCCAAAGAGCTTTGGAAACAGTTCCTCACAAAAAGTCTAATACTGTATACAAGATGGAGAGATAATTAGGGGTAACAGGAAAGGCACTGAACTGGGTACAGGAATACATGTAGTCAGAGGAAACATGTCAGGCTGGAGAGGATTGAAAAGTGACATTCCATAGGACTCTGTCCATTAGACCAGTGCTCTTTTTAGAAGGACAGAGCTTGTACTTATATTGATGTTGCAGACGATGCAGAGTTAATGAAAGAACAGAAAGGGATTTTAAAAAGACCTTCACAAATTTCAGGAGTGGGTAGATAAATGATAGCTGGAATACAATCCAAATAAGTGTAAAGTAATGTAAATAGGTAAGGGACCTCTATATTTAACTACCAGAAGGGAGGAAGCAATTTCCAGAAACAGAGAAAAAGGTGTGGGAGTAGACAATGCTAATATTAATACCATTAATTCTGATGTTATGTAAACAGGATAATATCAAAACTTAGCAAATATATGAATGTCATCTAAGAACCTAAACAAGGAGAGTTAACAAGTACATACACACCGACTTGTGAAACCGTTACTAGAGTATGCAGCACCAGCATGAAACCCACACTTTGTGAAGCAGAAGACGAATGAAAGATAAATGAAACCAGGTTTGATTACAAACCAGGCCTTGTAATCAAATTGACATGAATTGATCAAATTGGCCACCTGAGAAAGGTGGTTTGCAAATAGATTAGAACCAGAATTGAGAGGCCTCGGCTATGAGGACAGGTCGAGAGAACTCGCTCGACCTTAGAGTAGAGAAGAAACAAAAGAGATATGATAATTACATAGAAGATTTAGGGGGGTATAGACAAAGTGGACAAAGGAAGCATATTTAAATTAAAGAGAGGTAGGACAAGGGAACATCATTGGAAACTGGACACATGAATCAGAGAGATGTAGGAGTTCACATTTCCTGTATGCAGGCAATTAGAATGCATTGAAGGAAGATTCAATGTAATTAAAATGCATTGAAGGAAAATTCCCTCCAAAACTAAGAAAAATATAATGAAAACAATGTTGGGACAATTAGGTATAAATGGGTAGCAGGTGGGATATAAAGAGCTACATTTCACTCTTCCGTAGTCACTGATAGGTAGGCAAGCATCTCTCTAATAAGCACCTCCACACTCGCCACTAGCCCCAGGCTGGGCTCGGGACACTGAGAAACTCCCGAAACCCTCCCCAGGTACGTGCACACTAGTAATCATCAACAGCAGAACCATTATGCTTCATAACACGAGATGTCTTATCATCCTTATGAAATTTCAGATATATTCGATACAAAATTCGTTCACCGACTTCTTACAAGTTGTTTCCACCCTTACTATATGTCATGCCTTATTCACACACACTCTACACTTCCTCGCTCATTCACCATAACCACCCACATTCTTCTGGCCTTTATCTTTACTTACAAATTTCCTTGAAGATACCCTTTATCAGTCTACTGTCAATCATTAAATTTACTCCATGTTACTAAAACTGGGTAAAAAAGCAGACTAGATAAGTAGTTACAGGGTTACTAAAAGTACCTTATTTTCTTTTCAGACCTGAAATAATATGCTGCTAAATGTTGTATGTGAGACATCATTTTGGTGAAGGGATGGTCATGGGGTCGTCTTGTTCTACACACTGCCAGAACTTTTGTAGTTTAGAAAATTGTTTGCTCCCTGGACATAGCAACATGCAAAAATAAGAAATAATGTAAAATAAAAACATGCAATAACCAAACTCAAAGTGAACTTGCAAAATTGACACGCAAAAGCAATCACACATACTTTAGCTTAACTTCCATTTGTAAGAAATTCTTTGGACAGTGCCCATAACAGTGTAAATTATTCGAAACTTACCTTTTATGTGAGTTGATCGTAACCTGGGATCATCACTGTTATAATCCGATTGATGAAAATAATGGGGAGAAGTTCTATGCCTCATGTAACCATCTGGAGACCTTGTGCTGAAATGTCTGTCTGGAGAATGTCCATCTAACCTATGTTCAGGGGTATGTCTGTTAAACCGACGATCTGGAGATCTCATTCGATCCGAACGTCGATCTGGCGATCTTGTTCTATCAGACCTTCTATCAGGCGAGCGATTGCGATGTGACTCGGGTGAAGGTGGTCTATTACGAAGGGGTGGAGGCGAGTATCGGCGGTCCGAGAAATGTGAACGGTCACTTCCAGGCGAGTAACGATCATTTCGGTGATCGTAACTTGGAGACCCAGACCGTCGGAATGGCGGCGAAGACATTCCACCCGCAGGAGGTAAGCGACGATCCCCAGGAAGAGGATGTAAGGGTCCTATAAATGGAGGTTCCCCAGAGAGGAATGGAGGAGGAGGGGGTAGGCCATGGGGGGGTAATCCATGGGGGGGTAGGCCATGGGGGGGTAGGCCATGGGGGGGTAACCCAGGTGGTGGTGGAATTCCTGGGGGCAAACCATGAGGTGGAGGTACTCCTGGGGGCAGAGGGCCACCCGGTGGAAACATCATGGAAAGCATAGGATGTGGAGGTCCATGCAAAGGATGTGGAGGAACAGGTGGTGAATCTACATCCCTGAGCATGGATGAGACCCCAGAGTGATTGACATCAACTACTCCATCCATGATAGGTCCAGGCGACGACATGCTTCCATTAGCATCTACACCTGTCAAAAAATAGTAATCATCTATTACATGTAATTACGTACTCAAGTATTTACATTTATCATTTTCATTTTATAAGAACAGTACTTTCTCAAGTACTAATAAAATAATTATAAGACAGTCAATGAAATAAAGCTATGCACGTAATGAAACACTACTTTCTGTGTAGAACTCTGAGTGAACCTCCTTAGCTAAAGGTTCTGATTCAATAGAGCTGCTAATAACAATAAGGCTTCAGACAATTTTCGAAGACCAGAATAAGGTGGTCTCACAAATGAGAAGGAAGCATAGGAGTTTAAATCTCAAGCAGCAGCAAAGCAAATAACGCACAGTTAGGAAGTTACCCAAAACATCCAATGATTGGAGAGTAAACAAGCAGAAAGTTTAGAAAACATGTCAATTGACAGACGCTGGTAACAAACCCTGTACCAATTTTCTTCCAATCTTCCCCCCCTCCCCATGTGAATGTAAATAAATGTGAATTCAATGTGAATAAATGCCATGTTAAGGAATGTGGAATCAGAGAAAATAGACCACACACACAACTTACAAATCATGTGGAAAGGAATTACAGAACTAATAAAGAACGAGATCTAGGTTTCAGGTTTTGGATAGTAAGCTGTCGCGAGAGGAACATAAGGAACATTGTGAGAGGAGCGTATGCATCGCTTTACAACTTCAGACTTGCTTTTAATTATATGGATGGTGAAATACTGAAGAAACTGTTCATGACTTTTGTGAGACCAAAACTGGAATATGCAGCAGTTGTATGGTGCCCAAATCTCAAGAAGCACATAAATAAACTGGAAAAGGTGCAATGGCATGCTACAAAATGGCTTCTGGAACTGAAAAACAAGAGTTATGAGGAGAGACTAAAGGCATTAAACATGGCAAAACTAGAAGAGGTGATACGATCACCACTTACAAAATACTAACATGAATTGATCAAATTGATAAAGAGGAATTCCCGAAACCAGCAACTTCACTAACAAGAGGACGCAGGTTTAAGATAAAGAAACAAAAGTGCTGAAAAAATGTTGGAAAGTTTTCTTTTGCAAACATAGTGGTAGATGGTTGGAACAAGCTAAGTGAGTGGTGGTGGAGGCCATAACCCTCAGTAGTTTGAAAGCCTCATACAGCAGTGTAGACGGAAGACGGGACCCCACGAGCATACCTCTCATCCTGTAACTACACTTAGGTAACTACACAACCATCAGGGCCAGGAACCCAGTCCAAGGCACAGCCCTTGGGACCTGAGCTCAGCCCTTGGGACTTGAGCTCAGCCCAAGATATGAGCAGACAATGTAAGGATCAGGACATACACAAGTTTAGTGGGAGGGCACAAGCCCAGCAGCAGCAGCTCAACTGCCAAGAGGCAAGGCATAGAGCCCGGTGTCTGGGCAACATTCAACAGTCACCTCCAAGGACAACCTACAAGCCATAATTTCACAATAACCAAATAAAAAAAAAAAGCACAATGTAATAAAATGCCAATTTCTGGCTGAGCCCCAGTGGCTTCCTGAAGCTACTACACTGATATAGTGCCAGACCACAAGGTGCCATTAGTTGCGAAGTTCTTATTGGCCTACTGGGACCACGAGCCAGTAGGGGCTTGTGGTCCCCCAGCAGGACATCTAGACAATAAGGATGCTATGCAGGATCTAAAATATGCCAACACAGACA
The DNA here is from genome assembly GCF_040958095.1 of Procambarus clarkii. Taxonomy (NCBI): domain Eukaryota; kingdom Metazoa; phylum Arthropoda; class Malacostraca; order Decapoda; family Cambaridae; genus Procambarus; species Procambarus clarkii. The sequence continues at coordinate 11,474,963 of NC_091220.1, read as the reverse complement.
GGGTTATGCGGCTGTGAAGGCCGACCTCAACGCAGCCAGCCAAAGTCGCACCCGACCCAGGTTAAGATAGTGAAGTCTCAAGACCCCCCTACTCACCCTAGGTGAAAATCACCCCAAGCGAGGAGGATCTCTAAGGGAGCGACACTCAAACACTAGAGAAAAGAAACTCTGGCAATGTAAGGAAGCACACAGGGAAGGTAACCCTGAGTACAATTGGCTCCGAGCATACTACAAACCAGGCTCATGCTACACCATAGTGTACAAGAAAAGCCACTTGTACAAAAAACTTAAAACCCCTTAACTGAACATCAGAAACCACACAAAACAGAGGAGACCTGGGAACCACTACAGCAGTCCTGTCGCGACCACATAAGAATAAGAACTGCCTGCTCAGACCCCGGAAGATGGTTCCTCCTCCTTCTCCCAAACGAGTGGTGGAGGTGGGGCAAATAAGCTCATGCTAGTTTCAAGAGATTCGATCATTTGTTTACATACTTAGTTGGTGGGGCGTTCACTAGGCGGGGTTTTAAAGCTTTTATCTCTTTTCAACCCAACAGCAATTTGTTTTGACTTGCTGACTTTTTGGATGCCCTCCTTAGTGAGGTGGCAAAATGTCACTGCTACCTGCACCTCTGTGTGGGGACCAGGTTCTGACACTGTTCCTCAGTAGACTTAAGAATTCCATGACTGATGCAACCTGGTAGATGGAAACCATCTCAGTGTATAGTTTCAGGGGGGCCACAACGGGCTTTCCCCAGAAAGTGAATACTCGGGCAAATGGACCAAGGAGGACAAAATCCAAGGATGTATGGCTGGCACATTGCTTAGAAGCACAGAAACCTACCATTATTGATGGTGACCCAAGGTGGTGTTGAGGTCATTTATAGTGCATGAGTGAGAGAATTGACTTGGGAGAGTTGGCCAGGGAGGGGAGGCAGGACTATGGGCCACCTGATAGCAGATTCAGATACTAACAGATTCATACTGAATTCAAGTGCTACTTCCATTTCTTTTTAATTTTGTGGAGAGTTATTTGGGGGGTTTCATGGTTATTTGGGGGGTCTCTGTGAACCTTGTAGTTGGCTATAATGCTTTATTCACTTTCTGGATGCTTTCCAAGTGGAGTGGTAGAATGTTACTCTGCTTCTGTGCTTGGGGTCTAGTTTTGGTTCTGGTTCTTGTTAGGTTGAACAGAACTCCGTGACTGAAGTGACCCAGTAACTAGGAGCAATCTGAGCAAGACAGCTTCTGGGAAATAGGGGGGGGGGGTGCAGCACTCCTTCATTAAACCTTTATTTTTTGTATTATTAGAAAACAATTTAATATTTTTCTCAATACAATATATAGAACTGTATTTAGATTTTCCAATGTTATTATAGCTGTTAGTTATAAAAACGAAGACCCCCTAAATTTATTTATAAATTTTTTAACTATTTGTAGTAATCATGCTTATGGCAAAGCTAAATACAACAAATAGAAACCTGAACACATGTTCAGGCGTAAACTTGGCTCAGGGCCTTAAATGTAATCCTTCTCTTTATGGTAAATATTGTAAAACATTAAGTAAATTCTCCTCCTTCAGAGCAGAACCGTCATAGTACTCACGTTTGGGTGTTGGTTTGATGATACTGATGTGTAGTTGCTGAGCTTCCTCTTTCTCCTTCTGCAGTAGAGTGAGGCGACTTCGCAGCTGGCTATTCTCTTGTCTCTGCTCTTCATGTTTACGCTCTGCAGCTCGAGCTTGTAACTAATGAATAACGCGTTATACATTCACTGTCCTCCCAAACACATGCAGCTTACCATTATATATATGGCAAAATACACCTTGAAAATCTACATACAATAAAAATAATTTAAAATCAAAGATTTAAATGCTTATGTATTCTATTGTTCCACAGAACTATTATAAATGCATTCATTAAAACAGTATATCAGATTCTTAAATAAAAAGCTCTTTGCTATTTCTCACCCAGTTCTCATGGGCCTTTTGTTCATGGCTGGCAATCTGCACCTTGTATGAATTCTCCTGGTCCTCCAGTTCCTTGCGTATGCTTTCCACCTGAGCCCTGAGGTCAATTAAAATTTCTGATTAAATGTACACATAAAATAATACTCTGTATACTGTAGTGTAACATACCCAATATAATTCTTGAAGAAGTGACCTACAAAAATTTATTTCTCAAGCATACTTTAAAACTGAGAAGAAGCGTCCCTCATTGTTCCTTCAAGGAGGGACACTTGCATCCTCAGTCCTTACAGCGATAAATGAATACTCAAGGGTGGATAACCTAGTTTGCCTCCCTCCTCGAGCAAAACACACCACATCGCAGAAATGGTAACACCACCACATCGGAATCGCACAAATACAAAGCACAAATCGCCAAGAAAATTGAAGAGGGAAATACCGCAAGTGCTATTCGAGTCTTCGCCAGTAACGAGAAAATTGCTCCTAGAAACTACCACAGCACGAGCCCTGCAAAGCAAGCACCCACCCAGAACCTCACGAGCCGACAACATCGTGCTGCCACCAGCTGAGACCAGTCCAGACCCATTAACTGTTAGTGAATCTGAGGTCTACAAAGCAGCTCTTTCTTTTCCACCTGGGTCAGCAGGCAGCTTTACAGGATTAAAACCTCAACACATCAACCAAATGTTAAATCATGTGGTTGGTGATGCTGCACAAGATCTTGTGGAACTCACAAGGATCGTCAATGTGTGCCTGGCTGGCGATATCCGAGGTCATCAGGCCTCTCTTTTTTGGTGCCGCCTCCTGCACTCTCAACAAGAAGGATGGGGAAATCAGGCCAATCGCTGTTGGCAACACTTTCCGATGCTTTGTTGCTAAGGCTGCCAAGTGGGTTGTCAGCCAGCAAGCGGCGGAATTGCTGAAACCAATTCAGATAGGATTTAGGAGTCCCCAAGTCTGTGAAGCAGCTACTCATGCAGCACAAGAATACATCGCCAATATTTCTGACGAAAAGGCCCTGCTCAAACTGGACTTTAAGAATGCCTTTAACATGGTCAGAAGAGATGCAGTGCTCTGTGCCATACATTGCCATTTCTGGACCCCTCTACCTGTTCATACTATCTTGCTACAGCGGTGAATCAAAATTGCTCTTTGTCGAACACAAACTAGGATCATGTGAAGGTGTTCAGCAAGGTGATTCTCTAGCTCCTCTTCTTTTCTGTTTAGTCTTAAAAGAAGTCACTGAAAGCTTGTCCAGCGAGTTCAACATCTTTTTTTGGATGATGGCACTATAGCTGGCCCCCTAGACCACCTCTTGGAAGACATCAGAAAAGTAAAGGAGCAAGAAGTAAGCCTGGGTCTCTTCCTGAACCCTTCCAAGTGTGAAGTAGTCTCCTCCAACCCAGACCACCATATTAGTCTGATGGAATGTAGGTATCCATCCCATATATATGGGATGCTCCCGGACGCAGGTTCGAATCCTCGTCACGGCCCTTGTGGATTTGTTCATTTGATGCATCACGTTAGTGTGATCTCTGTGTGCGCTTAAATACACATTTGATCTAACTCGCATCAATCCTATCTCTACCATTTACATACTACCAAGTACATGTATATCTCAGTCTTAAAATGTACATGTGGCATAAAAAAAAATTTAACATGTTTTATTTAAAAGTCAATCATTTACACCTGTAACACTATACATATGCATATTATTATTCTCAGCCCTGACTTTGCTACTCAAAACATTATAACACAGCACAGTGCCATACTCTACATTTCAGCAGTTTCAAATAAATTTCATTCAACTCTGCATTAAAAGAAATTTCGATTTCATCCTCACTTTCATTATCACTATAAAAATAATTCTAACACAGTATACATTCCCTGCACCTTATCCCATTAACATTAAGTTATCCCATTTCATTCCTTATGCTCTCATTCCTGCCCTTTTAATCATCGCACCACTTTTTGTTTGCCCTTCCTTACACCTAAAATATCTCATCTTTAATATCTGACAAACTTCACTACTTGCAGCTTCCCGCATCTCAGCATGTTGTCTAATGTAAAGGGAAAAAAGAAAACAAGAAGAATGCTCATCTTGTCATCTCCCAATCTCAATCTTTTTCCTTTATTGCAATTGATGATGGAATGTAGGTCTGGTTATATTGCTAAGTGATGGACAGAAGGATCACCCAACTCTCAAGTGACCTGCTTTAAGCTATACATTTACAGATATTTTAAATATATAAACAGCTATAAACTAAAATCACTCACTTATAAGATGCCAACTCAAATTCATAATTCTGAATTTTCTTAGATATTGCTGCAGCTGAGCCTTCAGCATTTAATCGTAGTCCTTCTTGTGATTCAAGTTCTCTGAAAAATCAATAATTGTGTAATTATTTAATGGAAGGATAAATTACTACCATCTATATAACACTAAATAGGGGAGCCGACTGTGCTTCGGTATCATTCGCCCCCTCCCCCCAGCCCAACCTTCCCACCTCCCTTCTCACCTCTTCCTCTATCTTAAAATTTGCATCTTCCCCAGATGCAAAAAATTATGGACCAACAGCTCTAACCTCACACATCATAAAAAAATCTTTGAGAGTGTGTTAAAAGTAAGATTACAAATTACATGGAATCACAACATCTACATAACCCAGGACAACAGACTTTGCAAAAGCTTTCGACAAATGTGACCATAGTGTTATTGTGCACAAAATGCGTGCTAAATGGATTACTGGCAAAGTTGAGATATATGGATCTTCAACTTCCCAACAAACAGAACGCAGAGTGTAATACGTAGTCAACACAGCAAAATCCGGATCATCTACTGTGAAAAGCTCAGTCTCTTAGTGGGGTTGGGTGGAGTGTAGTGGGGTGGGGTGTAGTAGGGTGGGGTGTAGTAGGGTGGGGTGTAGTGGGGTGTGGTATACAGGAAATGATTTTCTCAAACTTAAACGCTTTCAGATTTTTGTGCATAATCTACTAGACAAAAGCCCCAACTTTGTGTAAATGATGAACAACGTAATATGAAAACAAAAAAAAAATAATAAATAATTATAAAATTGAATACAAAAAAATCAAGGATTTGAAATCAGCTTAAAAATACAGTATAAAATATCACCAACTGTTCACATGGTGGTGTTATGCTCTCAGATTAGTATACTGTATGATCTTCATTTTCATAGATTTAGAATATAGGTTTTCAGTATAGTTTACTGTAAAAACATCATCAATACAGCATTTAAAATATGTGCTAAATTTGGACAAAAAAAATCTAACTCCAAATGTTCAGGGTTTATGAAAAAATTTAATCTATGGGATTGTAGAACAGACAACTGTGCACACTGTATGTAAAAATGGTGAGAATCTGTCAAACTGGATTATTGAAGCCGACTCAAATTTGTAATCTAGTTTTAGATATAATATGGCATGAGGTGCACGTTCCTTCATCTTCCTCTTCTTTTGAGACACATAAGGCAGTGTGTGCAAGAACGATGCAGCTGTGATGAAACTGTGGGATACGCCATGACAAAATAGTGCATCGAAACATGAGCATGTTGCACCTCCTCTCTCTGTGAAAGCCATCACGCTACTGACTCAACACAGCGGAGGCCTTCATCTCCCGCATGGAATGCGTGCTTGCCAAGTTTCACAGATATAATATTATTTCTATATATTTCTCCAATTTTTCTGCAGTAAATCCTAATTTGTCAACACTCGTGTGTGACCGTACGGTAGTGCCAGCGAAGATTTATTCGTAAAATATATATTTATAAACATGTTCGCACAAACTTTTCACGAATCTGATGCCACAGCCCACGTGATTTCACTGGAATTTTTCAAAAATATTTGATTTTTAGGCAATATTTATTGTTTCCCAGCCCCTTAACCCCTGGGCTGCTCTTATGATTATAGTCTGCAACATGCCCAGGTGCAAGACAAAAAAAATCTTGTGTAAAAGTGTTCATTTATGTTACCTGACCACAGGAAAAATTAAAAATAAATTGTAGGCGACATATTTTGGCCGCAATAGTGCGAGGAAGTCTGGCAAAATTCAGACGTTCACAGAGCAATTGTTTTAGACGTGTCAGCTTCGCCAGAGCTGTCAGGCGGGAATTGCCACATATTATTACATAATTATTTCAATGTCCCTGATTTTTCCTTAGTTTTTTACAGTAATATTATTCAATAGTGTGTAGTGTGATATATTTATATAATAAAAGGGATGAATCATTGCTATACTCAATTTTGGTGTGCTTCAATTAGTGATTCAATTATTATGTTCATAAAACCATAAACAAATAGTTTTGCTGTTATTACACTATATACACAGGTTATATATAAGTATCTGCATGTTTTGGTCACCATAATGAACCACCAAGTTGGTAGGGCGAGTCATACCAACGAGTGGCGCCACCCAGCCAGCAACCACCACCTTCCCTCCCTCACCTCACCTCACTCACCAACACACTTCCTTCCACCATACTGTTTTTGCTTTTATTCACTATATACAGATGTTATATACAAGTATCTACATGTTTTGTTCACTATAACTGTACAACTTAGCTGGTTAGGTGATTTCAGACAGCAACAGAGATCGTCACATACCACAGTGATGCCGACGCTGCCTTCCACCCCCCCCCCCCCCCCCCACTCGTTCAAGGCCAGACGCACTAACAATACTCCTTCATCCATACTGTTTGTGGTGTTATTACACTATATATATATACATTATATACAAGTACAGTATCTACACGTTTTGTTCACCATAACTGTACAACAAAGCTGGTATGGTGAGTTCAGACGGCAACAGAGGTTGCAACACACAGTTGATGCTGCCTCCCTCTTTCACTAAGATTTCTCCCCCCACCATATTGTTTGTGCTGTTAATACACTATATACTCACGTTATGTATATAAGTATCTACATTTGTGTTCACTATAGAGAACCACTAAGCTGATATGGTGATTGACAATAACAGGTGGCCACACAGAGTCAGCAGACGAAGCTACCTCCCCTCCCTCAGCATTACTCTTCCCACCATACTACGCACAGCGCTAATTGTCACAACAATCCTGCTATTATCAGAATCCTGGTCATTTTTATCACAGTCAGGGGTCTTCTGTAATACTATTATTGCTAAAAATAACCAGTTACATATATATTTTTACATTTTTTGGGCAATGCTGTGGTCACAAGCTGAACAGCAGTGCTGTTAGCTCATGCTGCATGCACCAGCCTTGGTGGCTCACTCAGTACTGAGGCTCTCACACCCAGGAATGTTGCCCACTATTTAAACAAAAAATGGTGTGTTTACAAGAGCCCTGAGGAAGCAGATGTGAACCCTGTGTAGCCACAGGACTTAAATCTTGTGTGGTACTCCAACACATCAATAGTTGTGGTGCACAATTCCATGACAGTTACTCACCACAGCTATTGATGTGTTGTGCAGTTTAAGGGTTATACATAACAGACATTACCTTTGACACACAAATACAACCTATTAGCATGAAAACAAAGTGAGAAACAATGAAAATATATCAACAAAGTTATTCCCATGCGGCACCTCAACTCATTTTACCTAAAGATATGCAGCTTCTCCTGGCCACTACAGCTAAACCACAAGAGCTACACACTTTTTATTTGATTTTTCTGCTTTCTGAAGGCTAATTAACAATATCACAAGAACAAACATTTTTTTCAGAACATTTTTTTTTCTCGAGCACACCAGGGGTTGTCAGCAATTAACAGCAGCTATTGGGTAATGAAAATAAGTTTCACCTCCTGCACTATGGAAAAAATGAAAATTTAAAAATGGAAACCACGTATAAAACGGAATCAAGTCACACTATAGAACGAAAAAGCAACGTAAAGGACCTAGGAGTAATCGTATCAAAAGACCTTACCTTAACAGAACACTATAAAATAGCTGTCACGACTGCAAGAAAAATGACAGGTTGGATAACAAGACCCTAACAAAGGATGCCATACCAACGATGATACTTTTTATGACACTAGTGCTCTCTAGGGTGGAATATTGTTGCACTCTAACAGCCTTATTCAGAGCCGGGGAAATTACTGACCTGGAGAGCGTGCAAAGATTCTTTATTGCTAGAATCCACTCCAAGTTCATCTTTATTATTGGGACCGATTAAAAGTCTCCCAAGTATATCTGATTAACCAGACTGTGATTCATATGTCAGACTGCAAGCAGCCACATCCAACAGCCTGGTTGATCAGACGACCAACTGGTAGGCCTGGTCGGAGACTGGGCCTTGGGATCATTGATCCCCGCAAGCTACACAAGGAAGCATCTTCCCTCTCCCACCTTTCTTTCCCCCACCAACATCCCTCCTATCCCCTCCCCCTTTCTTTCCCCCACCAACATCCCTCCTATCCCCTCCCCCTTTCTCTCTCCCATAATATAACCCATCTCTCTCTCTCACTGAAAATTTAAGGGACCTAAGCCATCTATATCCCCAAAAAATTGAAGAATTTAAAAGTAAAATATGTTTAAATAATACCTTTGCTTTGTGGCAACAATACTGTAAGAAAGGGACCCGTTTAATATGCTTTACAGTTTAATGATGAACCAAAGCTATAAATGTATCTGTGGAAAGTGAGATTTACAACTCCAGCCAAGGCAGTATGCATGTTTACAATAGTGAACTATTTATTCCCTCTGAATGAATGTAAACAAGTGCACGCATTTCCACCAACAAGATTACATGCAATACGTCGTTAATGGCTGCTTCTGACAACCAAGAATGTTGTTGGACGTTTAAAGAACAGCAATACTGCATACTTCATTAACAGAATATTAATGTACTTAAGTTATCAGACTAAATTGAAATGTAAAAAAAAAAAAAAAAAAAAAGTGAGCAGTGAAATAAATAAACGTCTACCTCGTAGCTTGCCACAATGCCAAATTTTCCTCACAGTTTATAAAGAAAATAATCTGTACCTGGTTTGAAGGAGAGCCAGTGGAGTCTGGACAGAAAAGAAAGACTCAAGACACTTAGATTCCACTATCTACAATTTACAAAGAGTAGTTTATGGTTTTCTTTCCAAATTGATTTGGTACCATTTTGATTGGCATATATACCACCATTTCTCTTACAAGAGATCTGTTATCACAGGTTTTAAACCCATCCAAATGTTTGAATTAATTCTTATTAATATTAAGTGTTAATTGTTAATTCAGATGATCATATATAACCTATCAATTTAAATATTTGAAGAACAAGATTTGGCTGAATTCTCATATACTGATTACTTAAAGCATTTATTATTGTGTTATGATGCAAATAATTGTTACTATTAACTAAGTGGGGTCAAGGTATTAAACAATAAAACAGTGCCCTGCTGCAGTAGATATAAACTTATTAAAATTAATTCTCATGATGGGAGACAAAAGTCCCTAGATCTCACTCTGGATGCCTATATAGGAACAGAAAGACATTAATCGATGTTGACAGTCAGATTCATGAAGGATTATACCAAGACTTATTTGCTGTAAAGGTACAATAAGGAGGCATAAAGCCAGAGGTGAAGGGGCGCCGAGTGGGGGATAGGGGAACGCTGAGCAGGGGAGGGCGGAGATGAGTGGGGTGTGGGGGGGGAGGCCCAATTGGAGAGTGGGGGGGGGGGGGCCCCGAGTGCGGGCGGGGTCTAAGTGGGGGGTGGGGGCCGAGTAGGGAAGGTGCTAAATGGGGTGGGTAGGGGCAAAGTGGGGTGGGGGCCAGGTGGGGGGCCGGGTGGGGGCTGAGTGAGGAGATGGGATACAGAAAGAAGCACAGCATGACGAGACAAAAAAAGGGGCTCGCATCCATCTATCCCTAGAATTATTCGAGGAGAACGTAAAAAAAAAATATTCAGAGTGGGGGGGGGGTAATTTTTTATATTGATAAAAAAATAATATTCAAATATTAATGTCTGTAAACTAAATTAACAATGAAAATAGCATACTTGGTAAGATGTGCTTCTTTCTCTCCAAAGTACTGTGACAAAACTGCTAATTTGCTCAGTGCTTCTTGCTTCTCTTGAATAGCAAGATCATGGTGTGCCCGCAGTTCTGCTACCTCAGAACGAAGGGACGACACTGTCTCTTCTAAATTTGTCTGCGCCGTTTTGGCCTCTTGTAGCTGTTCGCCGAGTTCGTTACGTTCCCTGTTCACCCTTTGGAGCTCAGCCTTAACCTGTTGCATAAATCAAAAAGTTATACTTACATCTTTAAAGAAAAATAAAGTGATATTAATTAATATGAAAAAGGACATTCAAAAAATAAAAGAATTAGATGGATACACAGGTATTTAACCAGATTATCTCACATTTACATCCCTTTCTCCATACCATTTTTGGTATGTTCTAACCCTGCAAACACATAATATAGCAATCCTCATTGTTACCTTGTTACAACTTGTTACAAAGTTGTTACATCTTGTTATAAAGTTTTTATGACATGTTAAAGTTCTTACATGCTAGAAAGTTGTTACAATTGTTGGAAGGTGTTACAACTTGTTCGAATGTTGCAGCAACATCATAGTTTCGTCGTGTGTTTGGAGGGAGTAAAGCTAGATCAGCTTGGTAAAGCATCTTTGCCTTAGTATGGCCTATGTGGTAACCAGTTCTATTACATCTTAACTCTGAACCATGGATCAAGTTAAACTAACTAGTAGCTAGGCAAGCAGCCACCTATCAAGGCAGAAAACAAGGCAGCCTTATCTAACACAATTCACCATCCAGGCAGCCTACCTACCTACCTTGTGTAGCTTCCTGGAATCAGTGGCCCCACGGCCCGGTCTCCAACCAGGCCTCCCAGTTGGTTGTCTAGTCAACCAGGCTGTTGGACACGGCTGCTCGCAGCTTGACGTATGAATCACAGCCTGGTTGATCAGGTATTCTTTGGAAGTGTTTGTAGAGTTCTCTCGAACACAGAGGCGGGCCAGTTATGCTCTTTACGTGTAGCGGGAGTGTTGAAAAGTCTTGGGCCCTTGATGTTGATAGAGTTCTCCCTCAGAGTACCTATTGCACCTCTACATTTCAATGGGAGTATTCTGCACATCCTGTCAGCCTACTGGTCTTGTGTCATGTTATTTGTGTGTTCAGATTTGGAACCAGTCCCCCCCTCTAATATCTTCCACATGTTGATTCTATGTATCTCCCACCTGCGCTTTGAGAATACAGATTTAGAACTTTTAATCGGTCCAAATATTAGACTTAGAGTGGATTCTAGCGGTAAAGGATCAGCACGCTCTTCAGGTCAGCAATTTCTCCGGCTCTGAATGGGGCTCTTAGAGTGCAACAATATTCCACCTTAGAGAGCACTAGTGTCTTGAAAAGTATCATTTTTATGGCATTCCTTGTTTGGAAGGTCCTTGTTATCCAACCTGTCATTTTTCTTGCAGTTGTGACAGCTACTTTATTGTGCTCTGTAAAGGTTTACCCAATTAAATTCTCCATCCATGCATCATTATCTAATTAAAATAAACACCTAGGATGGAGGAATTTGTCCTGGTGGAATTGTGTATGAACTCTCTAAACCAGCCAATTGACCTGACCTCCATATATCACTCCTTCCCCATCCCAACCCCTATACCCAACACTCCCTCTTTACCCCTCCCCATTCCAACATCACTTCCTCCACCCAACCTTCTGGGGATGACAGGTTGCAGAAGTTCTCCATCACTTACACCCCACTATCCTTCCTCTCTCACTTCCATCACTCCCACTCAACCCTTCTCCGCCTCCAACAACCCCGTGGCTCCTCTTCCAATTGGCTGTGACTCATGTGACCAAGGTGCCATTGTACATATATTAGAATTGGGTAAACTAAATTGCTGATAAAAGATATGCAAGTTTGGTCATCAACGGCTCACATGATGTTCAAGTTTCTATCATTATACTATGATGTATTCACCACTTACGCTAAAACTGCAGTTGTCAACACTATTATGTATACTTACTCTAACGACATCAAACAATGCCGACAGCTTTTCTTCATCTGGTGCTGCAAGATCATCATCCGAGGTAAGTCGAAGTTGTTTAAAACACTCCTTAGAAACCTGTAGATACATTTAACACTTAAGTATCATTACACATAATTTTGAGTTGCATCGCCGAGCTGACAACACCCCAAATTCTAACATTTTTATACTGTACTTGTAGCACTTAAATCACAGGGCTATATTTAATACTATTCATATCAATTTAGGATTACTATCTACACTTCCAACCATACATTCATTACTTATCATTTTTAAATCTTACCTGCAGTTCCGATTCTTTGGTTTCCACACTTTCCCGCAGCTGAGAGATTGTATCTTTTAGTTCCTCAAGTTCACTGCTCAATGATGAAATCTTAGAGTCATATTCATTGGCTTGTTGAGAAAGGGAATAATTGGCTTCCGTTAATTCCTTTACAAGCATAGTTTCTCTTTCAAATCTATTGTTTGTTTCTTCTTTTGTAGTAGTTAGTTCTTGAAGAGACTGTGTTAACTGAAAATTTATAGATGATATTAATTCATTGCCATAAGAAAATGTTAAATAAACCCTAAAAACTGAATACAGTACAAGCTGGTTTCCTAATTTTGACCACACAATCATTCTCCAGACCAACTTTCTCCTTGTACTGTACAAGTCACCGACCTCTCAGTGTGACAGCCTGAACCACTACTAGTGTAGCTCTCAGGAGAGCACACACCAAACACTGCACACTACAAACACAGCTTAGTGTTTGTACTCTGCACAGCTTGTCATTACATCTCATTCCTTGATAATTTGTTGAAAACACTGAACATTCTACTATCATGTTAGTTCAAAATACAAGCAGAGAGAACAATGACTATATCTACCAGCAAACCAGAGAAAATATTTAGTGATAAATTTTAAGTAGAAAGCAGAGCTACCCAGTAATTGAGAAATTATAGAGAAGTTATCCTCACAGACTAAAGTGCACTGCACACAATGCTAACATGACAACTCTTGTATCTTACAGGCTGAAAATTATACTTCTGAATGTTACGTTCAGAGTGAAGGTGATGAAGCAAAGTGCCAGAGAAAGCTAGTCTGGCTAATGTCAACAATGCAGTTGGGCATTATAAGCAAAAGTGGTATGAGAAAACTGTGCCACAGTGAAGGTAAACAATTTACCATAGGGATCATTCCATGCTAAATAATATAAAGTGTTGAATGTACAGAATAGTCAAGTAACTCATTAGGCTAAACACAAGATCTACACCCAACTAACATACTTACCTGACCTATATCATGAGCCTCCATCAATGTATATACTGAATAACAAAGGGAACATCACACAACCCAGACATACAGCTATGCATTCAAGTATGAGTTACTACATAAGGACACCATAATACAACAATGACAAATTAGGAAATTGACTGACAAAATGTGGTTTATATAACATAACACTGACCTGTTGCACTTGATAGTCAAGCTTGTTTGTACGCTCCAGTGATAGAGATAACTCATTCTGAAGTTCTTCATTCTGTGAATTAAAAATTATAATATAAATGAGAGAGCCAGCATTGAATGTAATAATATGACTACCTGATGGGTCCTTCAGTGGTTCTGTTGCTATGTCCTGAACAGAGGACCACAGAAAGAGGCATTATGAGCATCCATGTAGTCTCATGAGTCAGATCTACCCCACAGTGTGAGTTATTCCCTATCTGGCCATAGTGAGGAGTCAGGGAATTAAATAGTGCCAGCAACTGTCATTAAATATGACCAAGGGGAAGATAAGTCATGGATGAGCACTTGGACAAGTCACCTGGAGGCGAGATGTCAACTGTATATGATGTGCCGTGTGCAAAAATGACGTCGTTGCGGGAGCATGTCACATGCAAAGGTCTTAGGACGTCACTTGTCATGAGGAAGTCTGAAGAGAAAGACGCACGTCGTAGCTCCAGAGGAAGAAAGTTATTTGTGGCTTATGGAGAAGATTTTGTGAGTAGCGTCGTGAGTGAAGCGTAAGGAAGCTGTTGGAGGGCGATTGATGACATCTCTCTTAAATAGTGGCAATGAGTAGGGGCAACCTGAAGTCAGTTGAGTGGTCGTGCCCCAAGGAATCAGTGGTGAATCCTACAAGAGGATTTCTTGGGCAGGTGTACCCGATTGTCACCTATCCCATGACCTTTCTTACACAAGCAAAAATTGAGAGGAACCAAAGAGGCACTTTGTCTCAGGTCTGGCTGCTTTTGGCGCCAGGTGCCTGGATGGTGTCTCTGGACCTCCAGGATGCATATTGGCACATCCCGATTCATCTGGGGTTTAGGGATTGGCTCGGGTTTGTCGTGGGGAGACAAGCTTACCGCTTTCGTTGCCTTCCATTCAGCTTGAATCTGGCACCTCAAGTGTTCACATGCCTTACCCAGGTCGTGGTGACCCGCTTGCATCTGTTAGCGGTTGGGGTTCTGGCTCAACGACTGGCGGGTGTGGGCTCCCAGCCAGTCCGTGTGTCTGCTCGCCAGGGATTTGGTTCTTTTCCAGCTCGCCGGGTTCGGGTTCTTGGTGAACGGGAGGAAGTCCCATTTGGTTCCCTCTCGGGTTCAGACTTGGCTGGGTCTTGTGTGGGACTCGCACGAGTGTGGGAGTGTCCAACATCCTGGCAGATGGCCTGTTCCATTTCATTCCCTTGTCCACGGAAAGGACGGTCAACGCCAACTCGTTCCGTTGGCTCTGCCGGATGTTCGGGCACCCAGAGGTGGACCTCTTTGCGTCAGCCTGGTCGAGGCGTCTTTCGATATATGCGGCGCCCTTTCCCGACTGCGAGGCCGTCGAAGTCGATTCCTTTCGAGTTGACTGGTCGAGGTGTGGGGTTACCTGTACCTCTTCGCCCCCAGTTCGGTTGTTGCTCTAGTTCCTGGCTCTCTTGGAGACTTACCAGGGGGAAATATTCCTGTTAACCCCTTGGTGGCCAGCCCAGTAGTGGTTTCTGGCGCTGCTTGCTCGTTGTCCGAACCTGAGGGTGTGCCTGTGGCTTCGGCTCTTTCGGCAGCTCAGTCCTGTCTGATATGTAACTAGTTTGATCTTCTCCTCTGATCTTTGCATCTGGTCTTTTTGACGTGGGTTTATCACCACTTGTGTGGAGATAAGGTGGCTTCGTTGACGGTGTTCCACCTGCGAGTTTCGTCTCGGCGGCAGTATGAAGTTTCCTGGCGGGCCTTTCAGCACTTCTTTACTCTTTGTAAGTTGTCCTCGATTTCTGATCGGGTTGTTTTGTCCTCTCTCTTGGTTGTTTCAAAAACTGTCATCTTATGATGAATACTGTCGCCTCATATTGTTTGGTGCTGACGAAGCCACTTCAGCTTGCATTCGGGGTGGATGTCACTTCTGTTCTGCAAGCTTTCTTGGGCGTTGTTTCACCTCCGGCCTGCCCATGCAGGCCAGAGGTGAAACGAACACCGTCAGTCCTGGTGGTCATTTTGTTCATTTGCAACCGTCTCCTTTTCTGGCAAAGAATGAGACTGCTGCTTTCCAGAGGGATCCTTGGGTTGTTGATGCTTGGTTGGTTCGGCAGGGGGTGCATCACGTCTTGTGTCCATGATGCATCATTTCATCACAGTTGTGGCTCTTCACCAATACATGCGTGCCATGGTCTCCGTGGCAAGGGATGCACTTTGGGTTGACCTGGTTTCCCTTCTTCCCTGTTTCAGGGCACAAGTCTCCCAGGTCATTCGCAGGATAATTCAGTTCAGCCAGCTTGCTGTGTATCCCCGTGCCCACGACATTCGTAAGGTCGCAGCTTTGGCTGCTGTTTTTGGTAACATGTCCTGGGCTCACATTCTGGCACAGGGCTTTAGGAGGTCAAACAGGGTCCTGGCTGCATGGTACTGTACCTCGTTAATGTTCCTGGCCCTACTATGGATGTGTGTAGCCTTGGGTCACAGGTTGCAACCAGTTGTCTCAACTGAGTTGAGGAGTGAGTGGTGGCCACCTCCCGGGCAAGTCCCTCTTTTCTTTTATCTTCGGTTAGGTGCTCCAGGGAGCCGAATGGGCTCCTTGGAGCTACCTGGCATTGCTCACTTCCTCCTGTTGGCGGTTTTTCACGTTTTTTATATTTAGCCTCTAACCCGAGGTTGGATAGCCGGCGCGAGGGGTCTGGGGCTCTCCCTTCCTGCCCCAAAGGAGGGGGAAGTTGTACAGACAGCGGCGCATCGGCTGTGTAACGTCATGCTTGTTTGCTTGTTTTCTGATTGGGGTGTTCTTCCTGCTCATTTGGCTTTAGGTTTGCAATTTTTCATTATCTGTAGTTTTGGGATCCCTACGTTTCTGAGTGCCTGACGTGGTAGATGGCAGACAAACTGCTTCCAATTACACGGAGGTTTCTACAAGTCATTGCTTCTCGTGCTTCTGTGAAGGGGCCAGGTTCTGGCTCATGATCCCCGGTAGGCTAAGAAGTCCATTGATTGACTGTTGTCACGGACTAACACACACACACACACACATCAGCCCAGTATAGTTCTAGGGAGCCGTAGCGGCTCTCCACAGAAAATCGGCATAAAATAAATGGAATATTTAAATAGTATGACAGTATGTAGAAAAGGCATATTAAATCGAGAAAATTATCAAATTGACCATACCATACAACATAGTGCTCATAAATTATCCTTGTGTCCAGCATGAGCATCCACTTTTTGGTTATACAAAAGCTTATTTGAAACAATTTTATTATGATAACTAGGGATTCCATCATTCATCTGCTGAGGCAATTTATGGTTGTCAACATAACTTGCAACACATACTGATGATACCAAAATGCCAATTTATAAAAATAATGAAATCCCTGTGAATTATAAAATGTGCACACCACTAAAGAGAATGTTCAGACTTACTAATCGAGTCTTCAATGCCAAATTGGAAGTCAAAGTTTCGACTTTCTCCTGCTGTCCATCAAGCATTGCTTGAAGTTCATCAACCGATGCCTGCAAGAAGCACAAATAAAATAAAGGCTAATCAAGTTTATTCATTTAAAGTACAGTACTCTAAAAATGTAGTTTGATAAAGTACTTTGTTCTGCAACTTTTTCACTGCCAAATCACCTGATTTTATGATCAATTATTACTTCAAGAAAATAATATTGTACAATGTAACCTAAAATATTTGGACTACATTGGTTAGAACACCACCTGAACTTTAAGAATTATATAATGACCAAACCACACATCAGAAAATGGAGAAACGACAACGTTTCGGTCTGTCCTTGACCATTATCAAACCATGTGATGATAAATGGTCCAGGTTAACACACAACTCAATGGTCCAAAATGGACCGAAACGTCGTTTCTCCATTTTGTGATGTGTGGATGGTCATCACATCTTCAGCCACATTACTGTGACTCATCATCAGCTTAAGAATTAAATATTTTTTTTTTATTCTTTTTTTTCAATACATTTTGGCAAGTTTTCCTTCTGTAAAACTGATAGTAGAGTGGACCCCCTAATTCAGCAAACTATTTGGGACCATCCTTAATACATTAGTGAGAAATTCATTGCAACCAGAGTTGCAAGATGCCTCCGGGAGCCATTTGTGTAATGCATTTTTGTAGTAATATAAATAAAGAATAATTCGTTGTTATATACAGTACTACTAAACTGTACAATAATGAATCATACTGTATCTTTGTGTACCATAGAAAAGGCATACTGTATATAGTATACTGTACGCAACATTTTGCTCGAATCCTCTTGCGGCACCATTTATACTTATAAACACCTTGTGCATGACGGTAACAAAGGATGTCAACAACTATAAACAAACATTTCTATTCCCACTATGGTGGATACCAACGTGAGGGAGGGACAGAGGCAGTGAGGGCAGCGGAGGAAGGGAGCCAGTGAGGGGAGGGAGAATGGCGGTGAGGGGTGGGATTAAATCTGTCACATGAAGGTAAATTTAACATTTTATCCTGTAATATGATGGGAAATATTTCCACCAGTCTGTGAACTCTGTCCCGACATCCTAAGCAAATCCCCACATTTCCAGTGTCGGCAAACCAGAGTTCGTCGAATCGAACGAGTAAATCCGGCCTGATAAATGTGCGTCATAACCAGAGATTCGGCGAATTGAGGCTCACTGAATCGGGGGTCCACTGTATACACATTTATATGTTCACACAAAATACAGGAAAAACATAAAATACATAATAAATTTTTAAATTTTGCATTTACACATTCTCAAAACACTCCTCAGGCACCCTCCTTACTCGTCAATTATTGTCAATTTTCTCCATATATGAAGTACAGTACAGTATTTTAAGATTAAACTTAACAAGTAAGTTTATTTGCTGACAATTCTTTGTTGTAAGAAGAAGCAAAAGAAAATGAAATCCAAGAATGTTTTCAAAGCAGGGAAATCTATTGTTTTTCATAGGCTAGTCATTTATTTATTGCATTACTTCTATTATATTAATTATGCCCTCTTTTCTACAACACTTTTCAATCCTTCGTGGGAAGGGCCCTTCCTATCTAAGCTGGGAGACAATAGGGACTAATTATGATAAATGATATAATCATTATTGTGTATAGTTTCTTACCTGGAAAGCTGATGTATCTCTTTGTGCAGACAACATTTCTGACAGCATCTTGTGCATCTCTAACCCATTTGATGTTGCTTCCTCAAGCTCATGTTCCAGCTGAAGTATCCTTTCTTCTTGCTGTGCTTTTTCTTTATCATATTCACTCTGGCAAGCAATTAACAAATTACTAATACAGGTTACTATAAAAATACTGTTTATTACACATTGTAAAATATATTGACTTATTTAGGATCATTTTTATATACAAAATTATTCCACAGCTAAATGCACCAATTGCAATTTTACAAGTTAACACTAATATTCCAACATGTTGTGCATTTCCCATCAACATTCCAGCTATTAAATAGTCCTGCTCAGCAATACCTAAAATGTTTATACTCAGTTTCCTCAGTGTTTGATTTATTACAATAACTATGTCAAAATAAAATTTTTACACCATTTTATTTTTACATCTGTACCCTAGCATATAAAAGTTGGCAGCACTTCATCCCACCTGGATGAAGGACCAGGTCCTTCATCCCCACAGGAACCCAAGACCACATATCTGACTCCCTTCCCCAAAGCCTCGAAAACCAAACAAAGGCTCAAGGGCAGAGCCAGAGTCCATGCCTACTGCTCGGAACAGGAAAACAGAGTCCAAGGGAGAGGCTTCGGAGGAAAGTGCTGGCCGAAAAGAAGAAAACCCAGAAAACTTGGCAAGGCTGGATAGCTCAACTTTCTCCATGCCTGAAGTGGAAGGAGCCAACCCTGGAGACAGACAAGCCCCATCCCAAGCTACAGCCCAGCCTGGCTCTGAAACCCTTCAACAATTCAGAACTGGGAGCATGGGGGAGGACGGAAAGGATGAGAACAAAAGCAGTCTCTCCCACACCCAAAGGGGTAAGCATTGGAGGCACAGACAGAACCAATGTGGAATTCACAAACACTTTAATTCTGAGTCGCTAAAAACAAGATGGGACAACTCTAGGACATCCAACCGGGCACACAACTGAGACCGCTGAAGATAGTCAGAGGAACCCACAATGTGAAAGCTGCCTGATAAGCTTGAACGTTATCATGAGGGTCAGAGAAAAGAGCCATGAGGGGAGAGCAAACTCCACAGGACTCGGGGCCGTAAGTGTTACTAACCTACCAGGCAGCATGGTGGAGGCAGGGAGAATGCTTGTCACCCCATGGTAAAGATGACAAATAGCCCTGAAGCTCCCATGAAAGAACAGATTTGGAGAGAGACCACACCAAAACCCACAGGGAATTCCCAGGGACCAGGGGGCAAACTAAGCACAACACCCAGGCACTGAGAAGACTTGCTGTATATTAAAAAATAGGCCAACACATCCTAGTCAACACGTGCCATAAGTGCCAAACTATGTCATACAAACAAGTGTTAATTAACAGTGTGCCCCAACCAGCCTAAATACTCGCCCACAACAAGGGGCTTAGACAGAAGGGCAGAAAGATTCCTGACTTGCCCAAGGGAAGGCACCCACCTCTGGTCTTCAGTGGTCTAAAAAATCAAACGCCCCAACACACCAGATAAAGGAACTCATTCAGTGCAGGGGCAGTACCAGCAATCACTCAGGAATGTAACCCTGAGCACATAAGAGCTCCAGGAACACTATAAGCCACTTCCATACAGCACAAACTTAGACAGAAAACACTCAAAGTGTAACAATGAAGGAACAAGACTAAGCAAATGGTCCCCACAGGACAAAGTCCAAGGATGGCTGGCACTCTGCTTAAAAGCAGCAGGTCCCACACTATTTAATAATGACCCAGAAGCCCCATAGTAAACCTTCACATACATCAACAAAACTGATGTGGAAGACAGGAAAGGACCAGGAGCTCTGACAGTTGGTGAGGGGGGTAGTGCAAACAAGCTCACGTTTATTTTGATTGATTCAATCATTGGTTTACATTGTTGGGAGAGCTTTGGCAGTACTGTATTGAGGTTTCAGTCTGTTAGAATCCAGTAGTGGTCTGTATTGGTTTGCTAACTTTCTGGATGATTTCCCAGTGGGGTGGAGGAGTCACCTGCTCTCTACACCTCAGAGGGGAGCCATGTCCTGGCTGTGGTCCCTAATAGACCAAACACAATTCTGCAGCTGATGTGACCTAGTAGTTGGGGTCACAAGGGGCTCCCCGCACAAAATATATTTTATACTAACAAATAATTAGTAATAATAGAAGACTTCACAGTATCTAACCTTAATTAATTCAAGTCGGGAGTCTGGCTCTATAATATCGTCAACTGATCCCATGACACTTGATGACACAGCCTCCAACTGAATATAAAAACCATGCAAAAGATTATGACAGATTAACATGCAAGTAAATTAAAAAAAAAAAACATAAAAAGAATACAAAGAAAAGGGAGAAAATATTGCAAACCTAAAATTTTCAAAATGCCACTTTACAAAAGAAAAATAAATCTTGGAAAATTATCTAGGTGGCTATTGAGTGTCTGAAATTTTTGTTGACTTTTGTCGACTTGCTACAAACACAAACTGAATGTTTGAGGGAGCATTTACTTCTTACTCCCATTATGTGACATTTCTTGAAGTACAGAAATAAGTACAGTAAATATAAAAATTCTCACAGCAGATTTATGCAATCTTAGCTACTTTACTCACTTCAGCTCGTGCTTTACATAGCTGTTCATGCAAGGATGTATTTTCTTCAGCCATTAAACGATTCTGATGTTCAACATGATTTAATGCTCGCAGCATGGGAGCCTCACGAGAAGCTTTCTGGAATGGGAATAAAATTAAGTATAAAGAGAAAGAGAAACAATACAGTACATAACACTAGGTGTAGCACACAATGATCTCTCTACCCATATCTCACTTGGCATTGCATTAATACCCTATTTAGCCTCGACAAGTTACTTGTTTTAAGATTTTAGATAAATTTTGTAAACAAAAACTGAATGCAATAAGCTTCTTTTGGTTATTAAATTTCAGTATTGGAGTAAAAGGCATTAGTTAACAGTAGAAAGCAAAAATATAATGAGTGGAAGGTCAAATCAACAATCAAGGAACACAAACTTTAGCACCGTGGCAAACCTTAAATACAGAGTCAAATATTTCAAAGAAATTAGAAATTGAGCACGAGAACCGATAAATTCTTAAACAAGGGCATTTGAAAACCGAGGTTCCACTGTATATAGTAGGTTATCTTTTAAATTATTGGAACTGTATTCATTTAATAACAAAATTTAACCATATTGTCAAACAGTGACAAAATCTTTTCAATTTGTCTATCATAAAAAATTTATAAAGTTAGTTGCATGCTTTCAATGCAAATTAATTTGCAGGTGTGATAAACTACTTGTAGTTACAGGAAAATAACAATGCTCATAGCATCCAATTTTCTTGCTTTAGTTTACCATAGATTTTAAAATCTGGAGTTCTCTAACATTAATCCCTGTTAATCCATGCTTAATTAAGCCACCGAGACAAAGTTTTCAGATTGCATTTCAAAATTTTGTATAAAATTTCTTTACCGAATATGCCATGATCTACTTAATGCAAAATCACACAAATCATAGCCAGCGTAATTTACGAAATGTTTACATTAATCATAATTTGATCCCTCCCCCCCTCCCTCTGACCTACAAGGCATATACACTGTACTGTATCGACTTTTGCAGGCTGCCTCCCTCATTACTTGCATCAAACTTAGAGAATATTTGATCTAGTCTGGCTCATGGGTCCACACACATGCTGGCTCAGGTTATTACTCATTTCCTGCTTCGACTGGGATTATGCACCAAAAGTGAAATGGTTCTTCAGTTCAAAAGGGTTCTTCAGTTCTCACGCACCACCAACTTACCTCTGCCAAAAAATTTTTTTATATCATTTTAAGCACACTTTACAGTTTGCAAAGCCATTGAACTGATTCCTTTAGTTTTCCCCATGAAGCATTCATTCATTAATAGTGTTTCATGTGAACTCAACATTCCAATCACCTGGACTGGGTGGGTCTCATATCATGGACCCCACGCGTGTGAGGCCGTAGCTCTACTGACTGTGCTATGAGCAGTCTTAAAGGAAAGTTTCCAGAAGCAGCATCCTGCTGCTAAACTGGAATTCTCAAACTTTCCCTGACTACTAGGTTAATTGCAAGTTTGGCAGCAGGATGCTGCTTCTGGAAACTTTCCTTTAAGACTGCTCATAGCACAGTCAGTAGAGCTACGGCCTCACACGCGTGGGGTCCACAGTTTGAGACCCCACACACAAAGTCCAGGTGAATGTCATGTTTATTTCCATGGAAGTATGGATGGCAATTTTATGTGAATTCAATATTTACCAACCTATTATTCTTGCTGGTTCCTGCCTATCCAGAAAACATTCTCTGCCACTGTTGGCCACCACTTGTACCTCAGTGAGGAGTCCTCTTAAAGTCAATGATGACAACCACTGTTTCTCAAACTTTCCATTTTTTTGTTATCCTATCAATACAATTGTTCTTTTCTGTCTAATAGCCGACTAGAGCTAATTGCATCACCTCTTCATGTGAATAGACCCATGTGAGTCCCATTCCAAATATAACAATTTTATTGTCACTAAAACATGCACAAAATGTGTGCAGAAGGCAGTATAAGTAATCAAATCTAATAATGAAATTCTGGTACACTTACAACCATGATCAGATGAACAAAGTAGATGGTAATGATAGTGAAGACAACAATAAACAGGAAAACAATTGCTCCAGCAGACATGTGTGGATCAGCCACTTCTGCTTCAACTCCAAATGCTAAGCCTTCTGGTAGCTGAAAAAAAAAACAATTATATATTAAGTATATATTTCAGATATATTTGCAAATGACTATGATTATACTTGTGAATAAAACATATTTCTTTTCGACAGAAACATTGTCTATCAGGTACCACATACAAAATTCTAAAGAGGAATTGACAGGGGGTAGATAAGGACATTATTTTCATATTATCATAGCCCTAAAAGTTTATTGCACGGGTGGTACTTGCACAAGGGGAGACAGGTGGAAGCAGAGTACCCAAATGACCCACAGACAGAATTAGAAAGATTTTTTTCAGTGTCAGTAGTTAGTAAATGGAATGCACTAGGAAGTGATGTGGTGGAGGCTGACTCCATACACAGTTTCAAATGTTGATATGAGAGCTCAAAAAGCTCAGGAACCTGTACACCAGAAGATTGACAGTTGAGAAGCAGGACCAATGAGCTGAAGCTCAGCCTCACAAGCTCAATTAGGTGAGAACAGGGTGTTTTTGGTTGATGGTATACTTATGAACAAACTGCTCACTCACTACTGTAATTCCATCTTACACATTCACAGGAAAAGACACACAAATTTGCAAATACAGTGGGGCCTCGATTTACGATGATAATCCGTTCCCAGAGACGGATCGTAAGTCGAAATATCCTAAGTCGAAGCGATTTTTCCCATAAAAAATAAAGGGAATTGAATTAATCCATTCCACACCCCCAAAAATATTAACTTAAAAAATTTTATATTGAATAAAAAAAAAAATTCTCTAACTACAATACAGTACATATGTTTATCTTACCTTCATGGAGGACTCTTAATGACGTTTGAAAGATGGTGATGAGGGGGAAGTTGGAGAGGTGTTACTGTTTGGAAGGGAAGTTCCCTTCCATTATAACATCAGGAAATGACGCTTTCTCTGGGATATTCTCTCTCCTACGTTTTGCCTGCATGCCATTAGGACCTGGTTGTGGTTCACTGCTTGCTTGTCTCACTAAAAACTTGTCTAACAACACTTGTTTTTCCTTTTGTTTTAACATTTGTCTGTAGTGATGCATCAGTGTCATTGAAAAGGTTAAGGAAACGGCCTACTACAGCTTGCTCTGGGCGAGTCATTTCAACAAAAGTTTGCATTTCTTCCCACAGTCTACAAAACTTACCGATTGTTGAAGGGACATTTTGTTCTGCCGCCTCCTTCCCTGAAGAAATTTGCTCAGCTGCCTCTATGGTCATCCTCACATGTGTTTTCATATGTTGAACCTTACCACTGACATTCTTGTGACCCATTGCATGATATATAATAATCAGTTTTATGTTAAAAAAAGCAAAAAATCACCAAAGAAATGTAATTTCTTGTAAGTGTCATCGTCACTAAGCAGGCGGCTCTAGTAAACTGAGGCAGGTCAGCACGAGCGACGCGCTCGGTCGACCCGAACATGCATCAACGAATATCGTTAGTCGACGACACTATTGTAAGTCGAGTCATATTTTCCGATCAAATTTATATGGTAACTCGAAATTATCATAAGTCAGGGAAATCTTAAGTCGAGGTGCCACTGTATTAGTCGTTTACCAAATTTCTACTTATACAGTTGAATACAATACTCTTAAACATTTAGCTGTACTAAGAAAGTGGTAAATTCATGATAAAATGCCTTAGAACATTACAGGTGAGCCAAGATGTTAAGGCCTGGCATGATGCACTAGGCCTGGTCGCGAGCCTAATTATCAAGGTCGCAAGCCACCAAAGGAAGCCATCCCAGAAAAAGGGCAAAAATTTATTTTAGTTGTACAGTAATTTGTAATAAAATATCTCAAGTTACCTGTCAAATAATCTTATATGATGTATATATACAACATTCCATTCTTAAGAAGCATACATGGTCTGATATTACGTTACTGGAGCAACTTTTGATATTACAATGAGTTATAAACTGTATAGGAAAATCCAGGGTTGAATGTAATGAAACCTGTCTTTCAGGATTTGCTCTGGTGGCTTCCTGAAGTAATCTTGCTGAGACTGCTCCATCCAAATGGGTCACAGACATGGGAGTTCAGTTTGGCCTACCAGGGACCAGAGCCAAAACCCAGCCCACCACAGAGATGCAGGGTGTGACAATGACAGTGATAAAACAAATCACATGACAGCGCATGGCAAGATAACCAAAGCCAGATGTAAACAAAACTTAATGGCAGTTGGCAGAGGCAGAATGAATGACAATTAAATTAAAGCACAGGCACCCCACAAAAACCACTCTCACACAAGAAGAGCAGTCTTGCCAAGCAGGTCTATAGCAGAGCCACACCCAAGACCCACAGGGGGGGGCTTTCCAGTTCTAGCAGGGGTTAGCTGAACCGAGGTAAATAAAGAAAGTCCATGCAATAGTAAAGTTGTGAAACATACTTACGTGAAGCAAACATTAAATACAGGAAATATAAGTACAGGCCCTTGCAAGAGAATGCAAAGGATAGGCAGCCAATACTTATTTGGAAAAATGGAACCAGTGAGGAAACATGGAAAGCACTTGTTGACAGACCCACACCAGGAGCACGACTGGTCCATTGACGCTAGGCAGATCCCAGAGTCCTAAGGCTGCCAACTGGTGGTTGGGGTGTGTAACTAGTGGGGGGGGGGTAACAGTCTAGCTGGCGAGTTCCTTGTCATAAGGGGTGCTGATACTTCTTCGGCATTTTATTTTGGTTTGCTTGACCTTCTTACCTCTGTGTTTTGGTGATCTAGTATTTCCCATTCCCAGTACCTCTGAGTGGAGCAAGCTTTGACTTCTGGTCTCTGGTAGGTGATACTACAACTCACTAGGGCCTTGAGTGACAATACGTTTCGAGTTAGTCGGGTGGCTAGCACCAGGGAGTTACCGAGGAAGCCCTCCCAGAAAATTATACACTATGAACCGATTACCAGCAATAATCTTAAGAAAACAAGCATATTTTATACACATGTAGAGTTCAGGCATGCACAAACACACAAATGAAGTACAGTGTTAGAAATGTGCTATGGTATTAAGGTATGCAGGCACTTCATTTACTTAAAACTCATATCCATTCATCTGTAGTGCATCACCAAACCCAAAACAGGCAAATAATAATACAGTACTGCTAAGCTCATCGTACTATAACATAAGCAGGCACCACAACGAGCTAGCTGGAGATGTCAAAATTACAAATTACCCAACATAACCATATAGTGTAATTACCTCAAGCAAACCACAAGAGCCTAGGAGAACTACTGTGTCACCTCCATCACCGTTGCAATGTAAATAATTTCATCTTACTCACCAAGCTGTGAGAAGCCCTCAGGAACTCCTCAGACAAAGATCCTTCATCTTGGACTACATCAACACCCTCACTATGATCCGCTGTACATACTTTATCTCCTCCTGTAAACATTGGTCTTATGAGTATTAGTGCATAGCATCACAACAATGAACATATAATAGCTATACATTTATTAGCCACATTAATTTCACATACAATGGTACCTTCGTTTTCAAATTTAATCCGTTCCCAGAGATGGGTTGAAAACTGAAAATTCGAAAACCGAACCAAATTTTCCCCTAAGAAATTATGTAAGTTGAATTAATCTGTTCCACACCCAAAAATATTAACTTAAAAATACATTTTTAACATACTACTACATATATTTTGTACTAGAGTATGTACAAGTATATCTTTATTGAGGACTTTTGTTGGCGTATGGAAGAGAGTGAGGAGGGGAGGTGGAGGAGAGGGGATTAGCGATAGGAAGGGGGAGTCACCTTCCATTATAACAGCAGTGATGACATTTCTGAAGTTCTCTCTCTCTCTCTCTCATGTTTTGCAGGCATACCACTAGGACCTGGTTGTGGCTCACTGCTTGCTTGTCTTACTAAGAATCTGTCTAAAGACACTCGTTTTTCCCTACGTTTAACACTTGTCTGTAGTGAGACATCACATTGTCTCACTATGAATATCTTGTTTTTCCTCTATTGTCATACTCACAACTATTTTTTTTATGTTGAATTTTACCACTAATTTTCATGGAACCCATGGCATGGATATATAATAAGAACTTTTATGTTCAGAAGCCAATAAAGCACAAAAACAATGAAATTCTTCACAAAGAATTCAGTGAGGTCGTCACTAAGCGGGAGACGCTGGTAAACAAGCACACCATGTGCTCAGTCAGCCCATGTGTGTATCAACAAACTCAAGCACCGAGTCAACCTCGAATACCGCGTCAAATTTTTCAGAGAAACCGATCTTGAGAACCGAAAAGAGGGGCATACAAAAACCAAGGTTCCACTATACTATGCAGTATTGTAACAATTTAATTTCAAAATTATACAGTACTATGCTGTACTGTACTCTAACACAGGAATGGAATGCCAGTCAAATTCCAGTTACAAGGAGAGATCTAAGCTCCCAGTACCTTGTTTTCTTTATATTCTGGCATATACTGTATATTTTGAAATACTTTTGGAACACGCTACTGATGCAATTTATTCCACTAAATTTGAAAAAAAAGGGTATCTTTGTTTACTTAATCTGTTTTTTCCAAGGTTCTCTCTAATGTGATATGGACACACACAAGCCCTGAGCAGGTGCTCCCACACACATTGTGGGTTATTTATAGTTATGAAAAGTAACTTCTCCCCTCAATAAATACGTTTGCAGCTCAAACAACCTACTGAAGAAAAATGGTGTTGAATGTAATGAAACACCAATTTTTGGCTAAGCCCCAGAGGCTCCGTGAGGCTATCATCACTGATCAAGTGCCATACTACCTAGTGTCATCAGCTGCGGAGTTCTTTTTGCCTACTGGTTACCATGAGGCAGAACTTGGTGCAGAGAGTGAGGGCCTATGATCACTTTATATTTAAAGGTTATCATCTTTGCCATTACCAGAGAAGGCACCCAGAAAGATAGGCGAATCAAAACAAACCACCGTCTGGTTTAAAAAGACCGAAGCCCCAAAAATATCAGAAGAACTCCCCCTAGAAGAAAAGAAACGAAAACTTGGTGAAACTAGCCGGCTCGACTAGGAAAAAGAGGAAAGCCGGGCCAACCGGCTTCAGTTTTTTACTCCAGCACTGTGCCAGCCGACACGTTATTGGGTGTGGTGGTGCACCAGCCGACACGTGATGATGTTAGTACTACTCAGTATACACAGAACTTCCATTTCATCCACTTAAGCCCTATATAGAGAAGCATCAGTTTCCTTAATTATTGCACCAGCAAGTGCTAATTTATCTTACATTCTGATCCAATACAGTATCAAATAGATTTAAATTGGCTTCCCCAATTTCACCTACTAAGAACTAAATAATTAAGAAGCTCAGTTTAAAAAAATGTGAAACAAAATTAATTCTTTTAATCATTGAATCATGTAATAGTTACATGATTCAATGATTTTGTTTTTTGTTTTATCTACTTGGTAGATAAAATTTATTTTATATTTCATTAGCAGCTGGATAAATGGGAATGAATATTTTTATAAATGCTTAAGCTTATCTTTACTCAATCTCCCTTGTGCAAATAACTGAGCAATTATAAAAAACACTTTACTGTTCCTAAAGATAATGTGGTGTGAGCATATTCAATTAGTAAACAAAAATTGAACAAGATTTATAGTTGTGCGATAATTTTGTCTCGCACGCAATATTATTTCTGAAGATACTTTTGGAAAATAACTTGAAAATTAATCTCGTCTAAAATGAGTACAAATTACAAATGTGATCTGTGTTAGATATCAGACCTGTAAGACAACGCTAGTCAAGTACAAATGTTTTGCAACTAAACGCACCCGTTAGATGTACTACATCACTGGAGTCTCCGTGGGATTCCACGGGATAGTCTCGAGACGAAGGCTGAGGCTCTGCATACATTGGTCGTGCAGTACTGGGCCCAGGGTCTTCCTCATCTTCACTTGAAGGGGAAAGATCAGTAGGATCCTCTACTTCAGAAATTGTTGCAACCCTCGGCTCTTCTGTGTCTACAACATATAATTGAACAGGATCATGAGTAAAAGCAGCATCAAGAACTTCTCTATCAGCTAATTGGTCACTTTAATACCATCCTCATTAATAATAAAGGTTATAATCATTTCATTTCCAAATACTAAACTCAAAAGAAGATAATTTTAAGAAGGAATGATTAGGGTTATTCATTTAAATCTCAACATTTGACATCGTGCTTATAACGATGCTATTACTATAATGGCATCCATGAAGCACTGTGGGAACTTGAACACTCAAAAATTAGCAATATCTTCAATATACTTCAAGAGAATTATCTCGAGTCAAATCACCATACATAATTGTTTACAAACTTATGAATATCATTTCTTCTTTTACAATTAAGATTAAAGATTACTTTTAAATCTGTAATTTCAAGGATTTTTTGGCAGTTGTGTATGAACTTAATACAGCCTTTGTTCCACTTGGCACAGACCAGATTCCTACAAAATACTTATTTCTGTGGAGAGCCCCTCCGTTTTCCCAGAGCTTTACCTGGCTGATAAGTATGTATGAAACCGTGGCATCAGTCAATTCAATTGAAGTCCTTACCTACCTAGGATCACGAGCTTGGAACTGGCCCCCTTAAAGGGGCACAAGGAGCAATGGCCTATAGAAACCCCCATGTGGTTGGATGCATTTGGTCTGCCATCTACTGGGTTAGGCACCCAGAAAGTTATGTCCCCCAAAACAGACCCAAACTGGTGAAACATTGCTACCGAAAACTGATCTGCCAAGCAGAACTCCCCAATCTGAAAACAAGCATGACATCACACGCACTGCCTGTCCCTGCAGTTCCCCACCACCCCCGGAGTGGGAAGAGGGAGCCCCAGACCCGCACTGGCTATCTAACCCCAGTTTTGAGGCTGATGTGTTGAGTGGCGGTCATTTGACTCTGGCTCCTGATTCTTGGCAGTGCTGTGCCTTGTGGGATTGTTCTACTGTGTTGTGGTGTGCAAGCCAGGAGTAATTTAAGAAGTACTTGGGCTGCATGCACCTAGGGCCTTCTTCCCTAGGTGCCCTGTAAGTATAGCCCTTGCGGCATGGGGTTGCCTTCCACAAGTCATTCGGGAACTACCTACACAGGGTCTTTTGCTGCTCGGCGATTGCCCGCCATTGGGGTCAGCTTGGGGTTTTCTTAGCCGCTGTTTGGCCTTGGGTAGGAGGTAGTATCATTGCTAGTATGGGCGTAAGGTATTGTGCAGCTTGTCTTATAATATAATAGAGGCCGGTTTTGTTCCCCTGGAGATGCTGTACTTTTGCGGGCTTTATTTCTTTTTGTTTTTGCCGGGTGAGGGTCTGTCCCTTTGTCATAATTCACCTGTTTTTCTGGTGGTCCCCCGCTAGGTCCCCTGTGATTGTACATGTCACAGGGGTTCAGCTATATTTGTTCTCTTGCTAGTTTTGGGTCACAAGTTAGCAGTACCTTGCCTGGGCTTCCCTTAGCAGTCAGCCTAAGGGCCCTGTAAAACCCCACTGGTACTCAGTGGTCGATGGATGTGTCCTCTGAGTCCCATCTTGCTAAGGTCTAAGGTTGCTGTCCCCATGTCTCAGGGTGGCACTCACCATTTTTGCCTCCGTCATGCTGCCTGTTGGGTTGACGACACCTTTGACCTGGAGGCCTGCGAGTGGTATTCGTTGTTGGTTCTCCAGTTCACCCCAGTCTGATAATACTGTTGAGTGGGTGCAGGCATCAGCGGCATTGCGTGCAAGGTTCAGGTTGCTGCAACGCTCTCGGTTGCCTTTCTGGATGCCCCGCTTTCGTTATAGGGACCCGGACTTTGGGCGTTAGTCCCTTCGACTTTACTGTAGTTTCGACCACGCTCCCTCGCCCTTCCCCTGCTACTTGTCCTGCTCCCTCTCCCCTCTCCCCCTTCTGCTACTGGCTCCCAAACATCTAAGGGTATCAGAGTCGGGGCAGGGTTTAGCTGGTGGAAAGAGACTAGCGAATTTGGGGGCTGCCCCATCTGGTTCGGCAACAGAGGCATTTGAACCGGCGGCTCTTGCTGAAGTTTCTGGATCTGACCAGTGGGCCCCCTTCTTTCTTCCCAGCCTTTCTGGAGGACTCCGCCTTTTCTTCAGGTATATTGGGTTAGGAGGACTGCTCTGCTCCGGGTCCTGACATGGAGGATCCCAGGGTTTGGGAGGTTGTCCTGGGGAGGGGGGGGGGAGGTTGTCCTAGGGGGGGGGGGGGCTTGGGGTCCCATTTGACTTCGTTTGGGTGTTGATACTCTCAGCGCAGGGTTTTCTGTTACAGGAGGAGGGGTTTTCTTATCCCCTGCTCCCTGTACCAGTTTGATATGGGTACAGCTCCTCCCCGGGTTTGGTTCCCAGTTCACTTGTGTTCCTCGGTCCCTTCCTTCCAGAGATTTTCGGCTTCCTGCATCCCGCCTAAGGAGGTAGGTTTCGGGAGGTCGTTGTGGCTGACTTCCTGCGTGACCCAGATTTTGCCTCGGTAATAGATCTTTCCTCGTTTGGATTTGGCACAGCTTTTTCTTATTGGGTGCGTTACGAGGTGCTGGAGTCATCCTGGTTGGCAGACTGTCCCTTCTTTTCATTGGGTGCGTGGCATATGCTCTGTCGGACCCACACACTTAAATGGCGAGAAACATCTACTGTTGTTCAGGTTTACCTGGGAGGATGGGGGGCAATTTTGAGCACCTCAATGTGTGCTTGTTCGCCCCTGCTCTTCCTAAGGATGTCAGCCAGGTGCAGCTTCACATGCAGGTTCCTGCCCTTTCGGCATCTCTTGTAGCCGAGGATTTGCGTGCCCTTGGTCATTTGGCTTTGGTCTTGCTTTTCTTTTCCCTTTTTGAGCTGTCTTTGGACTGGCTTGAGGAAGATGTGGAGGCGCTGGGTGCCGTGTGCTTACCTTGGCGGCTCAGGCATCAGTTGCCTTATTGACGTTGTACGCGCCGACCTTCAAGGAGGCGGTGTCTGTTCTTCGCTTCTCACTTCACATGCCGTCAGGCTGTGCTCACTCCCTCTTTGGAATCTGCTTGGGCCCTGTCTCTTAGGTTTTTGGCGCCTTTTTGCTCATTGCTGTTTGCAGTCTGCATTCATGCAGTATTTGCAGACGGCTTCATCTAGTTGTCGGACTTGTTGGTTCTCCGGGGTGGACGTGGGGATCCTGCCCGGAAGGGTTGTGCCAGGGTTCAGGGTTCCCTCAGTCGTGGTAGGCCAACGGTGTCAGTTTCAGAGCAGGCACCTCCTTCAGAGTCGCCGGCATCTGGGCAGCGCGGTGTTCGCTCTGTGTTGGTCGGCTTCTCGTAAGAAGCATCAGCCATTTCGCTGTTCGCCCCGTTGATGGAGCAATGGGAGGGAAGCTCGTGATGTTTGCTCACACCTGGTCCCACAATTTGTGGGCGTTTTGGGTCATTTCATTTGGCCTGCAGTGGCGCTGGGTGGATCCTCCTCCTTTGGGGGAGTTCAGGGTTTGCGGGGCAAGCCTCCTTTTCTCTGCTGTCACGTCATCTTGGAGTATGTGCATTTGGGTGTGGTCGAAACGATGACACCCCTGAGGTGGGTTTCCTGTCTGTTGCCAGTCCTGAAACGGGACTATGGGGATCTGAGGTTCATTCTGGACTTGTCCCATCTGACCCCCCCCTGGGTCTTTTGCCCCTCCATTCGGATGACCAGGTCCGACTTCATTTAGAGGTGGATGCTTGGATGGTATCTCTGGACCTCCGAGATGTGTATTGGCACATCTCAATTCATTCGGGGCTCAGGAACTGGCTCAGTTTTGTTGTGGGGTGTCAAGCTTACCATTTTTGTTGGCTTGAATCTAGCACCTCGCATTTTTACACACCTTACCTGGGTCGTGGTGCCCAGCTTGCTTCTGTTAGGGGTTCAGGTTCTGGCCTACCTCAACGACTGGCTGGTGTGGGCTCCCAGCCAGTCCGTGTGTCTGCTTACCAGGGATTTGGTTCTTTCCCAGCTCGCCAAGTTCAGATTCTTGGTCAACTGGCGATAGTCCCATCTGGTTCCTTCTCAGATTCGGACTTGGATGGGTCTTGATCGAGACTCTAGGACCACTTCCTTGTCTCTCTCTCCAGTATCGTTGCTGCGCCTGCGGTCCCCCACCTTCAGCTGCTTCTGGGAAAGGTCCCAGGTCACTCGTCGATTGCTCGAGCAGCTGTGCGAGATTATGAACTTCGCCGTGCTGGTTTAACCGCCAAGTCTGGTCTGGCTTTGGCATCTGTTCTGGTTTCTGCTGCTCTTGCAATTGATGGGTTCGGCTTTTGAGGGCCTTGTGTCGGGTGCTGCATAGCCAGCTTCCTCTTCAGGTTTTTCGGGGTTCAGTACAGTAGCGCCTACCCGAGCCCTCGCTCAATGTGTTCACGGATGCCTCGTCTCTCGGCTGGGGTTTTGTGACCAGTGCTCACCAGGCTGGCCAGGGTCAGTGGGGTCCATCCTTCCATCAGGCTCACAGAACGGTACGGCAGTGTGGCAGTCGCTTCGGAGGGTTCATGTTGCTCGCGGATCGATGCTCTGGCTCCATTTGGACTGTGCCTTAGTGGTTCATTGCCTGAACCAAGGGAGTTCAATGCGGTCCTCGGCTCTTTGGGGCTGGTCACTTCGGGGCGACTTGTCTACCGAGTTCTCGGGTTTTGTCTCTCCTGGCAGTTCATGTCTAGGGAGTGTCCAACATCCTGGTGGACGGCCTGTTCCAGTTCATTACCTAATCCACAAAATGGACAGTCGACACCAACTTGTTCAGTTGGCTCTGCTGGACATGCAGGTGCCCGGAGGTGGACCTCTTCGCGTCGGTGAGGTCGAGGCGTCTTTCAATGTATGTAGCACACTTCCCCCAACTGCGAGGCCATCTGGATCGATGCCTTTTGGCAGGACTGGTCGAGGTGGGGCTTTGAGTTCTAGCTCATTTGGAGACTTACTAAGGGGACAGTAGTCCTGATGGCCCCAAGGTGGCTGGCCCAGCCTTGGTTTCAGGCGCTGCTTGCTCGGTGTCTGAACCCGGGGACTTTTCCAGGGCTCCGCCTCATTCAGATCAGGCCAGACCAGTACATGACTAGCTCAGTGTTCTCTGATCTTTGTGTCTGGTCTTTCTGGCATGGGTTTATCACCATTGACATAGTGATCAGGTGGCTTTATTGATGCTGTCCCACCTGCATGCTTCATCTCAGCAGCAGTATGGAGTTTCCTGGCGATCCTTTCATCATCATTTCATCTCTTGGAGGTTTCAGGACCATCATCTTATGCCGAATACTGTCATTTCGTATCATACAGGTCTGGTGGAGCTGCTCCTACTTGCATTCGGGGTGGATGTTACTTCTGATCCATTTCACAAGCTGTCTCATGCATTGTTTCACCTCCGGCCTGCTCATGCGGCGCTTGAGCCGTCCTGGTCATTAGACTGGGTGCCCTCTCTTCTGCTCAGTTTATTGTAGCCCCTTCGGTTCAGGATTGTCTTGATAAGGCTCTTCTTGTTGGCATTGGCCTCTGGGGGTTGAGGAGCTTCATGCTCTTATCCGGTGCAGGTGTTTTTGCTCTTTCGGTCCTAGTGGGAGGTTGTTCGTTTGCAGCAGTCTCCTTTTCCGGCGAAGTTTGAGACGGTCGCTTCCCAGAGGGGTTCTTGGATTGTTGCTTGGTTGGTTGGTTTGGCCAGAGGTGCTTCATGTGTTGTGTCCAGTTGCAGCTCTTAGCCGTTATTTGCGCGCCACGACTTCGGTGACCGGGAAAGCACTTTGGGTGGACCCAGTTTCCTTCTTCCCCTGTTCCAGGGCTCGGGTCTCCCAGGTCGTCCACAGGGCTATTCGGTCAAGCCAGCCTGTAGTCTCTCCTCGTGCCCATGATGTTCGCAAGTTTACTGCTTTAGCTGCCGTTTTTCGTAATTTATTTTGGTCTTACATTCGGGCGTGAGGGTTTTGGAGGTCGAACAGGATCCTGGCTGCCTGTTATCACAATGTTCCTGGCCCTAGTCAGGCATGTGTCACTTTAGGTCCTGCTTGATACCTGCTTGATGGGGTTCTGGGAGTTGTTCTACTCCCCAACCCCCAGCATTGAATGTAATGAAACGCCATCTTCTGGGCGAGTCCCGGAGGCCCCCCTGGCTCCTGATTCTTGGCAGTGCTGTGCCTTGTGGGATTGTTCTACTGTGTTGTGGTGTGCAAGCCAGGAGTAATTTGAGCCAGGAGTAAAAATGCGAAAACTGCCAACAGTTTTCGCATTTTTGATGTCCAGCCTCGGTACTGGACAGCTGGCACAGGGTCTTGGGCTCCGCCCTTCCCCCTCCCAGAAAGGGGGGGACTCTGTGTGGACAGGCAGCAGGGCAGTGGGTGTCACATCATGCTTGTTTGCTTGTTTTCAGATTAGGAAGTTCTGCTTAGCAGTTCAATTTTCGGAAGTATGTTTCACCAGTTGGGGTCTGTTTTGGGACTCCTACCTTTCTGGGTGCCTGACCCGGTAGATGGCAGACATAGAATGCTTCCAACCACATGGGGGTTTCTATAGGCCACTGCTCCTCATGCCTCTCTGACGGGACGGGGCCAGATTCTGTCTCGTGGTCCCCGGTAGGCTAGAACTCCAATCAAATTGACAGATTCCACGGTCTAATACATACATAGCCTCCCGGTATAGCTCCGAGGAGCCTCTGGGACTTGCCCAGAAAATGGTGTTTCATTACATTCCATGCTGGTTTTATTTGTGAACTACAACTTTAATTTTCAACAAGATCAGACATATTATTAATCAACTATCGTTCTAAAGAACAGCATAATTAACAAATTTATTTAAATTTTTATTAATGAAAACTTTTACTACAAGAGTTACTTTTACTACTTTTAACAATGCATAATGTAACTAACAGATTTCATATTGCAAAAGTTTTGTCTTCTTTAAAGATAAATCATATTGCCTAAATGTACACCCTCTAATATGAAAAGCAATGCTGGTCTAAGTATCCTTACCTATATCAACATGTGTATCCTCTTCTCCTATTGCTCCTTCACCACTGTCATGCACACCATCTCCCACAGGAGGCTGGTCATCAATCTCCAGAGATATTTGTGGAGGTTCCTCCAGAGTGGATGAAACTGAAGAATGAGGATCGTCACCTGCTGAGGAAGGGACATTTTCCCGGGTGGTGAAAGTATTATATTCTTCTTCTTTATGATACGGGGTCTGTACAACATTTTCTGGGATTTCAGTGTCATCTATGGGAACATTGTCAATAGCTGCAATAGTGGAGGAATCAGTTGGGTCTGTCTCTGAACCTTCTCTTCTACCATCTTCCGAGACATTATTAGCCTCTACTTCCTCGGCCTCTTTCAATACTAACAGAGCTTCTGGGGAATCGGTGCCACTGGTAGATTCCTCTACTTCCAAATTGTGTGTTTTTTCAGAGCTGCCAAACAAAGAAGAAAAGAACCCTTCACTTTCTGCCACTGCCTGAATATCAGAGGCTTCAACACCTGAACTGGGCTTTGGTCCACCAATTTCTTCAGGAATAGGTATTTCATCTGTTGCACCAATACTATCACCAGCATTTGTATTAATGGTAGGGGACGCATCAGTACTCCCTTCATTAATACTTTCCACATTTTCTTGGCTGTAATTGGATTTGCTCCCCTTTTCTTCACTATCTGTATTTATATCTTCTTTGTCATCACTATCTTCTTCCTTGCTTTCTTCAATAGCCGTTTTATCTTCAGCATTAACCCACGATGATACTGTTGTAGCAACATTAAACAACCATGATGAAGATGGACTAATATCTGAATTAGCTATATTTTCCAACACTATGGGTGCCTTTTCAAAAGGCAAAATGGGAGTGATCTGTTCTGAATTTTCAACTATATAAGTTGAACTTATAACATCTGGAGCTACTGAAGCAATAGCTTCTAAGCTTGGTGCTACTGTAGGTTTGGTATTAACAACTTGAGGTTGAGCCGTTTCAAATGTCGTCAGAGAAAGTGATGGATGTGGATGTGCCGACACCAAATTTTCAGCGACTCCCGAAAAGGCTTCAAGAACAGTAGACGACGACTCAACAGGAGTCGAGACAGTGACAGTAACATCATCCAAATATACTGTAGTACCATCAATTACTTCATAATTTACTGGAGAGCTATCAACACTGTCTACGCTTTTTGCATCATCAACGTCAAAACCATTCTTTGTTGACTCATTTAGCTCAGTGGTATCATCAGCTGCAACTAAATCCAAAAGGCTTCCATTCTTTTCAAGCATTTCTGTAATTGACTCATTTTCACCTGCAGTGTCAAACTGCTCAACGTTCTCCTCCTCTTTTTCTTTCTTGCCGTCATTGTTTTCTTCATCAGAATCACTAATTAAATCATTTAACTCTTCCTTTGTATCTTCTCTCTTGACATCCTCCACTCCCTCTTCCTTACTTTCATGTTCATCAACGTCTTCACTGCCAGTTTCATCACCCTGTGAATGCTTTGGCAGCTCTTGGCTTTCATCTGTACTCTCTTTATCTTCATAAGTTGGCCCTTCTCTCTCTGCATGGTGGGGCTGCTCATCTTCAGTCTTTACTTTTAAGCGATTATACTCAACATCCTCAGCACTAATGGCAATTTCTTCTAATCTCAATACTTTATCCTCATTCGCATCATTTTGCGTTAATTCATTAGTTTTACTCGAATCTTCATTGTCTATACTGTATTTATCATCGTTATCCCAAGTATTTTTGTTATCAATAAAGGCTTCAGTTGGCACTTTATATTTAAGATCTTTTATAAACAATTTGTTTTCACGAACATATTGCTTTGGCACGTATCCCCTTTTCCCTTTGATCTGAGAAAAAAAAAAAATAAGGTTTTATATAGACATGAAAAGACATCCAATAGACATGAAAATTATTTAAGGATAGTAAGTACAGTACAGCAAACCCACTTCTGCAATTATTTAACTAGGTATGTTTCAAATGTAATCAATAAAGAGGGGTATCCCCAGAAATATGTATCTTAAGATCCAAACACCCAAAGTTTAAAGTAACAAGGCACTTTTTTCTGGTAGAGCCTCGGTGGCTCCCTGAAGCTACCTTGCTTCAGGAAGATACAGAACCAGAAAACAGGAGTGGTTCAATAGAAATTGAGAGAGGGCAAGAAAGGAAAAGACAAGAAAATGGGTTCAATATTGGAAGAGGCCTAACAAACATACTATCATTACAAGCAAGCAAGCAAGCAAGCAACACAATACACAGCAATGAGGAGAGTGGCAGAAAGGAACTTTGAGAAGGGGATAGCAGAGAATGTAAAACAGATCCAGGCCTTTTCTATAAATTCATTAAAAGCAAGCTGCATGCAAAGGATAAAATCCAGAGATTGAGAAAGGGAAACAGGGCTACTGAGAATGAAGAAATGAGTGAAAGGCTAATTGAATAGTTCCAAAGTGTATTTATACAAAATGAGAATTTCAGAGAGCTGGACCCACTGCCAATTCTAGAGCACTCCATAGAATACATAGAGGTATCTCAAGACAAAGTGAAAAAGTTACTCGAGGGGCTAGGAAGAAATAAAGCAGTTGGACCTTATGGAGTTTCACCTTGGGTGCTGTGAGTATGTGCAGCTGAGCTAAGCATTCCACTCCAATTAATATTCCAGACATCTTTGTGCACAGTAATCTTAGATAAATGCAAAAATGCAAACATAGTACCAATCTATACAAATGGTAGCCGAGAAAACCTTCAAATTATAGACCCGTATCACTAACAAGCGTAGTAGTCAAAACACTAGAAAAAAATAGTCAAAACCAAATGGGTTGAACACCTGGAGAATAATGACAACGGACAAACAGTGATTTTCAAACGGAAAGATCCTGTGTAACAAATCTACTTAGTTTTTCTGATAAAGCCACAGAGATTCTACAGGAAAAAAGCGGTTGGGCTGGCTGTGTATCTGGACCTTGAAAAGGCTTTTGACAGAGTCCCACACAAGAAGTTGTTCTGGTAACTGTAACATGCTGTCCTGGCTTGTACAGTACTGTCTTGTCTTGAGTACTGCTCAGTGCTCATTTCCCCCCTTCAGAGCAGGAGTGATTGCTGAAATAAACGGAATACAGAGAACACATACAGCATACAGAGACACGATAAAGCACCTAAATTATTGAGATCATCTCAAAGCTCTCCAAATGTACTCACTAGAAAAGAGACGAGATGAAATAATATATACGTGTAATACTGGAGGGCCAGGTCCCAAAGATACAGAGTAAAATAACAATATACTGGAATGAACGACAAGGAAGAAAATGCAGAATAGAACCAGAGAAGAGCAGGGGGTGCCATAGGCACAATCAGAGAATATTGTATAAACATCAGAGGTCCACAGTTGTTCAACATCCTCCCAGCGAGTATAAGAAATACTGCCAGAACAACCGTGGACATTTTCAAGAGAAAACTAGATAGTTTTCTTCAAGAAGTGCCGGACCAACTGGGCTGTGGTGGATAAGTGGCCTGCAGGCCACTCCAAACAACAGCCTGTTGGACCAAGCTCTAAAGTCATGCCTAGCTTCGGGCCAGGCCTTGGAAAGTAGAACTACTCCCAGAACCCCATCAAGCAGGTATGCTAGTGGGGGTAACAAGGAGACTTCTGACATGGTTGAAAAATTATCTAACTGACAGACAGATGAGAGCAGTAACGATAGGCAATGTATCCGACTGGAGTGGTGTTACTAGCGGAGTACCACAGGGTTCAGTTCTTGCACAAGTAATGTTCATTGTTCACAAACAATTTACCAGAAGGAATATAGAATTATATGAACATGTACCCACCGGCAGGACGGAACCAACGGACCTAAGGGGACGAGGAACTGAACCCGGGGAGAGGCCAACGCCCAACAAACTTGTACGCAGAGGAGGGGACAGGAAAACCCCACTCCCTGTAACCGCAAGCCCTGCTCAGAGGGTAGTAGAAAAATCACGGCGGGATCCAACGGAGCCCAAGGCCCCCAAGTCAGCCCCTCCCCAGCCCCGGGAATCTCCACGGAAGGACCCGGGGCCGAGCCGTTTCCCTAAAGCCCCAGCCTCAAGAAAAAGCCGGGGCAGCCCAAAAAATACCAAGGAAGGGAGCCCACTGGCAGACCCATATGTCACGGCTGGAGGAACAGGCTCGAATGCCCCTGCCGCCACCCCAGAAGAGGCAATCCCCCATGATCGCCCGAGTCTCAAGACCAATGAAACCCCGCCCCGACCCCGAAACCCACAGACGGTCCAGAGCCGGATGCAGGGAGGAAAGGGGGGACCAGACAACCACAACAGGGGAAAGACAAGGGGGTGCGGACAGAACAAAACCGAAGAATGTCACTAATGTGTCCACAAAAAATGTTTGTCACAATAGTACTTTTCAATATTCAATTTATTTACAATATGTACACTCTCACTATTCACAGTCATACACTATTATACGCTCAGTATTTCAGAAGTGAGTGATAAAGAAGCAGTCCATGGTACACAGCACGACTTTGCACTCTATGCACCAAGTACACAAAGATTTTCGCTTCCTATTTCCAAGTTCTGTGTGCTTGCAAAAAACGCACTCGCGTACACCCTTGGCTTTAGTTCCTGTAGGTGGTATGTAAGCAAGCATGTGAAGTATAAGGTGGGATTGAAAAGATATAGGAAAAGATCAACGACAATGTATGTCCTGGTATCACTCATATCTTCACCTGTATATGGAAAAATGGGTGCAACACTAACATTAGAATCAAATTGTAGTTTGTGTGCTACAAAATCATCACAGTCCTCCCTTGCCTATTCACCCGTGCTCTTTGTACAGGGCACCACCACTGAAAAAACTCCACCATGGAAGCCACTAACTCACTGTTCATTACTCCTACTTGTATCAGAAGCATCATTACTGAACCAAGAAAAACGAATCATCTATAGTATCACATTATTCAAAAATTGGAGATGACACGGGTGATGATAATGGCGAGTGTGATTGCCTGAGAGGCCATAGCACACTTGGCGCTCAGCCTCTACTGGATACGCTCGCTGTATTGTCCTCGTCCGTGTTGTATCACTTGTATCCAACATTTGTGTTAGGTCTTTATTGTGCCTTGCTTCATCAATATTACTAGCCCATATCTTCAAAAAATAAAGTCTGATTTTCACCATCAGAGAGCGATCTTTCAACACCACGTTAGACAGGGGATTGGAAGCCAGAAGCATGAGTACCACCCATGGTTGCTCACTCAGAACTGAGCCAGCCAGCAGGCCCAGGGCATGCTGGGAATTTGTTTCATGATGACTGCCTCTCACTGGAAGTCCTAGGTGTCCATATCATACCCACTGCACTAGCGTTTTTGAATCGTACGATATCTTAAACTCGGGTTTTCTCGGCCTGCACAATGCCTACTTAAGTATTGTCGGGTGGCATAGTGCAGTGTGCTGTGTTAAGCAGGCTGCACCAGCCGCAGTGCACCCCACCAGCCGATAAACATCCCATGGCCCCTCTATGGGCCACAGTAGTGATGGAAGAGTTATTCCTCTGATTCTCCTGATTACCTGATCCGGCATTCTCTGATCAGGGTTCGGATAATTTTCTATCAAACTTCTCTGTATCCGAACAGAAATTTGGATAACCATAAATTTGGCTGGATAACAGACTGGCAGAGAGCCACTCAAATTCGCATAGTTTTCTAGCAAAACTTCGCCATATTGAACTGAAATTTGGATAACCAGTGATTATGTTACGTAAATTTTCAGGAACTACACATTTCAAGATTTTCAGTATCACACAAGAAACTAAACAAGGAAAGCTGAAGTTTCCCCTTTAAATTATATTTTTGGTTTAGTGTGGAAATGAGAATTATAGTGGTTGTGGTAAAAAAAAAAATTGCAAATACAGTATGCTCATTTTTGCAGTTCCCCCTGTAAGAATTCTGCTTATCCAAATGTCTGGCTTATCCAGTGCGGGGCCTTCCCATATAATTCAGGTAAGTGTGCTTAGACAGTACAGTATTTGATTAATGTTACTGGGCCAAGTCAGTCATGTGTGGCTTTGGGCCATGTTGCCCGGCCTGGTTTCTCTTCTCTGACTTAGGTGCCTGCTGAATCTCCACCTCCTTGATAAATCCCTTTTTGTTCTCTAGAGTTAGATTAGTTTCAGGGGGACCACAATGGGCTCCCTCAAGAAACCCAGCATTGAGTGTAATGAAATGCCAATTTCTGGAGGAGCGTCGATGGCTTCCTGTCTCCCTCCCACCCTCCAGGTTCATAGGTTCATTGTGGGTTTGTTCACCACAAAGTTCATTTTGAGCTCTTAAGTGAATCCCTTGTTCCATGCAACTCTCTTGCAGTAATTCTTTAATCGATTATCAAGGTCTCACGTTCTGCGAACCTTCCAGTTGTCTGTAAAGCTGCACTGACTTTCTGCAAGCTTTTTCTGGTGAGGTGGTGGGCTGTCACCTGCTCTCTCTCTGCCTCTGAGGGGGGGCCAGGTTCTGACTCTGATCCCTGGTAAGCCAAGCAGATCTAGCCACAGCTGATGTGACCTTTTAGTATGAAGTAATCTCGGGAAGATAGCTTCAAGGAGCCACAAGGGGCTGCCTCCAGAAACTGTAGTTCTCTACTTAGGTAATAATAGTTACACCAAATATCAGCTGGTCAGTTTTTAATTGCAAAATCTGAATGCACAAAAACCATCAATGTATGCAATAAAATGCCCCTTTCTGGGCGAGCCCCAGTGCCTCCCTGAAAGTATGTCACCGAGATAGCTTCCAAATACAGTACTAAATCACATCAGTCATAGGTGTTCTGTTGGCTTACTGGAGACCAGAGCCTCAAAAAGACAGAGCGGATGAGATCATTATGATCACCCTCACCGGAAAACAACCAGTTTGTATCCCTAAACATCAGGGATGCTAAAATCTTTATCAAAAAAGAAAACATTAAGAAGAACGTAGAGGGGGTGCAGTCAAAGAAAAATTCAACATGCCTTTGTTAAATTAATACTTCATAAATACAAAATGTAATAATAATCTCAAACCCAGTCTCATTGACCCCCTTTATAAGCACTAGTCCTGTGCACCTTCAAAATGTTATCAACTTTGAAGTCTACTCTTTTCTTTGGGTTCTCTACAGTATTCCAGAAACGGGTCCAGAAACTTAGTTCTCTGACTATAGAATTCGCTACAACACAAACAGACCACTCACCTCCACTCCCCAAAGATCTTCCCTGCTTCCAGCTTCTTTGCTATATACAGTTACTTCTACACCATTGGCAAAGGATAGAATTTTTTCATCGTTGCTGTTGTAGTTAAGGACTGTAATACCCTTCGACACTGGCTCTGGAGGAATAAAACTGGTTATCAAAACACTGCAAGGAATAACTAGGAAATTTTATTAATTTAAAATAAACCCTACAAAAATTATACCATCCAACAGTGACTGTAGAGGTATATACCTATACACAATATGGACTCTTTGAATGCAAAAAACAAGCATTTAATGTAATGAAATGACAATTTGTGGTTGAGCCCCGGTGGCTTCCTGACGCTACTATATGCCGAGATAGTACCATTAACTCTGCCCATCCTCATAAACAAAGGCCAAAGTCCATTCCATGCACCCGCCAAAGCCCGTTTACGAATGAAAAAACGGATTACACATGATTCACAACTGATGACATTCGAACACTTCTCAAACAAGTGCTTCTCTGACAATTTTTGATCGCACCACAATGCTGTAAATGCTTCACCCACATACTACAAATAAAATAATCACCAACAGAACCTAAACACCTAACCTAACTAATGCCTAAAGTATTCGTACTTTACAAATATATAATATAATTTTCTATTTGAGGAAATTCCTATTTTGAATGAACAGCATGATTGAAGGGTTGATCGACTAGGGTGCATGCAGCCATGAAGTTGTATAGGCCTAGTGGGGACAAGAGCCAGAACTTGGCCCACTCAAAAAATGGGTGGGCCATGCATGAGCAGGCTGGAGGTGAAACAAGATAATTACTCAACAAATTACCCAAGTAGTTACAAGACAAGAAGGTTACACCATGAGCGTACCGCTTGTGGAGTCCCGTCTTCCCAGTACTCTTTGTTGT
The DNA here is from genome assembly GCF_040958095.1 of Procambarus clarkii. Taxonomy (NCBI): domain Eukaryota; kingdom Metazoa; phylum Arthropoda; class Malacostraca; order Decapoda; family Cambaridae; genus Procambarus; species Procambarus clarkii. The sequence continues at coordinate 11,430,624 of NC_091220.1, read as the reverse complement.
ACAACGCTTTGAAACTACTGACAGTTTTGGCCTCCTCCACCTTCTCATTTAACTTATTCCAACCATCTATCACTTTGTTTGCAAAAGAAAACTTTCTAATATTTTTTGGCACCCTTGTTTCCTTAGCTTGAATCTGTGTCCTTTTGTTCTTGAAGCTGCTGGTTTCAGGAATTTTCAACTGTATATTTCACAGATTCCTATTCGTATTTTGTAAGTGGTGATCATATCACCTCTTTTTCATCTATCTTCTAGTTTTGGCATGTTTAACACCTCTAGTCTATCCTCATAACTCTTGCTTTTCAGTTCTGGAAGCCATCTAGCATGCCTTTGCACCTTTTTCTGTTTATTTGTGCTTCTTGAGATATGGGAACCAAACAAATGTGGCATATTCCAACATTGGTTTCTCTAAAGTCATGAACAGTTTCTTTAGTATTTCCCCATCCATATAATTAAAAGCAAGTCTGAAGTTGGAAAGCAACACATATGTTCCTCTCAATGTTCTTTGTGTTACTCTGGCAACAGCTTACTATCCAAAACCACCCCCTAGGTCTCCTCCTTTATTAGAGTTCTTTAATTCCTTTCCACATAATTTATAAGATGTGTGTGGTCTATTTTCTCCAATTCCACATTCCATAACATGGCATTTATTCATATTGAACATCATTTGCCACTTGACGGTCCAAGCACTTATTTTACCTAGATCAATTTGAAGGACATGACAATCGTCTGCATCTCCTATCTTCCCCAGTACCTTAGCAACATCCAAACATGTTTATAATTCTGTATTCCTTTCAGAAGATCATTTATGTAGACTGAGCATTACTGGTGCAAGAACTGATCCCTATGGCACTCCACTAGAAACACTCCAGTCAGATACATTGTCTTTTATTACTGCCCTCATCCGTCACTTAAAAATTTGTCATATATGTCGGAAGTCTGCGTGTCACAACCTCTAGCAGGTTCCAGATTTCAGAACAGCATCTTGTGGGGGACTATGTCATAAGCCATTTTTAGGTCCAGGTACACTTTCAATACAACTCTTTCTTTCCTGTAGTATCTCTGTGGCTGTGTCATTAAAAACCATCATTGAATGTAATGAAACCCCATTTTCTGGGCGAGTCCCGGAGGCTCCCCGGAGCTATACTGGGCTGATGTGAATGTATTAGACCATGGCATCAGTCAGTTTGATTGGAGTTTCAGCCTACTGGGGACCGCAAGCCAGAACCAGGCCCCCTCAGAGGCACGAAGAGCAATGGCCTATGGAAACCCCCATGTGGTTGGAAGCATTCTATGTCTGCCATCTACCACGTTAGGCACTCAGAAAGGTAGGCATCTCAAAACAGACCCCAACTGGGAAAACATTGTTTCTCCAGTCCCGTTTCAGGGCTGGGAACAGATGGGAAACCCATGTGAGGGATGTCATCATTTCGACCACTCCCAAGCACACCCACTCCAAGACTATCTTACAGCGCAGGAGAAGAAACCTGCCCCGCAAGCCCTGAACTTCCCGGAGGAGGAGACACCCCAGCGCCACGGTAGTCCGGCAGAAACAACTCGAAACACCCACAAATCGTGGGACCAGGCATAAGGAAACAGCATGAGCGCCGCCCCTGTCAACAGGGTGAACCACAAAAGGGCTTACGAGAAGCCGACCGACGCGCAGAGCGAACACCGCACTGACCAGATGCCGCCGGCTCCAAAACTGGCACCGCTGGCCTACCAAGACCAAGGGAACACCAAACCCTGGTACAACCCTTCTGGGCAGGACCCCTACATCCACCCCCAGAGAACCAACTAGTCAAACATAGGCTGATAATGAGACGAAGCTGCCTGCAAATACTGCACAACCATAGACTGCAAACAGCTTCGAGCAAAAAGGCGACAAAAACTTTAGAGCCAGGGCCCAAGTGGATTCCAAGGAGGGGGGAATGAGCATAGTCTGTCAGCACATGAGGCGAGAAGCTAATAGACACTGCCTCCTTGAGGATTGATGCAAACAACTTCAACAAAGCAGCCAATGCCCTAGTCGCTGAGGTAAATGCACCGGATGCAGGCCCAGCTCCCAGTGCCTCCACATCCTCCTCAAGCCAGTCAAAAAGACAGCTCAAATAAGGGAAAAGAAACAAAACTGAACCCAAATGCCCACAGGCGCGCAAATCCTCAGCTACCAGACACACGGAAAGGGCAGGAACCTGCATCATGTGAAGCTGCACCTGGCCGACATCCCGAGGAAGAGCAGGGGCGAACAAGCACACATTTAGGGGCTCAAATTCACCCCCTACACAAGGTAAACCTGAACAACAGTTGACGTTTCCCACCATTCAAGTGTACGGGTCCGAAAGAACGTATGCCATGCACCCAATGAAAAAAAGGGAGTCTGCCAACCAGGATGACTCCAGCACCTCGTAATGCACTCAATAAGGAAAAGATGCACCAAACTCAAACGAGTAAGGATCCCTTACCGAGGCAAAATCCGGGTCACACAGGAAGCAAGCTGCAATGGCCTTCTGAACCTCTTTAGGTGGGATGCGGTAAGCCGAAATCCTCCAGAAGGAAAGGACCGAGAAACACAAGTGAACCCAGAACATAACCCAAGAAGGACCTGTACCCATATCAATCTCGTATAGGGAGGGTGGATATGTCAAACCGCTTGAGTTTGACTCGAGCGAAATCAAACGGGGCCCAAGCCCCCCCCCCCCCCAAGACGACAACTCCCCAGCCAAGGGATCCTCCACATCAGGACTCGGGGCAGAGCCGTCCTTCAAACCTTCTGCCCCTGAAGAAAAGGCAGAGTCCACCGGAAAGGCTGGGAAGAAGGGGGCTCGCTGGTCAGACCCAGAAGCCCCCAGCAGGAGGAGCCAGCTCAAATGCCTCTGTTGCCAAACTGGATGAAGCAGCCCCCGAAACTGCCTGAGTCTCGTCACCAACTAAACCCTGCCCTGACTCCAAAACCCTCAGATTCCAAACCCTCAAAACCCTGAGAACAATTCAAGCTGAACCCCTGTGACGTGTACAATCATGGGGGGCCTTGTGAGGGGACCACCAGAATAACAGAGGGTGAACTATGACCAAGGAGCCAACCCCCCACCAGGCAAAGACAAAAAGAAAAGAAAACCTCATAAACGTACGTCTCCAGGGAAACAGAACCAGCTGCTCTGATATTATAAGACAAGCTGCACAGTACCTTGTGCCCCTACCAGCAATGATACTACCTCCTACTCAAAACCAGACAGCAGTTAAGAAAACCCCAGCCAATCACTGAACAGCAAAAGACCCTCACAGAGGTACTGTAGTTCCCAAATGACTTGTACAAGAAAACCCTGAGCTGCAATGGTAGTACTTACAGGGCACCTAGGGAAGAAGGCCCTAAGTGAATGCACCCCCCCAGTACTTCTTGAATTACTCCTGGCTTGGACACCACAACACAGCAGAACAGCTCTGAAAGGCACAGCACTGCTCAGAGTCAAGAGCCAGAGTCGAATGACCGCCACTCAACACATAAGCCTCATAACCAGGGTTGGATAACCGAAGTGGGGTCTGGGGCTCCCCCCTTGTTTCACCAGTTGGGGTCTGTTTTGGGACACCTACCTTTCTGTGGCAGAAAGGTAGATTATAGATGGCAGACATATAATGCTTCCAACCACATGGGGGTTTCTATAGACCATTGCTCTTCGTGCCTCTCTGAGGGGGGCCAGGTTCTGGCTTGTGGTCCCCAGTAGGCCTAGAACTCCAATTGAATTGGTTGATGTCATGGTCTAATACATACATATCAGCCCAGTATAGCACTGGGGAGATGGAGGGGCTCTCCACAGGAACTAAGTCGATTTGTTACACAGGATCTTCCTGTTCGAAAACCATACTGTCTGTCCATTATTATGTAATTACTCTAGGCATTCAACGCATTTGGCTTTAACTGTTGTTTCTAGTGTTTTGACTACAATGCTTGTTATTATGGGTCCATAATTTAAAGATTCTTCTCAACAACCATTTTTATAGATTTTATAGATTTATTTTGAGGCAGCATCTGCTAAGATTCCTGTGCACAAGGATGTCTGGAATATTTATTGGAGTAGAATGCTCAGCTCAGTTGCACATTCTCGCAGCACCCAAGGTGAAATTCCATCAGGTCCAACTGCTTTATTTCTTTTATAAACATGCAGTTTACTTTTAATGAATTTATATAACAGGCCTTTATCTGTTTTACATTTGTCCGCTGCATCTTTCTCAAAATTCCATTCTGCCTCTCTCCTCATTGCTGTATAATTGTTTCTTGTTTGCTTGAAGTGTTTGTATGTTTGCAGGTAAGGTTTCTTCCTATATTGAACCCATTTTATTGTCTTTTCCTCTTTCGCCCTCTTATGATTTCCGTTAAATCAATCCTGCTTTCTGGTCCTGCATATGTTTTGGTATGAATGTTCCTTCATCGTACATGTCACAAAATTTGGCATGGAACTCTTTTACTTCCTTGCCAGGAAGAAGGGGAGCGGGGAGCCGGTCTGCCGAGCGGACAGCACGCGATACTTGTCATCCTGTGGTCCTGGGTTCGATCCCAGGCGCCAGCGAGAAACAATGGGCAGAGTTTCTTTCACCCTATGCTCCTGTTACCTAGCAGTAAATAGGTACCTGGATGTTAGTCAGCTGTCACGGGCTGCTTCCTGGGGGTGGAGGCCTGGTCGAGGACCGGGCCGCGGGGACACTAAAGCCCCGAAATCATCATCTCAAGATAGATTGCCTAGCAACAAGTCTGGCCAATTAAATATATTTAAGAATTTTTCAAGTTTCCCATAATGTCCTCTCTTGAAATCGAGTTTATCAACTGTTTCAATGTCCAAATACTCTTCTGATTATATATATATATCACAAAGCATAATAAATTTCCAACAGGACGTAATCACTTTCCCAAGTGAGGAAGGTACTGAATGTTAGATATCTCTTCTTTCCTGGTGAATATCAGATCCAGTATCGCTGGAACATCCCCTTCCCTCATTCTTGTGGCCTGCTTGACATGTTGATACATGCATGTCTCCAGAATGAGGTTTACAGATCTGCCTGTCCAAATGTCCTTCATTTTTGCTTCATAGTCTATTGTTTTCAAGTTCAAGTCCCCCGGTACCAGCAACTGTGATTTATTTATCTGCTTTTACTGTAACCTCTCATGACTATTGTGAAGCCCTCTTGTGTTATCTTTTTCCTCTGAAAATGTGTGAGTAAGCCAAGAGAAAGTACAGTATGAACAAGACAAGATATAGTAACTGACAAGGCTGGCTAGAAGCATTTTAAGGGAACGATCACTGTACAGTATACTGGTCATATTAAAGTGGTGTGGTGGTGCCTGTATATCCAGGATACTATACATTGTGCCGTGAATCCTAGGGTCTTGGTAGCATAGGTCAGTTTGTTCTAAACTCTCAATTGGGAACCTCGAGTCCAAATCCTGCCCAGGAGAAAATTGATCAGGCATGTTTCCTTTCATCTGATGTTTCTGTTTACTTATCAGTAACTAGGTACCCAGGAGTTAAGCAACTGTTGTGGGGTTGCATTCTGGGAAAGGTCAGCAGTATGACCTTGATACAAGTCTAAAGCCTAAATATATATGCAGGCTGCCTGTCCCAAACAAAATGAATTATAATAATAAACAAATAAAATAACGTATTACAAATATTACATCTATAATAACAAGTTTTATCAATTTTTTGTATCTGGATTAAGCCATCCTCATTCCACAAGATGGAAATAAAGGAAATAAATTTGCATACATACATTACTTCTCTCACCAATTCACAACTTGGTACCGAGAGTTGTAATGTACATACAATGAGAAGTAATGAGATATAATAAGATTTGGTGTATAAGAATGAAAGTTTTTACTTGGCCTCACTGCAAGGCACCACTGTGACGCCCCACTGCGAGGCGCCACCGTTATTCCCCGCGAGGCGCTACCGCAACGCCCCACTGCTACTCCCCACAAGGCGCAACCGCGAGGCCCCACCACTACTCTCCACTGCTACTTCCCGCGAGGTGCCACTGCGACGCCCCACCGCTTCTCCCCACCGCAGGGCGCCACTGCTACTCCCCGCTACTCCCCACCGCGAGGCGCCACCACTACTCCCCACTGCTACTTCCCGCGAGGTGCCACTGCGACGCCCCACCGCTTCTCCCCACCGCAGGGCGCCACCGCTACTCCCCACCGCGAGGCGCCACCACTACGCACCACCACTACTCCCCACTGCGAGGCGCCACTGCTACGCCCCACAAGGCGCCACCTCTACTCCCCACAGCGAGGCGCCACCGCTAATCCCCACCGCAACGTGCAACCGCGAAGCACCACAGCGAGGCGCCACCACTACTCCCCACAGCGAGGCGTCACCACTAATCTCCACCGCGACATGCAACCGCGAAGCACCACAGCGAGGCGTCACCACTAATCTCCACCGCGACATGCAACCGCGAAGCACCACAGCGAGGCGCCACCGCTACTCCCCACTGTGACGCGCCACTGCTACTCCCCACAGCGAGGCGCCACCTCTACTCCCCACAGCGAGGCGCCACCGCTACTCCCCACCGCGAGGCGCAACCACGAAGCACCACCGTGAATCCACCACACTCCTCATAAGGTTTGATGAGTGAAGACAGTTTAAGGGTCACTGCCAGACACACCACAAGGCTGGCAGGAATTCCTCCTAAAGGGTTACTGTGTGTTTATGTATTGCCATATGTTGTGAGGGCCATTCCCTACACCCTTCAAGGCCCATTAATAAAGAAATAAAACTTGAGCAAATTAGTCTCTGATGTAAATCTTCATCTGCAGTGATACTAATAATGTATAAATATAAATTTTACAATTAGCTAATAATTCAGGAATTGAACAGAGACAAATTGTGAGCCCAAACAAATTATAGATTTGATTGGAGTTAAACGTTTATGGGCATAGTTCCCCTCCCTGGCTAAGATAGTGAGGAGAAGGTGTTAGAGCGACACATGTTGCTTAATTTCCTACCAAGACAAGTGTGGCTGGGCCCAAGATGCTGCATCTTCCGCTCCCTCAACACCATTTCCCCCCCTCCCCACTCACTCAATAACATTGTGTTTATTCGCGAGCTGGCGAGTCATTTGGGCTGACCTTTACAGTAGGTGTCAGCACAGAGTCGCAGGTCTGAGATGTGTGCCTGTAGAGCGGGTAGGAGCGCGGCGGCCGCCAGGAGCACGAACACCAGCCTCCACCCCATGATGCAGCCATCACACCACTCAGCTGTTGACTGTTCCAACACTCCGCCTCACCTGTCACCCCGCCACCCCCCAGCCACCCCCTCTCCCCCAGGTCCCTATATGTACCCCAGGGGCAACCCTGGACCTGAACCCCCATCCTCCCTATAACCTAGTCCCCAGGGACCCCCCAAAGACCCCTAGCCCCTCATATATGTAATTCTCAGTAAAGTCTCCACACACTCGCCTCACAACACGCGCCAATATCTCATTCTCTCGGTTAACTACTTGAGTAATCATGGTCTCCTGTTCCACTTGCGACTAATTTATATTAGAAGTAAATGGTAAAGTATTCCTGGAGACAAAAATTGTATTTTCTCGATTAGATATCATGTGAGCTTATTCTATCGTTGCTTGAATGAAAGTTACATGTACTTCAAATATATACACATAGTTTCAAATTAAGTCTAACTGTCTTTCAATGTATATATTTTTATACTAAATGTGTAGCTGAAAGCATTGTAGAACTCGTGTTTATATAAGTAAATAAAATAAACAGAATGTTTTAAAGGGTTTGTGAGCAGCGTAAGATTCTAAGTAAAGACACGTCAACTTTCCAGAGTCCGTGTTCGTTTAATGTTTCTCACACTCCAAACCCACAATTGTATTTATGCTTGACTCTGCATATACTAAGTACTATAAGTTCTATTTAATTTAAATACTCTGTAACCTAACACAAAATCAGATTATACAGATAATCAATACCCGCGAATATAAGTAAAATATCTAAGCCAAAGACATTTTCCGAACGTCTATTTTCTTTAACACGCTTAGGTATACACAGCAAGGTGCTGCGACCCTATTATATATGAAAGGTTACAAAGTGTAGATAAAAAACTAGCTTTAAGGTACATCTAATATGCCCATCTCACAGGATGGCTAGTCTTTTTATTTATTTATTTATTTATTGCACGAAAAATGTGTGGTGTGTAATGTTGAGGGACATAGAACATGCAGTACTGATGGGTTAGCTAATCCTACCAATGGCAGAATTGGGGCAGAATACACTGTAATTAGGTATAATGTCTTTCAAAACGGAAATGGAGAAAAAGCACGTATTGAGAACTATGCCTCTTCAACGTAAGCAAGGCTATAACTGCCATTGTTATGACTTTAAGATTTCTGGAAAGAAACACTAACAGCTGTGCAGTGATCTGCACTGATTCTCAAGCAGCACTTCAAAGTGTAACGTACGATTATGTTACGTTGTTGGGTAGATTAGATACACAGTGTTTACTGAGTTTCATATTTATTAATGATTACAGTAGTCGGTTGTTCACCATTTGGTCCGGGAGACATCTCCCGCCCGTCACGCAGGGTGCAGTTGCGCCTCCACAGATCTCCAGTATCATCTTTTGATACTGGTAATGGCTCGAAAGGGCCACCACTTACGGGTTATTCATGCCCGTGCCACCTCTTGGGTGGCTCATCAATCAATCAATCAATCAGTCGGTTGTTGGCATTATCATAGACGTTCAGACGGAGCTTGGAGCAGAGCAGAGGGCTGAGTGAGGCCGGAGTCGCGGAGCTCTATGTGGGAGAGCGTGGAGGCTCGATGGGGAATCGTGAGTGTCTGAACTCGGGGAGCGAGAGCATTGTAGCTTGATGCGGGCGTAGTCTGCTGTCTGCTCTGTGTTGAAGCTGTAGCGTCTTGGGGTCGATTAGAACTGTACACGCTGAATGCTACACTCTAGAAGTTGAAGAAGTGAGGTAAGAACAAAGCGTTTGTACTGGAGTTATCTGAATCACTGTGAAAATTGTACTATTGGCTATTCGATTGATTGATAAAGATTAAGCCACCCAAGAGGTGGCACGGGCATGAATAGCCCGTAATATTAGCTATTCACTTCCCGCTTGCTTATATTTAGTGACTACACCTCAGCTTCCTCCAACAGGATGGAAAGAATGTTATCTGTAATTGGGGAAAGGATTTGAGTAGTCATAATTAGTGCTATTGAGTTTGTCATTAAGGTAATGAGAGATTGGAGCGAGTATATAAGGTTTACTCGCAACAAAAGCCTTGGTAAAAATGTGGCAGAAAACCTTGTGATAGTCACAGAAATCAAGAGGAGTTGTGAGGACTGCTAACCAATCAGGGAAGAAGGGGAAGGGAACTATCAGGGGGAAAGCGCCAATTAAGCCATTACGACTATATGACACTGGGAAGGGGTCAGGATAAGGACTTACGGGCTATTCATGCCCGTGCCACCTTTTGGGTGGTTTAATCTTTATCAATCAATCAATCAGGATAAGGATTTTGAAAGGGACAGGGAGAGGGCGAAGGAATGGTGGCCAACCACTTGGATGGTCGGAGATTGAACGCCGACCTGCATGAAGCGAGACCGTCGCTCTACAAGTGGTTGGGTACCATTCCTTCCCCCCCCCCCCCCAACTCCTTATCCTGGACTTGAGATCCTTCCTAGTGTTGTATAGAGTCGTCAGATTCCTGTGGAACCTCTCCCCCATGTTGGAATCTGTGGAAATTGATTTTAATTTATTTTATTTATTTATTTATTTATATATTCAAGAGTTCTTAAATTCTTGTACAGCCACTAGCACGTATAGCGTTTCGGTAAGTCCTTAATCTTAATTTTTCCCGAAATACGACCCGCCAAATCGGTACTCATTCACTACTGGGTGAACAGAGGCTGCAGTTAGGGATTAGTAGAAGGCATCCATCAGTCTCAGGAGACTATGGAGTTGCGCTCTGGTTGTCGGTCTGAAGTAGCCTCTCCAGGGCACAAAGCCGGGGTAGGTTCATACGGAGTTGAAGTTGTTACCCATGCAGCAGGTCCCCCCTCTCCGCGGCGCCGAAAGTCTCCAGTGGAAAGGCAAACGCCAATACGATTGGTTCCAGCGCCGTCGCGGGAACTGTGAGCTCCGGAGTTGACCTCGAAGTTGGTAAAAGAAGGCACAGCTAGGGACTCCAACCCCAGAGACCGCCGTGGTCGGGGCCGGAGAAGAACCACCTCAGTAAGGGCAAGAACGCCCCCAGCCTCCTGAAGCAGAGCTTGGGCCGCCGCACGAGCCCCAGGAGGTGGACGTCCCGGCGCCCATTAAGTCCTCCATAGCCAGAATACGAACCCAAGCAAAAGCACTCGTGAAACGCTAGGTGAGCGTGTTGCCACTTCCCCACGGCAAAGTGAACGAGCAGATGTGCTGGCTGCTGAGGGCACTGAAGGAGACTATAGCAGGATAGAAGAACAAACAAGTGAATCTGTTCTCTGGTACAATGCGGTTGTAACTGGCAATCCCAATCATTATGGATGAATCTGAATCTGAATAAGGATCTGAAGAACCTTATAGGTAAAAAGAGAGCGTGGTACAAAAGGATTAAGAATGGGGAAGTCAGTTTAGAACAGGAATTCGCACAACTGGTTAGAAATGTTAACAAAGAGATAAGGAAAGCAAAAAGAAACTACGAAGTTCGCATAGCAGAGCAAGCGAAGACAAATCCTAAAGGTTTTTTTCAGTTATATCGAACTAAGACTAGGGAAAGGATAGGTCCATTAAAAACTGAGACAGGTCAAATAACGGATAATGACGAGGAGATGAGTAGTATTTTTAATAAATATTTTATATGTGTATTTACTAAAGAAGAACTTAACAATATGCCTTCAGCCGAACAAGTCTATGTGGGTGGGGACGAGGACAGGTTGACTAGTTTAGCAGTTACCAGGGAGGATGTAATTAAACAAATAGTAAAACTCAAACCAAACAAATCCCCAGGGCCGGATGAAGTGTTTGCCAGGGTGCTTAAAGAATGCAAAGAGGAGCTTTGCGAGCCACTGTCTACCATATTTAATAAATCAATAGAGTTAGGCAGAGTGCCAGAGTTATGGAAGGTAGCTAATGTGATACCAATTTTTAAGAAAGGAGATAGATCACTTGCGTCAAACTGTCGGCCAATTAGCCTAATGGCTATTGTGGGAAAGTTACTTGAATCAATAATTGCAAATACAATTCGTCTTTATCTTGAAAAACATAAATTAATAAATGAGTCGCAACATGGTTTTACAAATGGCCGTTCATGTTTAACAAATTTGCTATCTTTTTATTCCAGCATAGTTGAGGCAGTTGATAGTGGTAAGGATTGTGATGTTGTGTACCTTGACTTTAGCAAAGCTTTTGATACAATGCCACATGAAAGACTGATTAAAAAAATAGAGGTTCATGGGAATGGGGGTGCTATATTAAGTTGGATTAGGGCATGGCTATTCCAAAGGAAACAAAGAGTTAGTATAAATGGGGTTAAGTCAGAGTGGGATAATGTTGTTAGTGGAGTACCTCAGGGCTCTATCCTGGGCCCTCTGTTGTTTATAATATATATAAATGATTTAGATTCAGGTTTGAGTAGCAACATTTGCAAATTTGCAGATGATACAAAAATCGGTTGGGAAATTAACACGAAAGAAGACTCACTATCACTTCAAGTTGATCTAAATAGGGTTTTAAAATGGTCAAAAGATTGGCAGATGCAGTTTAATGCTGATAAATGTAAAGTTCTGATGCTAGGTAATGATGATAGAGTTACAAGATACGAGCTAGATGGTGTTGAGATTGCGAAAGGGATCTGGGAGTTATGATAAGTAAGAATTTAAAACAAAAGGATCAATGCATGAATGTTCGTAATAAGGCAAATAGGACACTGGGATTTATTAATCGAAGCGTTAGTAACAAGACACCTGGTGTGGTTCTTAAGCTATATCTTGCTCTGGTTAGGCCTCATTTAGATTATGCAGTTCAGTTTTGGTCGCCGTACTATAGAATGGATATAAATTCATTTGAACGTGTCCAGCGTAGGATGACAAAGTTAATTCCCCAAATTAGAAATCTTTCATACGAAGAAAGATTAACAAAGCTTAAATTGCATTCACTGGAAAGGCGAAGAGTTAGGGGTGCCATGATAGAGGTTTCAAGTGGATGAATGGACATAACAAAGGGGATATTAATAGGGCATTAAAAGTATCAACACAAGACAGAACACGAAACAATGGGTATAAATTGGATAAGTTTAGATTTAGGAAAGACGGGTAAATACTGGCTCGGTAACAGGGTTGTTGATTTGTGGAACCAATTACCGCGTAACGTGGTGGAGGTGGGGGCCCTCAATTGTTTCAAGCGTGGGTTGGACATGTATATGAGTGGGATTGGCTGGTTATAGATAGGAGCTGCCTCGTATGGGCTAATTGACCTGCAGTTACATTTGTTCTTATGTAACTGCCTCAACTATGTTGCGATAAAATGTTAGCAAATTCGTTAAACATGAACGGCCATTTGTAAAACCATGTTGTGAAATCATTTATTAATTTATGTTTTTCAAGACTGTGAAACTCTTGCTCTTTGCACTAACAATGTTGTTTATAACAGATGTTACAACATTCCTAGTGTCTATTTTGCATGTTAGGTTTTTAAGGGCCTGCCCCGAAATCATCTCAAGATAACCTCAAGATAAGATAACGTCCCCACTTACCGCATTTCTCCAGTCAGATTCGGACCCATTTAATACGACCCTTTGTTTCTTTGTTTCAACCATTGGTGGATTTGTATTAAAAATTTATTCCATGAGCCTGTAGTTTCCTTGCCAGTCTTCCATGTGGTACATTATCAAAGGCTTCAGCACAATCCTTGCATACTACATCCACCGGAAGTCCCTTGTCTGTGAGGCAGGTTATGGGAAAATTCGTTTCAACTTATGAATTTTCGAATTACGACCCGTCTCTGGGAACAGATTAAATTCGTAAGTCGAAGGCCCACTGTAATTATAAAAAGAAGGCACCAAATCAGAGAGACGATGAAGCACCGTCAAAGTGTCAGGATATTCAAAAGATGCTAAATATCAATAAGGATGCCATTGTGAACAAAAGTGCATAAGGCAAATGATATGAAAGGTAGCTGATTCACCAAGGATTTTATCGAGAGACAAATAACCGCAAAGGACAGTCGAGAAGCAAGACGCACATCCTGGAAGTCGGGATATAACCCATGCATAGTGGTATGTATATTCACTTCTTGGCCTACCATCCTCCTTCTATTAAGAAAAGTGTTCTCGTCTTTCTCTTCCTCCGCACTCTACGCATCAGCGACCCTCAGTTTCTGGATTCTGAAATTTTCTGAAACATCTACAAATGTTTCTCTCCCCTTGGTTGCCTCTTACATTTTATCAGCTGTGCCTATTCTCAAGCAAAACGTAATTTCTTTCATCCTAAACCTGCTTCCAACACTATTATCACTGTGCTCTGCCTTCCCTTCATATCTGAACTCAACTTTTACTAATACCTTTCGTCCTCTTGACATAAAGCTCGTCGACATACTAACACACTTCGTAGCAATCTAGTTCACACTGCTCCTCCTGCTTCTAATGCTGCTGGTGTCTACTCTATTTCCTGTTCGTCTTGTCCTCTCCAATACTTTGGCGAAACTGGCTGTACACTTAATGACAGGCTTAAAGAACACAAAAGAAATGTTAAGTCTGCAGACACAAACAATGTTCTCTTCTGCCATGTTAGGGATTCTAATCATCCTGTTGATTGGTCTTCCTCCAAAATAATCTTTCCTGCCTTTACTCTTCACAGACGCCGTCTTGTTGAATTTGCTCTAATACACATGTACCCAACATGAACTTGAGTCCTGGCTTTGTTGCTGTGGACTCTTCCCTTTCACATTACATACTCAAATGTTCTAAACTTTCTAACAAACCTGACCTAACATAAGCCTTCCCTTCCTTTTATGTTTCTTTTTCTTTCTCTTGTTTTCTCTTACGATCCGTTTCTTATTCTTATTATTACATCCTTTTTTTACACCTTACCTTCCGTATCTTTTGCTTTGCTCTTATTTTCCTCTAAGATTTTCATCTCACACTGCGCCCCAAATTTCATTTGGGGCGCAGTGTGGTCACAATGCGACCCAAACGTCTTAAGGTCAGAGCTACTCCACTTGACGGTCATGCTATCGGAAGAAGCAATACTTTAAAGGTCCTGAAGGACGTAACTGGCCTCAAACCCGCTGACATTAGTCAGGAAGGTGAAGATATCGTGCTCTACTTTTCATGTGAAGAGGAGCTAGAAAAACTCCTCACTAACGATGCTATTCTTCGCAAAGAGCACTACCTACATCCTCACTTCCCACGTCAGTTCCTGGCCGGAAGAACTGTTTTTACCAGCAGGACTAGCCGGTGGATCACTGAGCGACCTCAACATCATATCATATCTCTGCCTCACTAGGCTTCTCCTAGTCTTGACTTGAGCACTACGTCGTCCTCAGGATTCATAGACGAACGCCTGACTGGTCCCCTCCTCTTGATGGAGCACGAAACTAGAGGTTCCTCCTTTACTGCCAGGAGCACAAACACAGTACAACCTCCTCTCTCTACCTCTGTTGCTCAAGTGAGGTCAAGAAATCTGCAGCGAGCCTCATACCTTGTCAACAAAATCTTGACATTTCAAGTCAAGTCACTTATTTACATATTTACCCTCTGCCCATGCTCTTAAATTACTCATCAACAATAGCCAAGTATTTAATATATATTCACATGTCTATATTTCCTTTGACCTCTCAGTTGGGTCTGGTTTAGTGAATAACTCTTACATGGGTAGACTCGTTTTTCAGGCTACCTGGGGTCATAACAGTATTTAGATAAAATAAGTGCTTGGAGCATCAAGTGGCAAATGGAATTCAGTGTTAATAAATGACATGTTATGGAATGTGGAATCGAAGAAAATAGACCACACACAACTTACAAATTATGTGGAAAGGAATTAAAGAACTCTAATAAAGAACGAGACCTAGGGGGTGGTTTTAAATAGTAAGCTGTCACCAGAGGAACACAAAGAATATTGTGAAAGGAGCGTATGCGTCGCTTTCCAACTTCAGACTTGCTTTTAATTACAGTGACACCTCGTTACAAATGGGCATTACAAATGCCCCTCTTTACGAACTTTTTGGGGTATGAGCCAAATTTCTTTGTAAAATCTGAATCGGGTTACAAATGTTGCCTCGGGTAACATACTGTAGTTTGTTGATACGCATATGGCCGACCTAGAATGTGGTGGCATGACAACTGCGGCTCAGTTTACCAGTGCCTCCCGCTTAGTGACAATTGCACCTGAATTCTTTGTAAAGAATTTCAGTGTTTTTCGTTTTTTTGGGTATTTGAACACAAAAATAATTATTATATATCTCGCCATGGATCCCAAGAAAGTCAGTGGTAAGGTTCAATCCAAGAAAATAGTTGAGTAGAGGCAGTAAAGAATGTCCCTTCCTCATTAAGAAAATGTGTGAAGTATGGGAAGAACTGCAAAGTTTTGTTGAAAAACTCACCCGGATAAAGCTGTAGCAGGCCGCGTTGCATTGACCTTTTAAATGACAATGTGATGCCTCACTACAGACAAGTATTAAAATGTAGGGAAAAACAAGTGTCTTTAGATAGATTCTTAGAAGACAAGCAAGCAGTGAGCCACAAGCAGGTCCTAGTGGTACTCCTGCAAAACATGCCAGAGAGTGTACCCCAGAGAAGTCCTCACTGCCTGATATTATAATGGAAGGGGACTCCCCTTCCAAACACTAACACCTTTCCTCCTCCACATTTTCCATACACCAACAAGAGTCATCAATAAAGGTAAGCAATAACTTGCACATACTTTAGTACCAAAGATTTGAGTGCATTAGGTATAAAATTTACCTTGAAGTTAATATTTTTGGGAGTGTGGAATGGATTAATTCAATTTACATTATTTCTTATGGAAAAATTTGCTTCGGTTTATGAATTTCTGGGTTACGAGCCGTCTCTGGAATTGGATTAAATATGTAAGCTGAGGTACTGAGGATGGTGAAATACTAAAGAAACAATTCATGACTTTTGTGAGACCAAAATTGGAATATGCAGCAGTTGTATGGTGTCCAAATCTCAAGAAGCACATAAAGAAACTGGAAAAGGTGCAAAGGCATGCTAGAATATGGTTTCCGGAACTGAAAAAGAAGAGTTACAAGGAGAGACTAGAGGCGTTAAACATGCAAAAACTAGAAGATAGAAGAAAAAGAGGTGATAATGATTACCACTTACAAAATACTAACAGGAATCGACCAAATTGACAAAAAGGAATTCCTCTTTTTTCAGTAGTTTCAGAGCATTACACGACAAAGGGTACCGATAAGACCAGTGCACCACGAGCGTAGCTCGCATCCTGTAACTACACTTAAGTAATTACATAATGTTGAGATTGGCCATTTCTACTGCTCTAATTCTTGAATTTTCATGTTCATTTCAAATCATTGTCCGTACACATGTGGGGCCACACTTTCACTTGCTCATGCTCTTGCTTTGACTGCATCTATTCTTTTTAAATATGACTATCATTGTACCAGTCACTTTCCTTTTCTGATGTGTCCTTCTCTCAACCTCACTTGCTCACATTCTCTTCAATGCATATCCTAGTTATTAAACAAACCACTTCCAGCACTGAAAGCCATGCAGGTAACAAAATATTAGGAAAGACACTTGAAAAGATCCATCACTGGATATTTATATGAACAATTCTAATTTTGTACTTTATTACTGTTCTACATCCATCTCTTGCTACTCACAGCAATATCACAAGTACAGTATCATGACTTTTTTCAGCATCACATTTTTTCAAATACCAGAAATGTTAATTTTGAACTAAGAAACTTCATCCCTAAGAGCACAACAAATAAACAATGTACATGTACAGTACTGTATACATACAGACATGATATGTGTATATATTCCAATTGCTGTTAGTGATGGTTGAGAATCATTAACAATTCTCACTTTGTTCCTATGTATACCTGTACTGTACAGTATATACTCCTAATATACTCCCATCACTTCTTGTAGTGCATTTAAGTTATAACTCTTACTGAGGATAACTGCTTTTCCCACACAACGCATCCCATAAGTATGATTGCCAACATTAATTAATATTCTCTGGTTCTATCTGTAGCCAGAGTAAAAATATTTTTTCATCCATATTTTCATATTCCTTGATGAATTTGTTAACATCCAGCCAACTTTTGGGTTTCCAGACTTGTCAGTTCTAATTCTTGTTTTACCTTTACAGTTCGCTATGTTAACTTGAGTGTTTTACTAGCCATGAATATAAATGGGAAGAGTTCCCATTATTGTACTTATGAATGTTATCAAAGTTTGCAAAGATAACTGAAACTTAATGCATTTCTTTGAGCAATATTATTATTATACAGATTTATCCCAGACATTCAATATAGTACAGTACATCTTCCTCATTGAGAACTTATTGGTACGTGACTTATATATATATATATATATTATAAGACACATTTTGAAGTTTACAACATGATAATTATACATTTTACAATTTGATGGTTAGTACATCAAGTGAAATGATCAATTTCTGCAACACTTGCTGCAACAGGTGTTGTTTAACATTTGTAATTTGATTAATATCACAAGTAAAATATTTAACCCTTGCTCATCTTCTAAAGTATTAATACTGTATATTAAGAGAAATAGGTCAACAGTAATTGTAATTAACAATTACCACATTTGTTTCAAGAAAATGTTCAATACTCTTATATTGATAGACTAAGGAAGAGTTAGTAGCATTTACAAAATGCCCCAATACTGTATTAATTTTGAGATCATGTTATACTACAAAATTAATGCTGGCTGTGAAAAGGCAGACCAGAGAAAATATTGACAAATGACTGGTTGAGAGAAACTAATTTGAGAATGTTACTAAGAGACTCGGCTCATGACTCGTGCTGGGGAAACAATTTTCTGGGAATATATTCTGGAGTGATGGCCTTCAACTAACTTAGCTTCATGTGCATGCATGCAGTCAATACTTCAGCAGTACACCAGTTCTGAATAATGCATGCAGTCAATACTTCAGCAGTACACCAGTTCTGAATAATGCATGCAGTCAATACTTCAGCAGTACACCAGTTCTGAATAATCCTTTTACTTTTATGACTATGCAAGCTTAAGAAAATTATCACTGTATGGGAATACAGTGCTCATGGTTTTGCATAATTCTAATAAGAATAAGCTGGGTTGCAATACAAAGAATGAACAGCAATCTGATAATTTCAAGTGCAGAAACAAGGATTATACAAACTTAATGGATCATTAGAGGATAATATATAATCAGGATTCCTGTACAAAATATGAAAGAACTTGTTTATTAAACTTTGTGATTTATTGTTTAATTCTGGTGTGATATAGCATGGCAATAAAACACTGCCACTAACAAGCCATAACTTGCTTTATCAATCACCATTTAACTTACCATATTCTATTCTCTTTAAATGTTTATATTCCACATCATTTTCCTTTAAAATTACATTACAAAATACATTAAATAATATCTTGAGTAAATTTTACTCTATACTTTTAACTTCAATTTGTATTCATATTAACTTTTTTATAAACTGTACATCCTAAGCCATATTCATATTCTCATCAGTTATTATACTAACTCTTCCCAGCGCTCTGTTGTGTGCATCTTCTGATACTGCAGACATTTAGTCTCCTCCAACCATACCCAAAATAATTTATCACTGCAGTATTAAAGTTAATATTCTGCTTATTACATGATGATCAATGGCAACCTGCAATAAAAAACATAGATTCTTGCATTTCAGATGTGAACCAGTAAGCACCTGGACTTGAAATGTTGTATTTATTGGCACTATTCCTCTGGGACAACAGTGACACTGTAACGTTGACCGTTGCGGATCACTACCATGGTGAGGTCTCCTTTACCCTCTAGGAACTTGTATACGTCACGAGAAGAATGAATTTCATGGTTATTGATGTTGGTTATGATGTCTCCTGGCTGCAAGCCCGCTCTGCAACAGTTATTTCCATTATCCTCTTGCACATACAGTATTATTTCTCATTTTTTGTTACGTCTACACAATGCCAAGTAATAAAAACAAACAGATAGGTAAATACCCCAAAAGAGGTCAACAACTTCCAACAGAATACCTGTACTGGCAATAGCCATAAGGAAAAATTATTTTAAGCAATACGGTACATTATTTTTTTCTCTGCAGGGATAATAGGCTTTATAATTCAAAATATTTATATACTGTACAGTACTTACTGGTAAGCTGGAGAGCCAACAACAATTCTCCAGATAAATATTCCATGGGTGACATCAGGAGGAACATTCTGAGGAGCACTGCCTCGGGCTTGAAGCTCCAACAAGATTGACTGTGTAAGGGTTAACATTGTCACACCAAGGTACCGACGCCGATCTGGATAGCTTGATTCTGTTTATTTGCCAACAAAATAAAGTAAATTAAAATTGGTATAGCATATCTAATAAAATTATTTCCATATTTTTAAATCAAAAGGTTTGAAATGAAAGGGATCAAATTTCTTTAACCTCTGTACAGGCAAACCTCAGTTTAAGAGTTTAATTGGTTCCTGGAGACGCCTCGTATTCCGAAAACTCGCATTCCGAAGCTAATTTCCCCATAAGAAATAAAGGGAAATGAATTAATCCGTTCCTGACTACCCCAAAAACCCCACATCAAACTAAATTTTTATACCTAATTCATCTAAATAAACCTACAAAACTATGTTCCAGTTATTACTTACCTTGCTGTTGAATGCTGTAGGCGTATGGAAGATGGTGAGGAGGGGGGAGGAGGAGAGGAGTTACTGTTTGGAAGGGGAGTCCCCTTCCATTATCATATCAGGCAGTGAAGACCTTTCTGGTGTGCTCTCCCTGGGACGTTTTATCTGAGTGCCACTAGGTCCTGGTTGAGGCTCACTGCTCGATTTCCTCACCACAAATCTGTCCAAACCCTGGCTTTCTCACAAATAATGGCCTCCGAAACACTGTCACCCCTTAACTCCTTGTCGTGTATCCAAATTAATAACAACTTTTCCACTTCAAGTATTTGTGGTCTTTGTTTCGTTATTGTTCTGACTCCTTTTGCCACTTTAGCACTCATAATCTCATTTTTCTTCTTAAGTATAGTGCATATTGTTGATGTGGCTTTGTTGTACTGCCTACAAAGTTCAACAACATGTGTACCGTTCTCATGCTTCCGAATGATCTCTTGTTTCTCCTGTATTGTCATCCTCACATGGGCTTTCTGGCCTTTATCCTTACCACTGGCTTTCTTGGGACCCATGGTGAGATATATAATAACAAATTGTATAGTCAAATCACCAAAAATCCAACAAAACACTGAAAATCGGGAGAAGAATTGATGTGGGGTAGTCACTGGGCGCGAGACAATGGTAAACTGAGGGGCGGAGGGGTGGAGGGGCGACGATCACCGAACCACCACGCGCTAGGTCGGCCTGTACGCGTATCAACAAACTCGCGTCCCGAGGTAACCCTCGCCTTCCGAGACATATTTTTCGAGGAAATCCTGCTCGTCTTCCGAAAAACTCGCATACAGGGACACTCGCATTCCGAGGTACCACTGTATAATGTCCGAAGTGTGAATCATTTCGAGATGAATACTTTGAACGTTCAAACTGGGAAAGGTATTTTTCAAGAAAATTTTAAATGTACTCACTCCTAGCAGATGTTAATTTTATAAACAAGAAAAATTACTAAATCATGTAATTAATTTAGGCCCTTTGTTTTGAAGAAGGGTCGCATACAGAACCACTGCTCATCAGCATGCAAAATATAAATGCCTTATTTAAATAGTTGCTAATGGTTAACAGTTCCCATGCATACTCTAGGCTTGGCTTGGCTCTGGTCTTGTGACAAGCTGAAATCCTTAGAGTTGTAACCAAATGCATCACAGTAAAGTAATTATAATTAATTCAGCAACATTCTTCAAGTATTGCAACGAGCAAAAAACCAGCATTGAATGTAATGAAACACCATTTTGTAGGCGAGTCCCAGAGACTCCCCGGAGCTATCCAGGCTGATATTGCTAATGTCAGATATAGGCATCAGTCATGTGTATGGAGTTCTTTGGGCCTACCGAGGACCACGAGCCAAAACTTGGCCCCCCCTCAGAAAGGTGCGAGGAGCAATGGCCTATAGAAACCCCCGTGTGGTTGGAATTATTCTATGTCTGCCATTGACCGGGTCACGCACCCAGAAAGACAGGCGCCCTAAAACAAACCCTATTCTGGTGAAAATTGCTACAAAAAGCCAAACTAGTGGACAGAACTCCCCAAACAGACGAGCAAACGAGCATGACGTTACATGTCGCCATGCAGCTGTTTGCGCAGCTTCCCCCTCCCCGGGAGGGGGAGGAGGGGGCAGGGGGAAGCCCCAGACTCCCGCACCAACAACCCACAGCCCAGATTTGAGACTGGATATCAAAAACGCGAAAAAACGCCGACCGGAGGGAGGGAGGATTGCTGGGGGGGCCTCCAGGTCTCACCCAGAAAATGGCGTTATATTACATTCAACGCTGGTTTTCTGGGGAAAGCCCTATCGCCTCCCCGGAGCTACCTACCAAAAGACGAAAACCAGAGGGACTTACCCAGGAGGCGGTCACTGCTCACTCCTCAACGCGAAGTTGAGACAACTGGCTACAACCGCCGACCCAAAGCAACACAGGCCCGACGAGGCCCAGGAATGTTGATTTGGGAACCAAGTTTCTTGGTTTTGGAAACCAAGACATGTTCCCAAAAACAGCAGCAAGGGCAGCAAACTTATGAAAGTCATGGGCACGGGGATAGACAGCAGGCTGGCTAAACCGAAAAACCCCGCGGACGACCTGGGAGATCCAAACCCTGGAACAGGGAAGAAGGGAAACCGGATCAACCCAAAGCACATCCCTGGCCACAGAGCCCGTGGTGCGCAAATAACGGCGGAGAGCTGCAACTGGACACAACACATGATGCACCCCTGGCCTAATGAACCAAGCATCAACAACCCAAGGACCCCTCTGGAAAGCAGCAGTCCCATTCTTCACCAGAAAAGAAGGAGACGGCTGCAAACGAACAAACCTACCACCAGGACCAAATGAGCAGAAACCCCCTACACCGGAGGAGAGCATGAAGCTTCCCGACCCGACCCATAGAGGCCAATGCCAACAAGAAACGAGCCTTAGAGAAACAGTCCTGAACCGAAGGGGCCACTACAAACCGAGGAGAAGAGAGATAACTGAGTACCCTGTCAAGCGATTAGGACGGCACAAGCAGCGCATGAGCAGGCCGGAGGTGAAACAACGCACGAGACACCTTATGAAATGGTGCAGAAGTAACATCAATACTGAAAGCAAGCTGCAGCGGCGCCGCCAGCACCACACGATAGGAGACAGTATTCGGCATAAGACGATGCTCCTGGAAAAACCAAGAAAGAAAGGATAAGACAACCTTAACCGACAGCAAAGTACAATCAACGAAGCAAAAGAAAGAAACGGAAGAACTGCCACGAGACTTCATACTGCCGCCGAGATGAAGCCCGCAGGTAGGACACCATCAACGAAACCACCTGATCACCATAGAGATGATAGACCCGAGTAAAAAAATACCATACGCAAAGACTCGAGAAGATCGAACCAGCTACATGATGCACAGGTTCGATCTGCTGAAAGAGGCAGAGCCGTGGGAAACCTCTGGGTTCGAACACCGGGCAAGCAGCGCCTGAAACTAAGGCTGGGCCGGCCACCATGGGGCCAAGAGGATTACTCTTCCCTGGTAAGTCTCCAAGCGAGTCAGGACCTGGAGCAACAGCTGAACCGGGGAAAAGAGGTACAGGAGCCCCAACCTCGACCAGTCCTGCCGAAAGGCATCGACGGCCTTGCAGTCAGGGAAGGGCGCCACATATATTGGAAGGCGCCGCAATCATGCCAACGTGATGAGGTCCACCTCCGAGCACCCGAACATCTGGCAGAGCCAACTGAACGAGTCGGCATCGAACGTCTATTCCATCAACAGGGGAACGAACCGAGACAGGCCGTCCGCCAAGATGTTGGGCATCCCCCAAACATGAACTGCCAAGAGAGCCAAACCCCCAACAACTCAGCAGACAAGTCACGTGAAGTGACCAGCGCCAAGGACCGCATCGAACACCCTTGGTTCAGACAATGAACCACCAGTGAGCAGTCTGAATGGAGCCAGATCGTCAATCTGCGGGTGACCCAAACCCTCCGAAGGGAAAACCACACCACTGCGAACTCCCGCACCGTGCAATGGGCTCGACGGAAGGACGGACCCCACTGCCCCAGGCCGGCCTAGTGAGCACTGGTCACAAAGCCCCAGCTGAGAGACGATGCGTCCGTGAACACATCGAGCGAGGGCTCGGGTAGGTGCCAAGGCACTGAACCCTGAAAACCCCAAATAGGAAGCCGGCGATGCAGCAATCGACGCAAAGCCCCCGGAGGTCGAACCCAGCGATCACAAGAGGCGGAAGGGACATCCCCCAAAGGAACCAAAACAGGCGACGCAGCCAAACCCGACCCGGCGGGTAGACCAACATCGCAAAATTCAGGCTCCCGCACGGACCCTCGAGCAACCTCCGGGAGACCCGGGAGCCATCCAGAAAACGACAAAGGCGGGATCGCAGGCGAATCAAAGATTCCGGAGGGAGAGACAAGGAAGCGGTTCAAGAGTCCCAAACAAGATCCAGCCAAGTCCAAACCTGGGAGGGGACCAGATGGGACTTTCCCCAGTTCACCAAGAACCCGAACCTGGCGAGCTGGGGAAAACCAAATTCCTGGAGAACAGACAGGTGGACCAGCTGGGAGCCCAGACCAGCTAGTCATCGAGGTTTTGTAATGTTTTTTGTTGGACTGGCAATGCATTTCCATTTACAACATTGTGCCTATGGGAAATATCGTTCCAAGTAAATGCGTTTTGAACACCTCTTCAGAACATAATCAATTTGTAGTTTGGGAACTCCTTGTACACCAATTGCACATTTAGCATTCTTCCTGGCACAGCTCACAGGAAATGTCTTGCAACTCACTCCTTTGATGCAATTATGTTTTGGAATGTTGACCCGTCATGGATTAATACACTGGTAGGAAAAACTAAATCTAGATATGTATGACATGAATCTTAGGTCACTAACACACAGTACCCATATCACAGAGCAAGATATTACAAAACAATAGCACAATTTGTTCAGAGTTCTTGGTTAACTCCAATAAATTCACATAATAGTTATTATTACCATATTAACATCACTGATATGCAGATGAAGAGTCACAATAATGCGGCTCAAGAATGTTGACCAAACCACACACTAGAAATTGAAGAGACGACGACGTTTCGGTCGGTCCTGGAACATTATCAAGTCGATTGTGATGAGACAAATAAGGCATCACATACACGGGAAGATGCAAGAAGTAAGGAAAGACACAAGAAGCAAGAAAGAGGTGAGGAGGAAGAAATCTTGGAGGAAGGAAAAAGTAAGGCAAAAGATAGGGATAATAAAGAGAATGAAGGGGTAATAAAGACAATAAAGAGGGAAATAATTTTTTACTTTCTCTTTCGTTTCCATTTACTTCTTTTTATTACCCCCCTTCATACCCTGTAGTATCACCTTCATACACCTTATTACCCCTATCTTTCACCTTGCTTTTACCTTCTTCCAAGATTTCCTCCTCCTCCTCACCTCTTTCTTGTCTTACTTATGCCCGTGCCTTTCTCGTCTCTTCACAATCGACTTGATAATGGTCCAAGACGGACCGAAACGTCGTCATCTCTTCAATTTCTAGTGTGTGGTTTGATCAACATCACTGATAAACAAATTGGGCAATAATTATCAATTGTCAAATGATGATAACTACAGTGGTTAGGGTGATCAACAAATGACAATGACCACATGATGAGGGTTAACTAAACAGTAACTATAAATAATAAGATAACCACACTTACCAAACTCAGATTTTTTCTTTTCAGACTTGATAATGAAGTCTTTAGCATAATCAATGGGGATGGCAAAAGAAATACCAGCTGTGACTGTCATGGAGTTAATGCCAATGACTTCACCATCCATGTTGATAAGTGGGCCACCTGAGTTACCAAACTATGTGAAAAGGAAAATAAAACTTTAGAATGCAAAAAGCAAGATATATATATATGCATAAACAACTAAAAGGAGACTTTAGGAGTGAACCAATACTAGTATTTTGAAGCTGTATTTATCAGAGCTTTCATTAATAGGAACTATTAAGATGCAAAGATCAGAACTCTCTCCACTAACTCAGAGACAACATACAAAATGTATGTGTAATTACATAATTGTAGTTACAGGATGAGAGCCATGCTTGTGATGTCCCGTCTCATTCTGGTGGCTCGTGGAGTATAATATGTGCACCATATATACACACAGAAATCACAATAGCGTTAGACATCAAATGAACAAATCCACAAGGACCGTGCACGATTACAAACATAATCGGGATTACAAACAAACGAAGGTTCAAACTTAGGTTCAAACTCTCATCACGGCCCTTGTGGATAAGTTCATGTGCACCATATTATATTCTTTTAACAATAAAACAATAACAATAAAAATAAACAATATTTAACAATAAAAGAAAATTGTAGAACTGTAATGTCTAACATTACTCACCGTAATAGCAGCATCTGTTTGTATATACTGTATATCTTTTCCTCTCAAACCAAGCTCTTTACTGCCACGACCAACAGAAGAAACCACTCCGGCAGTAATAGTGTTGGACAGAGACAATGGAGATCCTAAAGCTGCAACAAATTCCCCTGGTCTCACATTACTTGATGTTCCCATTGTTATTGGAGTGAGATTGTTCTAAAAGAAAAATACAAACCATATATTAAAACACTTCAAAGTTAAATATGTGTTTAATATAATGAAATACAGTACCTCTTTCTGATGGGTCTTTGATGGCTTCTTAATGCTTGCTGCCTGGCAAGCTCCACCCAATTCAATAACCACAAGGTCCTTGCAAGACATATAAGCCTAAAGGGAACCAAAGATCAAAACCTACTCCCCCACCTTCAAAAAAAGGCACAAGGAGCAGGGAATCGTAAACTCACTCAAACGAAAAAAAACGGTGTTGAATGAAATGAAACGCCATTTTCTGGATGTGCCGCAGAGGCTCTCTGGAGCTATCAGGCTAATATGTGATTTATTAGTCTCGGGCATTATTCAAAGGAGTACCGCCTACCAGGGGACCCTCAGCTAGAACCTGGCCCCCCTCAGAGAGGCAAGGGAGCAATGGCCTCTGGAAAAGCCCATGTAGTTGCGGATATTCCTTGTTTGCCATCGATCGGGGTCATGCACCCAGAAAGATAGGCATTACAAAACAAACCCCACTTAGTAAGAAAATTGCAACCAAAGATCGAACAGGGAGGTAGAACTCCCCAATCATCCACGGAAACAAGCAAACGTCACACACCGCCACACCGCTGCCGCGCCGCTCGTCCGCGCAGTTCCCTGTGCCGGCTGCTCCAACCCCCCACTTAGGAGTCTAAGCATCAAAAGAAAACAAAAACACCAACAGAAGGAGGAAGGGTGCCAGGGAGCCTCTGGAACTCACCCAGAAAATGGCGTTTCATTACATGCAACGCTGGTCCTGTGTGAGGAGCTCCTTTGACTCCCCAGAGCTACATAACCAAAAATAAGTAAACGAGGGACATACCCGAGAGACGGCTGCACTACATGCATCAACTCGAAGACGAGACAACAGGCTGCAACCTGTTACCAAATGCCACACACGAACAACTGTGACCAGGAACGTGCACCACAGAACAGGCGGCCAGGACCCACTTCAACCTCCAAGCCCCGTGCCTAAATGGCAGTGCAAGACAAGACCCCCAAACACGGTAGTCATGGCAGCATACTGACAAACAGCAAGGGCACAAAGGTATCCATATCAGCCATATCCATGGCTGATATGGATACCCTAACTATTTTGCATCAGTCGATGTGGGTGGAGTTCTAGGCCTACCGGGGACCATGAGCCAGAACCTGGTCCTCCTCACATAGGCACTGGGAGCAATGGCCCATAGATATGCACATGTAATTTGGAGCATTATATATCTGCCATTGACTGAAACAGGCAACCAGAAAGGTAAGCGCCACAAAACAAACCCCTATTCTGGTTAACAACGAAAATCAGCAAACGAGTGGACAGAACTCCCCAAAAGAAAAACAAGCAAACAAGCATGACGTCACACGAGCCGCGCTGCATGTCTGCGCAGCTTCCCCCTCCCCCAGGAGGGGGAAGGGGGAACCCCAGATCCTTTTGCCGGCGATCCATGGCCCAGTTCTGAGGCTGGATATCAAAAACCGCGAAAAAACGCCGACCGGAGGGAGGGAGGGTTGCCGGGGAGCCTCTGGGACTCACCCAGAAAATGGCGTTTCATTACATTTAACCCTGGTTTTCTGAGGAGAGCCCCAATGGCTTCCCGGAGCTACTTCACCAAAGACAACAAAAGAAAAAAGGGGACTTACCCGGGAGGTGGTCGGTGCTCCACTCCTCAACTCGAAGTCGAGACAACGGGCTGCAACCGCCGACCCAAAGCAACACAGGCCCGACTGGGCCCCGTAACGTTCACGAGGTACCATGCAGCCAGGACCCTGTTCGACCTCCAAAAACCCCGTGCCAGAAAGTCAGCCCAAGACATATTGCCAAAGACGGCAGCAAGAGCAGCAAACTTACGAACATCATGGGCACGGGAATAAACCGCAGGCTGGCTGGATTTAATTACCTTGCAGACAACCCAAGAGACCCGAACCCGCAAACAGAGAAGAAGGGAAACCGGATCAAAACCCAAAGTGCGTCCCCGGACACAGAAGCCGTGGTGCGCCTGTTTTTCGTTACAGTTTTAAGGGGACACGATCCGTCATACCTGTTTTGGGTTGCAGTTGTTAAGGTTGGTGGTTGAAGGAGGAAAGTGCACAACTCCCTGGTGGTGTGCAGGCGTAACTAAAGTGAGAACTGCTTCACCACAGAGTGGTTCTTGAATCTTGAGGCTTCGCCATCCTGCTTTCTATGATCCGTTAGCATTGCTGTAGTCTGTTTTGATTTGCCCTCCTTTCAGTGTGATCTACAATTCCTGGCTCCTACCACCTCTTTAGAAAGAACCAGGTTTTGGCCTCTGGTCCATGGTAGGTGCATTTATATCTCACAAGGGTCTCATGTGGATTGAATTGAGTGGAGCTTGCCAAACAGTAAGCACCAAGAAGCCATCATAGGAACCCTCCCAGAAAATATTATTTACTTATTTCAGATGACAGCCCAGTAAATTTTATAAATCTTTATCTTAATGCTACAACTTTGATACATATACAAAATAGGAATAGAACAAAAATACAGCTTAAGAAAGAAAAAGTGTCTCAGTGCACCCTCGTGTGGAAATCCAGGATCTCACCAAGTTCTTATGCTTCACAGTGAATTTTGTATCCACCAAACTAATGCATCTTGCAACAAATGCATATATTGTACCATCATTAACTAAAAAATCCATGAGCAATACTTACA
Source organism: Procambarus clarkii (assembly GCF_040958095.1). Classification (NCBI taxonomy): domain Eukaryota; kingdom Metazoa; phylum Arthropoda; class Malacostraca; order Decapoda; family Cambaridae; genus Procambarus; species Procambarus clarkii. The sequence goes on along the minus strand of NC_091220.1, from coordinate 11,401,950 downwards.
CACTTGATTCTAATCAAAGCTAAATCTGAGAGAGCATCAATATTTTCCACAACGCCCTCATATTCAGAGCCATTCTGCAGCCGTACCTGTAAAAATACAGTAATTACATTTAGATGTGACATGGAATGATAAAAAAAAGTGTTGGATGTAATGAAATGCCATTTTCTGGGTGAGATCCGGAGGCTCCCCAGAGCTATCCAGGTTGATATGTATATACAGTGGAACCCTGATTAACGAATTTAATCCATTCCGGCATCTAGCTCGTCATGTGAAATGCTCGTCTTTCAAAACGAATTTCCCCATTTAAAATAATGAAAATAAAATTAATCCGTTCTACCGCTGAAAAAATCAATATGATATTCAATTTTTTAAATAATGGAGCAGCCTACTTGACATACACTGAACAAACCTTTATGACATTTTGCCTATTTTTCAGATTTGTACAATTTTTTTTTTATTTTTCATTTTTTATAGAAAAAGGTTTGTTCAGTGTATGTCAGGTAGACTGCTCCAATTTTGTATAAAAAAGAAAAATTAAAAAAAAAAATTGAACAAATTTGAAAAAAGGAGAAATGTCATAAAGGTTCGTTCAGTATTTGTCAGGTAGGATACTCCATTATGACATTTTTCCTGTTTTCAACTTTGTTCAATTTGTTTTGTATTTGTCATATTTTTTATTAATAATGGAGCAGCCTACCTGACAATTACTGAATGAACCTTTGTCATTTTTTTTTCAAATTGTTTCATTTTGTTTATTTTTCATTTTTTTTTATTTTTCATTTTTTTAGAAAGTGTAGCAGCGTACCTGACATTCACTGAAAGAACATTTTTGACTTGTTCATTTTTCAAATATTTTCGATTTTCTTTTCTAATTTTGTCTAAAAAACAAAAATCAATGCTTTGCAACATTACAGCAGTCACCCCTTTACATCCCAGCATCATTAGCATCTTTAAAACAAAACAAAAAACAGTCATTTGCATCGTCGGAGGTGTCCGAGAATTTGCGAGAACCAGTGAGAATGCATCATGTGGTTTTCTCGTTAATCAAACGAACGCTCGCCAATCGAGAAAAATTCTCACCAATCGGCGCGCTCATTATTCAAAATGCTCGTAAATTGGGGCGCTCCTCACTCGAGGTTCCACTGTCTCTGGAATCAGTCAATGTGTATGGAGTTTTTGCATACCAGGGACCGAGCTAGAACCTGGCCCCCTCAGAGAGGCACTAGGAGCAATGGCCTATAGAAACCCTCGATGTGGTTGGGAGCATTCTATGTCTGCCATCGCCCGGGTCTAGCACCTAGAAAGATAGGCACCCCAAAACAAACCCCTATTCTGGTGAAAATGTTGCTACCGAAAGCCGAACGAGTGGTCAGAACTCCCCAAACAAAAATTAGCAAACGAGCATGACGTCATCACGTTGAAGCGCCGCTATCTGCGCAACCCCCTCCCCTTCCTGGGAGGGGGGAAGGGGGGAGCTCCAGACCCTCGCACCGGCGATCCACCCTTCAGTTCTTAGGCTGGATGTCAAAATACTGTACTGAAAAACACCGCCAACTGGAGGGAGGAAGGGTACCGGGGAGCCTCCGGGTCTCACCCAGAAAATGGCGTTTCATTACATTCAACGCTGGTTTTCTGGGGAAAGCCTCGTTGGCTCCCCAGAGCTACTTCACCTAAGATAAGGGAAAAGAGGGAAGGATCCAGGAGGCGAATGCCACGCACCCAAAATTCAAAATCAAGACCAATTGGTAAAACCGAATGACCCTGTGGACGACCCTAGAGACCCGAACCCTGGAACAGGAAGGAGGGGAACCCGGGCAACCCAAAGCGCATCCACGGCGACAGAGGCCATAACGTGCAGATAACAGCACAAAGCCGCAACCGAACAACACATGATGCACCCCTGGCCTGACCCACCAAGCATCAACAACCCAATAGCCCAATAGGGTCTAGAATCTGTACACCAGTTGATTGATAGTGAGACCAAAGAGCCAAAGCTCAATCCCTGCAAGCACAACTAGGTGAGTAGACAAAGAAAGGAATCTAGGGGTGGTTCTAGATAGAAAACTGTCACCTGAGGACCACATTAAGAACATTGTGCGAGGAGCCTATGCTACACTTTCTAACTTCAGAATTGCTTTTAAATACATGGATGGAGAAATACTAAAGAAATTGTTCACGACTTTTGTTAGACCAAAGCTGGAATATGCAGCGGTTGTATGGTGCCCATATCTTAAAAAGCACATCAACAAACTGGAAAAGGTGCAAGACATGCCACTAAGTGACTCCCAGAACTGAAGGACAAGAGCTACGAAGAGAGGTTAGAGGCATTAAATATGCAAAAACTAGAAGATAGAAGAAAAAGAGGCGATATGATCACTACGTTCAAAATAGTAACAGGAATTGATAAAATTGATAGAGAAGAATTCTTGAGACCCAGAACTTCAAGAACAAGACGTCATAGATTTAAACTAACGAAACAAAGCTGCCGGTTCTTTGTTCACAAGAAAATTCACTTTTGTAAACAGAGTGGTAGACGGTTGGAACAAGTTAGGTGAGAAGGTGGTGGAGGCCAAAACCGTCAGTAATTTCAAAGCGTTATATGACAAAGAGTGCTGGGTAGATGGGACACCACGAGCGTAGCACTCATCCTGTAACTACACTTAGGTAATCACTTAGGTAATTACACAAGTGTAATAGTCAATACAGTAAAATCTAGATCATCTACTGTGAAAAGTGGGCTCAGTGAAAAGCACAGATCTACTGTGAAAACCTTGGCCAAGGAAGAGGGACCTGTTAGGCAGTACTTGCTCCGGTACTTTATCTCATTCTCACATCAGACATAGACAAGGATACAAACTACAGTACTTTATCATCACTTGCAAATGACACTACGATTTTCATGCAAGTAGACAATATAGAGGACACGACAAACCTCCAGTCTGATATAAATAGGGTCTTTCAATGGGTAACATAATATGAAGTTTAATGAAAATTTGGGTGGGGTAAATGAGCGTGAGCTGGAACAAAATATGTTTTTGGTTATTTTTTTATCTACTTTGTGGGAGTTCTATGGCCATTTTCGAGTCTGCTGGTATAGCTTGTAGCTAGCTGCAATCTGCTTTGTCTCACCCACTTTCTGGGTGCCTTCCCTGATGGTGGCATATGCAAAATGGATGTCTGCTCCCTGCATCTCTGGGAGGGGACAAGGTTCTGATTCGTGGTCCCCGGTAAGCCTGAAAACTCCACAACTGATGCTGTCCTTACTGTTAGGCAATACACACAACACAAATTATAGCTCCAGGGTACTACAAGGGGCTACCCCCAGAAACAAAATTCAGCTTGGTATTGTTTCACAATTATTTTCTTTTTCTAACCTTTTGTTCAAAACTCATACAGTACTGTATTTTTATTTTAAAAAGTTATAGCCTCATTTAAAAGAAAAATCTAGAATTAAGTAGTATCTTGACAACCTTACCACAACAATGCTCGATCTTGGCCTGTTGGAGACAACATGTGCATTCGTAAGAATAAGCCCATCTTCTGACACAATAAATCCAGATCCATTGGATATTGTTTGAATTCGTGTGCCAGTATATCTCCTGTAAAAGAATATGATTTATATTTATTGAAATGAGAAACAATCAGAAGGAGCAAGTTCAGGAGAATTAAAAATACAATAGTGTACACTTAACAGTTTTGCATACTGATGACATTAAAACGCATCATTCCTACTTCAACAGCAAACGAGCCAATGACACTAAAATCAGTCATCCAATTGCTATACATAAACATAGCATAACACTAAAATCAGTCATCCAATTGCTATACATAAACATTCCTATTTCATCACTATTGTACATACACTTTTAAACACACACTTTTGTTTATGTATCTATTCTCTAGCCCCTGGGGTGCGCACCTGTTAACTACTGCACTGCGCCACCCGACATTACTTGAGGTAGGCATTGTGCAAGCCAAGAAAATGCAATTTTAAGATGTCATAAGATTCAAAACGAGCACGCGGTGGGTTGGGTACGAGATGGACGCCTGGGACCTCCAGTGAGAAACTGAAGTCTTGAAAATGTTCAAGACTTCCCTACTTAAGGATGACGGTCATCCTTTCTGCCTTCACCATGCTGCTTGTTAGGTCAGTGACACCTGCAACCCAACATGTCATGTGGGACTTGTTACCCCCCATGTGCTCACGGTCACCCATTCTTCTGTGGACGTCTAGAAGTTTCAAGCAGCACGTGCTTTGTATCACCGATTTTTGGTCCTGCATTGCTCTAGGATGCGTGCCTGGCCGATTGCCCTGGAGCTGCCCCGTTTGAGTTTTAGGGACTTGGAGGTGTTGGTCATTTTGACCTTGGTTCCATCCGCAGCATTTTTTCCTTCCCCAGTTGGTCTGGCTCTCTCTTCTTCTCCCCCCCCCTGCATCCGGCTCTGAAGTATCTGAGGGTTTCAGAATTGAGGATGGGTTTAGCTTGGGATGAGGCTTGGGTGGCTCTGGAGGTTGCCCCTTCAGATGCGAGTGTGGAGGTAATTGAACCTCTCTTTCCCACTGAGGGTTCCGCATCTTCCCAGCCAACTTCCTTGTTCGAGGCCTTTCCCCTGGACTCCGCCTTTTTTTCTCAGGAGGTGGGTGTGGATGAGGGCTCTGCCATTGCAGAATCAACGGTTCCTGGGGCTCGAGGATAGTCCCAGTGAAGCTCTTGGGGCTCCTTTTGACCCTGCTTGGGCCCTTGTGCCTTCTGAGCAGGGTCTGCGTCTGCTCAGCAGGGTAAGGGGTTATCGTATCTCCCTTTATGAATTTGAATTAGGTGGGGCTCCCCCCAGAGTTTGTTTCCAGGTGCCTTTGGGCTCCCCTGGATTCATCTTCCTGGAGGTTTTCTTCCTCTCGGATTTCCCCTACGGAGGCTTGGGAGGCTCTCGGTGCTTATTTCGTGTGACCCGACTTACACCTTGGTGATGGAACCAGCGTCTTTTGAGTTCGGTTGTTCTTCCCATTATTTGTGCGTTACGAGGTTCTAGAGTCTTCCTGGCTGGCAGACAGTCTGTTGTTTTCACTTGGAGCTTGGTGCAGCTTTTATCGTACCTGCATGCTTGAGTGGAGGGAGGTGTCCTCAGAGTTGCAGATATTTGGGGGGGGGGGCTCTCTGGAGTTCCTCAATGAGTGCCTCTTTGCTCCTGCACTTCCTCATGATGTGGGTCTGTTGCAGCTGCATTCTCAGGCTCCCTTTCTTTCGGCTGCCTTAGTGGCTGACAACCTACGGGCTTGTGCTCACTTGGCCTCTGTCATGAGATTCTTCAGTCTTCTGGAGCTGTCTTTGGATTGGCTTTCAGGAGATGTGGGATCGCTTGGTAGGGGGCCCTCTGACGAGGTTTTGTCTTGGCTGCTTCAGCATCGTCTGCTCTGCAGAAGTTGTATGCGTCGATCCTCTGAGAGACACTTATCAGGTTTTTCCACTCCTGTCTCGTGTGTTGGCAGGCTGTTCTGGCTCTCCCTTTCATTTCAGCTTGGGCCTCTGGCTCTTCTTTCGGCCTCTCTGTTATGTCCTCTGCTGTTTATGGAGGACAGTGTGATTCAGTTTTTGTCAGCCACTTCAGCTAATTGGCATCCTATTTCTGACTTGTTGTGTGTCCAGGATGGTCAGTCCTAGCCCTCTCGGAAGGGATGGGCCGGGCCACGAAGCCCGCAAATTCCGAGTCCCTGAAACCCAAGCAGGGCAGCTCTGTGGCTTCCATCTGGACAACCAACCTGGCCTGTTGCAATAAAGATCATGCAATGTGGCTGCTACCTGATCATCAGATAAGGGATGAGTTAATTGGAGCATAAGCGGGGAACAAGTCCCGCAGGTGTCCCTGACCCAACAGGAAACATGGCAGAGGGAGCATGGAAGATCTTCACCCAGAGGCAGGGGCGACAAACAACCCTCAAATTCGCACAAAGCAAGAGTTGGCACAGAAGAGTATGCACAGTACAACCGAGCCCACAGGTTTCCACGGTCTGCAGGGTGAATGAGCCATACAGGAAGCCAGGCACTGGAGACAGCTAAACCGGTACACCCTGTCGTAAGCAGGCAAACCGACTGCAAGTAGCAGCCGTGAAACATTGGGGGCAACAAATGAGGACTACCACCACACCCTAGGTCAAGACTAATGAGGAGCTAAGCAGCCCTCCACTGCAAAAACAGGCTTAAATGTTGGAAGTGAAACACACAAAGTACCCCAAACCCCACGAGTTAGCAAATTAGCAACCGAGAGAAACGTTGCCCACCGTGTGATAGCTTATGCAGGCTGTGCTAGCCGCACTGCACGCCATCAGCAAACAAACACTTCCCTATCTGGGGCACAGCTGAAATGGCAAGACCCCTGACACATACCAAGGGCAAGGACAACCACAAGCGAGGAAGCCCCCTAATGAGGAGTGATTCCCATATGCCCCAGGGAAGATAACCCCTGACCAGGCAAGGGCAGTACTCACGGAACACCTAAGGAAGTTGTCCCTAGACACTTGCAGCTCCGGTATCCTGAACCGGAGCAGCACTTGTGTAGCTTGTACTGTACTACACTGTACTTGTGGTGGCCAGCACACACCACAAGTGCAGGAACGCCTTGAGGCAAAAATCCTATTAAAGAAATCGGGGCCTGAGGTGATGTTCGGCCGCCAGCACCATCAGTCAAGAACTGGATTGGTGGGTTTCAGCTCACTCGGGCCAGCTACCCCTCCCCTCGTGGGGGAGGGTGGCACTAATGAGCGGCTAGTTGCCCCTGCTCATAGTAATTGATAAGCATTGTTTGTTTTCTTTCTGGGGGAGTGGGGGGAGTGAATGATTGTATAACACATGTAATGATACTATTGATGTAGATTCAGATAAGAATCCTAAATAACAGGAATCAAAAACATTTGACTACCAACATAAATAAACATTACCCATATGGTTATGAACACCCTCAATGAACATACATGCAAATTTCAAGAAAATGTGGGGAAATACTACATAATTTTTATTATTATAACATACCTTCTATTGTCTTTAATATCAATGTAAACAACTTTGTCTGACACTTTTTCAACAGCATCTGCTATGAAGTTGTAAATTTGTCTCTTGCTAACAGACGGTGGCGGTTGATTAACACTGTCCTCGGTTTCTGGTGCCGCAATGAAAGAAAACGGACTTGCTGCACACACAGATGGGACTCCTTGTTTTAGTTCATAAATTTTTGCTTTTTCATACACACCCTTAATTGTAGCACCAATGAATAATCCAGCCCCTAAACCCAGAGCTGTTCTTATATACGATACTTTTGACTGTGAATAATGGTCTCTGTCACCATCAGGATTTAATGGAGAGAATACTCCACTACTCTTTGTCTCGGAGTGAGCTCTACAGAGGACACATGATGTTGAAAGTCGGTGATGAAAGGCTCGCTGGCCAGCTAACCATGACCTCTCCCAAGCCCAGACAGACTTGTAGCGCAAACCTGGAATGAAATTTTAATGAAATCGGATTAAAGGAAGACTGGAAGTTTTTGTATGTAATACACTACAAATCATGTAAATAATGTAATGCATCTTACAGAAAGATGGCAAATTATATTCTCTATATCAAATTTGAAAAAAAATATTATTATTTAATTTGTAAATGTTCCTTACACACATTACACAATAGGATTTGTCCATTATTAACACAATATGGGTTGGGTAAGGTTGAGGCAGGTCAGGTGTAAACTTACATGCAAACATGGACATCAAGGTACAGAATACTTTTTCCAGCATAATTTAACTTCAGTGACTCAAAGATCAGTCTTTTGTCAGCATAATTTTGTATTGTTGCCACCAGCATTAGCTAATTTATTGTGCACCCCATACTTTATAGTTTTTTGTACACACCATACTCATCTTGTTGAGAAGTAGCACAGGATAAAATGTTAATATTCCATACAATTAAAAAAGTTATTGATGTAAATAGTGCCTTAATATGTATATTGAAGTAAAATTTGCATTCAACATAACCACCATGATATAAGTTGATAGTAGTGATTACAATGGTGAGGTTGTATGGCTTAGGCACATACACTGGGAGAGTGGGTAGCACAAGGTACGGTGTGGGTTTGAAGCTCTAGGTAGCAAACTATGAAGATGAAATTAGGTATTTTTGGTTTTACTTTTGAATAAGGCATAAGTTGGACAGCTTTTTAATTTGTTAGGGAGTAAGTTCCATAGACTAGGTCTCTTTATTTGCATAGTGTGTTTGCACACATTTAGTTCGACTCTGGGAATATCAAAGATTTTTTTCTGGTGTTGTGATTATGGATTATATTACATCTGTCAAGAAAGAGTTTCAGATTAAGATTTGCATTCAGGAACAAGGTGTTGTACATGTAAATGGTACAAGAGAATGTGTGGAGTGAGTTTATGTTTAGCATGTTTGGAGATTTAAACAGAGCGATACTTTTTAGTATTGATTTTGAATGATGTAAAAGTTGGACAGCTTTTCAATTCAATAGGGAGTGAGTTCCATAAACTGGGTCCCTTTATTTGCATAGAGTGTTTACACAAATTAAGTTTAACTCTGGGGATATCGAAGAGATATTTATTTCTGGTGTGGTGATAATGGGTCCTATTACATCTGTCCAGGAAGAGTTTCAGACAAGGATTTGCATTTAAGAATAGGGTTTTGTAAATGTAGTTGACACAAGAGAATTTGTGGAGTGAGATTATGTTTAGCATGTTTAGGGAGTTAAACAAGGGGGCTGTGTGTTGTCTGAAAGCAGAATTTGATATTATTCTGATAGCAGATTTTTGCTGGGTGATGATGGACTTGAGGTGGTTGAACCCCATGCACAGATACCATAGTTGAGATAGGGATAGATTAGTGCATAATATAGAGAGATGAGAGCAGAGTTAGGAACATAATATCTGATTTTGGAGAGTATACCAACTGTTTTAGAGACTTTCTTAGTTATGTGTTGTATGTGGGTACTGAAGTTGAGTCTCTTGTCTAGGAATAGGCCAAGAAACTTTCCATCATATTTATTGCTAATGTTTACATTGTCAATCTGAAGCTGAATTGCATTTGTAGATTTGCTTCCAAATAGGATGTAGTAGGTCTTTTCTATGTTAAGTGTTAGTTTGTTGGTTGACATCCATAAGTGGACTTTTTTTAGTTCATTATTAACATCATCATTTAGTGTATGTGGGTTGGGGTTGGAGTAAATGAGGGTAGTATCATCAGCAAACAAAATAGGTTTCAGAATGTTAGAGACATTAGGCAGATCATTAATGTATATAAGAAATAGTAGGGGTCCCAAGATGCTGCCCTGAGGCACTCCAACGGTTATTGGTAGAATGGGAGAGATTATATTATTGATGGCTACACATTGGTGTCTATCACGAAGATAGGATTGGATATAGTCCAGTGCATGGCCTCGGATTCCATAATGATGGAGTTTACATAAGAGGTAATCGTGATTAACAGTATCAAAGGCCTTTCTCAGGTCAATGAAGAGTCCAATTGAAAACTCATTTTTGTCAAGGGCAGAGTAAAAATAGAAAAGGGCAGAATATAAAAATAGAAAAGGGGGGAACATGGCAGAAAAACAGCAACAATACAATTTGGTCGACAAACAGCATTGTTTAAAAATAGCAGACATGGGTTGACAATATAGGGGTAAGGTAGTGCTTAGTTTTTATCTTAAGCACTAGCTCATTAACTCCCTGTAACCTACCTTACCCCTTACTACCTTACACTTAGGTAATTACAATACAATACAATACAATTTTATTTAGGTAAGGTACATACATACAATAAATATTTACAAGGATTGATTAACTTATAGGTATAGCTAGTACATACAATGCCTAAAGCCACTATTACGCAGAGCGTTTCGGGCATGATAAACTTAAATGACAAGCTTAATACTAATTGAGCATAATGAGTAGAATGAAAACAAGAAATGAAAACATAGATGAAAAAGCAGCACAAATACAATTATGTCGACAAACAGCGCTCTTTAAAGAAAAAAACAGACATTGGTTGACAATAGAAGTGTAAGGTAGGTTACAGGGAATTTATTAGGTATAGCTTCGCTTTTAACTTAAACTGGTTGAGAGAGGTACAGTCTTTAACATGGTTGGGAAGGTCATTCCACATTCTGGGCCCCTTGATTTGTAGAGCATTTCTAGTTTGATTAAGTCGTACTCTAGGAATATCAAAACTGTATTTATTTCTGGTGTGATGCTCATGGGTTCTGATACAACCTTCTATGAAGCTTTTGAGATCAGGATTGGCATTATAGTTTAGCATTTTATATATGTATAATACACATGAGAGAATGTGCAGTGACTTAATGTCTAACATATTCAGAGATTTAAGTAGGGGTACCGAGTGGTGTCTGGGGCCAGAATTGGATATTGTCCTAATAGCAGCTTTGTGTTGAGTAATTAGAGGACGTAAGTGATTTTGGGTAGTAGAGCCCCAAGCACAAATACCATAGTTGAGATATGGATAGATAAGGGAGTAATAGAGAGTCACCAGGGCAGGGCGTGGTACATAATATCTGATCTTAGAAAGAATGCCCACAGTTTTTGAAACTTTTTTTGATATGTTTAGAATGTGTCCCTGGAAATTAAGCTTGTGGTCAATGAGAATGCCAAGGAATTTGCCATCTAATTTGTTACAAATTTGGGTATTGTTTATTTTGAGATTTATTTGATTAGAGGATTTATTGCCAAACAGAATATAAAAGGTTTTGTCAATGTTAAGGGTGAGTTTGTTGGCAGTTAGCCACAGATGGACTTTATTTAGCTCAGTATTTACTGTGGCATTTAGAGCAAGGGGATCAGGACTGGAGTAAATGAAGGTTGTGTCGTCAGCAAATAGAATTGGTTTGAGGTGTTGGGAGGCATTTGGAAGGTCATTAATGTAGATGAGAAAGAGGAGAGGGCCAAGTATGCTGCCCTGGGGAACACCAATGTTGATGGGTAGGGTGGGAGAAATTGTATTATTCACAGAAACATATTGGAGCCTGTCAGTAAGGTAGGATTTGAGGTATTGTAGGGAGTGTCCTCTGACTCCATAATGATGTAATTTAAGAAGAAGGTTTTGGTGGTTGACAGTGTCAAAAGCTTTACGCAGGTCCACAAACAACCCAACAGAGAACTCATTTTTATCAAGAGCTGTATGAATCGAGTTAAGCATACTAATAAGTGCATCGTTAGTGCTTTTTTTGGGTCTGAAGCCATATTGGCAAGGGCTAAGTATATTGAGTTTGGCTAGATATGAGTAAAGCTGCTTATAGATTAGTTTTTCAAAAATTTTTGACAAGTTTGGCAGGATAGATATAGGTCTGTAGTTGTTAACATCTGTGAGATTACCACATTTGTGGACAGGCGTTACTCTCGCTTTTTTTAGAATATCTGGGAAGGTTTGGAGTTCAAGTGACTTGTTGAAGAGCAAAGCAATAGGAGGGGCTAAAGATCTAGAGGCTTTTTTGTAAATTAAAGTTGGTATCTCCTCAAGGGCACCAGACTTGGTTTTAAGGGAAAGGATTATCTCATTGACGTCAGTGGAATTAATAGGCTTTAGGTACAGAGACTGTGGATAGTTACATGAAAGATAGTCATTAATGTCTGTACTGGAAGATGGAATATCATTTGCAAGGGATGAACCAATGGAAGAGAAGAACCTATTGAACTCAGTAGCAGAATCAGAGGCTGAAAGCTGACCATCGTTATTAGACAGGAGAGTCGGTTTGTTATTTAAAGACTTCTTTGATCCCAATATTTGAGAAATTGTTCTCCAAGTTTGTTTAATGTTGCTCTTTATTTGGGTAAATTTATCTTCGTAGTATTTAGTTTTGGCTCGTCTAATTATCTTAGACAGCAATAATGAGTAATTCTTTGAGAATTCTTTGGAGACAATTCCTAACCTATACTTCTTCTCAAGGTCATGTTTTTTATTAATAGATTTATGTATTCCCTTTGTAAGCCAGGGATTGTTAAGCCTTTTGGTTGTGACTTGTTTTGTAAGCATAGGACAGTGGGTATTATAAAGGCTAAGAGTTTTTTGAAGAAAAGATTGTACTGCAAGGTTGATGTCCACTATGTTACCTAACTCGGACTCCCAGTTGACATTATCAGCAGCAGTTATAAAATTGTCTATAGCAGTTTCATTGTGCAGTCTAAAACGTATCACTCTTGACTCAAGAGGTGGTTTGCTAATGTTAGTTAAGAGAAATGTGGGGTAATGATCTGTAGTGCTATCGGTGATTATACCTGAAGTAAGCGGAGAGGTTATGTTTGTCCAGATGTGATCGAGCGTCGTGGCAGTGCTATCAGTGATTCTAGTAGGTCTAGTGATTAAGGGTATGAGGAAGCAGGAATTCATACAGTTGAGGAAGCTAACAGCAGTGGGGTGTTCTGGCTCGCAGAGGTCAATATTAAAGTCCCCTGCGATAATTAGGTGGTTTTTGTTCAGTCTGTTATCAAGTATTAGATTTCTAAGGTTTGAGTTGAATTCGGACACATCAGTGTTAGGAATTCTATAAACTGCACCCACAGTCAGGACAGACTCGGCACCCTTGACTCTGAAGTCAATTACCCCCACAACACCTGAGGCAGCGAGCGGCCCGCACCATACAACACCAGGATAACATAACTTCACTTCCACACCCACAATACTCTTTAATAACAGCTTTACTTACTCGTCATACCTCACACCTGCCACTACTGTACCACCACAACACTCCTGCTGCCTCACACCACCACCAGCTGTTGTTGTTGTTGTTGTGATCCCGCACCACACCACTGTTACCCGCGCTCTCTAACACCAATACTAATTAATCATTATTGATTAATCCCTTGATCGTCGTCGCCCCTAAGCCAACAACAACAACAACATAATTATTAATAATAACAATAATAACCATAACAATATAATAATAATAATAATAATAATAATAATAATAATAATAATAATAATAATAACAATAATAATAATAATATAATAATAATAATAATAATAATAATAATAACAATAACATTAACAATAACATTAATAATAACAATAATAATAACAATGTTGTTGTGTTGATTTAGGGGCGCTAATAATAACAATAACAATCATAACAACAATAATATAATCAAACAAATCACTCCTGGTTCAACCTTGACGACGCGCGAATGTCTGGACACTTCCGTCTGGGAGCCGCTGGATCATGTTCTGTTTTGTTCTGTAATGGCAATGAGGTGGCCGACGCAACAGCAGGGATGGCGCATGCTCTCCTTGACACAACAAATGTGCCTCTGGACCTTTCAGAAATTCTCCCGCAACTCCGGCCGGTTTGCCTCGCAAGTTGGGAGGCGATGATGGAACCAGCACTCAGGTCCTTCCCTCTGGCGGGTCTCCGGGAGGACTCCTCCCCGTGTCCATGGACTCTTCCATCATTCTCGACTCCTCGACACTGCCATTACTCGCCTCCGGAATGGGCACATCTCCATCATCTACGGTTGGTAGATTCCCCATACTGCCAGTGGTGTCCGACCCAGGAGGATACAGTGGAACACCTTCACTGCCCCCGATTTCATTGCGCTCGCGTCAGACTACAGAGTGCCATTCGTAGGCTGAATATTCCCCGCCTCACGGTTCCCGTTCTCCTTGACGGGGCAGGTGCGAGAGACGAAGACGGCCAATATGGCATCTTTCGCCATACCTTCCGCTTCATTCGTCATATCCGTGGCCTGAAGAGACGTAAAATATATGGCCTGTAGAGACTATAAGGACCCCATCCCTCCGCTATTTCCCGGTATCGGGCAGCCGGGGCGCATCCGATCCCAGGATCGTCGTCGCCCCTAAATCAAACTAGAAATGCTCTACAAATCAAGGGACCCAGAATATCCTGGCCGTGGTTCGTATCCTGGCCGGGGAGGATTTACTGGGCGCAATTCCTTAACTGTAGCCTCTGTTTAACGCAACAGTAAAATGTGTACTTGGATGAAAAAACGATTCTTCGCGGCAGGGGATCGTATTCCAGGGACCATAGGATTAAGGACGTGCCCGAAACGCTACGCGTACTAGTGGCTGTACAAGAATGTAACAACTCTTGTATATATCTCAAAAAAAAAAATATGGAATGACCTTCCCAAACATGTTAAAGACTGTACCTCTCCCAACCAGTTTAAGATAAAAAGTAAGCACTACCTAATTAACTCCATGTAATCTACCTTACCCCTATAATGTCAACCCATGTCTGTTATTTTGAAACAATGCTGTTTGTCAACCAAATTGTATTGTTGCTGTTTTTCTGCCATGTTCCCTCTTTTTTTTTATTTTTATATTTTCTCAACATATTTTATACTTTAATCTCAATGAGTATTAAGTTTGTCTTCAGTGTTTTTCCTGCCCGAAACGCTTTGCGTAATAGTGGCTTTAGGCATTGTATGTACTAGCTCTATCTATATCCCCAAGCCATGGACGTTGACAGCAAGTCCCAGAGAGCAAAACGTCTGTTGGAAAATGAGTCGGCTGATGCTGCCCCAGAGCGAGATGCTAAGAGGATGTCTACGCCTTCAGAAGACCCTCCTCTTGTGGTAACTCATTCCTTGTTTGTGGTTGTCCTAATCCAGTCAGCAACAGGTCAGTGCGCTTTTGCAAATCCTCGTACCTTAAGTGCAGCAAATGAGGCTTCGGTATTGTAGTCATATTGCCTGCCTGAGACCGTGCGTTCCCTGGGTAGGGGTGCAGCACTGAAGCTAAACATCAGGCAGGAGGCTCTGTTGCACGTCCGGTTATCCGACATTATTAAGTTTGGAGACTGGTCAGTCAGGTGCCGACAGGTATTGTCTCAGGAGAAGGAGTCTCGAGTCCGGTTTGGGAAGATTGGCCCAATTGACCCGAGTGTTGAAATGAATGACATCCAGGCCGCTCTGCAGGTGTTAGGGGGTGCATTAGCAGGATTATTGGAAGTTACCAGGATTCGCGGAGCAGCAGGGCCGACATTCATGATCCGTGTAAAGTTCGATGGGCCCCTCCCTGATCGGGTGGCACCACACAGGACCTCGTATCAGGTCCAGCCCTACAACTTTCCTGTGTTACGATGCTTGTAATCTATTGGGCCACAGTCGCCTCACCTGCCATAATGCAGCACGCTGTGCAAACTGCGGCAAAACAGGTCATACAGACAGATAATGGTGGGTGCTCTGCTGCACCTCGCTGCCTTTTATGTCATGGCCATTCAAAACGTTACGTCCAAGAGTTGCCCTGTCTTTAGGCCCTCCAGATGGACATCGATCATGAAACAGCGGAGACCCCGTATCTCATTACGGGCTCACCATAGCCCGTGCTACATGGACATTTCGTTCTGAGTAGCTAAATCTAAAACAACAACAATAACAACCCTCGACATGAGCTGTTACAGAGGTTGCACGCCCTCAATCAGCCTATCGTTCCTTCTCGCCCTCAGATTTCCCCGGTTAGGTCTTTTCACAAGTAGGATCTAGAAGTCGCTCTTGCTTGTCCCAGCCACATGCCTCATACGCCCAGACTGCTAATCGATTTTCCCCTCCTGGGTCGCCTCGACATGGATGAAAACTCATCCACGGATACAGACATGGACGCTCCGTCTCGGCCGGAGCCCGGCACTCGTAACCCCCAGTAACCCCCGTGCCTCTCCCCAGAGAACTGGTGCTACGTATAGCCTTCCCGGTTTGGTGCCTTCTTTTGATAATTACTTACTCTCCCCAGAGAAGCCAACATCGACGTCGTCGACACACCCATTGATAATGAGGTTTGGCTCCATCGGATAGCCCTGATGATCCTCTGGTCCCCTAGGCGCTTTCCCATGGGATTGTGACACCGGTGGAATATGAGGCCCAGAGTGAAGCACCCACCAGTCGCAGGCGCCGTCAAGAGGGTTCGCTAGCCGATCACCGCTTCAGTCAGGCTAAGAGAAGCATTGCTCAACAGCCTTTGGACTAGTTGACTGATACCACACAATTTACTTACTCTGTACCAGGGCTTTATGGCTATTTCTGGTGGTTCCTCCTTTGGAGACGTCTGTGCAAAAGTGGTCAGAAAGTTAGCTGCTGTATTTCAGACATAATAGCGCCCCATCCTGAGAATAATGTGATATTTTGGAATACCACATTATTACAACGGGAACCACCCGTTCCCTTTTTAAGAAGACACAATTCTCACGCAATTTTAACGTCAGCGCACCACCGTTGATCGTGGGACTCTGTGAGACTTGGCTTACTGACGATCTTTCCTTGTCACCAAGGAACCCGGCTTACTGCCGGGTTCTTCGGTCTATAGACAGGATGGGCCGTCAAGATGAAGACGGACTGTATTGGCAATTATCGATTCCAGTAACTTTCCCAGTCTATACCCTCCGAAAGATTCAGATTCAGATTCAGATTCAGATTCAGATGTTTATTCAGGTAAGGTATATACATACAAGTGATGTTACATTAAAGGATTGATATATAGATAGAGCTAGTACATACAATGCCTAAAGCCACTATTACGCAATGCGTTTCGGGCAAGAAAAAACATTAATATCTAGAACTTAATACTAATTGAGCATAAAGAATAAAAGATGTTGAGAACAAATACAAATAAAGATAAAAAAAAAGGGGGAACATGACTGAAAAAGCAGCACAAATACAATAGGTTGACAAACAGTGTTGATTAAAAAAAAAGAAAAAAAAAAAGAAAATAACAGACATGGGTTGACAATAGAGGAGTGAGGTAGATTACAGGGAATTTATTAGGTAGTGTTTAGTTTTTATCTTAAACTGGTTGAGAGAGGTACAGTCTTTAACATGGTTGGGAAGGTCATTCCACATTCTGGGCCCCTTGATTTGCAGAGCATTTCTAGTTTGATTAAGACGTACTCTAGGAATATCAAAACTGTATTTATTTCTGGTGTGGTGCTCATGGGTTCTGTTACAACCTTCTATGAAGCTTTTAAGATCAGGATTGGCATTATAGTTTAGCGTTTTAAATATGTATAATACACATGAGAGAATGTGCAGTGACTTAATATCTAACATATTAAGAGATTTGAGTAGGGGTACCGAGTGATGTCTGGGGCCAGAGTTGGATATTGTTCTAATAGCGGCTTTGTGCTGGGTAATTAGAGGACGTAAGTGATTTTGGGTAGTAGAACCCCAAGCACAAATACCATAGTTGAGATAAGGATAGATAAGGGAGTAATAGAGAGTCACCAGAGCAGGGCGTGGTACATAATATCTGATCTTAGAAAGAATGCCCACAGTTTTTGAAACTTTTTTTGATATATTTAGAATGTGTCCCTGGAAATTCAGCTTGTGGTCAATGAGAATGCCAAGGAATTTGCCATCTAATTTGTTACAAATTTGGGTATTGTTTATTTTGAGATTTATAAGACTAGAGGATTTATTGCCAAACAGAATATAGAAGGTTTTGTCAATGTTAAGGGTGAGTTTGTTGGCAGTTAGCCAAAGATGGACTTTATTTAGCTCAGTATTTACTGTGGCATTTAGAGCAAGAGGGTCAGGACTGGAGTAAATGAAGGTTGTGTCGTCAGCAAATAGAATTGGTTTGAGGTGTTGGGAGGCATTTGGAAGGTCATTAATGTAGATGAGAAAGAGGAGAGGGCCAAGTATGCTGCCCTGAGGAACACCAATGTTGATGGGTAGGGTGGGAGAAATTGTATTATTCACAGAAACATATTGGAGCCTGTCAGTAAGGTAGGACTCGAGGTATTGTAGGGAGTGTCCTCTGACTCCATAATGATGTAGTTTAAGAAGAAGGTTTTGGTGGTTGACAGTATCAAAAGCTTTACGCAGGTCCACAAATAACCCAACAGGGAGCTCCTTTTTATCAAGAGCTGTATGAATCAAGTTAAGCATACTAATAAGTGCATCGTTAGTGCTTTTTTTGGGTCTGAAGCCATATTGGCAAGGGCTAAGTATATTGAGTTTGGCTAGATATGAGTAAAGCTGCTTGTATATAAGTTTTTCAAAAATTTTTGACAAGTTTGGCAGGATTGATATAGGTCTGTAGTTGTTAACATCTGTGGGGTCACCACATTTGTGGACAGGCGTTACTCTCGCTTTTTTTAGAATATCTGGAAAGGTTTGGAGTTCAAGTGACTTGTTGAAGAGCAAAGCAATAGCAGGGGCTAAAGATCTGGAGGCTTTTTTGTAAATTAAAGTTGGTATCTCCTCAAGGGCACCAGACTTGGTTTTAAGGGAAAGGATTATCTCATTGACGTCAGTGGAGTTAATAGGCTTTAGGTACAGAGACTGTGGATAGTTACCTGTAAGATAGTCCTTAATGTCAGTACTGGAAGATGGAATATCATTTGCAAGGGATGAACCAATGGAAGAGAAGAACCTATTGAACTCAATAGCAGAATCAGAGGCTGAAAGCTGACCATCGTTATTAGACAGGAGAGTCGGTTTGTTATTTAAAGATTTCTTTGATCCCAATATTTGTGAAATTGTGCTCCAAGTTTGTTTAATGTTGCTCTTTATTTGAGTAAATTTATCTTCGTAGTAATTAGTTTTGGCTCGTCTAATTATCTTAGTTAGCAATAATGAGTAATTCTTTGAGAATTCTTTGGAGACAATTCCTAACCTATACTTCTTCTCAAGGTCGTGTTTTTTGTTAATGGATTTCAGTATTCCCTTTGTAAGCCAAGGATTGTTAAGCCTTTTGCTTGTGACTTGTTTTGTAAGCCTAGGACAGTGGGTGTTATAAAGGCTAAGAGTTGTTTGTAGAAAAGATTGCACTGCTAGGTTGATGTCCCCTATGTTACCTAATTCATGTGAAAGATCGTTCACATATATTAGAAACAGGACGGGTCCAAGTACTGAGCCCTGTGGGACTCTGCTGGTGACATCTCGCCACTCTGATGTCTCCCCCCTCACCGTTACTCGCTGTTTCCTGTTGCTTAAGTACTCCCTTATCCACTGGAGCACCTTCCATTTTACTCCTACCTGTTGCTTCAACATTTTTAACAGCCTTTAATGGGGTACTGTGTCAAAGGCTTTCTGGCAGTCCAGGAAAGTGTAGTCGACCCACCCTTCTCTCTCTTGCCTAATTTTTGTTTCCTGGTCATAGAATTCTATTAAACCTGTGAGACACGATTTACCATCTCTGAACCCATGTTGGTGGTGCGTTACAAAGTTATTTCCTTCCAGATGCTCTACGAGCCTTTTCCTCACGATCTTCTCCATCTCCAAGATGTTTACAAGTGGTTGAATCTACATAACAAAGGGGATATTAATAGGGTATTAAAAGTATCAACACAAGACAGAACACGAAACAATGGGTATAAATTGGATAAGTTTAGATTAAGGAAAGACTTGGGTAAATACTGGTTCGGTAACAGGGTTGTTGATTTGTGGAACCAATATTACAGCGTAACGTGGTGGAGGTGGGGTCCCTCGATTGTTTCAAGCGCGGGTTGGACATGTATATGAGTGGGATTGGGTGGTTATAAATAGAAGCTGCCTAGTATGGCCCAATAGGCCTTCTGCAGTTACCATTGTTCTTATGTTCTTGGTGCCTATTTACTTGTGGGTGAATAGGCGCATTAGGTGACAGGAAACGCGCTCAACCATTTATCCCGGCCGGAACATTAAGCAGCATATAAAATGAAATGTTTAAGTACATGATAGAAGACAGCACATAAAGAAATAATTAAACATGAGTGAGTGTGACGGGAGAGGAGAGGTTAGAGGAAAGGAGGAGTGAGGAGGCCATATTAGAGTACCGTCCGGCTCCCTCCGCCACTATGGCCGCCAAGGACACATATCTTTCACACTTCTCAAAATATATTATTTGTACAGGATTCTTGTATACATAAATGCTTTTGTAGTTTTAATTTATAAATTATATACAACCGTAAAATCCTAAAACAGTAAAACTTAAAAAGACAATTAAGTTATTTCTCAATTCGGATAGATTGATTTTTCATAAATTATTATCAAGTTATGTGATGAATTGAGGTACTGATATTCCAAAATATAATTCAAATATAGCGGTCCATAACATATGAACACACCAGCACTCGCATATTGACAATGAAGCAAAAGGCAATGATGAGTGAGAGTGTTTATAAAGATGTGTGTAGAGGAGGCGGCAGTTGTTGATGGTGGAGTTGTTGTGTCAACAGCGAGGTGGCCGGGGCTCTTGTGTATCACCTCCAGCTGGCCTCCTCCGCCTCTCCTCACTCTCATCTCCTCCTCCACCACACTACAAGGCACACCCCACACACCCGCGACACAAGAAGCAACAATGTCTGAAGATAAAGGTAGGTGTTTGTGTGTGAAGGCAAGACGCCACTGAGGCCGCCCACTGCCCGCCATAACCCGCGTGTCGCCTCTGCCTCCACCAATATCTACACTTGTGTAAACAATTGACCTTGCATTAGGTCAACAAGAAGACTATGCCACCATAGGTATTGTGTGCGTGTATGGTGGTCAGAGTAGTATTGGTTTATTACAAGTTAAGGCTATCATTTGGTTTATTATACGGGTCCAGAGTCGATAAGTGCTAAACACTTATTCCACCCCTGTCTTACACATTTACTAATCTTGGTTTAGTATTTAGACAGTCAAATAGTCGCGAGTCAGCTACCCACAGTCTGCTAAACCCAAACCTAACCTAGATAAACCTAACAAATCTCTCCTAATGTTTGTGTTTGGTTGTACAATGATCCCATACCTCACCTAGGTGGGCTCAGGCCCTCGACACCATGTATTGTGTAGGACTGTTACAAGAAGGGCAGAGAACGCTTCTCCCTTGGGCGTAAAGGTTCTTGTTATGTAATATATTCTGTGTTATTGAATCACTTTTACCCCAGGGTTAGTTAGTATAACCCTGCATAAGCACTCTTTAAAAATCTTTTAGAGAGTTGTAAGTCTTAAAAAAATCAAATCTTTAAATGTATATGTTAATTTGTAAGATTTCGTCTAGGTATGCTTACCTCCGTAACAATTTGCAAAATGTAATGCAATGCAAATTGTGGGCGGCCTTCACAGTTACACATGTGAGCACGGTGAAGACGATGCCAAGTTTCCAAGAGGTTTAAAGGATGTCGGTGACTGTTATCCTTCCAAACAATTTACACGGGAAGCATGTGGAGTAGTAAATGTATTGCATTTAAATTGGACAAATTGTCATGTAAGGAACAAAACCATTTTCAGCTTGTAAATTCTGTGATTTACAGAATTCCAGCTTGTAAATTCAGCTTGGTAATATGGAGAAAAGCGGTGATATTGAACAATAAACTGTCAGCAGAAAGATCCAATATAAATATGCACATATAAATATGCAACATAAAGTACTTACTGTATTTGCTGATGTGTAAGACAAGTTTTTTAAATTTTTAAATGTATGAACAAATTACCCTGCGTCTAATGCAGCCGTATTACGGATGTGAGACCGAGCACCATACGCTAGGGAGCCGAATGGGCATACTGGGAAAGTTCGCTAGGCACAAAAAATCGTCACCAAGAACAAAATATTGAAAACAAGCCAAATTTTTCTCGTAAATTGTGTTACTAATAATGAAATGTTGAAAACAAGTTGAGTTATTACAGGCTGTTATCACAAACTTAAGAAAAATTGCATACTATACGTTTGCAGTTATGAAGAAAGCTCACATCATCTCACCACCTTACCCAGCATACATAAGTCACGCCCGATACGTCATATGTCATAAGGAGCCGGTTGGCCGAGCGGACAGCATGCTGGACTTGTGATCCTGTGGTTCCGGGTTCAATCCTGGGCGCCGGCGAGAAACAATGGGCAGAGTTTTTTTTCACCCTATGTCCCTGTTACCTAGCAGTAAATAGGTACCTGGGTGTTAGTCAGCTGTCACGGGCTGCTTCCTGGGGGTGGAGGCCTGGTCAAGGACTGGGCCACGAGGACACTAAAAAGCCCCGAAATCATCTCAAGATAACCTCAAGATACATTATTTAACGACTTTGTTACCTTTATGAAACATTTATTCATTATCTAAATAAAAAATGATCCTAGAATTTTGAAAGGAATGTTCAACTTTCATCTGCCTGTCAGGTATTTGTGATGAGTAAATGACACCACCACCAGAGCACCGTGGTGGTGCGCCACGGCTGGGTGCACCGCCCTGGTGGCCTGATGCACCCTGATGCACCACCCTGGTGGCCTGATGCACCCTGATGCACCGCCCTGGTGGCCTGATGCACCCTGATGCAACGCCCTGGTGGCCTGATGCACCCTGATGCACCGCCCTGGTGGCCTGATGCACCCTGATGCACCGCCCTGGTGGCCTGATGCACCCTGATGCACCGCCCTGGTGGCCTGATGCACCCTGATGCACCAGCCTGATGAACACAAAACATCACTTTAAAAAATACAATTGATTTGTATGTTTTATTTTATATTTGTATTTTGTATATAACAAGAAGAAATACAAATAACAAGAAGGTACAAGAAATACCTGTTAAATAATTATCTTGCCCAACATATAAACAACTATACAGCTGATCTTAGAGGTAAGACCTGGTCTTCAAAACCCATTTTAAAATATTTTTCAATACTGTAAATGTATGATGAAACATACTAAAAAAAAAGTTTTTCCCCACAAAATATCCCTGTAAAATAGGGATGCGTCCTATGCGAGAGTAAAAGTGCATCCTTTTACATCAGAAAATACGGTAATTTCATAAAATCATGATGGGATTGATAAAATTTATAAGGAATTCTTGAACCCTCAACATTGAGAACAAGAGGACTTTGGTAAGGAAA
The DNA here is from genome assembly GCF_040958095.1 of Procambarus clarkii. Taxonomy (NCBI): domain Eukaryota; kingdom Metazoa; phylum Arthropoda; class Malacostraca; order Decapoda; family Cambaridae; genus Procambarus; species Procambarus clarkii. The sequence continues at coordinate 11,379,163 of NC_091220.1, read as the reverse complement.
ATGGAAGCATAGTTGTCATAAAGTAAATACCTTCTTGCATACCATATTAGATAGAGGAAATAAATTTAAAGAGAGGGCAGTAACTTAGTAACTACACTTTAGTAATTACCTGCATGATACCTGCTTGATGGGATTCTGGGAGATCTTCTGAAGCCTGGCCCAAGGCCAGGCTTGACTTGTGAGAGCTTAGCCCACCAGGCTGTTGCTTGGAGCGGCCCGCAGGCCCTCATGTCCAGCACAGCCTGGTTGGTCTGCCACTCCTTGGAGAAAATTATCTAGTTTTCTCTTAAAGTTGTCCACGGTTGTTCTGGCAATATTTCTTATACTCACTGGGAGGATGTTGAACAACCGTGGACTTCTAATTACCTAAGTGTAGTTACAGGATGAAAGCTATGCTCGTGGTGTCCTGTCTACCCAGCACTCTTTGTCATATAACGCTTTGAAATTACTGACGGTTTTGGCCTCCACCATCTTCTCACCTAACTTGTTCCAACCGTCTACCGCTCTGTTTACAAAAGGGAATTTTCTTATATTTTTCCGGCAGCTTTGTTTCGTTAGTTTAAATCTATGACCTCTTGTTCTTGAAGCTCTGGGTCTCAGGAATTCTTCCCTATCAATTTTATCGATTCCTGTTACTATTTTGAACGTAGTGATCATATCACCTCTTTCTTCTATCATCTAGTTTGTATTATAAACATACTGTATTTATAATCATATATGATTATAAACGTATTTATAATCTTTCAAGTGTTCTGACATCAAGTTTCGTGTTACATCTTTCACTTTGGTATCAAATTGTGTGCGTTCTAAAAGCACTTATTTTGAAACTATCCCGAGGTTGATCATATAAAAAATGAATTTTATACAAATATTTCTGTGGTGGACAAGAGTCCTGTCCACGGCTAGGACTCGATAGAAAAAAAAATGGACATGATCGGTGTCCAAAGAGAGCAATAGTGTTAAGAACGTGCGAATTATGACCATTGACGATCATCACAATAGGTACTATCTAAACAGAAGGATGGGTTGGGCATGGTGGGCATAAAAATGTTTTCAGTTATGTTTCTTCTTTTAGAGCAGTAAGATCTTTTCAGTCTGATCTTAGTTGTATATTGAGGGATTGAACAGCCCATCCTGTACTTACAGAAACGATGTGGACCATAGTACTGTACATATATTGGTGTAAAAGGCAATTAGAAATTAGAATTTGGTACTATTGAATTTGGACAAACAGAAAATTTTTTTGTACCTATGTAGCAAACAAAACCTAACTTGACCTAACCCAGCCCAGCCCATCCTCCTGTTTACATAGTACTTATAGTAACAATGAGGACCATCGTATATATATATATATTGATGTTAATGACAATTAGAATGTAGAAATTTAACAGTAATAAGACGGTACTACTGAATTTGGACAAATCAGAAAAGTTTTTGTACTGATGTTGCAAATAAAACTTAACCTAACTTAAACTTCCTGGGCTTAATACATGCTCTGAGACCTAATAAAGTGCATCTTCAAATGCACTATATTCTAGGCATTCTAGGTAATGCATTATAATATTCCTACGCAATACTAAGACTAGGAATATTTAAGTTTGGTTTTAGCTTTATTTTTTTGGACTCTAATAAAGTGAATTCTACTAATTATTAAAATGCTAGATTCAAATTTCTACTAATTGTCCCATGCATCTATGTATGTTCAGTGGTCCAATGTAATGAAACACCATTTTCTGGGTGAGATCCAGAGGCTCCTTCGGAGCTGTACCGGGTTGACGTGCATATATTAGACCGTGGCAACAGTCAGCCAATGGAGTTCTAGGCCTACCGGGGACCAGCGCCAGAACCTGGCCCCCTCAGGTGAGGCACAAGGAGCAATGACCTATAGACACCCCTATGTAATTGGGAGCAGTCTATGCCATCTACCAAGTCAGGCACCCAGAAAGGTTGAAATTCCAAAATAATCTATAGATTAAAATTGCAAACTGATAGCCGAACTAGCAAACGGAAGTCCCCAATTGAAAATAAGCAAACATGTCACCACAGTCATCATGCTGCTATTTGTACAACTACCCCCCCCTCTCTGGGAGGGAAAAGGGGGGAAGGGTTTCCAGAAGTCGTGCGCCGGCTACTCGACCTCGGTTCAGAGGCTAGAAAAAACAAACAAACGCTGACCGAAGGTAGAGAGGGAGGGATGCCGGGGAGCCTACAAGTCTCGCCCAGAAAATGCCGTTCCATTACATTAAACGCTGGTTATCTGTGGAGAGTCCCTCCGGCTCTTACCTGGGAGGTGACCGCCACTCGCTCCTCAACTTGAAGTCGAGACAACTGGCTGCAACCTGCGAACCAAGGCTACACACACCCGAGAAGGGTCAGGAACATGAACGAGGTACCATGCGGCCAGGACCCTGTTCGACCTCCAAAAGCTCCGTGCCTGAATGTCAGACAAGGACATATTACCAAAAACAGCAGCCAAAACCACAAACTTACGAACGGCGTAAGCACGGGGATAGACCGCAGGCTGGCTGAACCAAATAATCTTGCAGACCACCTGGGAGACCTGTGCCCTGGAACAGGGCGACCGACCGCCAGGCCTGAAAGAGCAGAAACCCCTGCGCCAGAGGAGAGCATGAAGCTCCCCAACCCGACCTCCAGAGGCCAATGCCAACAAGAAAAAGAGCCTTAGAAAAAGTCTGGAACCGAAGGGGCCATCAGAAACCGAGGCGAAGAGAGAAAAGAGAGCACCCGGTCTAAAGACCAGGATGGCTCAGGCGGTGCGTGAGCAGGCCCGAAGTGAAACAATGCCGAGAAAGGTTGCAGAACGGAACAGAAGTGACATCCACCCCGTACTTAAACAAAAGCGGCTCCACCAGCACCGTACAATTTGAAGCAACAGTATTTGGCATAAGATGATGGTTCTGAAACAACCAAGAGAGAAAGGACAAAACAACCCGATAAGAGATAGAAGACAACCTATGAAGAGACAAAAAGTGCCGGAAAAACCGCCAGGAAAATTCATACTGCTGCCGAGACAAAGGTGATGGTGTCTTTTTACTATTGAAGTACCAGAGTATCTATTGAATGTCTTGGTACTATTGAAGAAGAATGATGGTGTCCCACAGGTGGGACACCATCAACAAAGCCACCTGATCACTATACAAGTGCTGATAAACCCTCGTCAAAAAGACCAGACCTGAAGAGTGGAGGAGAAGATCAAACCAGCCATGTACAGGACTGGACTAATCTGCTGAAAAAGACTGTGTCGTGGGAAATCCATCGGGTTTGGAAACCAAGCAAGTAGCGACTGAAACCACAGCTATGCCAGCACCAAGGGGCCACCAGGACTTGACCTCGACCAGTCCAGTCAAAAGGCATCGACCCCAGCGGCCTTGCAGTTAGGGAAGGGCACCGCATATACCAGAAGACGCCTAGACCATGCTGACGCGAAGAGGTCCACGTCTGGGCACCCGAACATCCGGCAGAGCCAATGGAACGAGTTGCCGTCGACTGGCTATTTAGTGGACAGGGGAACGAAATGGGACAGGCCTTCTGCCAGAACCTTGAACACTTCCTGGACATGAGTCGCCAGGAGAGCCAAACCCCGAGAACTCAGCAAAAGTCACCTGAAGAGACCAGCCCCAAAGAGCCAAGGACCGCATCGAACTCTGGTGGTTCAGACAGTGACCCACAGGGGAGCAGTCCGAATGGAGACGGATCATTGATTCACGAGCGACTAGAACCCTTTGGAGTGAATGCCCCACTGCTGCGAACTCCCATGCCATGCTGTGAGCCCGACGGGAGGACAGACCCCACCGACCCTAGCCGGCCTGGTGAACGCTGGTCACAAAGCCCCAGCAGAGAGACGAGGCATCCGTGAACACACCAAGCGAGGGCTCGGGAAGGCGCCACGGCACAGAACCCTGAAAAACTCGAAGAGGAAGCCGGTGATGCAGCAGCCGACGCAAGGCCCACGGGGTCCGAACCCAGCAATCGCGAGAACAGCGGAAGGGATGTTCCTGAAGGAACCAGAACAGCCAAAGGCAGATCTGACCTGACGGGTAGATCAGCTTAGCGAAGTTCAGACTCCCACACAGCTGCTCGAACAACCGACACGTAACCCGGGTGCCTTCCAAAAACAGCCGAAGGCGGGACAGCAGCCGCAGCAATGCCTTGGGAGGGAGAGACAAGGAAGTGGTCCAAGTGTCCCACACAAGACCCAGCCTAGTCCAAACCTGAGAGGGAACCAAATGGGACTTCATCCAGTTCACCAAGAACCCGAACCCGGCGACCTGGGAAAGAACCAAATCCCTGGCGAGCAGACACAAAGACTGACTGGGAGCCCAAACCAGTCAGTCGTCAAGGTAAGCCAGAATCTGAGCACCTAAAAGACGCAAACGGGTCGTCACGATCCGGGTTAGGCATGTGAACACACGAGGTGACAGATTTAAGCCAAAAGATGAGCAACGAAAACGGTAAGCCTGTCGCCACACGACAAAACCGAGACAGTCCCTGAACCTCGGATGAATCGGGATGTGCCAATATGCGTCCCAGAGGTCCAGGGATACCATCCAAGTACCCGGCTCCAAAAGCAACCGGACCTAGGACAGAGTGGTCATCCGAAAGGAGGGGCAAAAGACCCAGGGGCTCAGTTGGAACAAGTCCAGAATGAACCGCAGTCCTGCACAGGCCCATTTCTGAACTAGAAACAGGCGGGAAACCCACCTGAGAAACCCACCATTTCAGCCACGCCCAAGCGAACCCACTCCAGGATGACCCGAAAGAGTGCAGAAGAGGCCTGCCCTGCCAGCCCCAAAACCCCCAAAGGAGGAGCCACCCAATGCCACTGCAGGCCAGAGGAAACTACCCGAAATGCCCATGAATCGTGGATCCAGGTGAGAGCAAACAGCGTGAGCCTTCCTTCCCATCGCCCCATCAATGGGGCGAACCACGAAAAAGTCGATGACCACGATGAGAGCCCGACTGACGCTTGGAACGATCACTGCCCCGTTCAGACCCCGACGGCTCCGCATGAGGGGCCGATCTCGAAGATGGCACAACTGGCTTAGGACGACCAAAGGAACCCCGAGCCCTGGCACAACCCTTCCGGGCAGGAACTTCCTCCTCCTTCCCCAGGAGAACCAACTAATCCGACGTAGGCCAGCAACTAGACGAAGCTGCCTGCAGAAAATGCACCACTGCAGACTGCAAACAGCAACGGATAAAAAGGGGACAAAAATGTAAAAACCAGGGCCCGAGCGGATTCCAAAGAGTGGACGAGCACTCCCTGTCAGCACGCGAGGCGGGAAGCAAAGAACAGACACACTGTTGCCTTCAGAATCAGCGCAAACAATTCAAACAAGGCAGCCGACTCCCGAGCCACCAAGGCAAGCAAACCGGACACAGGCTCGGAACCTTAACTCCTTCACATCCTCCTCGAGCCAGTCTGAAGACGGCTCCAGCAGGGAAAAGAAGCACAAGACCAAAGCCATATGCTTACGGGTGTGAAAATCCTCAGCCACAAGAGACGCCGAAGGGAGGGAGCCTCCATGTGAAGCTGCACCTGAGTGATATCACGAGGAAGCATGGGTCGAACAAGCACGCATTGAGGTGCTCAAACTTGGCTCAACCCCCCTCCCCCAGGTAAACCTGAACGACTGTAGTCGACTCCCGCCACTCAAGTGTGCGGGTCTGACAGAACGCATGCCATGCCTCCAACGAAAAGAAAGGGTAGGTTACCAGCCAGGAAGACTCCAGCCCCTTGTAACACACCCAGTAAGGAAAAAAGAGGAGCCAAACTAAAAAAAAAAAGATCTATTATCGAGGTGTAATTCGGGTTTTGCAGGACGTAAGCTGCAAGGGCCCCCACACCTTCCTTGGTGGGATGCGCGAGGCCGAAAATCTCTGGATGGACGGAATCGAGGAACCCAAGGGAACCTGGGGCCAAATTCACGAAGCAGTTACGAAAGTACTTACGAACGTGTTCATCTTTCCTCAATCTTTGACATCTTTGGTTACATTTAAACAGTTTACAAGCTTGAAAACTTCCCAATCAACTGTTGTTATTGTTATAAACAGCCTCCTGGTGTGTCGGAGCTCATTAACTGTTTAATAATTTTAAATAAAGCCCCCAAAGATTGAGAAAAGATGGACAGGTTTGTAAGTGCTTGCGTAACCGTTTCGTGAATCTGGCCTCCGGTGAGGAGTCGAACTCGTATCAAACTAGTACGAGGAGGAGGTATAGGAAAACCCCTCTCCCTGGAACAACAAGCCCTGCACCAAGGATACCAACACCCAAGTGGGGTCAGATGGGGCTCAAGCCCCCAAGTCAACTCCTTCCAGCCCCGGGATCCTCCACCTCAGGATACGGGACCGAGTCGTCCTCCAAACCCTCTGCCTTTGGAGAGAAGGCAAGAGTCCACTGGAAAAGCAGGGATGAAGGCGCTAGCACAACCCAAAAGCCCTGGCATGAAGAACTGTCTCGAATGCTTCTGCTGCCGAACCGGAAGGGGCAGTTCCTGATGCCGCCCGAGTCTCGCCACCAAGAAAACCCTGCCCCCGACTATGAAACCCTCAAACTTTTGGGGGGGGGGGGGTTCAGGATGAACCACCACAGCAGGGGAAGGATAAGGGGGCATGGAGAAAACCAAAGTCGAGGCAACTAACACCCCCAAGTCTGGGTCTCTATAACCAAAATGGGACTGCTGCAGGGCATCTGGAAAGGCAACCAACCTAGCTTGTTGCAACAACCTAACCTACACATGCAATGCTGAAGCAGCCTGCACCCAAATATCAATTCCAGTGGACTGGATGAATTGGAGTACAAGCAAGGAACACAACTCTCAGGACTCCGGGTCAAAGGTGTCATTGACCCAACAGGCAGCATGGCGGAGGCAAAGACAGTGAGTCCCTTGAGACAAGGGGACAGAGCAACCTTCAAACTCGTACGAAGCGAGGTGAGATTCTGAGGTCTCTTCCATCGGACCAATGAGCCCCAATGGGGACTCCCAAGGCCCTTAGGCTGACTGCTAAGGGAAGCCCAGTCAAGGTAATGCTAACCGGTTATCCCAGAGCTACCAAGCAAACTAAAAGCTGAACCCCTGCAATGTGTGCAAGCACGGGGACCTAGCAGAGGACCACCAAAATCATACAAGTGGTCCTACTGCCACACCAGGCAGACCTCTATCTGCAAAACAAAAAAGAAATCCCCCGCAAAAGCACATCATCTCCAGGTGAACAGAACCGGCCGCTATGTGTATATCTGACAGCTGCACAGTATCTCGTGCCCCAGCGAGCGATGATACTGCCTCCTACCCATGGCCAAATAGGAGTAAGAACCACCCCAGCTGAACCCCAAGGGCAGGCAATCACCGAGCAGCAACAGAACCTCACGGAGGTAGCCTCTCCCGAACACCTCGTGGAAGTTAACCCTAAGCCTCAAGGGCAGTACTTACAGGGCACCTAGGGAAGGTGGTCCTAGGTGCATGCAGCCCCAGTACTCTGGTATTACTCCTGGCTCGCACACCAACAACACCGCTATGCAGCACTGCTCAAAGCATGGAGCCAGAGTCGATCGACTGCCGCCACCATCACAACATGTGAACTGGGGTTAAGTAGCCAGCGAGGGAGGTCTGCCCCCCCCCCCCCCTCCGTCCCCTCCCAGGAAGGGGGGAGTTGCACAGATAGCGGCGTGGTGGCTGTGGTGACGTCATGTTTGTTTGCTTGGTTTTGATTGGGAAGTTCTGTTTGCTAGTTTGCGCTCATTTTAGTTCGCGTTTCCTTCCATGTTTAGTTCTAGTTTTAGTCCTTTTAGTTCAGCTTTCGGTTTGTAATTTTTAACCAGCTGTAGTTTGTTTTGGAATTCCTTTCTGGGTGCCTGACCTGGTAGATGGCAGATATAGACTGCTTCCAATTACATGAGGGGTGTCTATAGGCCATTGCTCCTCGTGCCTCTCTGAGGGGGGGGGGGGCAGGTTCTGGCTTGTGGTCCCCAGTAGGCCTAGAGCTCCATCGATTTGCTGTCGCCTCAGTCTAATATATGCACATCACCCCAATATACCTCCGGGAAGCCGAAGGGGCTCTCCACAGAAAGAACTATTTAAACAGGTGGATGGGTTGGAGTGGACTGTGCACTATGGAATTTAATGACATTTATAAAAAACATTTTTGAAACAAAATATTTATTCTTTTAGCTCGGGAAATGCTGGTCCAACGTGGGCTGGGGGCTGTTTTGGCCAACATGGGTGCTGGGAAAATTGGGCCGGGAGCTGGTAAACCTCCCGAGAAGAAGCCTCCTGCTACTCCTCCAAAAGGTGAGACTGTCATGCTAGAGACTGGTATCAGTGATCATCTTTGCTAACCTTTTTCAAGTTCCATGCAGTACTTGATTTTATATTCATACCAGACTACCTCTAGTTTGTACCTTTTTTGTCAAATTTGTCTAGGTATTAATCAACGTCTCAATAAGTCACATCATTCTAGGTGATAACGTTCAGCACTGACCTTTGTCAACAAAATAACAAAAATCCATTATTTCATGAACTCCTGAAAGCTGATACACTCAATGTCCATACCCACTCAAATAACTTGTACAATCTGTTTCAACTCTGAACCATATACAGTGAACTTGCTTGAACAAACAGCTGTACTGTATATGGAGTGAGGCCAATTCGTTGCATAAGGGATTTTGTTTGAATTATCAAGCCCTTGGCAACCTCTTCCCCTCCCACATTTTCCTGTAAATGTATATTTAATGTACCCGCAATTGTAACATTCATTTGGACAATAGGACACCCTAATTTTCAACGAATGTTTACAGTGGATACCCCCAAGCCAAACCCAGAAGTAGATGAGGAACCCGAGGAAAAATCATCTGAAGAGTTCGCAGAATGGGATGACTCTAAGGAAGAGAATACCTCTGATGTCAACAACAAAAATACAAACAGTCAAAGGAAGGACAGCAATGACATAAAAGAAGGTATTTCATTCTATTTATTATTTATTTTTAGATAGTGTTTTATTTTTTAACAAACATTATAGTAAGAGTGTAAGTAAGATTTTTGGCCACGGGAGAATAGGTGTTAATCCATGGGATAATAGGTGTTAGTCTGAGAGAACAGGTGTTAGTTCATAAAAGAACAGGTGTTAATTCATAAAAGAACAGGTGTTAGTCCATAAGAGAATTAGTCCATGGGAGAATACATGTCAGTCCATGGTAGAACAGTTGTTAGTCCTTGAGAATTACGTGTGTAAATGTTAGAAGTAAATTAAGAGAAAACACCTGCCTGCTGTGTTCTATTTATATGATTGGTGCTGGTTTCTCTCTAGTACCTCAATCTTTTCTGGGGAAGCCCCGTCTGCTCCCTGACGCTATTCGAACTAATGTGCTATATAGTACTGTGTTAGTTTGGGGTCATCACTCGCTGGAGTTCTCAGCCTACCGGGAATAATGAGCCAGAACCTGGTTCCCGCAGAGAGGCGCAGGGAGGAATGGCGTCAGAGCATTTTACCTTTAAAGTACCAGTATGTCATATTCTGCCCATCAACCAGGGTGTGCACCCAGAAAGATAGGCGAACCAAAACAAACAACTAGCCGGTAAAATTGCTATCTAAAGCCAGAAAAGCTAAGAAATTCTAGACAAAAGAAAGTAACAGAAAATAGTAGAAACTGGCATCTCGACACAAAATTAGTACTCCCTCTCGTAAGCATAACTCTCCCTCCTAACAAGGGGGAGGGTGAGGCGGCTGTCCACCACCTCAATTCTCAACCTGATGTGCTGGCGGTAACTCGGTCACCTCCGGCCTCAAGTTCCTGTTCTGCAATTTGAGGAATGGAGAACTTCACATTTGTTCACATTCAGTGAGTGTCCAACGTCCTGGCAGACAGGCTGTCTCGCTTCATTCCTCGGTGTGGATGGTCAACGCCAGCTCCTTCCATTGGTTTTGTTGGACATCCGGATGCCCTTAGGTGGTCATCTTTGTACCGGTGTGGTCAATGCCTTTTCTTCCCTGCGAAGCTCTTGTGGTGGATGCTTTTCGGCAGGACTTGTTGGGATGGGTCTTGTTCCTGTACCTCTTCCCCCAGGTCTGGCTGTTGCTCCAGGTTCTGGCTCGGCTCGAATACTCTCAAGGGAGGGTTGCTCTCCTGGCCCCATGGCCCCACTGTGGACGGTCTTGCCTTGGTTCCAGCTGAACCCGGGTATTTTTCCAGGGCTCCTTTCTGCAGGATGGCCAAGTGAAGTTCTAGCTGGTTCAACCTTCTCTGCAATATGCCTCTGGTCTTTCTTCTGATGCATGTGTTGCCAATTATATGATAATCAGGTGGTTAAATTGATAGTCTCATCTGTGGTTTTCTTCTCGGCAGCAATATGGCTTTCTTGGCAGGCTTTCCGCCATTTTTCATCTGGGTTGGAAAAGTTCCGACCCCTCTTTCTGGCTTTTTCTGGCTTGGCATCATTTGCCGATTACTATTTCTTCTTCTCGTGAGGCGTTGGAGGAGCTGCTGCTGCTTGCATTCAAGGTGGATGTCACTTCTGGCTTGTTTCGCAAACTTTTTTGTGCTTTTTTTCATCTCCGGACTGCTCATGCGCCGCCAGAACCTTCTTGTTTGTGATATTTTTTGGTAAGTGTTATCGTTCTTTTGGTCCTAGTGGTCATTTTATTCATTTGCTGCCAGCTCCTTCTTTTCTGGCGAAGATAAGAGATGGTAGGCTTCCGGAGATGTCCGTTAGTCGTGGATGTTTGGTGCAGCTGAAGTTGCAATGTCTGGTATTTGCTTTGCGCTGCTCCCTGCGGGGCACCGATTCTATCTGTGGCCATTTCTGGGTTCTCCGGTTTTCCCTGGTTCCCTGTTTCAGGGCTCGTGTGTCTCTGGTCATCCACAGTGTCCTTATGTCTAGTCATCCTGCGGTCTACCCTTATGCCCTTGCTGTTAGGGGTATCGGCAGCTCTTCTGGCTGTCTTCGGGAATATGTCATTCGGCAATCGGACACGGGGGTTTTGGAGATCGGTCAAGGTTCTGGCCAGCTTGCTCTCGTGAATTTCCTGGGCCCTCTACGGTCTTGTCACTTTTGGGCTTCTGTTACTGACGGCTGTCTCTTTGTTGGGTTGAGAACTGTGGGGCTGCTTGCTGCCTCCCTGGTTATTTCCCATTTTTTCTTCTTTGTGGGTAGTTAGCATCGAGGAGCCCTATCGGCTCCTCATAGAAATCCAGCGTTGAATGTATGAAAAGACAGTTTCTGGGTAAGCCCCGGAAGCTCCCTGACACCCTCCCTCCGGTTGATGATTTTCATCATTCAAAGAATTGACTGGGGTGGCCCGGCATACCCAGGATGGCTTCCCCTCCACCCTGCTGGAGGGGGTGGCACTGCCATGAGCGGGAGTCAGTTGGACGGAGTTTTGCTTGTTTGTTTGCTCTATGGGCGAGTTCTTTTGCTCTTTTGCGAACATAGGTCACAATTTTCAACCAGACAGTGGGCTGTTTTGTTTCGCCTATCTCTATGGGTGCCTTTCCTGGTCAGTGGCAAGTATGACATTTTCAATGTAAAGTGTTCATAGGCCATTGCTCCCTGCACCTCTGAGGAGGCCAGTTTCTGGCTCTGGTCCCCAGTAGGCAATGAAGAACTCTGCGACTGATGACTCGAGTAATATGGCACTTGATCAGTAAGATTCAGGGAGCCTCCAGGGCTCGCCCAGAAACTGGCGTTTCATTACATTCAGCGCTGGTTTTCTACCTATTTATATGCTTACAACATAGAACATGTTTTCGCTGTTGTTACTCTGCACACATTCTACATATAACTACTGTATATACATTTGCAGTAATTGGGTGTGATAATCTCGTATAACATGTGGTCAGAGTTTAGCCTAGCTCTGCATGTTTTACACAAAATTGTAACTTCTCGCATTGAATATATAATATTTCCTTTGTACAGTGGAACCTCAGTCTAGGAATTTGATCCTTCCCAAGAAACGGATCGTACACTGAAAATTCATACATAAAACAAATTTTCCCATGAGAAATAATCTAAATTCAAGTACTCCGTTACACACACCCAAAAATATTAATGTGAAAATACATTCTATACAAAATGCTACTCATATTTTTTACTGTACCATACCTTTATTGAGGACTTGTTGGCATATGGAAGATAGTGAGAGGGGGGGGGGAGGAGGAGAGGTGTTACTGTTTGGAAGGCGAGTCTTCTTCCATTATAATATCAGGCAGTGAGGACTTCTGGGGTACTCTCTATCCTATGTATTGCCAGCATACCACTAGGACCTGCTTGTGGCTCACTGCTTGTTTTTCTCACTAAAAACCTGTCTAGCGACACTTTTTCTCGACGTTTTAACACTTTGTCGATCGAGACATCACATTTGTCATTAAAAGGGTTAATGCAATGGCCTGCTACAGCTTTATCTGGGTGAGTCTTTTCAGCAAAACTTTGGAGTTCTTCTGATACTGAACACATTTTCCTAGCCAGATCAACCACACACAAACCGTGTTCATGTTCATGAATTATTTTTTTTTTTTTTTCCTAGTGTCATCCTCACAACTATTTTCTTAGGCCGAACTTTACTACTGATTTTCTTGGGACCCATGGTGTGATATAATAAGAACGTTTCTGTTCAGAAACCAAAAAAGTTGAAAAACAATGAACCTACGCTCCTGACCCATACAAGTATCAACAAACGAGTTGTACTCTGAAGCAAACCGTACACAGGTCAAATTTTACGATGCATTTGACTTCGTATACCAAAAAATTTGTACTCCAGGGCATTTGTAAACCAAGGTTCCACTGTAGTACTTCTAATGTTTTACCATGGTTTTTTCAAGTGCAATGATACAACTGGCTGTCACTATTGTTATTTGGTTTGCAAAACATGTATATACATCATAGGTATGCATATATATATTTTTGTGTCACTAATATGTGTGCCATATATTTTGGACAATAAAGCATACAGTTTTTGCCATTATATACACTATAAACATGTTTTATATACTATCTACATTTTTATGCACCATAATGAACCAATAAGGAGTTCTGGTGGGTGTGGTAGTGAAATCCAAGTACAGCATAACTCCACATGCACTACTGGCAAACGATGCCAGCAGACGACGTAACCTGATGCAGCATCATCAAATTGCATCATTATGTACAATGTACATCAGACACAGAATCTCAACCCCCGCAGCCCAACTAGATGCTAGTATACACTATTATCATCAGATTCCTGGACACTAAATCATGAATATGAATCATTTCTGCAAGTTTCTTTTTTAACTGAGCATATGACGACGTTTCATGAAGTGTAAATTCCCGAGACTGTAGCCGATTGCTGTGAATGTCTGCCTTGTATCAGTGAGCACCAGCATTGTGTTTAGTGATAACTGAACCTTGTACATAGTCTTTATCACCGTTAGGATCTTCTATGACACTATCATAGCAAAAGAATCGGTTAATAATTTATTCATAATCTAGTGAGGCTGTGGGCTCAAGCTGCAGGTGATGCTGTGAGCTACTGTAGGATGCATTTCCCACAGTTGCTGATTCAATACCGAGGCCCTCGCATCTAGGAGGGGTGCTCACATCTAGGAGGGGTGCTCACATCTAGGAGGGGTGCTCACATCTAGGAGGGGTGCTCACATCTAGGAGGGGTGCTCACATCTAGGAGGGGTGCTCACATCTAGGAGGGGTGCTCACATCTAGGAGGGGTGCTCACATTCAGGAGGGGTGCTCACATTCAGGAGGGGTGCTCACATTCAGGAGGGGTGCTCACATTCAGGAAGGGGTGCTCACATCCAGGAAGGGGTGCTCACATTCAGGAAGGGGTGCTCACATTCAGGAAGGGGTGCTCACATTCAGGAAGGGGTGCTCACATTCAGGAAGGGGGTGCTCACAACTTTTTCCAAGATGGTGTTTGTTTGCTGGTGGCCTGAGGAAGCAAATGTGAGCTCTGTGTATGTGCAGGACTTTTAAATCTTATGCAGTACTTTAAATCATCACTGTATTACTTGTGCAACGGAAGTGTTAAATACTGCACTTGTTAAAATTTAAAAATTTTGCATTTAAATTTTATAACTACTGTAATTTTTTTTATTGATAACATTCATTTTCAGATTTTGAATTATCATTGTTTATTGTATTTTCACCAGTTGAGAATGAGAAAGTTGCAGCCATCCCTGAGAACATTGGAGCCATCCATCGTGGTGTGGGAGCTGTTTTGGCCACTATGAGTAGCAGGAACCTTGGAGGCAACAGACCTGGTGATGATAGAAACTTTGGCGGCAACAGACCTGGTGATAGAAACCATGGAAGCAACAGACCTGGTGATAGAAACCATGGAGGCAACAGATCTGGTGGTGATATGAATTCATCTAATAAAGGTTAGATTTGATTCCTTTACTGCACAAATGGTTATGTTCATAATATTGTGACATATAAAATTCCAAAGCCCCATGTAAAGCTGGAGAAGTTACTGACCTGGAGAACATGCAGAGAACTTATACTGCTCGAATGTTTTTAATAAAATGTCTAAATTATTGGGACCGTTTAAAATTCTTCGAACTATACTCCTTGAAGTTCAAGTGTGAAAGATACTCCATAATATATGGAAAATATTAGAGGGTCGTGTTCCAAATCTTCAAACTGAAAATTGCCTTCGAGTAACTGGAGCCATGCGCCCAATTACTAAAGGGCAATGGGAGCAGTATGAGAGTTAAGGGTCAAAAACCTGACCCCCCTTCCTCTAAATGTGAGGAGCTTAACTTGCTGATCACCTTAAGGTAATGTAAGATCAGAGGTACCTTAAAGTTTTCACAAAAATAAATTCCTATGCTGCATTTGTGCAATATCTAAAGAATGTCTTTATATGTCAGTTTGAATCTTTTAAAGCTTATGTTTGGCAATAAAAAGAAATGGCTTATGTTGGTCAGGGTTTGTTACAGAAATTACCTAAGTGTAGTTACAGGAGGAGAGCTACGCTCGTGTTGTCCTGTCTTCTCAGTACTCTGTCGTATAATGCAGCAACCCGTCCTTCAAACAAAGACCCAAAAGTGATTCTATGCACACGCCAAACCCCCTGTTTATGAATGAAAAATAGTTTACACACGACTCGCCAACCCGTCCTCTTAAAAATAAAGTCGCTTTTGGCTTGTATGCGCGCTATGGCCAAGAGTGAACGTAATTTGAAATGAAATTGGCTCACGAAAGTGACGTACTGTCTTGTTTTCTGTTTGAATCGTCCAGCTTACTCGGAAAGGTTAGGAGAGGAAACTTTCAATTAATGTTTTTCATAACGTTTTGAAACCTTATAAGAATTTCCTGCCCACCTAAACTATCAGAGGACCCTTATCTAACTGTTGCTGAAAAATTTAATTTTGAAATTACGTCCACTTTCGGCCATATGGGCAAACGGCTAAAAGCGACATTATTTTTAAGAGGACAGGTTGGACTCACAACCGATTTCGTTTGAACACTTCTGGAACAAGTGCTTCACTGACGAATTTTGTTCGAACCACAATGTTGTAAATGCTTCATCCACGTACTACAAATACAAATAATCACCAACAGAACCTAAACACCTAACCTAACCTATGCATATATATATGTACAATATGCTAATATATTATAATATTAATTCATATCTGAGAAAATTCCCGTTTTGATTGAACAGCACGTAAAAATTTATGAATGCGTCTGTAGGGTTGACCGCTGAATGTAATGGACTTGAGTCGAGGACGGGTTGAACGCAATGTGTGCTCTTGCGTGCTTCTCTGCAGGTTTCCCTCATTTGTTTCATTCAGGTATTCCTGGACGTTCACTAAGTTTGATTTCCTTTTATTGTTCTTTGTTCCTTTTTATTTATGCTGCATATTTGTGGCAGTCTATATGTTCCACTTCTATATTGTATACTACAGCATTTGATTCGTTGTGTGATTCTGCCTTCTGCCACTGGGCTCTTGACTGGCCAGTTCCTGGTTGGTACGACTTTTCTTTTCAGGCAGCAGCATCTGCTGACTGTGGATGTTGTCGGCCATGCTGGGTTGGCACCCTATGTTTTTTTTTTTTTTCCTTTCTTCCCCAGAGCAGCTTGTCTGGTTTTTGGCCATTTTTCTGCTTTACTCTGTACTTGAGGGCTCTCTTCTTTCCCATGTCCTGGTATTCTGCCACCTCCCATGTCTTCTCTGAGGGACCATTGTTAGTCGCCTACAGGTAGCCAATGAGTGGCAACCTAGAAATGAACCATCTTGAGAGGTTATCTTGTTCGGGGCTTATTTTAGTGTCCCCGCGGCCCGGTCCTCGACCAGGCCTCCACCCCCAGGAAGCAGCCCGTGACAGCTGACTAACACCCAGGTACCTATTTTACTGCTAGGTAACAGTGGCATAGGGTGAAAGAAACTGCCCATTGTTTCTCGCCGGCACCTGGGATCGAACCCAGGACCTCAAGATCACAAGTCCCGCGTGCTGTCCACTCGGCCGACCGGCTCCCTCCATTGGCTAAATGCTCCTCTTTGGTTAGCTCCTCAGTAGCTCCAGTGCTGCCCCTCTCATTCCTGTGTAGTTTTGTGGAATTGTTAAAGGCACCTTGTGAGGGAGGCAGATAGTGGGTCAAGACTTGTGGCCATCAATCTGGTGGTGACTCTGAGTTATAGTTAGGGATGTTCACCCATTGGTAGTATCATCTGCATATTCTTTTTTTAATTGATTTTAAAGTAGATTGATACTAAAAGAAGAGCTAAAATATATGTAGTTTAACATTACTGTTTATGTGAACATGTTGGCTGTGAGTTTAATTAAAATTTTAATTACACAAACGTCAAAAATTAAATTTTGTCTCGCCCAATGTTGTACATGTTACTCATGTATAACATTCTTCATGCTAAGAAGAGAGACGGTACCAGATGAAAACCAGTGGGATGGCCTTAACCCATTATGTTGTCAGTTGCATTCACATGCAATCTCTTGCATGCAGAACACCCGAGTCCATGAGGTAAGCAACATTACGGCCAGATGTTGCTGCTCTGAACAAAGCTGTAAGTTTCTTTCTCTTCAGTGAAAGAAACATTTCAGTTTACATTGAAATTGAAATTATAATAACTCATGACAACCAATTGTTTACACAATGTTAAACCGGATCCCACCGGAATAGCTTTTTGTCTTTTGATGGGACTGGTTTGCATGCTAAGATTTCAAGGAAATCCGGCTGTGTGGGGGTATTTTACAAAGATGGGATCACACAACCCTGCTGAGTCATCTAGGTTATGAGGAATAATTTTCTTGAGCAGGTGGTCTGACACTGAGAAGGAAGATAACAAGGATGGTGCAGCAATGTGAATGACTGTGTAGATAGATACCCAGGCTGGAGAACCTGACAGGAAGTGTGGCTTGCTTCTACTCCGAGTTATTTAAAGTAATGTGTATGACTTTTTCAGCTTTTAATATTTTTGTTTATTATAATGATTCCCCCTCCCCTCCTCTTGCCAGGTGAGAATGAGAAAGTTGCAGCCATCCCTGAGAACATTGGAGCCATTCATCGTGGTGTGGGAGCTGCTTTGGCCAGCATGAATAGCAGGAATTTTGGAGGCAACAGACCTGGTGATGATAGAAACTTTGGAGGCAACAGATCTGGTGATGATAGGAACCTTGGTGGCAACAGATCTGGTGATGATAGGAACCTTGGTGGCAACAGATCTGGTGATGATAGGAACCTTGGTGGCAACAGATCTGGTGATAGAAACCACGGAGGCAACAGATCTAGTGATAGAAACCTTGGAGGCAACAGATCCGGTGGTGATATGAATTCATCTAATAAAGGTTAGATTTGATTTGTTACAACATACAGTACTCGGTTCCTAATTCATAACATTGTTGCATATGTAAACTTTACAAAATAATCCCCCTGAAGAGATGACAAATTCTTATTTTGCTGTGTTTGTGTAATATCTCAAAAATGCATACCCTATAAAACAGAGTTTAATATCAGTTTTAAAATGGTGGATTTGGGGGGCTGGTAAGTCAAATGAACAGCTGATCCAAATCTTGTACTTGCATGTCCTGATGCCAGCAGATAGTCATCATCACTCTTAACAAACCCCACTAAACAATTCCTGAAAGGTCCGAAGATATTGTATTGGGTTCAAATTGTTCAGTGGAACATACAAATTATAGCAAGGAATGTTCATCGAAGTCATCAACGAGGACGAGCGTCGGGAAGTGGCGTTATCATCATTTATGATCCACCCAATCAAAGCGTAAACTATCATACAATGCTAAAAAATTTGTAATCGAACTTAAATATGACATAATATTTTGCAAAATTTATTATAAAATATTAATATTTAAAAAAAATATAAACACAGAACAGCAAAAGTAAATAGTATTAACACTTTCGCCCGGGCATGATGCAGCATTGCATCATCCGTTTGCTGTCGGTAATGCCGGGGATGACGCAGCATTGCGTCATCCACTTTAAATAATCGCCAAAAATCAGGTTTTTATCTGATTTTTTTGGGACTGGTTTTAAAATGCGCGCCGATGTCTTCCTATTTTCCTTGTTGCACCTCGTGGCCCGCAGGCAGCTCGGCACACGCCGTCGGCCCATTGTTTTCGCTCCACTGTTGTGACCAATGTCGCCTCCCCTCGCATCTCAAACGTGTGAACATTTCGGCTATTTTCCATGGCTATATTTCTTACTGCGGCTTTAGAAACTATCTACGCTTATTCTACGATGGATAGTGATCATGAACAAGGCCCTTCCAGGAAGAAAATTGCGAAAGAAAGGCTTGAAAAGGGCGGGAATTGGGAGTGTAGCTGGAAGGCGGCTGAGCACTCACTCGCGGCTAACGCGTGGCCCGTCTTCAACTTGTCGGCGGTTGGAGCGTGACCAGGTTTTTTATTTTATATGCAAATGTTCCTCTAGTGAATTCTATTGTGAACCCATTGAGACCAAAATGAAAAACCTAGGACGAAAATTGAGGTGAGCAGAGTGAAAATAGTGAAAACATTTTATCGCGTTTGCGCGCTCCCGCGTAACTCGTTGGCACTTTCTCTGTTTGCTGTGGGTAATTAGCCGGGCTTTTGGAGTTTATATGCATTTAGTGCTGTAGAGAATTCTATTGCGAACGCAATGATACCAAATTTAATCTCGTAGGACGAGAATTGAGGTGACAAAGTTGAAGAGTGTATACACTTTTCAGAATTTACGCGCGCTCCCGAGGACACCCTGGGACCCAAATCGCACAGTTGAGGGGTGGCGCGCAGGGTACGCCAAAGTGTTAAGCTGCCAAAAGTTGATGAAGTTCTTCTTTCCAAAATTAATTTAAAAGTTCAAATATTAATAAAATATGTAGAAACTTAAAAAAAATACTAAAATACAACAAAGTGTTGTACGAGTATTATTATCAGTTGGTAATAACTCGAAACTGTACACAAACTTAAAAAATAAAAGCATTGAATGTAATAAAATGTCTTACTGCTCAAGTGCCATATTACTGGAGTCATCAGTCACAGAGTTCTTTGTAAGCCTTCCAGGAACCATGAGCCAGAACCTGGCCCCCCTCAGGGAGGTGAAGGGAGCAATGGTCCATGAACACTTTACATTTAAAGCATATCATCTTGCCATCGACCAGGGAAGGCACCCAGAAAAGTAGGCAAATCAAAACAGACTACTACCTAGTTGAAAAGGCGACCTACGTCCTCACAAGCGCAAAAGAACTCCCTCCAGAAAGCAAACAAACAAGCAAAACTTAGTTTAAATAACCCTCTGCTTGTTAGCTCCAACCCCCATTCCCACCTGGGGGATGGCACTAGCATCCTGGGTAAGTCGGGTTGCCCCCAGTCATTGCATCATTGATGTCATGCCGAATGGTTGCTGTTGCTCTGTCTCCGTGTTCCCATTTTCTTTGGTGTTTTTGCCTTTGAGGTAGTGTTATAAACTGGTGTGTGCGAGTAGCCAGGAGTTTTTCGAGTACTGGAGCAGCATGTGCCTAGGGCCACCTTCCCCAGGTTCTCTGTAATACACGAGTCAAAAAAAGACCAGATGCAAATTGCGGAGTAGAAAGTCGAACTAGCGAGGTACCGCATCTGCCCTACCTGCTGCAGCAATGGGCTATCAAACAGGGAATTTTCTGAAGCCACATGTATTTACGTGTGGCCACAGAAAAATGCCTGGGTTCGGACACTGAGCAAGCAGCGCCTGAAATCAAGGCTGGGCCTGCCACAATGGGGGCTAGAAACACACTCTTCGATAGGATTCCAGCTGAGCCAGAATCGTCGACTGTACATTCCGTGGAGAGTGCAATAAAGCGAGACAGGCTATTTGTCAGGATGTTAGATGACGACGGATGATGGACAGGATGTTCAGCAGAAAAACTACCCAAAGCGACGAGCTCCAAAGAGCCACGGATAAGTCCGTACTGGACCATTATCAAGTCGAAACGTCGTCGTCTCATCTTCTGGTGTGGTGTGGTTATCATGTGGGTCTATAATTTAGAGGGTCATCTCTGCTTCCATTTTTGTAGATTGGAACTATATTTGCCTATTTTCCAAATATCTGCCTAGATTCCTGTGGACAAAGGTGTCTGGAATATCAGTTGAAGTGGAATGTTCAGCTTGGTTGCACATTCTCCTAGTACCCAAGGTGAAACTTCATCTTGTCTGACAGCTTTATTTCTTCCTTGCCTCTTGAGTCAATTTTCCATTATGTCTCAGTAAAATTCCCTGTGTACTCTGTGGTGTTTTCTGGAATTAGCATTGTGTCTGGTTCTCTGAAATCTTATTTTCATGTATGTATGTGTGTGTAATTTTCTTCTTTGAAAGAAAGACTTGTTATTATAGTTTCAGATTGGAAACTTATGGAAGTAACTTGCAATTCTTTTTACAGGCAACATGCCTCAGAGACAGCAACAAAGAAATCAGGGCTTTAACATGAATTCGTCAAGAGAATTTGCTGGATGGGATATGCACTCTGGGTCAGGAGCCAACTCGGAACCTGTGAATGGACGCTCTTCAAACAACCAAAGGATGGGCAATTACAATAAAGGGGAATGTAAGTATATGTATTATGGCAGTAATAACATAGTGGAAACCCGCTCAATCTGAACCCGGTCCAAGAGATTATCATACGCGACGGAAGCACTGAAAATCCAGGAAGTGATTGGGTGCCGTGGAAACAATGTCGAGACAATTCAAAATTCGTTCTAGACTGCAATTGTTGTATCGGCAAATGTACAAATGTTATTTTCTGGACTATTGCACTTGGTTCTCCCCAAGGCAAGATCTTACTGATCTCTGGTTAAGATTTTATCATGGCAGAGAGCCTGCTGTAGGGACGATAATCCTCAGAATCATCGACAGGTATATGACAGGTATGGCAAGTCATCATTCCTCACTGTGCAGCTTGGACCTTCTCAAACTTCCCTACTAGGTTAAACTGGTGCTCGGGAATACTCATTTCAGCTCAAATTTATACAGAAAAGTGCTTGGCAATAGGGAAATCTTCAAGCTGTACCCTAGCTTACAACCAAACAACCCATTAGGTTGCTGTGACAAGCTAGCAGCACCAATGCTACAACAAAGCCATTCAGCCCAACTTAATACTCCATCCTATTTGGTGTGTGTTGCAGGTTTTGTGAGTAAGCTGACGCCAATATTTTAATTGACTTCAATTTTATATTGGATCTTTGTATTATTTGGGTAGTGGGCTGCAATAATGAATGTTTCTTGTATGTAAGCCTAGACTTGAACTAACCAGTGAGCAGAGTTTGTTTTTGCATCAGATCAGTATTCTCTTATCTGTGGGATTCACTATTCTAAGTGCTTACCTATCGGTGACAACTGGGTAGTGAGTTCTGATTCTGTATGCCCCACCTCCTAGATGTACCTCATGTGCTAATACTTATAATTTCTTTGTATTTTTTAAGTTGTGAATGAAATTGGCTTCAACACCCTCTTCCTTCAATGCATTCCACTTGTCAATCACCTGTACAGGGAACGAGAACTTCCTTACATCTATGTGAAGTGATTGCATGTTCAGCTTCCACTGATGTTCCCTCTTCCTACCTCTTTTTAATATAAAGAGGCTTCCTTTCCATGAGGAAATCAAATGGAGCAATGTGGGAATCCAAGTAGCAACATAGGGTTCTCCCAGCTGAATGCTTTAGACTCCCTGCACTGCTCCAATTGATTTTCTCGTCAATACATCACTTAAGTGTGATTTCCTTTAGTATTCATCTGTCCACTTTGCTTATTCTGGTCGAGCCTGTCCCTGGGAGTAGACTCCTGAAACATTCTCCAGGTATGCTCCAGGTTTTCTCTTGGGGATCTTGTATGTAGTGATCATATCGTTGTTTCTTCTCTCCTCTTAAGGTTTTAAGGGCGAGTTCTTTCAATCTGTGTTCATAGACGAGTCCACTTAATCTGGTACTAATCTAGTTGCAAACATTTGAACTTTCTCAAGCTTCTTTCTGTGGTTGACAAGGAGGGGGTTCCATGCTGGAGCTGCATGGTTTCACACAGGCAGTGTGTATGGCCTTCAAAACCTCCTTGTTTAGATTCTTGAGTAATCATCTTATGGTTACTATCTTCTCTTATGCTGCTGATGCTTTCTGGTTCACATGAGCTTCTGGTGTTAGTGCTGGGCTTATGTCTACTCCCATGTCATTTTCTCGTATTGTTTCTTGTAATTACCTTCCATTTATTGTGTAGTTACAGGTCTCCTATCTCCCTTACCCATTTTCACTACAATGACTTGGGTTAAATTCCAGCAGCCATTATTGGTCTCTTCCTGAAGTTTGTCAAGGTCTTCTTGTTGCAACCTACAGTCCTCTTTAGTTCTGACCCTTCATTAACTTGAACTCATCTGCAAATATTGCCGTGTATGAGCTCACTCCCTCTGGACGGTTATTTACATAAATGATTAAGAGCAATGATCCTAAGACAGAGCCTTTTTGAACACCTCTTTCCACTCCTTTCCAGCCTGACATATTCTCTCTGAATGAATAAAACCCTTTGTTTCCAGTCCATCAAGTACTTCCATACCCAGTCCAGTGCACTTCTTGTTATCCTCACTTGTCTCTCTATCTTTTGTATTAGTTTTTCCCTGAGGAAATGTATCAAAAGCTTTTTGGCAGTCTAGATGAATATATTTTATCCATCCTTCCCATCCAAGACATAAGTGTGTGTTAAGCTTGAGTTCACTGACAGTCTGATTTTCTTACTTTCAGTTTTTGGCTACTTTTTCTATTGGCTTTGTGTCTGATAGGGAGAGAGTGCTGTACAAGTGATTGTAAATAACTATGGCAGAGTTCTTGGGCCTGTATTTAGTTTGTGTTCTCTCTTTTTCTGGTTTCAGGCTTCCCTTGTCTATCTTTGTTTTTAGTTTAAAGATGTTCAAGTTAACCTAGCCATGGCCATCAGTCATAATTAATGATTTGTATAAGTTGTTGCAAATAAAGTTTCTAGTTCTAACATTATCTATGTAGTAAGTGGAGATAATGAGATGTGACTGAAGATATGATGACCAAACCAAACACCAGAAAATTAGGAGACAACGACGTTTTGGTCCGTCCTGGACCATTATCAAGTCGATTGTGATGACGGTGAATTATCAACTTGGTAATGGTCCAGGACGGACCGAAACGTCATCGTCGTCTTATCTTCTGGTGTGTGGTTTGAACATCACAAGTCACTAAATTTTTAGAAGGCTGGTTTTCCATAGTTAACTTCTATGTGGTTTGCTCTTGTAGCACTTTACTCTGTTTTGTGTGTTGGTGCATGGTGTGTTTCTGGTAGTGATTTGCCTACTTGGGTAAAACAATTGACCTAATCTGCTCTTCAGCCTGGTGATCCAAGTTCTTATGAAGGAACTGAGTGGGTTAGCTTATAAGGCAATCATTGGGTGCATAAGTTAAGCAGTTTTCTGAGTATTACAATGTTCCAGCCATGCTTTCCATGTCTTCTTTTTTGCTTGGTGTTGTTTGTTCTTACCAAGAGTGCAGGTTGAATACAGTACGGTTGGGCAAGAAAGCAATGTTGTAGTGATAGTGCTGCCAATAGGGGGGGTTGTTGGGTAGACACCTGGTGTATTGTTTGGCATAACTTGTGCTGCTGGTCTTGGAAAGGCTTTTAATTTTGTTAAGCACTTTTCTAACTACACTCTGGGGACTTGAGTGTTGTCCAGTGTCACTCTAGCAGCATGCTGTTGACTGGCATGGTCAGTTTAAGAGAGCTTCCCAGTAGTGAATGTTGATCTGCCATCACCGACCTAGATCTTAACCAGAAGTCAGTAGGATTTTACCTAAGTGAGCTACCAAGTGTATGGCTTAGAAAATTGCCTTCCAATTGCATTCAAAGCTTAATTTTTATATTAAGACTGGTGATCCTGCCTCAGTGGGCATTCCTAACCGTAAACGTTCTGGGCTGTCACGGGGACGCTCAGCAATGGTCATTGGTCATTTTACGTTTTCTAAGTTACTTTTGGTGTCGGAATGTTTTCAAATGAATTTCCAGAGAATAGATGCAAAAATAAAGGCATTTGTAATAGATTATGCTCTGCACGTTCATAACCATACATATACTGTAGTGGGCTTGGCTGGTCACATGTAACCATGCTTAAAATGTTTAAAACCATTTTAAGTTTTCCAAGTTATTTATTGGGTTGTAACAATAAAGTTGGTGTTAAAATGTTCACAAATTAATTCTTTAGAGAATAGATGCAAAAAAAGTGCATTTATAAATGGATTATGAAGAACAGCAACGAATATACAAATGTTTATGAATAGCAAATGGATGACACATTAGCTTCATCGGGAATGTTCACTGTTGGATTATGGGTGACACGTTTGTGTCATCGGAACGCTAAACAAGACGGGGTACCCAGCTGTGCCATGGACCTCCCTTTCCCTGACCTCTCCTTCACTCGACCTCCCCCCCTCCTCGACCTTCCCCCCTCCTCGACCTTCTTCTCTGACCTCCCTTCCCTCTCTGACCCTTATTCCCACTTCAACCCATTTTCCCCATGATACCGCCCCCCCCCCCTCCCTTCTTTCCTCCCTGACCTTGGATCCTTCTTCCTTGACCTCTCTTTCCTGGCCCCTCTCCCCCCTCCCTCTGACCTTGAGGAAATGGACTTGGAACAGAAAGCTATGCAAGAAATACAGGAAAATCTAAAATATTTTTTCACATTCAAAATCTAAAGCCTCCATCAATATTGAATTTTTACTTGCAACTGAAGGTTTGTACGCAAAAGATGACAGAAATTAGTGAAATCCTAAAAGGCCAGAATGAAACTATGTTTAGATGATGACCAAAGAGCCAGAGCTCAACCCCCGCAAGCACAACTAGGTGAGTACAAATGACATAATCACAGAAGCATTAATTAGTAGATAAACAAAATGCAGATGTTGTATACACAAACTTTGCAAAGGAATTCGAGAAGTGTGATCATAGTGATAGCCCATAAAATGAGATCAATAGGAATAATGGGTAAAGTGGGTCATTGCATTTTCAACTTTGTCATACAGAATGCAAAGAATAACAGTCAATCAAATAAGATAAAGTCCAAGTGCAGTGAAAAGTTCTGTACTCCAGGCCACAGTCCGTGCACCGCTGCTGTTTCTCATTCTTATCTCTGATAGATAAAAAAAATGTCACAGCTTCGTGTTGTCCTTTGCAGATGATACAAAATCACCATGAAAATTTCCTCTGTAAAAGACGTTGGAAAAACTACAAACCGATATTAATAGTCTTCGATTGGGCAACGGAAAATAACACAATGTTTAACCGTGATAAGTTTAAGGTACTTAGGTATGGTGGAAATGAGGAACTTAATGAAATACAGGGTACAGGACACAGTCAGACAATCATAAAAGTAAAGCAACATGTAAAAGATCTGGGAATAATGATGTCTGATGACCTGACATTTAGTGAACATAACTGAGCAAATACAGCAGCAGCCAGGAAAATGATGGATGGATTATGAAACCAGTCAAATCCAGAGATCCCACAGGAATGTTCATACCATTTAAATCACTGGTGCTGTCCTGTCTTGAATACTGCTCAGTACTTACTTTCCATTTCAGAGCTGGAGAAATTTCTGAAATAGAGGAAATACAGAAAACCTATATGGCACATAGAAATGATAAAACATCTAAACTACTGGGACCATCTTAAGGATCTCAAAATGTTTTCTCTGGAAAGGAGATGAGAAAGGTGTCAGATAATATATACATGGAAGATGCTGGATGGCCAAGTCCCAAATTTGCACAGTAGAATAACAACATACTGGAGCAAAAGGTACAAATGGAACTGCAGAATAGAACCAGTGAGTAGAGGTGCCATAGGCACAGAGAGCACAATGTGAACATAGAGGTCCACAGCTGTCTAACACCCTCCCAGCAAGTATTAGAAATATTGCTGGTACAAATGTGGATGTTTATAAGAAGAGCGTAGAAGTTCTTGCAAGAAGTGCCAGACCAACTGGGTAGTGGATATGTAGGCCTGCAGTGTGCTTCAAGCAACAGCCTGTTGGACTAAGTTGTCACAAGTCTAGCCTAGCATACCTGAAACCCTCTTCGGGTAGGTTCTTCAGGTACCCTCTTCAGGTACCCTCTTCAAGTATGCTCCAGACCCCTCTTCCTCCTCCCAACCCCTCTTCCCCCTCCCAACCCCTCTTCCCCCTCCCAACCCCTCTTCCCCCTCCCAACCCCTCTTCCCCCTCCCAACCCCTCTTCCCCCTCCCAACCCCTCTTCCCCCTCCCAACCCCTCTTCCCCCTCCCAACCCCTCTTCCCCCTCCCAACCCCTCTTCCCCCTCCCAACCCCTCTTCCCCCTCCCAACCCCTCTTCCCCCTCCCAACCCCTCTTCCCCCTCCCAACCCATCTTCCCCCTCCCAACCCATCTTCCCCCTCCCAACCCCTTTTCCCCCTCCCAACCCCCCCTATCCCCTCCCAACCCCCCCCTATCCCCTCCCAACCCCCCCTTTCAACCCCCCCTTTCCCCCTCCCAACCCCCCCTTTCAACCCCCTCATCCCCTCTGCCTCTCTCCCCCCATCATCCCCCCCCTCCCCCTTAACATCTCCCCCTTTTCCTCAACATGGCAACATCCTCCACCCCTTCCCCCTAACATCTGCCCTCTTCTCCTAATATGCCTTCTTTTCAACCAACATCCCCCTCCCTTCTCACTCCTCTTCTCCCCTGTCTGAAAAACTGCTAAATAACTCTACAGAAAACACATCCCTGATTTCTAACTTGCCTATGAAAATTGCAGGGGGGGTCAGTATAGATGTCAGTATTTCTTAGGGTTCCATTGCAGCCAACCCTAACTGGCCTGACACTTCCTTACCTCCGATGCCTCATCTGAGAAAGTTAGGCAAGGCTAGCCCCAAATGTCTGTTCTCCAGCGTTGGACATATATTCTCGTTTATAGATATATATACTTGCTGAAAATTATTTTTGTATCAAAATATGCACAGAAGTGTACTTAAGTGCACTAATAAATACATGACACTTGTGTCTAAAAATTGAAGATGGATACAAATATTGAGGGGCTCCAGAACCAATTACTCAGGTCGAGCAGGTTTCCACTATCTTGGACTTTTACGCCACAAGTTTTACACGTACTGTCAATCAGTTGCTTTGTAATCAGGCGAGAGGGTTCAGTAAGCATCTGAAGTATTTGCATATTACGCCTTGAAAGTTTAGTAATTTGATATATAATTAGTGTGTTGTCAATATGACAGTTAACGTAAATAGAGGGCAGCTACGAAAAACTTTCGGATTTCAAGAGACCTCACTGTTGGGAGAATATCCAGGTCCAGGAAGTTCCGGTCCAAGAGGGGGCTACAATCCAGATCCATTGAATTCGCACCAGGCGCACGAGGACAGTGGAGACAGAGGCGGTGGTGAGTGTTTTTACTTAGTTGTTTTTTCGGGGGGTTGTTGGGCCTGATATTTGCTTTGAATAAAGTGGTATGATGTGTAGATGTGCATGTATACATGAGTGAAGCTCTCTCCTCTTTACTGATTCAAATCTGTGCACAAGTGTATTAGGTATTATACATTCTGTTCAAAATATGTTTTGAACTTTATTAATTGTTGGAGTTTGCTGTTTACCAGTGCATAAAACTAATATTTGTTTTGCTAGCATATGCAGCTCTTTAAATCTGAAGTTGAAAAATTAACTCTCCAAAGTTCATTTTTACTTTTTAATTGGGTCTGACGCCTAGTGATGCATTTCGTAAGGTCTCTCCTCACATTGTCAAAGACAAATTTTTCTGTGTTAGCACCTGGTTATATCCTCTTCTTTTGAGGTGGTTAGGTGACATAAGGATGAATGACATTACATGTGGGATATTAATAAAGTATTAAATGTATCAGTATGGAGTGTGACATGTTGGCAGCTTATGTTCTTCTGGCTGCTTCCGTTCCTGTTGCAGGGTCATTTGGTCTAGCTTGTACGTTGGTCCGGGGTCTTGACGTGGGTCAAAACACGTCAAGACCCCGGACCAACGTAGAAGCTAGACCAAATGACCCTGCAACAGGAACGGAAGCAGCCAGAAGAACATAAGCTGCCAACATGTCACACTCCATACTGATACATTTAATACTTTATTAATATCCCACATGTAATGTCATTCATCCTTATGTCACCTAACCACCTCACCAGAAGAGGATATAACCAGGTGCTAACACAGTAAAATCATTTATTTTCAATTATTCAAATCCACAGTAATTGTTTCTTCCTTCCTCTTGACAACATATCTTTAGCAAGCAGCTTCTTTGGCGACATAGTGCGTTACAAATTGTAGTCACAAAACCACAAAAAACCCAAAGCGCAAATAAATGCAGAGGGACACTTGTCGTTCATGATACAACAACAACACTGGCGTCGGAGGCGTCCGAGAAATTGCGAGAACCCGCGAGACGCTAGGAAGCACCATGTGGTTTTGCTAGTTAATAGAGGTGAAGCTCGTCAATAGAGACCAATTTTCTGCGAGTGGCTCGCTCGTTACTTGAAATGCTCGTAGATAGAGCCGCACGTTAATCGAGGTGCCACTGTAATAGATTAGGAGAAAGCCTAATCTCAAAGGAACATGTCAATTACTTTAGGATGGTAAATATAAGAAAGACAAGAACCGCCCCTTAGGGGAGACATTTAATGGAGTGAAAAACATGACAGAAGTGCTTAGAAATGCCAGAAAATTGCAATGTGATGAGGATGGCAAACTTCGGTCAATAAGACAAGACCTCTCAAAGGAGAACAGAGAAAAGCTGAAAAGGAACCTCATTGAAGGGGGGCATTAGATTAGTTTTCTAAAAGTTGTTCAATGGCAACCAATATTTTTTGACAAGTTGTACAGTATATGAAAAAGGCTGCAATTGTTCCAAGTTTCAGTACTGCAGCCTAAATAGGCTGATCAATAAATGAACTTAGGGAAACAAAACAACCTCAGATTTTAGAGACATAAACTTTACATTTAAGGTGTAAGTTTCATGTAAATTGAATAAAAATCCAAGAGTTTGAAGTTGTTTATGTTACTTGAAAAATAAATCTTGAAAATATTAAAGTCTAAGGTACTGCCATCTTTGGCTGAAGTTGACATCGACCAATTTCCTCCAAAATTGGCACCCTTACATATAGGCTTACGTGCAGTCTGGTGTATAAGTTTCATGCAAATCGTCCGATAAACAAATAAAAAAGAATAATATTGAAAAAAAAATTAACTTCATTTTTTTAATAAAATTAATTTTTTTTTATATATGCTATTGTGATAGCTGAGAGTCATAGACATGATTTCAGTTGACACTTGTTTTTGATAATCGTTTTTGACCATTTTGGAAAAATTTTGACACCTACTTCAATATTTTTCTCCCATCCTATTTATGCTATGATGCCGAGACTTGGGCCAGATGAAACCCTTTTCATATACAACACATCAAAAAAGTTTGATTGAAATCGAACCAGTTTTCATTTAATGCATTTATTTGGAGATCTGGAATTCGTGCCCCCCTGAAGTGAAACGTCTTAATGGGGGATAGAAATGAAGGATTTTTTTTCTACAAAGTGTCAGGGACTGGAAAGCTTGTGAAATGGTACATAAAGACAAAGCCACAAAATCATTAAAGGAAGGGGGTGTAAAGAACAAAGGGAAGGGGAACATATTTCTGAAAATAGTATATACCAACATAGATGAAGTGAGATAAAAAATATTGGAGTTGAAGGATATAATTCAGCTCAAAGTCCCAGATATTGTCACATTAACAGACGGAACTTGTAGAAAATATTTTAAATGAGGTCGTATTCCCAAGGGGCTACTCAGTTTGGAGATGTGACAAGAAAACTAGGAAGGGACGAGGAGTGACTGTACTGGTGAAAAAACACCTGAAGGTAAATGAGTTTATATTTGAAAACCCTCGAGATATTGACATAATGGCATTGCAGGTCTGAAAACAGGATGATAAGCTGATAATTGTAAATGCCTACAGCCCACCAGCAAGCAACACATGGACAAAGGAAGAACTGGATGACAAACCAGAGGGCCTCATAATGATAATGAGAGAAATTATGGTAAGAGAAGTCAAAGATAAGGCATGATTGTTGGTACTTGGAAACTTCAACTTTAACCCTTACACTGCTCAGGGGTCCTGGGGACATTTACACCCCTGTGCGCAAGAAAAAAAAAAATCAAATTTGTTCACCACAACTGTACAGCTAAGCTGATATAGTTAGTTCAGGCACTAAGAGTCGTCGCTATACATAGATGGCGGCTGGCGGCTCCCTCACTCATTCAAGGTCACACGCACTAAACTTTCTCCCCAACAATACTGTTTGCAGTGTTATTACCCTATATACACATATTATATATAAGTATCTACATGTTTTATGCACCGTAACTGTACACCTAAGCTTGTAGTGCACCCAAAGAGCATAGTGGCCACCCTCTAAACAGCTAGACAAATCGTGCAGACGACGTCACCCTCCGTCACCCAAATGGCTCCTCCCAGCATAATCCTTTTGCTATTATTACACTAATACACACATTATATATAAGTATCTACATTTGTGTTCACCATAGAGAACCACTGACCTGGTATGGTGAATGCAAACAATAACAGGTGGCCACACAGTCAGTAAACGATGCTGTCTCCCTCCATCTCTCCGCATCACTCCTCCCACAGCGCTAATTATTACAACAATCCTGCTATTATCACAACCCTGGTTATTTATATCACGGTCATGGGTCATTTGTAATAATGTCATCGCTAAATAATAACAATTATATATTTATTTAGACATTTTTCGGCGATGCTGTGGTCACAAGCTGAACAGCAATGCTATTCACTCATGCTGCGTGCCCCAGCCTTGGTTGCTCCAACAGTACTGTGCCTCTCACACCTGAGAATATTTCCCACGATTTTTTTTTAAAATGGCGTCTGTTTACAAGAGCCCTGAGGAAGCTAATGTGAACCCTGTGTAGCCGTGGGCCATTTGAATCGGGCCTGGCACCCTATGGCGTATATATACGCCATGCGCACCGTGGGACATGTTACTCAGGGCGTATATATACGCCATGCGCACCGTGGGACATGTTACTCAGGGCGTATATATACGCCATGCGCACCGTGGGACATGTTACTCAGGGCGTATATATACGCCATGCGCAGTTTAAGGGTTAAGGCAATAGACTGGAAGGCCTACGAGGCAAGAACGGAGGATATTTGGACAGGCAGATTTGCAAACCTCATTTTGAAGACATTCATATATCAACACCTCAAGCAGGCCACAAGAATGAGGGAAGGGGATGTTCCGTCAGTACTGATCTAATATTCATCAGGAAAGAAGAGGAGTTATTTGACATCCAGTACCTTCCTCCCTTATGAAAGAGTGATCATGTCCTGTTGGAAATTAAATATACTTTGTGATATAATCTAGAAGAGAATGGGGACATTGAAACAGTTAATAAACTATTTCAAGAGAGGACACTTTGGGGAACTTAGAAAATTCTTTAACCCTTAAAGTGCGCATCACGTCATATGACGTGCTGGACGTTGTTCCAGTCAACTGCGCATCACGTCATATGACATATTGGAGTACTACGCAAGATTTAAACGGGCTGCGGATACACGGGGTTCACCACACCTTCATCAGGGCTCTTGTAAACAGATGCCATTTTAAAAAAAATCGTGGGCCAAACTCCTGGGTGTTATTGGCCTCGGTATTGAGTGAGCTACCAAGCCTGACGCACGCAGCATGAGCTAACAGCACTGCTGTTCAGCTTGTGACCACATCATCGCCTAAAAATGCCATAATATACTTGTTCATGCTATTATGTAGCGATGATATTATTACAGAAGACCCCTGACTGTGATAAAACTGACCAGGGTTCTGATAATAGCAGGATTGTGGTGATATTTAGCGCTGTGTGCCATGGAGGGAGGAGTAATGCTGTGGGAAGGAGGGTGGTGGCGATGTCTTCTGACTGTGTGTGGCCACCTTTTATTGACTGCACTCACCATACCAGCTTAGTGGTTCACTATGGTGAACACAAATGTAGATACTTATATTTAATGTGTGTATAGAGGGTATAAACAGCAAGAGAAGGTTTGGAGCCGCCATTTTGGTGAGGGCGGTGGCGTCGTCTGCACGATGCCACCGTGCAGATGACGGTGTTGTTTACTGGTTACCACGATGGTCTTTAGGCACCATACCAGTTTATTTGTAAAAGTATGGTGAATAAAACAGGTAGATATTTATATATAATGTGTATATAGCGTAATAACACCACACAGTATTGTTGGAGGAGAAATATTAGTGCGTCTGGCCTTGAGGGCGGCCGCCGATCAGCTGACTGTGTGAGTAGCTACATCTTTGCGCCTTTACTCACCATACAAGCTTAGATGTACAGTTATGGTGAACAAAACATGTAGATACTTATATATAACGTCTACTTATATATATAGATACTTATATATAGTGAATTATAGCAAAAACATTATTGTGGGAGGAGAATGTGGGTGAGTCAGATGACTGGGGGGAGGGCGGGAGTGGCTGGCTGGTACACGGCGGTCACTCCTCGTTACTTTTTGACTCATAATAGCTACTTAGTGGTTCGTTATAGTGAACAAGACATGCAGATACTTATACAGTATATAACCTGTGCTTATAATGTAATAACCGACAAAGTATTTGTTCACTGATTGATGAACATAATTGAATCAACAATATGCACACCATATTTTTGAGTACAGCAATGATTCACTCATTTTATTATATAAATATATCAAACTACACACTATTGAATAATATTACAGCAAAAAAAGTATGAAAAATCAATCAGAGACATTGAAATAATTAGGTAATTATCTCTTTGTGGCAACTCCGGCCTGACAGCTTGTGAGCAACAGACCGCCTGGGACGCACGCTGAGTCAGCGCCTATAATTTGCCAGACTTCCCCACCCTATAGCGGGCAATATATGCCACTTACGATTTTTTTTATTATTTTTCCCGTGATCAGTGAACACAAATTAACAGGTTAGGAAGAAAAAATAATTTTTTTTTTTCAAAATGACATGCGCCTGTGGGGATGACAGGATATTAAACCCCGAGCATGTTAAGGGTTAATAAGTTTAATTGGACAGACTTGTTGCTAGACAAGGAAGTAAATGAAATGTTAGCCAAATTTTGCAAAATATACAATGAAGGTACACATTCATACCAAAAGAGAGGTAAAGGACCAGAATACAGGATTGGTTCTACAGAAATTGAGAGGGCCAGAGAGGAAAAAACAGGAAAAAGGGTTTGATATCGGAAAAGGCCTAACCCACAAACATACCAGCACTACAAGCAAGCAAGAAATAATTACACAGCAGTGAGAAGAGAGGCAGAAAGGAACTTTGCGAAAGGTATTACGGAGAAATGTAAAAAAAATCCAGGTCTTTTCTATTAATTCATTAAAAGCATGCTGCATGTAAAAGATAAAATCCAGGGATTTAGAACAGGGAACAGGAGAATTCAAAAGAAATGTGTGAAATACTAAATCAACAGTTGCAAAGTGTGTTTGTACAAAATGAGGATTTCAGAGAGCCTGGCCCAATACCAATTCCAGAAGACGCCATTGAATACATTGATAATATAGGTATCTCAAGACGAAGTGGAAAAATTACTTATTGTTCTAGGAATAAATAGTGGTTGGGCCTGATGGAGTATCAACTTGGGTGCTGTGAGAATGTGCAACTGAGCTAAGCATTCCATTTCAATTAATATTCCAGACATCCTTGTTCACAGGAATCTTAGCAGATACAGTGGAACCTCTATTAACGAGTTTAATCCGTTCTGGCACCGAGCTCATTACCTGGAAAACTCGTCTTAAGAAACAAATTTCCCCATTTAAAATAAAGGAAATAAATTTAATCCGTTCCACTCCCAAAAACATCCATACTTGTATGATATATTTTAATGTAAATATAATACTGCACATGTAATTATAAATGTATTGTTGTAGTGTTTTAATGTTTACTTTACCTTATGAAGAGTAGTTGCTGGCTTGAGGGAGACGATGGAGAGGTGGAAAGGAGGAGAGGGGTTATGGTGTGGAAGGAGAATCCACCTCTGAGTCAGGTGGACTCTCTCTTCTTGGGAATTTCACCCAAATTTCATTTCAAATGTCACACAAGGCTGCGTTAGACCAGCACCAAATAAAAAACTACGTCGATTAAACTCGTCGTGTCAACAATATAATGGTCTTACCACGAAGATACAATACAATGCCGTTCTCCCAAATAGGCTAGGTGGCTATTAGACAAAACGGAAATTTCATGGCAAACCTGTATACAATCCCCAAGTTGATCGGATAAGAATTGGATTTTATAGAAATATTTGCTCAAATGACGCTTGAGTGCGGTGTTTGGGTACATTCAAGAGAAAAAAGTGTGTCACATTCAAGCGACATATACCTGCGAAAGTGATAACACTTTCACAAAGTGTTATCACAAAGTGATAAATTAATTAAACATTTTCACACACCGGGTTGTCACTACTTTATCAGAGCAGCTTTTCCAAGAATGCGTTCACCTTTTCAAACATTCCCAACACTTCCCTGATCTCAGTGGAAGAGGCAGCATCCTCCCTTATCTCCTCATTCCCTTACTAATGATGTAAATTGTTGATGAGGACCTGCCATACTCCCTTGTGAGATCAATCACACAGACACCACACTCATGCTTTGCTATAATTTCCTTCTTCAAATCCACAGTAATTGTATCTTCCTCTTGACAACACTATCTTTAGCAAGCAGCTTCTTTGGAGACATCGTGTGTTACAAATTGTAGTCGCAAAACCACTAAAAACCCAAAGAAAAGCGCAAATAAATCCAGAGGGATGCTTGTCGTGTGCGATACAACAACAACACTGGCGTCGGAGGCGTCCGAGAATTTGCGAGAACCCGCGAAATGCTAGGAAGCACCATGTGGTTTTGCTCGTTAATAGAGGCGAGCTCGTCACTAGAGGCAAATTTGCTGCGAGTGGCTTGCTCGTTACTGGAAAAACTCGCTAATAGAGCCGCTCGTTAATCGAGGTTCCACTGTACCTGTATATGGAAAAGGGCAGATATAGTACCAATTTATAAAAATGGTAGTCAAGAGGAACCTCTAAATTATAGGCCTGTGTCTTTAACAAGTGTGGTAGTCAAAACACTAGTAAAATAGTTAAAGCGAATTGGGTTGAACACCTGAGAGTAATGACATAACTGACAGACAGTATGGTTTTTGAACAGGAAGATCCTGTGTAACAAATCTACTTAGCTTTTATGATAGAGCCACAGAGATACTATAGGAAAGAGGTGGTTGAGTTGACTGTGTCTATCTTGATCTAAAAATAGCTTTTGGTCCCCACACAAGAGGCTGTTCTGGAATCTTGGAGGGGGGACAGGGAGACTTCTGACATGGATGAAAAATTTTCTGATAATAGATGAGGGCAATAATCAGAGACAATGTATCTAACTAGAGGAGTGTTACTAGCAGAGAACCACAGGGCTCGGTTATTGCACTAATCTACCAGAAGGAATACAGAATTATATGAACATGTTTGCAGATGATGCTAAAATACTGGGGGAGGATAGTAGATGCAGCCGATTGTAATGCCCTTCAAATTGATCTAGATAAAATAAGTGCTTGGAGCATCTAGTGGCAAATGGAATGCAATGTAAATAAATGCCATGTTATGGAATGTGGAATCGGAGAAAATAGACCACACACAATTTACAAATTATGTGAAATGGAATTACAGAACTCTAATAAAGAAGGAGACCTAGGGGTTGGGGTTGGATAGTAAGGTGTCGCAAGAGGAACACACAAAGAATATTATGAGAGGAGCGTATGCGTTGCTTTCCAACTTCAGACTTGCTTTTAATTGGATGGTGAAATACTAATTACAGTACATGCCAAAACTAGAAGATAGAGAAAAAGAGAGGCGATATGATCACTTACAAAATACTAACAGGAATAGACCAAATTAACAAAGAGGAATTCCTGAAACCAGCAACTTCACGAACAAGAGGGTACAGATTCAAGCTAAGAATACAGAGGTGTCAAAAAGATATTAGAAAATTTTATTTTACGATCAGAGTAGTAGACGGTTGGTACAAACTAAGTGAGGTGGTGGTGGAGGCCAAAACTGTAAGTAGTCTTAAAGCGTTATATGGCAGAGTACTGGAAAGACAGGATACCATGAGTGTAGCTCTCATCTTGTAACTTTACTTGGGTAATTACACACAGACAGTGTATGTACATGATGTTCGTCCTTCAGAGTCAAAGATGACCATGACTTCAATATCAGGTCAAAGACCAGTGGCTGTGTGTCACAAGATTGATGATGAGACCAATCTGGGCGCAGAAAGGCTCTCCCACACATGGGTCATATTAGAGTGGGTGCTGCTGTAGTCGTGGGGGTTGCTCTAACTTTGCACATGGCCTATTTCCTCTTGGCCTCTTAAGTCCATCGATTTTCGGCTGCCCCTTTGATGACTTTGCTCCTCCAAGTTGGGTGGTCCTGAGCAAGCGACTCCCAAGTGATGGGGTTGATGTCTAGGTCCTTGAGGGGTCACCTTGAGGCAGTCCTTGGATCATTTCTTCTGACTCCCGAACTGAACACATACCCCGGCTCGATTCTCCATACAGCAGCTGTTTTGGCAATCCTGTCGGGCATTCTGACGACATTGCCTGCCCATCCGGCATGAATTTTTTGTAGGAGGTTGTAGATGCTGGGAATAACGCCCCTTTCCAGGACCTCAGTGTCTGGGATTTTGTCTTGCCACCTGATGTAAAGGAGTCTGCTGAGACAGCTCGAGTGAGTGATTAAGCTGTAGACGGTTCAGGTCAAGCTGGTGTAGAAGATTGTGATGAGTGCCACTGCTTGGTAGACCTTCAGATTGGTGGTAAAGCTGAGACCCCTCCACTCCTAGACATTCTTATGGAATCTTCTAAAGGCAGCGCTGACTTTAGCGATCCTGTTGTTGATGTCTCCGTCTGTGTTCACTGTTATTGAGAGTATGGTGACAAGATGGGTGAAGTTGTTGACTGGCTGTAGGTTCTACCCCTTGACTGTGATGTGTGGTTCCTGATAGGGAATTCCAGGTGTGGTTTGGTACATGACTTCTGGCTTCTTGGTGCTAATGATTAGACCAAGGTTGTTGCAGGCTCAACCATACCTAGCTACAGTACCTATATACTAGTACATACATACATACATCTTTGTCAAAGAACAAATGAAATCTATTGACTGTATCAAGAACCTCCTTTAGAACTCACTTCAACTATATAAGAAAATTGCCACAATTGAGTAAGCACATCTCGCCTCCACAGTTTAGTAAGCACCACTCGCCACCACAGTTGAGTATGCACATCTCGCCACCACAGTTGAGTATGCACACCTCGCCACCACAGTTTAGTAAGCACATCTCGCCACCACAGTTGAGTATGCACACCTCGCCACCACAGTTGAGTAAGCACACCTC
Organism: Procambarus clarkii; assembly: GCF_040958095.1. Lineage (NCBI taxonomy): Eukaryota > Metazoa > Arthropoda > Malacostraca > Decapoda > Cambaridae > Procambarus > Procambarus clarkii. Next base: position 11,341,154 of record NC_091220.1, on the reverse strand, counting down.
GATATCGATTCATTTCTCTCAATGTTTGCAGACGATGCTAAAATTATGAGAAGGGTTAAAACAGAAGAGGACTGTTTGAGGCTTCAAGAAGACCTAGACAAGCTGAAGGAATGGTCGAACAAATGGTTGTTAGAGTTTAACCCAACCAAATGTAATGTAATGAAGATAGGTGTAGGAGCAGGAGGCCAGATACAAGGTATCATCTGGGAGAGGAAATTCTTCAGGAGTCAGAGAAGGAAAAAGACTTGGGGGTTGATATCACGCCAGACCTGTCTCCTGCAGCACATATCAAGCGGATAACATCAGCGGCATATGCCAGGCTGGCCAACATACGAACGGCATTCAGAAACTTGTGTAAAGAATCATTCAGAACTTTGTATACCACATATGTCAGGCCAATCCTGGAGTATGCAGCCCCAGCATGGAGTCCATATCTAGTCGAGGACAAGACTAAACTGGAAAAGGTTCAAAGGTTTGCCACCAGACTAGTACCCGAGCTGAGAGGTATGAGCTACGAGGAGAGACTACGGGAATTAAACCTCACTTCGCTGGAAGACAGAAGAGTTAAGGGGGACATGATCACCGCATTCAAGATTCTGAAGGGGATTGATAGGGTAGATAAAGACAGTCAATTTAACACAAGGGGAACATGCACAAGGGGACACAGGTGGAAACTGAGTGCCCAAATGAGCCACAGAGATATTAGAAAGAACTTTTTTAGTGTCAGAGTGGTTGACAAATGGAATGCATTAGGGGGTGATGTGGTGGAGGCTGACTCCATACACAGTTTCAAGTGTAGATATGACAGAGCCCGATAGGCTCAGGAATCTGTACACCTTGTAACACCACTCTATTGTAACACCACCCTAAAATGTACCACTATAATGGAACACCACTATAATGGAACACTAAACTATCCTGAGTAACACTTCCCCATTGGTTGCACTTGGTAACACTTATGGGCTGACATATGATGGTTACACCGGGACTACAAAGTACACTGCCAACAAGGAGATGCTAACACAGGATGAAATACGCTGCCACCATCTGCCTTTGACCATTGAGACTATATCAAGCAACGAGGCAAGAAACATTGCTTGACTTGGAGAGTACTTTCTATGACTGTCATTAATTTTGAAAACGGTTGTCAGCCACTATATCCAAAAGGCTAAGAGGATTCAACAATTGACACAGACGGGAAATTTAACGAGTTTATTGAGACCAAAATTATGTCAATCACTACTTATAAATGCTACACTAACACTGGCAAAAAGTTAAGAAATTTGGACATGGAATAAAAACTCAGAGATCACACACATTACCTTAAGCTATCTGTCTCTCCCTGGCTGAGATGTTCTTCACAGCCCCGCTCTCGATCCCGGTGTACCGCACTCTGCCCTTCCTATGTTCCTACAGGCCCTCTATATACAACCCCCCACAGGGGGGAGGGGGAGATCTGCTGTTGCTACCCACCAAAAGTGTACAAACACTCAAGAAATATTTCAAAAAGCTTGCTTGACATTCACCCTACACTCTTCAAGAGAGGAGTTATTAATTACATGTGACTGACCTCTGACCTGGCCAAAAGGGGGAGATCCAGGGATGTTTACACATAAGAATCTGGAGTCTAATTTCCTTGCATGAAATATTACATACTTGAAACTATGCTGACTAAGACTAACCCAGGAATTTTTAATCAATATACAAGATAAACCGGAGGTCATCTGGGCTGACCTCTTGGAGAAGGCTTCCCTGGGTGTGAACTCTAAGGGGGGGGGGGGAGATCATGGGTGTTACAACCTGTTGATTGACGGTTGAGAGGCGGGACCAAAGAGCCAGAGCTCAACCCCCACAAACACAACTAGGTGAGTACAACTAGGTGAGTACACCTCGCCACCACAGTTGAGTAAGCACACCTCGCCACCACAGTTGAGTAAGCACACCTCACCACCACAGTTGAGTAAGCACACCTCGCCACCACAGTTGAGTAAGCACACCTCGCCACCACAGTTGAGTAAGCACACCTCGCCACCACAGTTGAGTAAGCACACCTCGCCACCACAGTTGAGTAAGCACACCTCGCCACCACAGTTGAGTAAGCACACCTCACCACCACAGTTGAGTAAGCACACCTCGCCACCACAGTTGAGTAAGCACACCTCGCCACCACAGTTGAGTAAGCACACCTCGCCACCACAGTTGAGTAAGCACACCTCGCCACCACAGTTGAGTAAGCACACCTCGCCACCACAGTTGAGTAAGCACATCACGCCACCACAGTTGAGTAAGCACATCACGCCACCACAGTTGAGTAAGCACACCTCGCCTCCACAGTTGAGTAAGCACACCTCACCACCACAGTTGAGTAAGCACACCTCGCCACCACAGTTGAGTAAGCACACCTCACCACCACAGTTGAGTAAGCACACCTCGCCACCACAGTTGAGTAAGCACACCTCGCCACCACAGTTGAGTAAGCACACCTCGCCACCACAGTTGAGTAAGCACATCACGCCACCACAGTTGAGTAAGCACATCACGCCACCACAGTTGAGTAAGCACACCTCGCCTCCACAGTTGAGTAAGCACACCTCACCACCACAGTTGAGTAAGCACACCTCACCACCACAGTTGAGTAAGCACACCTCGCCACCACAGTTGAGTAAGCACACCTCACCACCACAGTTGAGTAAGCACACCTCGCCACCACAGTTGAGTAAGCACACCTCGCCACCACAGTTGAGTAAGCACACCTCGCCACCACAGTTGAGTAAGCACACCTCGCCACCACAGTTGAGTAAGCACACCTCGCCACCACAGTTGAGTAAGCACATCACGCCACCACAGTTGAGTAAGCACACCTCGCCTCCACAGTTGAGTAAGCACACCTCGCCACCACAGTTGAGTAAGCACACCTCGCCACCACAGTTGAGTAAGCACACCTCGCCACCACAGTTGAGTAAGCACATCACGCCACCACAGTTGAGTAAGCACACCTCGCCTCCACAGTTGAGTAAGCACACCTCGCCACCACACCTTTCCATTTACTTATCTTACCTCTTTAATGTATGTGATCTGCCGCCATACTTCCTATTATGAATGTTCTTCTAAGGGGATCAGTTTTGGTGAATGATGCTTATCATAAGTTTCCACTAGTTGTAAACATTGTGGCAAGAGTCCATGGGCAACCTGCGACTCTGCCCTATTGTCTTCTTACTAACATTACACTTGTTTTGTTTCTCTTGAAGCATGAAACATTTTAGCTTGTTGCAACAGTCAACTTAAAAACTCTAGTAAACTAGTATTTAAATCTGACCAGTGCATCTTGGCCCAGTGGGATAATCTCTGCTTGTTCTGCTGTTCTTAATACAAGTGGTTATGTTTCCCATATTATATGATATGAATGTCTTAATTTCAAATGTGTCATCATTCTTGAGTCTTGTCATAACTTTTATCAACTATGACTTGAAGCTTGGTTATGAGGTGGTCTTTTTTTCCCTCTTTTGCAATTATATTTTTTGCAAGACTTTAACGAGTCTTTAAATGTTGCCCTTCATACATCTACAGTTTTAATGTGTGAGGCATAAGCCTAACTGTGTCATTAAGCGTTGTATGGTATCCATTACTTGTAATTTAATTCTTGACCATATTTTCTTTGTAAATATTTAATGCCTTGCTCCCTTTGCAAATTTCTTTTCCTGAAAAATAGGCCTCATTTAGTATATCTTAGACATACTGGCTGCTTCTACGTGTTGTGCACTTGTTAAGTAATGCTTGAAACATTTACCAAACAATGTATTGTGTTTGGCCTTCTCATGTAAGTAAAGATTGATTGAGCATTAAATTACTTGTCTGACACCTTGTGAAGAAGTAGACAAACTGCTGGTTGAAATAAAATGCAGGTTGGCCTACTTCTCGGATTATAAAAAAAAACTGGACTAGGCTAGCAAAGTCATTGTGCCGAGTGTAGCCATGGATAGGTGGCGCTGGTGTGGGTGCTGTCAAGAACAGGTGGCGCTGGTGTGGGTGCTGTCAAGAACAGGTGGCACTGGTGTGGGTGCTGTCAAGAACAGGTGGCACTGGTGTGGGTGCTGTCAAGAACAGGTGGCACTGGTGTGGGTGCTGTCAAGAACAGGTGGCACTGGTGTGGGTGCTGTCAAGAACAGGTAGCACTGGTGTGGGTGCTGTCAAGAACAGGTGGCGCTGGTGTGAGTGCTGTCAAGAACAGGTGGCGCTGGTGTGGGTGCTGTCAGGAACAGGTGGCACTGGTGTGGGTGCTGTCAAGAACAGGTGGCACTGGTGTGGGTGCTGTCAAGAACAGGTGGCGCTGGTGTGGGTGCTGTCAAGAACAGGTAGCACTGGTGTGGGTGCTGTCAAGAACAGGTGGCGCTGGTGTGGGTGCTGTCAAGAACAGGTGGCACTGGTGTGGGTGCTGTCAAGAACAGGTGGCGCTGGTGTGGGTGCTGTCGAGAACAGGTGGCACTGGTGTGGGTGCTGTCAAGAACAGGTAGCACTGGTGTGGGTGCTGTCAGGAACAGGTGGCACTAGTGTGAGTGCTGTCAGGAACAAGTGGCGCTGAAGTGGGTGTGATGTAACCAAGAACCATTATTGGCAAAGGGTATACCCATTTTGCTTCTAAGATGGTAGATCGTTCACTGGGTCAGCCTGATGTCTGCAAAATTAGTTCATTGTGTGATGTGGCATGTAGTCCATTCTCTTAAAGTAATTAGCATTAGTGGGAGAATGTATCCATAACCAAAGGACCTGACATAATAATCTGTAAAATTAAGAAGACCTTTGTGCATCTTGGAATTTAAGCAGCAGTTGCATGTATTGCTTTCTCTGAACATTTCTAAGACCATCTTCACAGTTATGTTGCCATCATGATTGTCATCATCTCCACCCCAATCTCTCACCACAATATAATTGGGAAGTATTGTAGGAGTAAGAGGAAAATTGAATAGTGTTGCTTAAAACATTGTACTAAAATGGATTTACCTAACTTCCCATTAGGAAACCCGAGAGATGTTGAGCATTAGAACTGATATTGGACTTCATAAACGGGGGAACTGTGGAGCATGACTGGGATTTTAAGTCTGGTTTTAAGCAAATAATTAAGTTGCGACTTGACTCGTTAGTGTTGACAGAATATCCTTTTTGTCTTTTATCAATTCAACACATCTTTTCATTCCTAAGATATAGTACACACTCTTATATTTGTGTTGTTTCATTCTTAGCAGATATACGTTTCCTTTAATAAGACATTCTATTCCGGTATTTTAGGTAAACTACACGTAAAAGACGGTAAGTCACAATAACATGGCTGAAAACACGGGTCTACAGCCAAAAATGCTTCTGAAACAATTGAAGTCGATCTTGACTAATTCTGGGTCACTGAATATGTTTGAAATTGTTGATTAGCTCTAGTTTTCATACAAGATGAATCTTAACCTGTTTTGCTGCATAATGGGAGCGTTTTGCCATCAATTCCATTGGGTTTGGGTTTTATAGCCCAAATGAATGACTTATGACAACATGAAGCAGCTTTTGACATGAATAAACAATGGCCAACATCAGCAGCAGCAGCAGCAGCAGCGTGAGGACTTGAAGGTTGTTGGTGTTGTGATGGGTGTGCAGGGTGGAGAATACACACATTACTGCTATTTTCTTTGTGAGTGGGATAGTTGTGCGAGTGTGTGTGTGTGTGTGTTATGAGAGACTGGTCACTCTGCCCCCTCATTGGAGCCTGGGTGAAAAACTTATAGCAGCCACCACATGGGTTGAATAAAGCAAGATTTTGTTACCATCCTCACACACAAAGCTATACCTAATCAGGAAATTTAATTTTATTTGGATTCAGCATGTTATAATGCATGATAAAGAGCTCTTTTTATCTCTGAAGCAGACAACTTTTTAAAAATTGTTGCCCAGTGAAATAAGACACCCAACCCATGTATCTGAAAATAAAGGAAGTGATGAAACACAAGTTGATAGTGGTCCAGGACGAAACAAAACATTATCACAACCTTTGTTTTGAGATGTGTGGGGTTGGGTGTCTTAACTACTGCACATAGATATTTAACCTTTTTTTTCCAGCCACTCACAGACCTTGACTGCTTCCTGAGGTGGCTGTGTCTTCCAAGGCATCACTATTTTTGTGAAATATATATTTGTTAACAGGGTCTTAATTCTGTTGTCGGCATTATTTGTCGTGTCAATATACATCAAATACTGATTATCTCATCTCGTGACCTGTCCCACGAAGAAATACCCGTGCTAGTTATTAAGTACTTATTAGCTTGCAAGGTGCAAAACTGGACTGGTGAGGAAGGAAAGCATGTAGAGAGAGTAACCAAGTTGAACAGTTTAGGGAGCAAAACCAAGTTTGAGGGACCAAGGAAGTTTATACATTAGACTTGGGTTTAGAGGGTTGGGGCTTGTAGGTTAAAGTGTAAATATCCTGCAGTCTGTGATATGTTAATCCAAGGCTGTTGAGGAGCTGGAGTATCTTGTTTTGCACCACAATCTTTTTGAAATTTGGAATGTAGTAAGTTCGATGTAATGAGAGAGTTCTTGAGGCAGATGGATGTATTAATAAATGGTAAGTAACCCAACTGTTGTATGAAAGGTTATTATTATAACAAGTATTTTATTAAAACAAAGAATTTGAACAGTAGGCTTCCCTGCAGTTCTGTATGTTTCAAGATCTCTTGTTGTGGTTTACCCTTTTGACTGCTAGGCTATTTAAAAGTCCTACATCCAGATGCATGTGGAAAAAGCATTTAAACCCCAAGAGGATCAGTCACACAAGGTAATTTCAGCACAAGAAGAAATCACCGATGGGGATGGAAGCAGTGGATGGGTTAACATTGGGTAATGTAAGTATACATTATAAAGATAAATAATTTTTTAAATGTTTTTGGTCAGTTAATAAAGGGCAAGGAAGTAAGTAACAATAATTTCAGCACTACTGAACGCCGGACCCAGCGGAAGCAGTTTTAGGCTGCGTCACGAGGTTCGGGCGTGAATGCTCCGTATTATGTCAGTTTTCCGCACACAACATTTCTGTTTTTCCATACTGGTATATTAGGGAATATATGGACAAGGCCTTCAGCAGGATACAAGCGCGATGCACCTCAAGACCATCCCGAGGACAACAAGAAACAGAAGCAAGATGATGATGATTATGGCTATAGTGACAAGAATATGTGGAATGACAATATGGATTGTGAAGATGATGATGAGGATAATGACCGTATTGACGATGAAAATAAAAAATTGGGTAGGTAATAATTGTGTTTTGTATTAATGTTTATTACTGAAGGTAGCCATAAGGCTGGTGTGAGGACTTGTGATCCCTTGACAAAGCCAGTAATCGGGAAGGAGGAAGTTTCAGATATTGCCACCGAAGGTTCTGGCTATTAGTACACTAGTCTTCTTACTTTACTGTGTTGCTTGTTTGATTGAAAATCCATAATATTTTTGGTCTAGCTTGTTTCTCCAAATGAATAGTATTGCTGGGCTAAAACAATGTCATTTGTACATAGATCATTCATCAAATATAATTGTGTAAAATTACTCTTGCAATAGAATATATATTTGTAGCTCCTTGCATTTCAATTAGGTTTTTCTCACTTGGTAAGTGGATTTTGATATATAAATATCTTGAGATATTTATATATAGTCTATGCTTGGCTTGTGTGTAGAGTGAGAAAGATCGAGCTCTCGCTCCATCTCATAATTAAATGAAGTTCTTGTTCATACTGGTGAAACTTTGATTGCTGGATGGTTCCAGCCCCCCCCCCCCCTCAGGTTCAACTCATCCCACTTGTTAACTACTCGTACTGCATATGAGTATTCTGACTCATTTGTTTTTAACTTCCACCCGTGCCCCCACTTTCTGTTGTCCCTTACCTATGTAGTCCATGGATTGAATATCTAGGTGCTGTTATTGGGTATTTCCCAAAGGAGTTCCTAATCTGGAGAATGCCTTCACATATTGCCTGGATACTTCCTAGACACTCAGAAAAGAGCTAAAGTCACCGGAGAGAGAGTGTATGGTCTTGGCCCATATCTTGACAACCAATAAGCGTAGATGCTCCAAACATTTTTCACATCTAGATTCTGGGTGATAATCCCAGTAGTCTGTTACTGATGGTACCCTAAGAAGTTTTGCTATGCAATATATGCAGTTGGTAGAGTTGTTTTAGCAGTTAAGATAAAGGTATTTTCTTTATACCAATATTTTGAATGTGTGTATTTTAGAACCATGCTGTATACAGTGGCATGTAAATTTTCAGCTTTGTATCCTGAATACAGTAATGTAGTTTTAAAGTTGGCAATTCTTCATTTAGTACAATCCTGATTTGGTGAACTGTATGGAACAGACCCATAAGGGATGAAATGCTTCCTTTTACATATAATGGCAAAAACATTATTTGTAAACAGTATAAATATTTAAAATATGCCAAAATGAAATATAAAGAAAACAAAAAGAAAATTGGGATTCTTACTTGGAGAATACAGTAGCTGATGAATTTCTGTACTTTATGGGAGAATTTTACTGAATGAAATCCTAATGTCAAATGAACACATCCATAAGGGCCGTGACGTGACGTCTGGGATGCTCTCAGACGTAGGTTCGAATCCTCGTCACGGCCCTTGTGGATTTGTTCATTTGATACATCACGCTACTGTGATTTCTGTGTGTCTTAATGTCAAGTTGTGATGTGATGAATATCTGCCAACAGAACCTGGTGATAGAGATTTTAACACCAGAGGCACACATTAACATAATATTAGCTGCTTATGCAAGACTGGCAGGCATAAGAATGTTGGTAAAGAATCCGACGGAGGAATCCTTCAGACTGTTATACACACTGTGTTAGACCAGAAGATCCCACACCTGGTAATGTACAAGAAGAAAACTGAGAGAACTCGGTAATTTGCAATACCACTGGTGCCAGAGGTAAAAAAAATGACCTTTGAGGATAGGCTAGATGAACTAAACCTATCCACATTAGACAATAGGAGGACACGAGAATATGACCTCAACATGCAAGGTGCCAAGGGGATTAGTCAGTGGGGATAACAGTAATCTTTTACTGGATGAGAGAATGAAATAAGTGGGCACAGGCATATTTGTGTGTAGGAAGTGTGGCAAACAAGTGGAATAAGTTTGAATCAAATATAGTGAAAATAAACATCTTTCAACGTTTCAAGAGCAACAATGACAGGGAAGTGGAAAAACGGTAGATATAAATACACCAGATATAATAGCAATGAGGTGCAGGTGGAGATGCTGGATCTTGCTACCTGTATACACAATTAGGTAAGAACTCGGTATGTCTGCCAAAATCCTATATGGGCAGCATCATCTATGCCACTATTACAGTCATTAATGGATTGGGGTTAGGTGTAGTTTATCCCATGTAGTCTTACCCACTACATATTCTTCCATTCTGACCACACATCCCCCCCTACCCATGTGCTCTCACCTGGTCCCTCTCCCTCTCACATGCTCTCACCTGGTCCCTCTCCCTCTCACATGCTCTCACCTGGTCCCTCTCCCTCTCACATGCTCTCACCTGGTCCCTCTCCCTCTTACATGCTCTCACCTGGTCCCTCTCCCTCTCACATGCTCTCACCTGGTCCCTCTCCCTCTCACATGCTCTCACCTGGTCCCTCTCCCTCTCACATGCTCTCACCTGGTCCCTCTCCCTCTCACATGCTCTCACCTGGTCCCTCTCACATGCTCTCACCTGGTCCCTCTCACATGCTCTCACCTGGTCCCTCTCACATGTTCTCACCTGGTCCCTCTCACATGCTCTCACCTGGTCCCTCTCCCTCTCACATGCTCTCACCTGGTCCCTCTCCCCCTTACCTTGAGATAACCTCGATGATTTTGGAGTTTAGCGTCCTTACGGACTGGTCAACCAGGCTGTTGGATGCATTAGACTCCAAATTAAAGTCTATCCTAAATTTTTCCCACTATTTCTGTAGTTACTCAATATTTGTTGTACCATATCTTCCTTCACTGTCTTCTATTCTTGGCCTTGTTGATGTGTTCTCAGATGTGTTACTACCTCTGCAGTCTTATTGTCAATGGCTTCCCTCTGTACACTTCGTCTCGACCTTAAATCTTCGTATTGGAATATGTTTCCTCTTAAAAAAATAATGTAATTTTCTTTAAAGGAAATGAAGTAGGCGTCTGCCATAAATATTAGCGAGCATATATGGCAGTCTGATAACTTTATAATCGAGAGTCTGTTCTCACGTCTTGTTATCTATACGATGAAGCGGTTGCTTTACTCATCTTGTCTTTGGTGACTTAACCCCTCTGTCTTCATACATATTAGTCTATTAGAGACTAGTCCATGCTCCCTTAGCTGCTTCTTGTCTCTTGTGAAGGTGACTTCATCACCAGTCGGTGCCTTCCTTGTTTCACTTCTTCTGTAGCTTCCTTGTGTACACATGCTGCTCCCCCTCTAGTAGATTCCATACTATTACAAAATTTACCTGTCTCCAAACATTAGGCCAGATTCATGAAGCAGTTATGCAAGTGCTTACGAACGTGTACATCTTTTGGGGCCAGATTCACGAAGCGGTTACGCAAGTGCTTACGAACGTGTACATCTTTCCTCAATCTTTGACGGCTTTGGTTACATTTATTAAACAGTTTAGAAGCATGAAGACTTCCCAATCAACTGTTGTTATTGTTATAAACAGCCTCCTGGTGCTTCGGAGCTCATTATCTGTTTAATAAGTGTAAACAAAGTCGCCAAACGTTGTGAAAAGTTGTATAGGTTCGTCAGTGCTTGCGTAACTGCTTCGTGAATCTGGCCCCTTATGTTGAGGGTCTTGCTGCTTTATCTTGTTGGCATTTGTTAGCACAGTCTGTTCTCATCTGTGACCTGGTTTGCATTTGTCATCTACTTCCTCCTCCATTATTTTCTTAAAATAAATTTATTGCAAATGATCTTGTCAGATTTTTTTAGTCACCATATTAGAGGAGCTGCCTATCAAGGCTTGGCTTATTAAACAGGTGAAAGACAATTACCAGGAAGACCATATGTTTAGCTTCCCTAATACATTAAGGAATGGAATGATTTAAATTGACTTAATTATATACTGTATTTGTTATTATGTATATATTAGTAATTTCTAATGTTTCCAGCTGAAGAGTATGGTGGTAATTTCATCACAGTAAGACCCATTAAAGACCAGCCAGGGAAGTTGGGATACTATTGTGAGGTAAGGAGAGTGAATGGTTACATTGGTCTTAATATTTATTCTCATCTTAGTCATTACCCATGACAACATGAATGAGTTTGCTATTGTTAATGGTATTATTAGTGATAGTACAAGTGAAGATAATAAAGTATTACCTTATGTGATGGTAGACTGCACTGGAGGATAAGTACTGGTGAGAAGCAGTTGTGTAAATATACAGAATTGTAAGTTGAGCAGTAGTGAGACTATTGTGGCACACTGACACACATTACCCCAACACATTATTAACTCTGAGAATGCACCCGGGCTTTATCATGTATACTCTCTTAAAACAACACAATATGGACCTTACCATACTGGAGGAAAGGAGAGATAGGGAGAACATGACAATAACATGTAAGATTCAAGGCAAAATTGACAACGTAAACAAAGCAGAATTGTTCAAAGCTAAGAACGGCAGAACAAGATAGAAACTGGAGATGTTGGAGACATCGGGAAGAACTTTTTCAGTGCTAGAACTGTCAATAAATGGAATAAGTTAGATACAGAAGTTGTTGAAGTTAATTCAATTCAAAATTTTATATGTAAATAAGATAAAAGAGTGAGAAATAAGTCATTGCATTAATCTAAGATTGTTCACAAGGCAAGACTAGGAGCCTACCTCAACTCTGCAAGCATGTCGGCCGCTTGCCGGTCGGCCAAGTGGATAGCACACTGGACTTAGTGATCCTGTGGTCCCGGGTTCGATCCCGGGCGCCGGCGAGAAACAACGGGCAGAGTTTCTTTCACCCTATGCCCCTGTTACTGAGCAGTAAAAATAGGTACCTGGGAGTTAGACAGCTGTTATGGGCTGCTTCCTGGGGGTGGAGGCCTGGTCAAGAACCGGGCCGCGGGCACACTAAAGCCCCGAAATCATCTCAAGATAACCTCAAAATGTCTAAATGTGCCCCTCCATACCCCCTCCAAACAAAAATTTTTATTGACAAAATTAATTACAATTTTGCCTAATCTGAATTTATGACAAGAAACGTGACTGATGAGGATTGTACGATCCTCTAAGAGGAGTTGAAAAGGTTGCAGAGGTGGTCAGAGAAATGGCTACTGGAATTCAGCACAAGCAAAAGTAGAATTATGGAAATGGAATTAGGTGACAGGAGACCAGAGGGACAGTACACAATGGAGGGAAACTATCTACCTTGTTACAATTTGAGAGAGAGATGAGGAAGTGGACGTAACAGCAAATTTAACTCTCGAGACAGTTGGGCATCATCGGTATTCAAACATGGCCACAAAATGTAAATCATCACTTGATGGCCACATTACACTATATGATCTACTTACGATGACTGCACCTTGAGGGATAAGTGTAGCCATTTCAGTTGATGCATTGCTCTTCAAAGTTGTATGTCTTACCAATGTAGAGCTTTTGAGGAATGAAGTTTGCTTGACAACATTTCCTTTGGTAGGTAAATGACATTGGTGTTCTGATACTTCTTTCTTGTTGAAATAATAATTCAAATAATATCTGAAATGATTATATTTTACTCCTTAGGGGGGAAGAAAGGATATTTTGTTTTTGATTTAAATATGGAAGGGCAGTTACAATGAGTGGAACCATTAAGAATTATCATGAGAGAATGCTACTGAATATAGACAAAATTAAACAAAAGTAGCTATATTGAGTATCTTGAGTCAATCAATTCACTGATCCTTGGGCATCTAAGGAGGTTTTTGTCTTTAAATAGGAATACAAAAACCAATAAGACCTTTCTGGAGGAAGTCTAAGATATGGTTTGCCATTGTCAAGGGCATGAAACCTGTTAGGTATATCAAGCCACCACCCTCACATTAAATACTAACCTTTACCCCAAAATGCCACTTACCTAACCTAACTTTAACTAACCTTCTTGAAGTTGCCTAACTTCAAGGAACCTATTTTGCTGCAAGATAAACAGGTGCATTAGATGCAAGGAAATGTGGTCAAAAAGTCTCATTCTGCACAAGAATAAAACTTGGGACCATTCAGTTGATCTTTAGATATTAAGAGTGCAAGGATTATATTATTCAATTTGTTCATGGAAATGCATGGACTTCAAGATGTTTTGTAAGTAATGTTCACAAAAGTAAAGGAAAATGCATAATTTTAACTTTTTTATTTTATGGTGGGGCCAAATGGTGGCTTCCTGTAGCTATCCACACTGAGATTGTTCAACACACACCCACGAGTCACATCAGCCCGAGGAATCCTCTGTAGCCTACCAGAGACCACAGCCAGAACCTCCCCCTCCCCCTTGACAATCACACATGGAGTAGGAAATTCTTAAGATAACCACAGAAGAAACAAAAAAAAATTCAATGAAGCAAAATAGACAAATGCAAGATTCATATAGAAAAATGAACAATGTAGCAAACATCTCTACAAATGATCCAAATGACTACAAATGGGTCAGTTGTATCCCAGTGCAGATGGTATATGAATAATCCAGCCACCTGCACACCATACAAATGATTATAGATCATTATCAAAAACTACTGACATAAAGTTCAGATAAGAACGTCAGTATAGTGAGGAACGTCTCGGACCAATCTGCTTTAAAAGGGAGCTACGGTGGAAAAACGCCAAGCTGTCAAGCCAGAAGAGTTGGAAAAAATGGTGGCTGAGCTGCGTACCAAAGAGCTAAAGGCTAAAGGTCCTGCATATATAATATATATATATATACCTGTATATATTTGTGTCCTCCCTCCCTCGCTCCCTCCCTTATGTCTTTAGCAAAAAAGCAAAAGGTCTGCGGTTGTTCAACATCCTACCAGCAAGCATCAAAGATATTGCCGGAACAACCATGGACATCTTCAAGAGAAAACTAGATTGTTTTCTTCAAGGAGTGCCGGACCAACTGGGCTGTGATGGGTTTGTGGGCCTACGGGCCGCTCCAAGCAACAGCCTGATAGACTAAACTCTTGCAAGTCAAGCCTGGCCTCGGCCCGGGCTTGGGGAGTAGAACTACTCTCACAACCCCATCAAGCAGGCTCACTCTGCCTGCATAAGTCTCCAATCTGTACAAAACCTGGAGCCACAGCTGAACAGGGAGAAAAAATAAATGAACCTCCCATATTGACCAGTCCAGCTGAAAGGCATCCCAGCATGAGAACTTTGTGATTAAGGAATTCACCCGTGTAGGACAGAAGCCACCAGTCCCATTCTTAACTTACAGGGGTCCATCATCAGTTTCTAGCAAAATTTACTAACATCCCTCAAACTCACAAGTAGCGAGTGCCGATTTGACAAGTCATTCCACAACAGGCCACACCAAAAGACCCGTGATACTTGCCAGGGCCTGAATGTAAGAACCAAGCAGGAGACCCAGGCACTAGGGATTCTCACCAGAAGAGCTAACACCAAACACAACATTTAGGATGAACATGGTTATGAAATGTGTCGGCAGCATGCTATACAGTATAAACAACCTTGTGAACCATAGTACACCTCATAATAATTAAAGCCCAGAACCCCCAACCTCAAATCATTGGAGATAAGTCAAGGACCCTTGCACTACTCTGAGCAAGACACCCTATGCAGTAGACAAGCCTCTATGGGACAAACTCCAGAACTTAATGGGAAGTTACCCTGTCAGGGCAGTCACAATGCCAACTGAGTGCCTAGGAAAGAGCTGCTTGCCCTGGGCACGTGCAGCTCGAGGTGGACAGTTTCCAAAGTCCACACGCATGTGAAGCACATATCAAACATTGAAATAATACACAAGCAAATATGCCTCCAAAGGACAGAGTCCATAGGATAGCCAACACTTACCAATAAAACAGTTGGGACCCAATAGGCTGGCAAATCGAGGAGGAGTCCAAATACTGTAGTTGGACACCAGCCAAAGGGCTGAGGAGTGTTGACATGGGTAAGCTGGCAGCCACCTAGTGGTGACAAGCTTTATCTAGGTAGAGTTCACTGCCTGCCCCATGTGCCTCTGTTAGAGGGTTGGGGCCAGGTTCTGACTCTGATGTATGGTAAGCTATCAAAGACTCTTAACACTGATGTGACTATTGTGTGGAACTATCGTGGTCTGGATAGCTCCAGAGAGCCACTGAGGCCTACCCAGAAAGGCATTTCATTACATTTAATGCTGGTTTTTTAATCTAATATAATTCAACTATTATATAATATTTGAAAGCATTCCTGATATATAGTTTTATCCAGTAGTGTGAGTGCTAAATGGTTTTCTGGGGGGAGCCCTTTCGGCTCCTTGATGCTATCATACACCGATTATTGCCATGCTATCAGGTGCCATCAGTCGCAGGAGTTCTTATTGGCCTACCGGTGCCCCAGAGCCAGAACCTGGTCCCCTCAAAGAAGCATCTCCCTCCCCCAATGTGGGTCATGAACTAGCTGAGACTTGTTTCAAGAAAATTGAGTGGTTTAATTTTGTTGGGGGAGTCTTTTTGGTGATTTTGACGCTGAGAACTCTTCTTAAACCATGCAGTGGTTTATTTTGGTTCGCCTACCTTTCTGGGTGCATCCTGGCGGTGGCAATTATGTTAGGCTATAAATGTCAAGTTTTCATAGGCCATCACTCCCTGTGCCTCATTGAGGGGACCAGGTTCTGGCTCTAGGTACCCAGTAGGCCAACAAAAACTCCTGTGACTGTTGGCACCTGAGAGTATGGCACTGAAATGTGTGTGGTAGCTTCAGGGAGCCTCCGGGGCTCACCCTGAAATTGGCATTTCGTTACATTTAACACTGGTTTTTAGTTAGTTGATATGTAAACTGCCTTCATGTTGGGGATTTTATCCTAAGATTTTTAAAAGACATGTGCATTTAGTGAATTAAAGTTAAATGTGGAGTACTGTAGCAGCATCTATAATTGGGGTCAAAAAATAATAAATTGACAAGAACAAATAATTTAAATTGTTACAAAATGTTTCCATAAGATTTCAAAATGGCAGAATTCATTCTGCCATTACTGGTAGATGGGCTTCCCAGTTCAACACAGTGATGTTGCCAGCATCCAAACTTTTGGAATGCCTCCCAACATCTTGACACGCAACCTTATACATTTGGCTACTGTGTTCAAACTACCAACACTGAATCTTGCCATTACATCACCTGACCTTTCATTTCAGTGTCCCAAATCTGGCTAAAATCACTAGCTTGTTTTCTTTTATATTTTCTGTAACCTATTTATGAAGATTTGTTGGGGTGACTAGCCAGATGTAGGATGCTCTGCGCCGAGAGGCCTGGTGACGTGGCCACAGGAGTGGTCATGGTGGCTGTTATTACAGTGATGATACCAGATGGAGTTTAGTCGCATACTTTCTTGGAAGCTCCATTTGATTTCCAGCCAGTTAATCTCATGCTTTTTGCCGAAATACTTTTCACCTGCCATTATGATTTCTAATTCATTAAGGAATTAACGTACAGTATTTGAATTTGAAAGTATCAGTATATGTGCAGAAATGGAATGGAACATTGAACCTCTTGATGCAGTAAGTTATAACCGACTACAGCATTGTGTATTGTACCAGTAAGCGAGAGCATAAGGCTGAAGTGCCATACTGTACTTGCCAGACAGAGCTGAGATATGCTGTACAATACTGTATAACTCTACAGTTCATACAGCTTTTCATCTCTTAATAAAGTACAGTAAGTATTATTAAATACGGTTTGTAGCTCATTTCAGTTCTTTAATTTTGCATGTCACTTGTTTACAGGTGATACATTAAATGTAACACTATTTCAAAGTTATTGTAGTTATATAAAACTGCACTAGTTATGTGCACATAACTGGTGCAGTTTCTAGGGCGAGCCCCTGCGGCTCCCCAGAGCTATCCAGGCTGTTTTGGATGGATTAGATTTTGGCATCAGTCGATGTGGGTTGAGTTCTAGGCCTACCGGGGACCACGAGCCAGAACCTGGCCCCCTCAGAGAGGCATGAGGAGCAATGACCATAGAAACCCGCCGTGTGGTTGGAAGCATTCTATGTTTGCCATCAACCGGGTTAGGCACCCAGAAAAGTAAGCACTCCAAAACTGCTATTCTGGTTAACATTGCTACTGAAAAGCCGAACTAGTGGACAGAACTCCCCAAATGAAAACGAGACATGATATCACCACGTTACTGTCTACACGAACCCCCCCCCCCCCCTCCATGTGGGGGGGGGAAGCAGGGAGAACTCAGACCCCAGTTCTTCGGCTGATATGATTGGCAACATTCACGTGTCTGGCTCCTGTTTTCCCATCTCCAGCTCTGTGCCTTGTGGTGTGGTGCCGTGTCCTTGTGCACGAGCCAGGAGTTATTTAACAAGGGCTCGGGTTACATGCACCGAATGTCACCTTCCCTAGGTGCCCTGTAAGTACTGTCCTTGGGGCTTGGGGCCGCCTTCCACAAGTCACCTTGGGGTCTGCCTTCGCTGTGTCTTTTGCTGCTTGGTGATTGACCGTCCTTGAGGTCAGTGGGGTGTTCGTGCTTCCCTGTTTGCCTATGGGTAGGGGGTAGATTTTGTCACTGCTTGGGACGCAGGGTACTTCGAGGTGATCTTGATTATTTCGGGGCTTAGCGTCCCCGCGGCCTGGTCATCGACCATGTTACACATCCCCCAGGAAGCAGCCCGTAGCAGCTCTTTAACTCCCAGGTACCTATTTACTGTAGGGTGAAAGAAACATTTTGCCCATTTGTCTCTGCCTCCGCCGGGGATCGAACCCAGAACCTCAGGACTACGAATCCGCTGTCCGCCCAGCTGTCAGGCGCCCTAGTACTGTGCAACTAGTAATCAGCTCTCATAGTGGCCGACTTTGTTCCACCTGGGTACATTGTCCCTCTTTATTTTCCTTTTTGTTTTTCCTGCCTGGTGAAGTCTTCCTTTGATTGGATTCCTTCCCTGTTGTAATTTGGTGGTCCTCCCCTAGGCCTCCGCGAATGTACACGTCCCAAGAGTTCAGCTTTAGCAGTTTGCTTGGTAGTTTTGGGCTCCAGTTAGCCCAAAGCCCTGTCTGGGCTTCCTTTAGCGAAATACCACGACTAAGGGCCCTGGAAAACACCTCAGGGGCTCTGTGGTCCGATGGATGCGACCCTTGGGTCCCCTCTCGCTTTATGCTAGTCTGCAGGTTGCTCTGCCCCTTTTCTCAGGGTGTCACTCACCGGGTGTGCCTCCATCATGCTGCCTGTTGGGTTGGTGACACAGTCGACCCGGAGTCTTGCGAGTTTTGTTGCTTGTTAGTACTCCAGTTCACCCAGACCGATGATCATGATGTGCGAGTGCAGAAAGCTTCAACGTTGCATGCTCGATTTTAATGGGGCATGCCCAGGATTCCCCTAGACTGCCCCATTTTGGTTATTGGGACCGGGACATAGGGGTGGGAGTCACTTCGACTTTGGTTCCGTCCGCCCCACCTTGTACTTTTCCTTTGGTTGTTCCTCAGGTCCTCCCCCCCCCCTCCCTTGCTTCCATTTCCGAAGCGTTTAAGAGATTCGGGGGAGGGACCTTCCGGTGTGGCAGCAGAGGCATTCAAGTCTGGTCCTCCATCCGGAGCTTCTGGGTGTGACCAGTGGGCCCCCTTTGCTGCTTTTGCCTTTTCCTTTTAGGCGGGGGGTTTGGAGGACGGCTCTGCCCTGGGTCCTCGTGGGGAGGTTCTCTGGGTGGGGTTGACTTGGGGGCCTTGGGCCTCATTGGACCCTGTTTGGGTTTTTTTACCCTCAAGAGTGGGGCTTGGTGTTACAAGGGATGGATTTCTCTTTTCCCCTCCTCGTATGAGTTGGATTTGGTGTTTACCCCTCCACGGATTCGGTCCTGTCTTTCCGGAGGTTTTTGGCCTCCCGCATCCTGCCTTATGTGGTTATCTTGAGATGATTTTCGGGGCTTTTTAGTGTCCCCGCGGCCCGGTCCTCGACGGGAGGGTGCGGGAGACCATTGCAGCTTACCTCCTGCGTGACCCGAATAACGCCTTCGTTATGGATCCTACTTCTTTCGGGTATGTGCTTTCTGTCCCTACTGGGTTCATTATGGGGTTCCAGAGTTGTCGTGGCTTGCAGACTGCCCCCTTTTTCTTGTTGGAGGCGTGGCGTTCGTTCTCTCGGTTCCGTGTGCTTGAGTGGCATGAGGCTCATACGGTGGCCCAGGTTTTCCTGGGGGGTTGGGGGAGTTTGAGCACCTCAATTCATGCTTGTTCTCCCCTTCCCTTCCTTGGGATGTATGTGTGGTGCAGCTTCACATGCAGGACCTTTCACTTTCGGCGGTGTTGGTCGCTGAGGACTTGCGTGCTCGTGACCTGTTGGCTTCGGCCTTGCATCCCTTCCCCCCCCCCTTCTCAAACTGGCTTGAGGAGGATGTGGAGGTGCTAAGGGCCGCTCTTGGGTCTGATGTATTGGCCTCGGCGTCGCGTGCGTCGCCTGCACTTTTGAAGTTGTTTGTGCTTGATCCTGCGGGATGCGGTATCGCTGTTTTTTGCTTCCCATCTTGTGTGTCT
The DNA here is from genome assembly GCF_040958095.1 of Procambarus clarkii. Classification (NCBI taxonomy): domain Eukaryota; kingdom Metazoa; phylum Arthropoda; class Malacostraca; order Decapoda; family Cambaridae; genus Procambarus; species Procambarus clarkii. The sequence goes on along the minus strand of NC_091220.1, from coordinate 11,321,456 downwards.
GCAGACGGTGCTTGTGCCCTGACTTATAGACTTTCTTCACCCTTTTGCCTGTTGCTGTGTGCAGAGTCTGCTCTTGTAGAATATCTGCAGGCAGCTTCTCTAGTTGTTGTCCCATATCGGACTTGTTGGTTCTACAGGGTCCCATGGCGGGTCTTCCTGGAAGGGTCATGCCAGGGCCTGAGGTTCCTCCTGTCATGGTGGGTTAGTGGTGCCAGTTTTGGTGCCAGCACAGCCTTCGGACTCATCTTCGTCTGGTTGGTGGGGTGATCGCTCTGTGCGAAAGTTGGGTTCCTATAAGGGGTGTCGGCCCTTTTGTGGTTCTTCCCATTGAAGGGATGTCGGCCAATTCGTGGTTCTTCCCATTGACGGGGCGTTGGCCCCTTTCGTGGTTCCTGCCATTGACAGGGCGATGAGGAAGGGGGGGAGGTGGCTTGCTCTGCTTACGCCTGGTCCCAAGATTTGTGGGCCTTCTGGGTCGTTTTATGCGACCTGCGGTGGCGTGAGGTGGCCCTTCCTCCTTCGGAAGGTTTCGGGTTTGGCAGGGCAGGCCTCTTCTCCTGCACTCAGTTGGGTCATCTCAAGGTGGGTTCGCTTGGACGTGGTCGGACCTCTTCCCTCAGGTGGCTTTCTTGCCTGTTACCGGTTCCATAACGGGACTGCGCAGACCTCAGATTCATAAAACCAGAAAACCAGCGTTGAATGGAGGCTCCCTGGCAACCTCTTTTTTTTTTTTTTTTTTTTTTTTTTTTTTTTTTGTGCGTACGTGTTTTGACCTCTAGCCTCAGAACTGGGGTGTGGGTAACCGGGACAAGGGTCTGAGTCTCCCCCTTTCCCCTCCCTGGGAGGAGGGGGGGGGTTACGTTGACATAGTGATGTCATGCTCATTTGCTCGTTTTCATTTGAGAAGTTCTGTCTACTAGTTCGGTTTTCAGTAGCAATGTTAACCAGAATAGGGGTTTGTTTTGGGGTATTTACCTTTCTGGGTGCCTGACCCCGTTGATGGCAGACATAGAATTCTTCCAACCACATTGGTTTCTATAGCCATTACTCCTCGTGACTCTCTGAGGGGAGGCCAGGTTTTGGTTCGTGGTCCTCAGTAAGCCTGGAACTCCATGCACATTGACTGATGCCAAAATCTAATATATCGATATCAGTCTGGATAATTCCGAGAAGCTTCCGGGTCTCACCCAGAAAATGGCGTTTCATTACATTTAATGCTGGGTTTTTCCAATGGGTTATGTGCACAAGGAATTGAATTGAATTGAAACGAACTATCAGGGGAAAAGTAAAGAAGTAAACATTATGCTAGTAGTGTTGTAGTAGAAGAGTAAGGGTTAATATTTTGTGCCAGAACTATTTAGGCTTCGTGTGCCCAAGAGGTGCACATCCAGTATATCCTGTAATATTCATTGAAAGTTTAATGAAAATAATTTAATAGCTGATAAAAATTTATATATATAGGGAAAAGGAAAAATATAGGGTAGGGAAAAATTTACAGTAGAACAGGTCTTTTGCCTGGAGATAGTATTTTATGAATTGAAAGGTTTGATCATTTGTAGAGATTGAGTATAGGAACACTTCAAAGACTGTTCAATACAAAGAAAGTTTTTATGTTGGGAGCCCTGTTGGCTCTCTGAAGCTATTCATTCTGATACAATGCTATATTAGTTGAGGTCATCAGTTCCAGAGTTCTTGTTGCCTACTGGGAACCAGAGTCAGAACCTGGCCTCCTCAGAGACGTGCAGAGAGCAATGGCCTATGAACCACTGTTTATTTAAAGTATACATACTTGCTATCTACCAGGGAAGGCACCTTTTAAGGTAGGCGAGACAAAACAGACCATTGCCTTGTAGAAAATTGTGAGATACATCCTCAAAAGAGCAAGAGAACTCCCCTAGAAAGAAAACAAACAAGCAACACTTCGTTTAGCTAACCCGCAGCTCATTAGCAACCCCCCCCCCACCACCACCACCACCACCCGCATACGGTAGCTCAGTATTGAGCATGTGCCTGAATTTTTCCGCGAGTTCAGAGTCTTGAGAGGTCACAGGGCGGGACAAATGGGAGGAAGCTCGGGGCCTTCCCACGCCCCGCCATACTCGAGCCTCCCTCCAAATGCTAGGGAGGGAGCCCGTAGAGGGGAGGCCAGGGTGGGGCATTGTTATGCATTAAGTTGTATCACAGTCCCTTACATTTATATATTATGGATCAAAATCAGTGCCCCCATTTCACAGTTAAGAGACACGGACAAGAACCTGATAATAATGTAATGAGGGAGTAACCTTCAGCATCACGGGAACACATAGCCTGGCCAAATATCAATATGTTCTAGGGGAGTGAAAGGCTAGCAAAAAAAATCCAGTTTACTGGCATTAATATAAATCCACATAACATTAAAATAATATCAAGCTACTAACTTGCACATAAATACTTTTATCCAGTTTCTCAACAACTGGGCATGATCATACAAAAAGATCTGGCATCAATCACTGTTGCTAACACCAGGAACTTGGCCTGGCTGGCGCAGTGGAACACTAGCGCCTATATGCTGCTAGGGTGGTGGTGTCACAACCAGTAACACATGAGGAAACGATATCACATAGAGTACCAAGGCATTACTTAAGTTCCTCAGAATATCACCTCACAAAGACATATAAACCACCTGCTATACATGATGAACAGCAGTAAAAATGATCCATGTTAATACATACTGTTACATGATAATTTATCTAGCAGTCACAGTACACAAATAAGGTCACAAATCTCGGACCAGAACGCCACAGATGCGCTCGCCTGGAAGGGTCAAGGAGTAGTGACTTCCCTGAGCCAAGCTGCCCGGGGGGCGACACTGTATCCAAACTCCACGAGTCAATTGACCCTCAACTTTCAAATCTCTCTCTAGCTCATTTACTCATGAACTCACTCATATAACTCACTCATGAACCTCTAATTTAATATACAGCAAAGTAAAGATTATAAGACACAACCTTACATAATAAGAATTCAGTACATTAGAGAATTTATCAGGATATGAAAATATGTACACAAAGATTTTGTATTGATAAGAAATGGACTCGCTAGCGCAAGTCAGTACATCAAAGGGGGGGAGAGGGGAGGGAGGGTTAAGGGAGGATTCAAGACCTTGCCCAACCGTTAATACTTATTTATTCAAGAATACAAAATAAAGTAGATATATACAACATGTGTATCAAAAACTTGTCTAGGTGGAATACATTTCACGGTGCCATAATCTCGGTATATGTCATGACAAGAGGACAATGCAAGGAACAACACTAAAATGGAAATTACACAGTATACATGTGAATAATACATCTGGAAACTAAATGTATACATTCTCCATCATGGTCCACATAATGTTACCTATACAGCATTTATGTAGCATTACATACAATAAGCATACAAGGATGTTTTTCAAAACTCCATGACATTAGGCTACTGCTTTAACTACACTTCTAATATAAATCCACAATTACATGGCATACATCTTTGATACTGAAATATAATGTACCTAGTGGTGTATGTCATACATTGACAATTCACAAATTAAGTATAATATACTGTCACATAAGATTATATCATAATTACAATATTTGTGATACGAGGCTATCAGCCAAGAGATATCTGTATAGTCTGAACACATCATACCCGTCTCAGTATGATCATGCTGGTGTATGCGTGGTCATAACAGGCGTCTCGTCAGTTCATCCACCAATGTTCCCCAGGCATCCGGTGGTTGAACCGAGAGGTCATCCGCCAGAGGATGGGCGTAGGGGACCTCTACTTCGTTGTCCGTAAAGTCCCAGGTAGTGTCATTGGAGGTCGCCTTGGTTTCTGCGATTTCAGTAACTGGGGAGACGATCTCCAAGATCTGTGGGGTGTATGGTTGGACCTGGCTTCGCCTTGCGATTCAGGGGTAGACGAGGGTCGTTGGGGGTCAGGGCGTCGGGAAAGTGAGGTCGTGGCAGGCATGTTTTGCTGGATGGGGATGTTTGGAGATCCTTGGGGTGGGCGTCCAGGAAGGGGCGTCTGCTGGAGTAGGGTCTCCTAGTGGGTCCACCCACGGGCCTGGGGGTGAGGGTATAGGTTCATCCACACCAGGACGCACACATCTGCACCGGGCTGTCACTCAGGAGGACCAGGGGGAGGCACTGTATAACCCTGGTTTTTTTTGTCTCGCTTGTGGGTAGATCACAAGGGTCAGGTCACTGGGGGAAGGCACTTAGGAGAGGAATCACTAGGGAGTGCACACTTTTTTTCGGCGTGTGAGGCGTAGGTAGCTGGAACGTATGTTGTGGCTTTGCCAGAAGAACCTGTAAGGCTGGAGTAGAGGACACTAAGGGAGCACAATCTGACAAACACTGTTTTGAGGAGTAAAGGTGAAAACACAGAAAGACTTTGATGAATCACAACAATAACAGCAGAAACTCATATGAACAGGATAATAGCAACAGCATATGGGAGGTTAGCAGACATAAGACTGTTATTTAAGACTCTAAACAAAGAAGGCACTAGCATGGAACCCCACACCTTTTGAAGCATAAACAGAAACTTGAGAAAGTTCAGAGGTTTGTAACTAGTACAGGAATATGATTACTTTAGTACAGGAATTGAGAGAACTCAGCAATGAGGACAAATTGAGAGAAGTTCCCCTCACAACCTTAGAGGAGAGAAGATACAGAGGAATATGATTACTATATACAAGATCCTTAGGGAAGAATAGACAATATGGAGAAAGGAAGCCCATTTAAATTTAAAGGAGGTTGGAGAAGAGGACATTGGTGGAAGCTGGACAAACAGTAGAGTCAGAGATGTAAGGAAGTTTGAGTTCCCTAAACTGATGGTTAGGAAGGGGAATGCATTGAAGGAAGGTGCTGTTGAAGCCATTTCCATCCACAACCTTAGGAAACAATATAAGGAAAACGTGAATGTTGAGAGAGGCAATTAGCGCACCAGGTATGAATGACTAGGAGGCTGGGCACGGAGAGTTGGATGTCTCTCCTCATAGTCACTGATAGTAAGCACTTGTTGTTCCACCTGACATTACACTTGACACCCTGCTTGTTAGTCCACTTGACACTGGCTGCCTAGTCCTCACATATTACCCTAGATATTGAGGTGTTTTAACAAGCATATTGTAACATACAATATATAATATGTCTTCACTTTTCTGGCTATACATCACAGCTGGTCAGGGTTGCCTTGGTCTTCACAAATCAAGATGACTGGACATTATGAATTAAAAACGTCTTGAGTTTCTTGTTACACATTTACTCGGCGTTTCACTGGGATGTGTGATGACATGTCACATAAAGACATTCCGAGCAACATAATACTTTTTAATTTTATATCCTGTTATCATTTGCTGAAAATGTAATATTAATTACTTGACCTTCTGTCTCGTGGAATGAGAAGTGGAAATTTCTCTGTTCCGAAGTACAGTAGTTAGATTTGCTTTTAATTTTATTACCGACTACTCAGTTCAACTCCAATATTTTATTTCTGTACAGTTGTGCATTGTACCTCTTATAATTAACATCTTTAAGATGCTCAAAGCTTCAACAACCTGGTTATCTTTAATGGCATTAAGAAGTTAAGCACATAACTTATTTTTCAATCTCTTTAGGTTTATAGTGTTCAAATTACCAGTTTTTGGTCAGTTTAGTGTAGTTTTGAGCAGAGGTTTACTTGTGAGAGCAAGCCGAGTCATAGAAATTGTTGTGGTGTTAACTGGTCACAACAATGGGACTCGACCATGTTAGACACACTTGTCACTAGGGTAGGAATTTTGTCTTATTCTTGTGACTATTTGTAATTTATTTTAACTGTTTGAAATCTTTTTATTCACTGAATATTAGCAGTAACATTGTATATTTTCACGTTTTTGCAGCTGTGCTATGCAGAAATGAATGCGAAGAAATCCCTGGAGCTGCACTGTGGTGGTATGAAACATTTAAAGGTAACATAGTTAAGAGTAACGGATGGTAAATATAAGGCGCTAGTGAGGCCAGGTTGGTTCATTTAATTTGTATTTGGATTGTGTAGGTAATTCTCATGCTGTCATTAGCTGTGATATTATGTTTGCACTTAATGCAATGATGATTTACTGCTTTAGTGATATAAACCAACCTTTTATTTGTTGTGTACGGCAAAGTTATTGGCTTGGCAGGGGATATAACCCAGTTGTGCTTGTTGAACCCACTATTCAGACGGGTGTAGTTCTAGTTGGATTAACTGATAGGTGGTGACGTAGGAAAATAATGGTGCCGGTGGGGTAGGAGAGAGGGAAGGAATTATCAGGGGAAAGTGCCAAGTCATTATGACTGTATAGCACTTTGAAGGAATCAGAATAAGGATTTAGGATGGGACGGAGGAAGGAATGGTGCCCAACCACTTGGATGGTCGGGGATTGAGAGCCGACCTGCATGAAGCGAGACCATCGCTCTACTATCCACCCCAAGTAGGAGAATAAGGTTGGTGTTTGGGTAGGAGAATAAGATCAGGTCCAAGCATTGTCTATATTAATTGAAGTTTGACTTTGGTTAGTGGAAAGGTTTTGGAAATATTTGAAAAGGGAGGCTGTAAGAGTTTACAATTCCAAATAGATTTAGGTTGTGTGCGAAGACAAAGATCCATGTGAAGTAGCTGCTGCTCCAACACTGACAAATGTGAGCATTCAAGCTCAGGAAGTTACTCTGTAGCCTTAGTGTGAGAATATTGTTTGGGGAGATTACGTGCTTCCAAGATTAATTTCTTTGTGCTTTTGAAACCCTTGGTGATTATGAGTAAGACATTATGGGAAATGGTGACATTGAAGAGTTACAAGATAGTACAGTAATCTGAATTAAGTAATTAGTAATAAGTTTACAGGTAAGTTATTTAAAATAACAATGAAGTATTAGGTTGTTGGATGGAATGTTTTGAGAAAGAGGGAGGGAGGTAAGGGAGAATGTTTTGAGTGTTGATGTTTGATAGCATGAGTAGAACTTCACACTGGTAAAGGTTAATGATAAAGCCATTATACTTGAAGTGCAGAGATATAACGAATACTTTTATGAGATGTATACATTACAATAGAACATGTTTTCCTTTGACTAGTTTACAAAATCCCAGTTTAGTTTAGTTATTTACTTTTTTGACCAGTTGAGTGTAGTTATTTACTGAACGTGTATGGTTGGTATTTATTACTCTGGGCCATGATGATGTTACACATGGAACTAACCTTTGTGTTCTTCATTTCTTAGTAGAAACCAAGTTTGTCAGGTGACACTCAACTCCCCAAGAAGGGATTCAGTATTGCTCTGTCTGTCTTTATTCCTCCTACAAACCAACTTTATTTTTATCAACATATGAACTGGTTGTATTTCTTCAGAATGAAAGAAATGTTGCCAGTGATAGTGAATATCTGGACAAATTCACTTTTATTTGAGTGGGATGAGTAATTGTTTTAGGACAACTGGAGGTGACTGGATTGAATCCAAAGTTGAAGCATTGTTGTATATAGTCCATTAAACCAGGCAGCTGAGTGTCAGTGCTCATTATGTACCTACAACATTTTCTCCATTAACAACTTGCTTGTGCAAGCAGTTATCTTGAGCAGCCAGACTTTACATGCCATTCAGGATCTACAAACTATTATGCTTTACACACAGTGTCCAGAAGGCCACATTCATTTCAGATCTTGAGTACAGACAGAGTTCCTCGTAGCTTCAGAGAAATGAACCTGTTCTCTTCTATATCAATTGGGAGACATGAGAGCAATTTTATGGGCTATGTTATTGATGCTCATTTTCCACCTTGTTGTAAAGTGTTGTAGTTACTGTGCGTCTGCTCTCATCCACGATACATTGCTTCACAGTTCAGGTCTAAACAGTTAATATAATACAATATATTATGGTTCTGCACAAATATCCATTTTTGTATTGCTATCTTGCAATATATAATATTCTGCTCTTTGTACTATGTCTTTATGTATGATGTCACAAAACAGTATCATGGTATATGCAAATCTATTCAAATGTGAAGCAGCTTTTTTAAATAAGTTAGTATATCAATTATATGACCTGTATAATACAATATTTTAGTTTATTTTCTTTTGAGTGCAACTTCTAAATGCTTTTCATTTAATTTTTCTTTTGATGTAGTGCATGAATATGTTCATAAGGGATATACTTTATGTGTATTGATTGAGGAACATGCATTGATTACTAGGTAGGAAATGTTTTGTTTTGAACATAATGTAAAACACAGCTTTCTGAGGAAGATATTTTCTGGGCTCTTTTGGTATGTAGAATTGACTTGTGAAATGTGACCCAAGATGCAAGATTCTCCTAAAGAACTGCTTAATATTGTGTGTTACTTCAGCAACCAATATCAGTTATACATTTGACAACTTCTCCAATGTTTTGAACCTGTTGAAAACTATACATGCGATGCAGTTCATTGATGCCATTACTAAATGCTGCTCTATAATACAATTGAAGTTTGTTTTAATCAGTGCAAGACAGACTTTCGAGTCCGTTTTCACTGGGTAAAACGATGACTTTCCTCTCTACAGTGTTTTCTTAATGTAAAATGATTACTTTGTGAAAAGATTAACCTTTATGAAAGTTCAATTACAAATTTGAGCTACTAAGATTATTTTAGGGTTTTACTATATTTTGGAATGTTTTAGTGGTGATCAATGGATAGCATTAGATAGCGACTGTGATAAAAGAATGCTTAGTAATTTACAAGTCCTCAATATTGATGAGATTCATCAGAGGTGAAGATGATCTTGTTACCACTTCACTTGTGTATTATGTATTGGTGTTCCTGTGTACAATTATGATAATAATGTTTTTACCACTGTAAGACAGACTTGTAAATCTGTTTTCAGTGGGAAAAACAGTTTGTATTGATGTGTTGTGTGGCTCTCAGTTTCTGCCTTGTGACACTTGTGGGAGAGAAGTGTGTGGAATATCAGCATGTTCACATTATTACTAGAGAAAAATGTTAAGAATGTGTGTGTTAACATTTCAAGGTATATTCATGTGACACTGGGATAATACTAGTAGGTTTTATCAGTAATGTCTTTTGTATTATTGTATGGATGCATTTGTTGGGTAGCAGGATAAATTTGCCTGTTCAAGTCCACAGGTTGTCAATATATGCAGTCAATGTTATTTGGCGTTGGCTTCACTTTCCGGGTTTTGTGTGAAAACAACAGGCTTGTGTGTGTGTTGTATTAATAATGATGTGGAGTAACATAAAATACAGGCTCTAGTGAATGAGAATATACACTAAAGGTACTAGCTTGAGTGAATGCATAATATTCATCCAAGCATATTTTCATTGTATTAAGGTTGGCAAGTATATTTTAAGAGCAGTATGGGTCTAGCCTGGGTAAGTGAACAAGTTGTACTTGGTGAGTGAGCAAGTGTTGCCACCAGCACTCTCACAACTTCTACTGGACGTACCACTCCATTTTCTTTCAACGACTGTAACACACTTGGGTTTGTCTCCATTGGCATACTAGTATTTTCCCTATTTGTAACATAGTTGTATGGCTACTGAGGTAAATTAACCAAAATTAGAAATGTTATCATTCACTATTTTACTGAATTTAAGTGATACATGAATGTATTTGTTTGGAGTTAATTACTAGATATGGGGAAAATGCAAAGCTGGGGAAAATGCAAAGCTGTGAAAGAGATGCATAATTAATTTGAACAGAAAATCTGTTATTCTTAAGGAGATTATATTCCCGTTAATGATTGCAGCTGTACTGAGTGAGGGGTCTTGTATGCTAAGGTTGATGGTATATTAAAGGGCCATTTTAGCAGTGGAAGACAGACCTTGAACATTTTCTTGGGAGTAGAACTTGACTATACAGTATACTAAAAGTGGGTTTTCATAGACTGCTTGGTTGTAATAACTGTTGTTTGTTAAATATGTTACCTATAAGATTCTCACTCGATTTGTTGCTTGAAATGGCATTTATAAAAAAAAAAAATTATAGAGCAAGTTTGTGAGTATTAAGGTGAGTTGTGACTAAGGTCACGAAGACAGTTTTGGGGTGAGCCATCTTGGCTGGAGACCGTTAACACCGCCATTGTTAACCTGTCATGTGTTGTTATAGCTTCCATTATACAACATAAAGCCAAATGTCATTGTGTAAAGATTTATATTTATTTACTGAAAAGTATATACTCTACTGTACTTGAAAGTGTACTTGGGGCATAGGTATTGAAAAGTATATATTGATATACTGTACATTAAATTTTATTCCACAAAACATAAGGTTTTCAGGCAAATTTAATTTTGATCACTCTATTTAAGCTTTTAAGAGAAAAAAAGTAAAAAAATCATACTTTTGACAATATAATATTTGTGTTAGCATATGATAGTAGCAGTGAAACCTTATAATTTTGAATGTACTTCAGCTCTAAACTTTTTGTAGATGGCATTTTTAGAACATTGGCTGACATAAAACTGGGAAGTACAATAGGTATGAGGCCATGCCCCAAAGCCAGATATTGGAGGCACTTGCTAAACAAGGCAAGGAGGCATGCTAAACACTTAGACAAAGGACTACCAAGGCAGGCACCAACCCACCAAGCATGACCCAAAATAAATACAGTACATGAAGGTCAGGAGGGAATCAGATTGGCAGTTGGAAATTATTCGGCTGCTAAACCTAAGGATTAGACACAACTACTGCACAACCATTTAACACGTAAGTGAACAGCAAAGTACTGACTTGTTAGAATAAAAGAGCATAAATATGTACTCGAAAAAAGCAACAAGACAGTGTGAGAAAAACACACAAGATTGCGGTGGTTCAGTTTGAGCCACCAGGATGAAGGACTATGTATACACACACATATATATATATACTCATTGACTGTGATGTGTGGTTCCTGGTAGGGTATTCCAAGCGCGAGTTGGTACATGACTTCGGTCCTTTTGGTCCTGATGATTACCTTGCGATGATTTTGGGGCTCAACGTCCCCGTGGCCCGGTCCTCGACCAGGCCTCCTGGTTGCTGGACTGGTCAACTAGGCTGTTGGAAGCGGCTGCTCGCAGTATATATTCAAATTCAGCCTTACGTATGAATCACAGCCTGGTTGATCAGGTATTCTTTGGAGATTTTTATCAAGTTCTCTATTGAACACTACAAGGGGTCGGTCAGATATACCCCTTGTGTGTAGTGGAAGCGTGTTGAACAGTCTTGGGCCTCTGATGTTTATAGAGTTCTCTTTGAGTACCTATTGCATCTCTGCGTTTCAACGGCGGTCAAGACATCCTGCCATGCCTTCTGGTCTCATGTGTTATTTCTCTGTGCAGGTTTGGGACTAATGTTTTGGGACCCTCTAGTATTTTCCACTTGTAAATTACTGTATTACGTATCTCTCCCGCCTGCGCTCAAGAGAATACTGATTTAGGCATTTTATTCGGTCCCAATAGCTGACATGATGAGGCCGAAGTTATCGCAGGCGTCTGAGAAACAGTCCATTTCATGCTGCATCATTTGCTCTGTACTGGTGTTGAGTGTGCAGTCATCAGCGAACAGGAAGTCGAGAATACTATGCTGAAGAGTGTTGAGGCAAGAATGCAGCCCTGTATCACATTGTTTGTCACCGGGGTAGCTTTTGACTCTTTTTTCTATTGTGTAGTATTTGTTTCATTGTGCCATCATGGAACTGCTAGACAGTCACAGTGAATTTGCCAGGACAGGCAAACTACTTCATTATCTTCCACAAGCCATCTCTTCTGACCATATCAATGGCCTTAGTCAGGTCGACGAAGGTTATGAAGAGGTTGCTATGTTATCAAGATCATCTTGAGATGATTTTGGAGCTTTAGAGTCCTAGGGCCCGGTCCTCGACCATATTAGTTACCTTCTTGATGTATGTGGTTCTTGCTGGATAGTAGAGAATACACGATTGATGACTTCAGCAGTTTATTGAGGTAGGTAACAAGTTGGATATCTGGCCTGCCAAGGTCCTATCTAACTCTGGTCTGTCTGAATACTGGCTCGTGACCAGAACGGCTAGTACCAGCTCTCTGTGGAGAATGACGTCAGAGGCTTTTTCTCGATTGTGATTGGCCATATCCCAACTGTCGTACAATTTGAGTACTAACAACCAGGCCTAATTTTTGTTACACATCCCGAGGAAGCAGCCTGTAGCAGCTGTCTAACTACCAGGTACCTATTTACTGCTAGGTGAACAGGAACAACAGGGTGAAAGACACTCTGCCATTTGTTTCTGTCTCCATCAGGGATCAAACCCGGAACTTCAGGACTATGAATCTGAATCGCTGTCCACTCAGCTGTCAGGCCCCATATTGCTTTTGATAGTTTTCTTGGAGCTGGCATGCTGCAAATATCATATCGCTAGTTCCGCTTTCTGCTTCCTGGAAGCCGCATTGCCTTTCTGGGAAGAGAGACTGCTCAAGATGGTGAAGGAGCTCCTGTACGAAAATTAGATGCATAATGAACATGTTAAAGATTCCAGGTGAGCAGGATCTTCCCTGCGATAGAAACCGTACCTTTCGTTGATTTCAGGGATCAACGTTCCCATTGCCCAGTCTCTGACCAGGCCTCCTTGACAGTTGTCAGGAGTGGGATCCGAACCCAGACCTGGACAGGAGTGAAATACATTAGTGATTATTGCAAGACTGGTGGTTGCCTTTCCTTTTGTAGATGTGAACTATGCTGCCATCTTTTAACTGTTGTGGGACCTTCCCTTCATTCCACACGGGCTGCAAGAACTTTGTCAGTTTCTGTATAATGGCTGTGCAGTGTATATGTATTCAAACATACATTTACGCATTCGCCTGCACAAGCGCGCACACATTATAGACCCGTATAATTAAGAAGCGTGGTAGTCAAAGTACTAGAAAAAAATAGTTAAAACCAAATGCATAGAAGATCTGTAGAGTAATGACATAATAACGGAGAGACAGTATGGTTTTCGAACAGGAAGATCTTGTATAACAAATCTTAGTTTTTATGATAGAGCCACAGAGATTCTACAGGAGAGAGATGGTGGATTGACTGTCTATCTTTACCTAAAATAGGCTTTTGACAAAGTGCCACGCAAGAGGTTGTTCCGGAAATTAGAACACCGTTCTAGTTTCTGGAACGGTATAATGGTTGTTCCGGAAACTAGAACACCGTTCTAGTTTCTGGAACGGTATAATGGTTGTTCCAGGAACTAGGTATACAGAATTATATGAACTTGTTTGAGGATTGTGCTAAGATACTGGGTAAGATAGGAGATGCAGACGATCATTATAACCTTCAAATTTATTTAGATAAGTGCTTGGAGCATCAAGTGACAAATGGAATTCAGCGTGAATTAATGCCATGTTATGGAATGTGGAATCGGAGAAAATAGACCACACACAACTTGTGTAGCAAGGCATTCAAGACCGAGACCTTGGGGTGGTTTTTGATAGTAAAAAGAACATTGTGAGAGGAGCGTATGCATTACTTTCCAACTTCAGACTTGCTTTTAATAACATGGATGGTGAAATAATTAAACTATCATGACTTTTTGAGACCAAGATTTGAATATGCAGCAGATGTATGGTGCCCATATCTCTAGACGCACAGATAAACTTGAAAAAGTGCATAGGCAGAGCAGGGAGCCAGTCTGCCGAGCGGACAGCACGCTGGACTTGTGATCCTGTGGTCCTAGGTTTGATCCCAGGTGTCAGCGAGAAACAATGGGCAGAGTTTCTTTCACCCTATGCCCCTGTTACCTAGCAGTAAAATAGGTACCTGCGTGTTAGTCAGCTGTCACGGGTTGCTTCCTGGGGGTGGAGGCCTGGTCAATGACCGGGCCGCGAGGATGCTAAAAAGCCCCGAAATCATATCAAGATAACCTCAAGATAGGCATGTTACAAAATAGTTTCCAGAACTGAAAAACAAGAGTTTATGGAGAGACTAGAGGGCTAAACTTGCTAAACATACCAAAATTAGAAGATAGAAGAAAAAGAGGTGATATGATCACCACTTACAAAATACTAACAGGAATCAACCAAATTGACAGAGGAATTCCTGAAACAAGCAACTTCAAGAACAAGATGACACGGATTCAAGCTAAGGAAACCAAGGTTTGGCCAAGACTCTTATCGTTATATGATTGCTATAATAATTGGTGGAAACTATGAAAAAAGCATTCCTTTTTACTTATTTTCTTGTTTAAAATTTTCTTCTAATAGCAAAATTCAACATAGAAACGAAAAGGTAGGAATCTTGTTTTTTTCTTGAGGAAAATCTGTGAACTTCCTCGGTGAGCATGTCTTTTGGGTGCACCAGAATTTGATGACGTTGTGTGTGCTTGGGGAGCACTTGTGGCCTAAAGTCAAGTAATTGGTTGCAGGTTTCTCTCCTGGAGAAAAGACTATTTTTTAAACTGTTAAGGCCTTAAGTGGAAAGTTGACTCAATTTTCTTTTAGAACTAATGAGAAATGGGGAAAATTTAACCCCAAAGTAACTTCCTGGGAACTGGCCAGGAAGTTTGTGATTTTATAACTTTCAGTTTGTGGTTTAATTTGTGGTTTTATACTGTCAGACATATATTGCATGTTAAATACTGGAGAAGGTAATCACACACCTGATTATGTGTGCTACAAGATCACCCAGATTCACACAGGTGTTTTGTTTTGCGTTTCTAGATTGCCATGAAGCCTTTGACACTTCGCAAGAAAAGGCTGATGCGTGTGTTGTAAAAGAGGGCTGAGATAACTGGAGTGTATTAGAGAATGTGATAAGCAGGTTAAAAGTAAGGGTGGAAGGAAGTGACAATTGGCTTCTCGCCGGGTTTAGTGTTAGTAGCAATGATGTTCCTGGCTTATATACTGTGTAGTAAATGGCATGTTGGATGGTATAGAATTATACATGACAATGATTGCAAGTGATGGAAAGCTGATGATACAGGCAAATATTACACAACAGTTGCAAAGTACCTAGACAGGCTGCAGGAATGAGGAATGTATGGGCAAATACCAGAGATATGAGATTAAGTACCATATGAGGACAGGCTAAGAGAATTAGTGTAACATTATAAGGCAGAAGGAGAAGTGTGGCATGATTACAATGCTAAAATTATCAAAGGAATAGACAAACTCGGTAGACATTGTTTTCCTGATAAGAGGCATCTAAAGAAGCCTCGTGTAGACCATTGGTGGTGGAAGCATATGACAGTGCACTAGAATGTTGAGAGAGAGTTGTGCATGAAGCACAATAGGTATGCAGCTGGACTTTTGTGTTTGATCTTGCTCCCTGTTGAAATAACTAGATAGACAATGTAAGACCTATTAAGTCTTTGGACATTGGATCGTCAAGTTAAAGATGTGCAGAAAATAATTTTCACATAACCATTCCTGGTAACTTGGTGCAAAATTCATTACAAATAGAAACCCATGCGTAGTAATTTTGTGTGCTCTTTGTCAACTGCATTTCCAACGTCAGCACTTGTCTGTCATTGTGGTTGACTCTCGCAGTGCTCTCATGGCTCTGGAGTCATCAAACCCTTTGTATCCTGTGGTGGTCAAAATCCAGTATTGGCTGTTCCATATCTTGCAGATTTGACAGTCGAGTTTTGCTGATCCCAGCCATATTGGTATTATCTTAAATGAGCGTGCAAATGCTGCCACTAAGACATAGACAGATTCAGATTTCTTTTCAGTAATTCATTCATTGGTCCGAGATTGTTGGCAGGGTGGTTGGTCTTGTGTTACAGGAGGACTCCTGCATAATTAGTGTGTTTTAGATGTGGAAACATTCAAAACATCAAACCAAGTATCTCCAAATGGACTTAAAAGTACTACTGACATGGCTGATACACCATTCTACCTTGCATATAAATATTAGATCTTAATGACTGAGTCGTTCAACTTGGGTATGTTGTTTCCAGCCTCTAGATACATGGAAAAAAAGTTAATAGTATGGAAACTTTTGACTTTACTCAACTTACTGGGAATGGGAGAATGCAAGTTCCAGATATTTGGCCTTTTATACTTTTGTTCACTTTATATGAAAATTATGTGATTAGAAAGTGGCATTAAAAAGCATATGTTGAGATGCATTAGGATATTTTTATTTTTAGATCGCAGCTGCTTGGAAGAGCAGTCTGAAGCTTTTTCACCTATCAATAAACCTAAGTTGTGAAGCCAAGTATAGTTATGTAACTAAATGTAGTTTAAAAGTGATTACCATTATTGTCACTTGTTTCAGAAGTTGATGCGAGTGAAAGAAAACGATTTGCATTGAAAAGGGCGGGATATTTCCAATAGTAAATTGCTCTTCGGACTCCAAGGTACTTTACACTTACTTTTAAAATTTATAAAGATGCACCAACCATACCTTTATATGTGTGTATATATATATATATATATTATTAAAGTTGCTTTTATAGCAACAGCTTTGTGTTTATATCAACCCATTGTACAACAGGACTGTGTATAGCAACCTGTTGTACAAGGTACTGTATTTATAAAACCCAGTGTGTGCAACTAGACTGTTTGTTGCAACCCATTGTACAACAGGACTGTGTATAGCAACCTGTTGTGCAAGGTACTGTATTTATAGAAACCCAGTGTGTGCTACTAGACTGTGTTTGTTGCAACCCATTGTACAACAGGACTGTGTAGCAACCTGTTGCGCAAGAATACTGTGTTTGTAGCAACCCATTTGACAACAGGATTGTGTATAGCAACCTGTTGTCTTTATTTTTCCTTACTCTATTAAAAGGCTATATTTATAATTTCAAACTTGGCAGAATGTTGAAAGTGAAGAGCTGTTTTTGATTGACTTGTCGTACTGTACCCCTTAGTCTGGGAGGACTTTAGGACTTGATATTGTTTTCTTAGAGGAAGTTGTTCAAATTTAATATTTAGACTAATGATAATTATCATGCATATACGGTATATAATTTTTCCTAACTAATGTTATCTTGGAAGAGCATCCATGTGGCAATGTGCTATATATATAATACTGCAGCCATAATATATAATGCATTAACTGATAGTCATTCATGTGGTTTATGCAAATTTACAGTACTATTAAAGTTTTAACCACTGTAAGACAGCTTTCAACGCTGTTTTCTTTGGGTAAAACTTGTATATCTTTGTCACAGCTTTTCTCTATATAATTTATAGCCCGGGGATAATTTTATTTAGAGACTTGTTATAATCTGCAAGGTAAGATGTGTGTGTGTTTCTTTCCCATTTGTGCCTGCAGAATTGAGCTATTAGCGCTTGGGCCCTGCCTTTCTAACCAATCAGTTTTTCCTCTGTTTTGTCTGCTATATATATTTTCGAACAGCAGTCTGTAGGAGCTGTCTTAACACCCAGGTATCTATTTACTGCTAGGAGAACAGGATCATCAGGTGAAGAAAAAATGCCCATGTGTTCCTGCCTAGGCAGGGAATCGAACCCAGCCCCTTAGGACCACGACCTCCGAGCACTGTCCACTCGGCTATGAGGCCACTGTGTAATTACCTAAGTGTAGTTGCAGGATGAGAGCTATGCTCATAGTGACCCATCTTCCCAGTATCTTTTGTCATACAGAACATGTACTGTATAACGTTTGAAACTACTGACAGTTTTGGCCTCCACTGCCTTCTCACTTCTTAAAGTTTGTGTTACACACACCAAAACAATTTGTGTATTCGCCTAGTTGTGTTTGCGGGGGTGTAGCTCTGCCCTTTCGGCCCGCCTCTCAACTGTCAATCATCTGTTTCTACTACTACTACTATTTTTTTTTCCTCCCCACACACCACATACACACACCCTAGGAAGCAGCCCGTGACAGCTGACTAACTCCTAGGTACCTAATTACTGCTAGGTAACAGGGGCATAGGGATAAAGAAACTCTGCCCGTTGTTTCTCGCTGGCGCCCGGGATCGAACCCGGGACCACAGGATCACGTGTCCAGCGTGCTATCCGCTCGGCCACCGGCTCCCTAGTGCATGTGTGTGTGTTCACCTGTTTGTGCCTGCTGGGTTGAGTTCTAGCTATTAGACCCTGATTTTCTAGCTGCCAGTTGTCTAATGCAATGACTACTTGCTTATTTCCCTCTCATACCTGCTTTGAATGTTAAGTTGTGAATTGAGTTTTCCTCTACAACCTGCTCCTTTAGATCATTCCTTACTGCACCATATGATCAATTGGTGCAGTGGTAACGGTACTGTGTTTGTTTAGGGGTGTATATCGGGTCAACGTCGCCGGTTCGAATCTTGGTCGGGTTATATAGAGTTCTTAGTGATTTATGGTTGTGTGTTTCTGTAGTCTTTCTTCGCATATATATATATATATATATTATATATGTTATATATATATCAAATAAATAAATATATATATATTTATATAGTATGAAAAAAATACTTAAGCGAGTATGACATCCTTCTGAGGTCCCTGCTGGAGAAAGTCCTAAACTTTCCGTTGGATGACTCGATGGGAACGAGCAACCCTCCCTATAACATCAGATAAGGAGAAATCTTGCCTCAGAGCAGTGCCTGCCCCTCATGCAGGGGACTTTCTTCTGGCAGTACCCATGTCGGCAACAGGCATGCGCCTAGATCCAGAATCCCTTCGTGTAGCAGTGGCCCTCTGCCTTGGTGCCCCAATTCACACTGAATAAAAGTGTATTTGCAACAGGGTGGAAGCAGACCAATATGGACTGCACGGGTTGCATTTTGGAAGCACAAAGCCCTGGCATGTAAGACACAACAAGGTTAAGGACATCATCAAGAGAAGCCCTGCCTCAGCTCAGTGCTCAACAGAGAGAGAACCTCGCATCCTAGAGGACCAAAAGCCGGATGACCCCACACTTCGCCCAGATGGCATCACAATATACCCAAGGCAAATATACCCCTGGCAATATACCAGGAAAATCATTCAAGTGCAAGTGACTGGAAGATCAATATATATTTTGTTTTCATGGCATTTGAGATGCATGCCCACCCCCCACCCCCCTCCCTGGCCTTGGGATTTCTCAAAGAATTGTGTTCCAGGCTCATTGACATCACCAGAGACCCAAGGGCTGCCAGTTTCTTGTTTCAATGTCTAAGTGTGGCGATCCAGAGGGGAAATGCCTGCTGCGTCCTTGGTTCCTATCTGGAAGTGGAGGAGCTCCAAGAGATTCATAAACTCTAAACACTCATTGTATTAACTAATGTACATCTTGTGAACTTCAAATATCAAATAAAGCACAACAAGACACAAAAGGAAGGGGGTGGTAGGAGAAAAGAACATAGAAACTCTAATGGAGGGGCCCTAAACATCCCTTCTAATGCATTGTGTGCACTTTCCTTCAAGGCTAAGGGTCCCCCTTCTTATCTTGAGGTTATCTCGAGATTTCAGGGCTTGGCATTCCCGTGGCCCGGTCCTCGACCAGGCCTCCTATTTGTTACACACACACCCCCAGGAAGCAGCCTGTAGCAGCTGTTAAACTCCCAGGTACCTATTTACTGCTAGGTGAACAGGAGCATCAGGATGAAAGAAACTCTTCCCTTTTGTTTCCGCCTCCACTGGGGATCAAACCCGGAACCTCAAAACTACAAATCCGAAGCGCTGTCCACTCAGCTGTCAGCCCCTCTTCCATCCAGAAGTGGTACTCTCCGGTATATATAATAAGAACTTATATGTTCAGAAACAAAAAAAAAAAAAAACTCAAAAATGCTAAAATTCTTCACAAAGAATTCACGCTCGGTCGTCATTAGGCGGGAGACACTGGTAAACTGAAGCTCAGTTATCCCATATGTGTATTAAGAAACTCAAGCACCAATGCAAACTCCGAATTCCAAGTTGAATTTTTCGAAAAAATTGAGCTCGAGGACTGAGAAATTTGGAAGGGGGCATTCGGCCTCTGGTTCATCACACTCTCTCCTGCAGCTTGAAGAAGCATATTTTCTGTTTAAATTTTAAATGTGGTCATGCTTTCTGCATTAAGTACACAGCCTGAAAGAAGTATAGACTAGGAAGCATTGAAAGACTTTATTTAAATAAGCCAGCATTGTGGCCTGCTGAGTCATTCCTCAGCAGGAAAGTTAGAGATGTTTGTTTCCAATATTAATATTAGCAGCTTATCCGCTCTTATCTGAATCCGAGAGAAGACTCGCACGATCATGTCTAAATTCGTTCCTGCTATAGGTCCTTTCCTTCATCTCAATGATTCTCATCATTGTTGAAGTAAAGTCTGTCGCAAATTAGTTTGGTTCCAACAGCTTAGCCATTAAAGATGGTACAATTCATGACCCAACAATAATTTGTTGAGATGACTTTTTGCACTGCTCTGATGGACCTAGAGTTTCTTTTTATACAGGAGGTATCACAACCAATCAATTGGTTTACAACTGGAATGCCAATCACTACTTGGGGAGCAGGGGTAAAAAGTTAAGGATTGGTACCCCTGACTGAGGTTCATAACCAGCCAAAATCAGTTGAGTGGATTGAGACAGGAGTTGCAACTGTAATGTCACCTGTTGCCTCCTATGGCCTAGTACTGTACTCGTCACTATTAAAAAAGCCATTCATACAAGTTTCATCTCCAAGAAGTCAATAACTTAATTGCATCATGCAGCGCGTATCTTCTATTTTTGGCCAATGCCAAAAAACTACTGGTTAGCTCCTAACATGGTTGGAGCTTCATCTACATACACCAATACAGGCTTAGCAAATAGTCAAATGACAGGAAGAATGAGTTTTAAAGCTCATTGTCTGCAAGTTGAACTGGTTCTCATTAGTATGATTGGTAGATTACCAAGACAAGTGAAAGTGGTATGGTAGGATTTGGACCATTACAAGTATTTACTTGTGTTGGTCCAAATCAACCATTACAAATTATCTATAGTAAAGTCTTAGTCTTGCTTTTGTTAAATACTATCCATGAATTTCCACCAAAAGCCTGAACTAACACCTAAATGGCACCTTATAATTGGTGCCTTTTATGTCTGGTTGTACATCAGTAATGTGGGTGTACAGAGAGAGAGAAAGGGAAGCGAGGAAAGTTCAGGTATATGAAATAATACTGCGCTGTAGAAAAAAACACTTTAAATGATTTGCAAGAAAATACAGATCATAAATTTGTTTGTAAATTTGTATGTGTGGGGAGGAGCTCTGTGTCAAATAATAGAGTAATATCCTAATAACATCATATGTCATCTTTGGGAAAGAATTGGAAAGGCATTAGTCTGGGTATTGTAGGTAAAGTGCATGCTTGGATCCGTGGAAGAATGTGTCGGTAACTGATGAAAAGGGCGAGTGTTTTCTGAAGGAAGGAACTGCATGGGTTTGTTAAATAAGGTACAATGTAATCGGTGACAAACTAATACAAATAATTTTCTATTCGGTTTAGTAATGTATTTTTTTAATGAAATTTTGTGTTTAAAAAGTCATAATTTACCTTCACTAATAATTTTATATTACTAAAGCTGGATATAGGCTGTACTTGAGTTGGTGCATGATGCTCACATACCACTTACTGACATTTTGACTGTTCACTGCTTCATGTGTATCAAAATTGTCGATGAAAATTAGAGTTAGCAATAATGTTTAGACCTGTTTTTTTTATAAGTGGGGAAAACAATAATTTTTGAGATCTTTGAAATGCATCCAGAATTTTCTCATGCAGTAAAATTTATTTTACTCTGCGTAAGTTTTGCCAATAACGTATCTCTCGCACAGATCAAAGGCTACTTTTATAACTTAAATATATATGATACAAATGTTGTTATTAAATACTGTTGTAAACTGATGATCTAAAGTGAAACAGACTTAATGTGTAATTCTGAAGTGTAATATCTATTTGCATATATTTTATTGTACTTTTTAACTGTTTTTGAACATATCAGTATTTATTATTATTATTATTATTATTATTATTATTATTATTATTATTATTATATGTAAATGAAATACATAACATGATGTTAAAGAACTTGTAAATATATATATATATTGTACATGGATTTTATTGTACAAAGATGCTGATTTGGGAACAGTATAATTGGGCAGCTTAAATTCTGCCCAAGTCTTAATATATTCTAATTTAGGGTTTACACTATTTCTTGTGTAACATATTCATACCTAGTTCTTGGTGGGATTTATTTTTTTCATAAAACTATTATACTAGTTGGATCAAGTGTATGTGTGAGAGAATCTGTAAGATGTGCATATGAAAGAGACTGAAGTATACATTAGTTTAGAGTTGAAGTCCTGTATCACCGAGGAGAATTATACTCGTCCCACAGAGTACTTGTCCCTACTGGAGCATTATTCTTGTCCCCGTACACACAGCTGGAGCGTGCAAGTTGGAGGTCTGGTGTAATTGCTTGTAAGACACATGAGAACTAGTAGTTCTATGAGTCTACTTCTATTATTGTGAGAAGAGTGGAGAGAGTTTATGATTGAAGTTGAGGATGGGTAGAGAGAGAGGAAAGTGTACATAGTAAACTTGATTCTGTGATGTGTGTGTGTGAGTAGTGCACAGAAAGTGGCAATGAGTAGGTCTTTGTAAAAGCAGTTTTTTATGAGGAAATGATTGGCTACAATTTTTGTTACACATGGGCCATGTAATGCCACTACATGCATTTTGTTTACTGTGCTGCTACATTTTCCTTTATACAGTATATTGCCAAGAGTAAGAGGCCGTACCGAATGTCGAGTGTCATTTAGTGTATGTTTTTCATGTATTTGTGATTAGTTTGATACTCCAAGCACAAGTGCCTCTCAAGAGTCTGAAAGTGGGGAAGATGGAATAGGTTGCCATGGTGTAATTTATTGCAATAATTGTTTAAACAGTTTTTGATGCTTGTGTTTTTTGCTTCTTTGCAGAAAAAGAACCTCTGGGAGAAGATGAAGGGTATGTATTGGCTGTATTGCCACAGTGCACAATCATTCTAGCTGGCTAAATATATAGGCTGTAATTTATAGAACAGTTTGTGTCTTACAGTATTAATGGTAACTGTTGCTGTCATTGGTGTCTTCGACTGTTGTTTTACCAATACGTTCAAAACTCTGGTTCAATATATTTCTATAAATTTCTTGATGTGTTTTCATATTTTAGATCAAATGGTATTACTTTCTTTAGAAGCTACTGTATATGTTAAAACTTATTCTTAATGCTAAAGTATTGTCCATTTTTATTCGTGTTTCATTCTTGTTTACAAAATTTCTGAAAATAAAATAAATATAAGGCTCTGCTCATTTATTATATTATTATATTTTGTATTTTTTTTAATAGATAAAACTTTTGGTGGATTAGATGATGGAAATAAATCTGGCATGGACTCTGGTGCATCAGGCCAACCTGGCCCACCTGGCACGTCCAGCAGTGATTCTTTACGCCGCTCTCCTGCCCGGCACATACCCTCAAGATCGTACAGGTGCGCACTATATTAAGTATGCCGCATTTCAATTTAGAATTGAAATGCATTGGATTCCCTCAGAATTTTCAGTAGAAAATATTGACAAATACAAGGATTAGGCTGCAAATATCAACACAAAAGCATGCTTGCCAAAATACCTCAAAAGGATGAAATGCATATTTGTATATATAAATTAGTTGTGGTAATATTTTAAAGGAACATGTTTTGAAATATTTGAAATATTTCTACTTTAAATTATACAAGTTCTCAGTTACACACAGAGATCACACTAATGTGATGCATCAAATGAACAAATCCACAAGA
Source organism: Procambarus clarkii (assembly GCF_040958095.1). Lineage (NCBI taxonomy): Eukaryota > Metazoa > Arthropoda > Malacostraca > Decapoda > Cambaridae > Procambarus > Procambarus clarkii. The sequence goes on along the minus strand of NC_091220.1, from coordinate 11,297,751 downwards.
GCCGTGATGAGGATTCGAACCTGCGTCCGGGAGCATCCCGGACACTGCCTTAATTGACTGAGCTACAACAGGGTTAAAAGGGTTGAAACTGAAGTTCTACTGAACCTACTGGATCCCGTAGCCTCTCCGAGGCACAAACCAGGATTTTACACAACCCCCCCCCCCCTGACCCGAGCTATGTCAATAGCTCGGGTGCGGGGGGGGGGGGGTTAGGAGAAAGGTCTGTTGACATGGCTCAGGTGCAGGGGGGGGGGAGTTGTGTAAAATCCTGGTTTGTGCCCCGGAGAGGTTACGGGATCCAGTAAGTTCAGTAGAACTTCGGTTTCAACCCTTTTAACCCTGTTGTAGCTCAGTCGATTAAGGCAGTGTCTGGGATGCTCCCGGACGCAGGTTCGAATCCTCGTCACGGCCCTTGTGGATTTGTTCATAAGTTCTCAGTTGATTATAGGAAATGCTCTGATCATGGATACTTAAATTTTCATGTGATAGAAAAAAACATTACTCTATAGATGGAAAAAAAACCTGTTCTTAGAAAACAGAGGTTTTAATTTCTAGTGTTTGTGTTTTCAATGTTGCTAATATCTTAGTTTCAAAGTTGAAACTGAAAGAAACTGAAATAATTAATTGATGAAATTATTGTCTTTCCAGAGATGATAATACAAGGGACCATCTGGACCACGACATGTCTGCACGTGACGGCAGGATGGGTCAACATGAACAAAGTAAGTTATAGTTAGCTTCCATGGAAATGTCAAACACATCTTAAATATTTTTCTTAAATCATTCAACTGAATCATCACCTCTGAATTTCACCACCTTTTTAGCATATATGAGAATTTAATATGCACTGTATTCTGATAATCTATAATACCTGTAGCATTTCTGAGCCATTGTTATTGCTCCTTATGCAAAAATGAACATACAGTAAATATATTTGCGGCAACTCGTGCGCCCCGCCCCGGGCGCCCTACTGGCCCCGGGAGCGTACGTCACGGGCAAGATCGTATGTGCCTCAGGGTAGTAACTGTACTGTACTAAGTAACAGAGTAGGTTGATATTCTATACCAGTGTGGCGGAGTACTTTTAACCCCCTGGCCTTGTTGTTGGTTTAGATTCAGCTATTCGGAACTAAAAGTTCCTTTGGGATGTTCCACTTATTATACCACGCAACAGCCAGGTCCTCATAAAGTTATAAAAATTCAGAAAAATTTGTTTTACTTGTAATATTGCTAAAATGCAGTGCCAAGATCACAGGAAAAATAATAAAGAACATTATATGTGACTTCCTTTGGCCATGGTGAAGCCTGAAAGTTTATGCACAAGTTTATTTTCTCTAAAGGAGCATGAGGGGGTTTCACGATCTATCTTGAGGTTATCTTGAGATGATTTCGGGGCTTTAGCGTCCCCACGACCCAGTCCTCGATCAGGGCCTCCTTTTTGTTACCCCCCTCCCACCCCCCCACCCCCACGGAGCAGCCCGTAGCAGGTGTCTAACTCCCAGGTACCTATTTACTGCTAGGTAGCAGGGGCATCAGGGTGAGGGAAACATTTTGCCCCTTTGTTTCCGCCTCCACTGGGGATTGAATCGGAAGCGCTGTCCACTCGGCTGTTAGGCACCCGATGATGCGTTGATATCCCAAACACTGGACAAGTGCAGTGGCTAATCTGCGTCAGCTGTGAACATCGTAAAGCGCTGTGTGTTCACTGATATCTCGACATTGTACATAGTCTTTATTACAGTCGGATCTTCTATGATACTGTCTTTACAATACTATAACAGTTGCTTATATGTTTCATAGTTTTTAAGTAATTCTGTGGACAGAAGTTGAACAGCAGTACTGTCAGCTCGTGTTGCATGCACCAGCCGTGGTTATTCAGTCAGTACGGAGGCCAAGAACGGTGTCCACGATTTATTTTATTTTTATTTTTTTTCAAAATGGCCTCTGTTTACTAGAGGCCTGAGAAAGCAGATGTGAGCCCTGTGCACCCATGGGAGTTTGAAAATCTTATGATGTACTCTAATATTTTACCTGATAGTATGCACAATCTGAGCATAATTAGCCCCCCCCCCTCCTGTTGGGATGAGCAGTCAGTGGGTTAAACACTCTCCTTCACCTGACACTGGTGCTATACACACTAGAGAATATCCAGAATGTTGACCCTGGTAGACCCCAGGCCCGACTAGGGTACCTTCTTGAGGTTATCTTGAGATGATTTCGGGGCTTTAGTGTCCCCGCGGCCCGGTCCTCGACCAGGCCTCCACCCCCAGGAAGCAGCCCGTGACAGCTGACTAACACCCAGGTATCTATTTTACTGCTAGGTAACAGGGGCATAGGGTGAAAGAAACTCTGCCCATTGTTTCTCGCCGGTGCCTGGGATCGAACCCAGGACCACAGGATCACAAGCACAGTGTGCTGTCCGCTCGGCCGACCGGCTCCCGGCTCCTGTCATTTTTCTAAGTAACATTGTATCAAAAATATATGTAAATAGTGTGTTCTGCCATTTGCCATAACAGAAACTTAATATTGTATTTAGTTTGAAATTATAAATATAACAAACTTTGAATGGCATGTCACTTGAGTTGTTGCAAACAGGACCCAGTACTATATTCTGGAGCAATTAGATCCAGTAGTTAAACAACATCAATGCACTGAATTAACACTAGGAAATATGTATTATTATTTTGTTAACATACCACTATAGTATTTTTGCATAAATATACAGTATATTGCAGTAACAAAAGACAAGGATCAATTTGTATAGAGTCTTTTATTGTTTCAGAAGGATACGGCTGGAGAGACAGTGTGTCAAGGTAAGTTACTCAAGTATGGTGAGCTGATAATTACCACATGCCCCCAAACCTTTCATCTTTTCTATCAATTCTTCCTGTTCAGTATTGACCATGACGACAATTTTGCAAGTTGGCTGTCAGCCACAGTTGTGATAAACATACAATATCAAATGATAAACATGATTAGTTTATCATTTGATCTGGTCCAATCACTTTATTTCTCCCTAGCCCCCGAGAACATTTTCTTCTTCGCCTCGAGACACTGCTACGTACTCTATGGTGTTTTCTGCAATTGGCAATATGTCTGGTTTGCTGAAATCCTTATTTTGCACAAACACACTTTGGAACTGTTCATAGTGTTTCACGCATTTCTTTTTCATTCTCAGTTACCTTGTTCCCCCATTCTGTCCCTGGAATTTATTCTTTACATACAGCTTGCATTTAAAGAATTTGTAGGAAAGGCCTGGATCTGTTTTTCATTTGTTTGCTGCCCCTTTCTCAAAGTTCCTTTCTGACTCGCTCCTCACTGTTGTGTGTTTGTTTCTTGCTTGTTTGTAGTGCTTGCATATTTAAGGGTTAGACCTCTTCCTGTAATGTACCTCTCCCTCTCCCGAGTGTGTGTGTAGCAAATAAATTCAGAAGACTCAAAATATCTTTTTGACAATTTAGATGAGCTTTTATAATGAAAGAAAGCTTGGTAAATGCCATTTAATACTCAGATGATGAGTCACAATGATGTGACTGAAGATATGATGACCAAAAATACATCACGAGATAAGAAATGACAACATTTTGGTCCGTCCTGGACCATTATCCTAACACACTACTTGATAATGGTCCAGGGTGGACCATTATCCTAACACACTACTTGATAATGGTCCAGGGTGGACCATTATCCTAACACACTACTTGATAATGGTCCAGGGTGGACCATTATCCTAACACACTACTTGATAATGGTCCAGGGTGGACCATTATCCTAACACACTACTTGATAATGGTCCAGGGTGGACCATTATCCTAACACACTACTTGATAATGGTCCAGGGTGGACCATTATCCTAACACACTACTTGATAATGGTCCAGGGTGGACCATTATCCTAACACACTACTTGATAATGGTCCAGGGTGGACCAAAATGTGGTCGTTTCGTCATTTTGTGATGTGTGGTTTAGTCGCCATTTAAAACTGACAAGTACAGTATGAGATTCAGCTAAACAATGTTGAAATTCCCATATCTGAATATTAAAATGATTCAGGAGTCATGATTGATATTGATTGGAAGTCAAAAAACTTGAAGTATAAATTTGCAGGATAAGGCAACAATGTTATCAGGATTCACTTCTAGAAAGAAGCCTTTGCAAAAGTATTTGAAGGACAGTAAAAGGACAGCATTGAACATATTATTGTTGAAGGCTTCGTCCTATTTGTGACATGTGGCTCAATATGAGGTACTGAAATGTATTAGAATATTTGAGATAAGCCACTGTGTGTTATATTGTAAAGTAAGGGAGCTTTTTAGTTGAATTTATTGTCTATCAATATTGTTGTATGGATTCCTTAATTAACTTGTGAAGTTTGTTTCCTGGGTTACGCTTCATATGCACTTCAAGACATTGGCAGTAAAGTAAGATAACCACATTCTAGATTCCAGAGTGTAAGATTCCCATAACTATTGAGTTTGTAACATCTTAAGTTTGTATTTATTATTAATCAATGATATTCTTTCAGGAATGACATGCCTTCCAACACATTTTCGTACGACTTCTCCAAACCACCTCCGGTATCGAAACCACCTCCGGTATCTAAGCCACCTCCAGTATCTAAACCCCCTCCAGTATCAATACCAACTCAAGAAAAGGTATCCGGGAAGTCAACAGCACCACTCCTAAAGAAGCTGGTATGTTTTGATTTGTATATCGCATTGGCTCTGTACAGTAGACCTTGTAATCCACGAGCAATGCATATACTGTTCCTGTATATGTGTGTGTGTGTCAATCCCAATCTTTTCTCACTCTCTCCTCTCTTTCATCTTTCACTTGTTGGTTGAGAGCTCATCATGGTAACAAGGCATGGAGAACAGCAGGGTCATTGTACCATTTGGGTGATAGTGCAGGAGAAAACTATTCAAGTGGTGTTTCTGATACCGTTCATATAGAGAGATCATTGATAAAAGGTGGAGAGTAGCGATTGTTGTGAAAAATATATGAAAACAAATTTGGCCCACGGAATCGGAGCCAAAACAGACGAAATCAAAACAAAAATGGCGGATGGGACAGGATTGGCAGTGGAGACAGCAAAGGAGACAGACTTCAAAGATTTTACTCGGAAACAATTACAAGTGGTGGTTTTCTAGGCAGGTTAGTAATAATTGAAGATTTACTAAGGGCTTATAAAGGAAAATGTCTTAATTTAGAACAAGAAAAGCAAGATCTCAAGAGCCAAGTAAATACTTATCAGACAGTATGTTGCAGCAGGATGTTACCTTGAGGTGCTTCCGGGGCTTAGCGTCCCCACGGCCCGGTCGTCGACCAGGCCTCCTGGCCTCCTTCCAAGCTTCCTGTTATTTTAAATGAGGTCATATTCCCAAGGGGTTACTCAATTTGGAGACGGGACAGAAAAATTAGGAAAGGCGGTGGCGTTGTTGTTGTGCTGGTGAAAGAACACCTAAAGGTGAAGGAAATAACGACTGCCAATCCACAAGAAGTTGACATAATAGCACTAGAGATCTGCCATGAGGATGATAAACTAATGATCATAAATGTATATAGTCCACCGCCAAGCAGCACATGGTCAAAGGAGGAGCTACATAGTAAACGAGAAGGTCTTATAACAATAATGAGAGAGATTATAGCGAGAGTGGATAACAATAGATCACGACTGTTGATAGTCGGCGACTTCAACTTGAAATCCATAGACTGGGAAGCATATGAAGCTAAAACAGAAGAATTTTGGACCTGTAGATTTGTAGACCTCATCCTGGAAACATTCTTGTATCAACATGTTAACACTTTCGCGCACCCCGCGCGCCACCCCTCCACACGGCGATATGGGCCCCAGCGTGTCACGGAAGCGCGCGTCAATTCCGAAAAGTGTATACTCTCTTCAACTTTGTCACCTCAATTTTCGTTCTACGAGATTAAATTTGGTATCATTGTGTTCGCAATAAAATTCTCTACAGCACTAAATGCATATAAACTCCAAAAGCCCAGCCGCAGCAAGCAGAGAAAGTGCGAACGAGTTACCCGGGAGCGCGCAAACGCGATAAAATGTTTTCACTATTTTCACTCTGGTCACCTTAATTTTCGTCCTAGGTCTTTCATTTTGGTCTCAATGGGTTCGTAATAGAATTCTCTAGAGGAATATTAGCATATAAAATAAAAAACCTGGTCACGCTCCAACCGCCGACGAGTTGAAGACGGGCCATGCGTTGGCCGCGAGTGAGCGCTCAGACGCCTTCCCGCTACACTCCCAATTCCCGCCCACATATGTTTAGTATTATTTCCTGGTGGTAATCTCAATTTTCGTGTTACAGCGCTCATTTAGGTATGAAAATGTTCCTAATAGAATTCTTCAGATGGATATGTGCATATAAGGGCCAATTGAAGAACAACATTAACTGTACAATACGGGAAAGTATGAACAAAAAGAAATAAATAAATAAACAATAAAAAAATTTGCACTTACCACCTCAGTGTTGTGTGTTGAACATGACATGGGTTGAACATTTGTTTTATCCACTCCACCTGCTCCTGGAAAACGTTTCCTGCACGGTCAACCCATGTTTTGTATAGGTGGAGTGGATGGTGGGAGTTAGTCTCACATGCTTGTACTTCTCCTGTACACTACTCAGCTTCTGCTTTTCACGCCTTTCTTTCGTAATTTTCTTCCTGGAAGGGCCTTGTTCATGATCACTATCCATCGTGAAGTAAGCGTAGATAGTTTCTGAAGCCGCAGTAAGAAATATAGCCACGGAAAATAGCCGAAATCTTCACACGTTTGAGACGCGAGGGGAGACGACACCGGTCACAACAGTGGAGCGAAAACAATGAGCCGATGGCGTGTGCCGCGACGCCTGCGGGCCACTAGGCGCAACAAAGAAAATGGGAAAACATCGGCGCGCATTTTAAAACCAGTCCCCAAAAAATCGGATAAAAACCTGATTTTTGGCGAATTTTTAAAGTGGATGACGCAATGCTGCGTCATCCCCGGCATTACCGCCAGTAAACTGATGACGCAATGCTGCGTCATCCCCGAGCGAAAGTGTTAAACAAGCTACGAGGATGAGGGAAGGGGACGTTCCCTCCATGCTAGATTTGATATTTACCAGGAAGGAGGAAGAGATATTTGACATTCAGTACCTTTCTCTCTTGGGTAAAAGTGACCATGTCTTTTTGGGAATAAAGTATGCAATGCGTTATAAGCTGGAAGAAAATAAGGAGGTTGAAGCAGTTGAAAAACCAGACTTCAGGAGAGGACATTATGGTGACCTTAGAAATTTTTTTAGTGAGTATAATTGGACAGACTTGATGCTAAGCAAGAAAGTGAATGAGATGTATGTCAAGTTTTGTGAAATATATGATAAAGGCACAAAAAAATTTATACCAAAACAGAGATGCAGAACTAGGAAACAGGATTGGTTCAACAGAAATTGTGAGAGGGCCAGAGACCAAAAGACACAAAAATGGAATCAATACAGGAAGAGGCCAAACCCCTAAACATACCAGCGATACAAAGATGCAAGAAACAATTACACGGCAGTGAGGAGAGAGGAAGAAAAATTTGTTGAAAAGGGGATTGCAGACAAATGTAAAACAGTACCAGGTCTATTCCATAAATTCATAAACAACAAATTGCAGGTAAAGGATAATATTCAGAGGTTGAAAATGGGAAATAGATTCGTGGAAAATGAAAAGGAAATGTGTGAAACACTAAACGAAAAGTTCCAAAGTGTGTTTGTACAAAATGAAATCTTCAGGGAACCAGACATAATAAGAATTCCAGAGAACAACATAGAGCACATAGAGGTGTCTAGAAACGAAGTGGAAAAAATGCTCAAGGAGCTAAGTAAGAACAAAGCAGTTGGTCCAGATGGAGTTTCACCATGGGTACTGAGAGAATGTGCACCTGAGCTCAGCATTCCACTTCAACTGATTTTTCATGCATCCCTGTGTACAGGAGTTGTAGCTGATATGTGGAAAAAGGCTAACATAGTTCCAATCTACAAAAGTGGAAGCAGGGAAGACCCCCTTAATTATAGACCTGTATCATTGACAAGTGTAACAGTCAAAATATTGGAAAAAATAATTAAAACTCGACGGGTAGAACACCTGGAGGAAAATGATATAATATCGGACAGACAGTATGGTTTTCGATCTGGAAGATCCTGTGTAACGAACTTACTCAGTTTTTATGATCCAGCCACAGAGATTTTACAGGAAAGAGATGGTTGGGTTGACTGCTCTATCTGGACCTAAAAAAGGCTTTTGACAGAGTTCCCCATAAGAGGTTGTTCTGGAAACTGGAACATATTGGAGGGGTGACAGGTAAGCTACTAACATGGATGAAAAATTTCCTAACTGACAGAAAAATGAGGGCCGTAATCAGAGGCAAGGTATCGGATTGGAGGAATGTCACGAGTGGAGTACCACAGGGTTCAGTTCTTGCACCGGTAATGTTCATTGTCTACATAAATGATCTACCAGTGGGATTACAGAATTACATGAACATGTTTGCTGATGATGCTAAGATAATAGGAAGGATAAGAAACCTAGATGATTGTCATGCCCTTCAAGAAGACCTGGACAAAATAAGTATATGGAGCAACACTTTGCAAATGGAATTTAATGTGAATAAATGCTATGTTATGGAATGTGGAATTGGAGAACATAGACCCCACACAACCTATAAATTATGTGAGAAATCTTTAAAGAATTCTGACAAAGAAAGGGATCTAGGGGTGTTCTAGATAGAAAACTATCACCTGAGGACCACATTAAGAACATTGTGCGAGGAGCCTATGCTACACTTTCTAACTTCAGAATTGCTTTTAAATACATGGATGGAGAAATATTGAAGAAATTGTTCACGACTTTTGTTAGATCAAAGCTGTAATATGCAGCGGTTGTATGGTGCCCATATCTTGAGCAGCACATCAACAAACTGGAAAAGGTGCAATGGCATGCCACTAAAAGGCTCCCAGAACTGAAGGACAAGAGCTACGAGGAGAAGTTAGAGGCATTAAATATGCATAAACTAGAAGATAGAAGAAAAAGAAGGATATGATCACTTCATTCAAAATAGTAACAGGAATAGATAAAATTGATAGGGAAGAATTCCTGAGACCCGGAACTTCAAGAACAAGAGGTCATAGATTTAAACTAACAGAACAAAGCTGCCGGAGAAATATAAGAAAATTCACTATTGTAAACAGAGTGGTAGACGGTTGGAACAAGTTAAGTGAGAAGGTGGTGGAGGCCAAAACCATCAATAATTTCAAAGCGTTATATGACAGAGTGCTGGGAAGACGGGACACCACGAGCGTAGCTCTCATCCTGTAACTACAGTTAGGTAATTACACTTATATTTATTTATATATATATGTATAAATGTTTCGAATGTCATCATCTTGAGACTTGAGGTGGATCCTTGCTAGAGATGAGGGGGGTGGGGTTTGCTTTAGAGAAGAAGTGACTGTGCTCTTCACAAGCATGCTTTTCCTTCACACTCAAAGTTAGATTTTGATATTGCTTTTATGCACTTTCTTCAATATAGATTTTATAGCTCCAAATCGTTTTGTATTAAATGAATATCTTTATAACAGGCTGAGAATGCAGTGAAAGATGAGGATGATGCGAAGGTTGCAACAGAGGCCGTTACTCTTCTCTTGAAGACTCTGAAAGAGTTCCACGAGAAAAAGGATAATACTAACACCGTGCATGTAAGTTATGAACTCTTACTCTGGATTTTGATATCTTTCATCATGTAATGCATTCTACAGTGTACTAATTATTTGTATATAGCCATTTTTGTCATCCTTAACAACATTTTTATTGGTTATAATGTTAGTAAAATAGAAAAATATTGTTTTTCTTATCTATATATGTATTTATATTCTGTTTTTTTTTTCATTTGCCCACAGCTGATTTCAGAAGCTCAGATTAAATTCAACATTGTATTGGAACTGGAGAAAGCAGCACAGATAGAAAGAGCCAATGCTGCTAGTAAGGTTCAAGAACAGACTGAACCTGAACCAGCCCAGACTAACATAGTAGACAATAATGTGCAGAATGATCAAAAGCCAGCACAGAGTTTTGACTCCGTAGGACAGAGTTTCAATTCTCCACCACCAAACTACAAACCTGCATCGCAAAGTTTCAAAGCGACATCACAAACTTATAATGCTACACAGCAAAATTTCAGCTCTACAGCACAGAATTATAACCCTGCAGCACAGAGTTATAACTCTGCAGCACAGAGTTACAACCCTGCAGGTCAAAGTTACAGCCCTGCAGCCCAGGCATTCACTCCAGCAGTGCAGGGTTTCAACTCTACAGCACAGAGCTTCAATCCTGCTGCACAGGGCTTTAACTCTGCAACCAATTATAATGCTGCAGCACAGAGCTATACTTCTGCTGCACAAGGTTATGGATCCCCAGCTCAGAATTACAATGCAGTGCAGGGTTACGGCGCTGCTGGATCAGCTTATAATCCCGCATTACACAGCTTCAATCCCGCAGCTGGTTTCTATGGTTTCCCACCGGTGAGTTCCAGTCTCTTATTTTACCATTTGTAAATATTTTTATCTTGACCCGTATAGTTTTCCTTTATTAAACAGTGCATGGAATAATTTAAAAGTTGTAGGTAACTGACCCCCACTTATTTTGTGTTTTACCTGTTAATTAAATGCTAGTGTGGTAGAAGTAATTGGGTGTAAATGCTTACCTATCAGTAGCTACAAGAAATAAGGTCTAACTCTTGTACACTGCCTCTAAGGCATTCTGCACTCTTGAACTTATAAATATTTTGACAGTCATTTTCTGTGTTGCATTTGTTCTTGAAGTTATTTATGGTGTTTTTACATCATCTTCTAGTGCATTTTAGTGCATTTTCTTACTTTTAGTGCATTTTACTTGTTATCCATCCTTACATAGTACAGTACTGCATAATGGTTTTTTTGAGCCTATGCTACACAGTCTTCCCAGTTTGGCACCTTGTTTGTTTATTACTTTGACTTTGACAGCTGGCAGGGGGTCTGCCAGCCGAGTGGACAGCGCTTTGGATTCGTAATCCTGAAGTTCTGAGTTCAATCCCCAGTTGAGTTGGAAGTAATGAGCCGAGTTTCTTTCGCCCTGATGCCCCTGTTCACCTAGCAGTAAATAGGTACCTGGGAGTTACAGCTGCTACAGGCTGTTTCCTGGGGGAGGGGTGTAACAAAAAGGAGGCCTGGTCGAGGGCTGGGCCGTGGGGACACCAAGCCCCGAAATCATCTCAAGATGATTTCGGAGCCGATGATTTTCCATTTGTATTTCCAGACTCCACTGATCTCTTCTTCTTTTCTCCGTCAATTTGACGGGACTGTCCTTGCTCATTTGTTGTTGGCTTCAGGGAGTTGTCACTGAGCTCGAGTAACTGTCGCTCACTTGCAGGGCTTGAGTTTTAATAATTAGTTTTTTTTTTTTTTTTTTTTTTTGGCTGGAAATAATTGAAGTATATTTTTGGCGTCAAAATGATGGCATAGTTTTGCTCTACATAGTCTGTCAATTTAGCAACCTATATGGGCTATATCCTGCTTTTTATATTTGAGACACCACTAAACCAAAGATTGTTTAAATGTTTGAAACTTTTTCAGTAATCAGGACAATGAGCAGACTATGGTTGCATGAATGGATGGCTGGCTACCAGGCAGGTTGGATGGATGGTGGGAGGAATGAATGGATGGCTAGCTGGTGGGGGGGGGGGGGAGCTGATGATGAGTGGAAGGAATAGGTTTGTGGGCAGGCAGGTTCTTGTAACACGGGTTAGGGTTTCTCTCTCTTTACTTCCTTCTTTCTACTCCCTCTACCCGTATTCTTACTTTTATTTCTAAACCAAGGGACTCCAAAACTTTTAACAAAGCCAACTCCACGCCACGTGGTCCTAAGACGATTGACCGACTTAGGATTCTACACCCAGTATGACGTGACCTAAGCTCTGAACAAAACCCTAGAGTCACCTCTGCTGCCACCACCAGACCAGTAATACAAGAGCAATGATCGAGGTCTGGATCGATCACGCTAATTAATCAACCTAGGGGCTTGATCCCCACTATAAACGATGACCTTGAGTGTGGAATAAATTACACGGTAATGATAATTCCGATTCGATGTTAGAATCGGCGCCCAATGCAACTCTGCCTCGTGTGGACCACGTGACCAGGACAAGTATACACATAAAACACATGGAAACAATAAAATGCAAATTAATAACAAATTTAATTTATTTAAAGAAAACTAAAACAAAATCTACATGTGTTCACTCCCTATCACTTTAACACTCCCTACTTGACCTGAGTGGCAAATGAGAAGACTATTTCTATAATTAACAATAGCAACTATACCTTGGGCGACCAGCTAGATGTTTTGGCTGGTCTTGGGGAGAGGTAAGATGTTTGACCTCTTATCCCAGCTGCTCCCGTTTCCACACTGATTTTTTCCTTGTCTGGACTACCCCAGACAGAGTATTGTATCCTTCCGCATCGCTTACCCAGTTACTTTAGCAATGTTAAGTTATAACAATTAAACTCTGTTTGTACTGAATTGATCCAGACTGGTTGAATTATTTTACTGAATTAAATTACAAACATCTAACGGCAGAGCTGTTCCCGATCACAAAAATGGTTATTAAAACTTTGAGAAATATTAGACATGTCAACCCTGCTGACCTATGACCGCCGGTCACTCCGCCTTAAAAGTTAGATCTGATTCGTGACGTCACTGATGGTGACTTAAACTCAATAATTAGAATACTCTTGATATTGTATCCAGTACTATTATACAATACAATTTTAATAAAAATGAATAAAGGCTAATTTTCTCTAAATTACTGAATACTATAGGATGATTCATTATACGCAGATATGAACAAAGCGTCGGTTATTTCCACCGCGAATTCCCCTGGGGGTCAGGTCACCATGCGGCTCAGCTTCCCATTCTCTTTTGTCGATAAACCCCTCTGGATAATTCTTACAACAGCCTAGTTTGTTACAACCCCCCCGCACAAGCACTTAGTAAACCTTGTTAATTTGTTAAAATTCACGAGGTTTAGTATCCAAACCCACAATTCAACTCATGCCACAAACAAAAGCTAACCTAACTAATAAAATTTGACAAATAATAGTCCAACATCATAATGAACATGTTCATATTTCATAAATTTCTCAGCTGTCAACTGACAGCAATCCTCCAATATCAGGAAACATACATCCTACCCTTACTGACATAGCTAAATAACATGTCCCTACTCTACCATCAAAAACTAGTTATTAAACTCTCTTGGCTCTTCACTAGCCAAGTCCATGTGTCCTCTAGAGCCGGCCACACCGTGCTCAAACATAAACATTAAAGTTATATCATCAGACTGAACTTTCAGTCATCCGGGAGCGTACTACGGAACTATCAAGTTCACATCCGTGTACTAACCACTCCCCATCAAGGAACACACCTAACGTTTATTACATGTATCTAAAAATAAAAATTCCTATACTATATCACAGGTTACGGCTGACTGTACAGCCAAGTGTTCTCACTCACTAGAAGTGTCAATGTTTATATTGGTCCGCCTCTCCTGTGTTCAAACATTCTGAAAAAAAAATAGCACAACATAATTTTCCATAACCGTTTGTTCTGGGCTGAGACAATTACACAGGGGCTTCGATTTTGATTACTGACCAATTTATAGTTAAATTTTCATATATTATACCAGAATTATTTTAAATCTGTTTTTCAACATTTATAAAGAATTGATTCTAACTCTGTTTTTCAACATTTAAACAAAAGTGTCCAGATGTTCTTTACACAGATGTTCAGAGCCACTTTGTTGTTTGTATCAATTGTTCATATTGAGTAAACGAGAAAAAAAATCGATGCTGCTGGATGCTGAATGTAGTCGCTGACGATGACGGTGTCGATCTTGCTTCTCCCCATGTGTAGACATCAATACCTGGTCCTCTTGTACTCCCATCCGGTACTCCTGAATGACGACAGAGTGTAGTAGAGCGGAGTGCCAAGTGACAGCTGTAGAATACTGTTACTTCGGCCATTAATCTTGCTCTCGACAGTCCACACGCCTTCGTATCAATCACAGTTCACACGGTAGTCTTGATGTTAAACTTGTCGCAGATGACCACAGCAGAGCAGGACTGGATGTACCAACGGTGTCTCTTAGCAGGAGTGGTGTCAGAAGGTCGTAGAGGCGGGTTGCTTGTTTGCAGAACAGGAGAATCTCGTCTTCCATCATTGCTCACGTCATCTCAGGCGTTTCTTAATGTCACCAGGTTACTAGGCCGTAAACACCAACTGTGTATACCAAGCAACCACAAGACAGCTATCAGCTTACAGAAACACCTTGAAAAACAATAACATGATATATTTATGAGAAAACTGAGAGATATCATTTGGAGATGTCAGACAATTTAAAAACGGTGGAGTATTTGCAAACCTGGTGAAGGAACGACTAAATGCAAAAGAACACATGAGAGGCCACAAGACGTTGACAGTGACATTAGAGATCTGCCGTTAGAATGATAACTGATAACCATAACTGTCTTCACTCCACTAGTAAGTAACACTTGGACTAAAGAAAAACTATATGACTAGAAAAGAGGACCTGTAATAATCAAGAGAAAGATTATAGTAAAAGCAGACCAAAATAAACTGTGCTTGTTGATGTTTTGTGACTGCAATTTGAAATGAATAGACTTGGAAGCCTATGAAGTAGGGACAGAAGACAACTGGACCCACCAACTTGTTAAACCTCATCCTAGAGTCTTTCATGTATCAGCATGATAAACAGGCCATGAGAACGAGAGAGAGAGAGAGAGAGATGTTACATCATTGCTGAGTTTGGTATTTGCCAGAGAAGCAGAAGAGATGTTTAATGTTCAGTACCTTCCTCCATTGGGCAAGAGTGACCGTGGGGTTTTGGAAATCTAATAAACAAGGCCTTATAACCTAGAAAAGATTGGAGAAAGAGAAATGGTGGAAAACTTGATTTCAAGAGAGGAGACTATAGAGAACATAGCAAAGTTTTTAATGAAGTTGATTGGGAAGTTGTGTTATTAGAGAAGGAAATAAATGAGATGTGTACCAGATTTTGAGAGATGTGATGAAGGTACAAGAAAATTATACCAAGCCAGAGATGTAGAACTAGAAAACAGGATTGGATTCAACAGAAATTGTGAGAGGCCTAGAGAACAAAAGTCAAAAAATGTAATCAGTATAGGAAGAGGCTTAACCCTTAAAAAACACACCAGCCATACAAACAAGCAAGAAACAACTACACAGCAGTGAGAAGAGAGAGAAAAGAAACATTGAGAAAGGAGATAGCGGACAACTATAAAACGGACCCAAGCCTTTTCTATAAGAATGAAATTCAGAAATTGAAAATGGAGAACAAATTGCACAGAGAATGAAAAGAATGTGTGAAATATTAAATGAGCTAGTTTTGATGAGCCAAATTTTTCCTCAGAATCTTTTGCCCTTTTAGAGGTTTCATTTTGTATGAAGCTTGCAATTGTCTGTAAAGCTTTGCTGACCCCCCACTTTACCTCCCTTTCCAGCATGAGGGGGCTTGATGGGCGGCTGCCGGAGTGTGATACTCCGTGGGACAGCTTGCCCTCTGTCCTTTTGATGCCTTATGCTTCTGCTGCTGTCTTCACTAATTTTGCTGGTTGCTTTTTCTGGGGGGGAGTCCCTATGGCTCCCCGGAGCTTACTAGGTTGATATGCTAATGTCAGACTTTGGCATCAGTCATGTGCTTTTCCATTGAAGGTGATGATAATTGTCACCCGTGCTCTATGCTTCTGTGAGTGGGGAGCAGTTTCTGGTTCTGGTACCAATAAGTCCAAACAGGACTTGTGTGACTGATGTGATCCAGTAGTTGGGAGTCATCTTAGTGGGATAGCTTCAAGGAGCCACCAGGGCTTTACCAGAAAGGTGTTTAATTACATTCAATGCTGGGGTTTTCCAGTTTCAGTGTCTGCAATTATCTTATCACAAAGAGAATGTTAGCACACAATAATTTTGATAAGGAAAGGTGCTTTAAAAGGTGAAACCTTGTAAAAGGTGAAAGGTGCACTGTATTTAATAATTAACAAAGAGGATTGTACACGTGGTCTTAAGAAGCTGTAGAGTACGGCTGTTTATGAGTGTGGTCGTGTAGTTTTCTTATTTATCCGGGATGCTATATATTTTGAATACTAAAAGTACAGTACACTATGGTAAATATCCTAGGGTAATTAAGTAATGATATTTGTAACTAAGATCCAAATGATAAAAGCTTGATTTTGCCTATGCAGTATTATGTATGACCTTTAATGTTGTGATGAAACATCTTTTTGCTGTAACCAATTGATTAAACTAAAAGATGTTAATTATAGGTCCTTTCAATTTAATTGGAACATATTTTCAATACATGTACAATATATCAATGCTTTTTAATCCATCAATCTAGTTTTGCTCTTACACGCCTCTACAGGGAAGTGGACACTCGCTCTTCAGTGCACCGCCGCCACCACCGCCGCCGCCACCACCGGCAGCAGCGGCAGCAGCAGCAGCAGCTTCTACCACCTCTTCATCGCCGACATTTGGATACACTCAGTAGCTTGACGAGGCTTGTATATAGCCATCTTTATAGTGTTGTACCTGCTGCTTTAGGGCAGTACAGTGACTGTTTACACTTCAAGTATATCTCACCTTTTCAATGCTTTGTGGCTGTCTTGTGTAAAAAAAAAATTCATAATGATGAACAGGATAACTCAGATTTAATTTGCTCATAATAACTTAGTTATAATTTTAGTTGAAAATTATGTGATAGAAATCTAATTCTTGAAATGCAGACATGTTTGCAGTGATTTTTAGCCCTGTAGTGTGTTTCTTCCTGCAATGCACTTTGTAGTTAAAGATAGAACTTTTACTTTTTAACAAGACCAGAATTAAACAGCTATGAAATTATTGGTTATTGTACCAGTACACTTAAGCCAGCATTTATGTATCATCTCCAACACATTGTTACTATTGTACTAAAGGTCTGCAATGTTATCTGCAAAAGGAAATGAAGTTTGATTGTTATATCTGACAGTATCCTTAATTTTTATTTTATTGGAAATGTCTTTTGTGTCAATATTGTGAGGGTTCTGAGGGGAGAAAATAGTGGTGATGAGCAGATTATTGTGGTAAAACATGGCTCAAGTCACAAGCTAGTGCTAGAACATCAGGACACTGTGTCTTAAAGTACTTTCTTTCATACTGTTATCATGGTCTTTTAAATGCTCATAAACAAATGTAGTCAGTGTTGCTACAATTTCCCATTAGATATTACTGATGTATGGTTCAAATATCTCTAATGTTTGTAATCTAGGGTAGTCTAATTAGAATAAAATCTGTTGTTGTAAAGCAGTAGAGTTTATCAATTTTAAGCCAGTTTCAAGTTACTAAATTAGTGATGAAATTTTATCCTACACAAGTTCTTCCGTCACCAGAGGTTGTAAAGCCGTGGTCACAACACCGAACGTTTAGGCCCTTGAGCCTAAATTCTATCATGCCTCTTGTCATGTTTTTTATTTCACTGTAGCATAGCATAGCCTTGGCTTTGGGCCGGGCTTGGGGAGGAGAAGAACTCCCAGAACCCCATCAAGCAGGTACTGTAACAAATATTCCATTGAAAGATATGATTTCAGTATGATGGTAGAAGCCAAGTTGTTTATGACCAAGATGTGTAAAATATGTAATTAAGATACCCATAAGAAAATGTCGAGCAAACCGTTGTTTTTGACCGATAGATTGGTAAAGACACACAAGTTTCTTAGCTCTTAGTTCGACATTGTTTATCAAGAGTATAACTTGATCCATACCCTCCAATGTTTTGTGTTGCTACACTACACTCCAATGTTTTGTGTTGCTACACTACCCTCCCCAGTGTGGTGTTGCTACACTACCCTCCAATGTTTTGTGTTGCTACACTACCCTCCAATGTTTTGTGTTGCTACACTACCCTCCAATGTTTTGTGTTGCTACACTACCCTCCCCAGTGTGGTGTTGCCACACTACCCTCCCCAGTGTGGTGTTGCCACACTACCCTCCCCAGTGTGGTGTTGCTACACTACCCTCCCCAGTGTGGTGTTGCCACACTACCCTCCCCAGTGTGGTGTTGCCACACTACCCTCCCCAGTGTGGTGTTGCTACACTACCCTCCCCAGTGTGGTGTTGCTACACTACCCTCCCCAGTGTGGTGTTGCCACACTACCCTCCCCAGTGTGGTGTTGCTACACTACCCTCCCCAGTGTGGTGTTGCCACACTACCCTCCCCAGTGTGGTGTTGCTACACTACCCTCCCCAGTGTGGTGTTGCTACACTACCCTCCCCAGTGTGGTGTTGCCACACTACCCTCCCCAGTGTGGTGTTGCTACACTACCCTCCCCAGTGTGGTGTTGCTACACTACCCTCCCCAGTGTGGTGTTGCTACACTACCCTCCAATGTTTTGTGTTGCTACACTACCCTCCCCAGTGTGGTGTTGCTACACTACCCTCCCCAGTGTGGTGTTGCCACACTACCCTCCCCAGTGTGGTGTTGCTACACTACCCTCCCCAGTGTGGTGTTGCCACACTACCCTCCCCAGTGTGGTGTTGCCACACTACCCTCCCCAGTGTGGTGTTGCCACACTACCCTCCCCAGTGTGGTGTTGCCACACTACCCTCCCCAGTGTGGTGTTGCTACACTACCCTCCCCAGTGTGGTGTTGCCACACTACCCTCCCCAGTGTGGTGTTGCCACACTACCCTCCCCAGTAAGGTGTTACAAGTGGAAGTATTTAGACATAAGAATCTGATATGCTCTACAACAGAGTACATTTGTTTTAAAACAAAATTGTAGTATCAGTGATGCTTACCTCTATCCAATTAAAGCATTTGAGTCAATTATTATTACAGCCTTTCAAATGTACATTTTAATTTGTTAAAACCACTAATGTTCAAAGTTTAATGTTCAAGAATATTAATGATGTCTTACTTTCATTGTAAAAGTATATTTTTACTTTTAAATAAATGTGTGTACAAAAATTGTTTTCATTTATAATGCTACAGTGATCTTGATTTGGTAGTTTGTAGTTTTGAGAGTGAAGGCAGACCAGTCATACTTTATCGTTCTCCTTTCACTTGTTAAGATTTCAGATGAAGAGGACACATGCTTATGTGTGAGGAAAAATAAATATATTGTATAATACTGTATACAGTATATATTCAAATTTTTTCAGAGTTCAATTTTATGAAAATATTTCAGGGTTCATATTATGAACATCTCTATCAAAATTTCAGTCATAAACTTGTAAATAAACTTCTATGAAAATATGAGCTCTGAAATATTTTCATAAAACTGAGCTCTGAAAAAATTTGAATTTTCCACATAAGAACTCTTAACAAACTTCTATGAAATTATTTTCCTCATAAGAACTCTTAATAAACTTTTATGATCGCTTTATCCGAAAATGGTCTTTGAAAAAAAAAAAAATGGTCCGTAGAGTTTACCTGGAACCCCCAACACGCTAAACACGATTTTGTTTTAAATTAACTGGAAAACCGACACGCTAAACACGATTTAAAAAAAAAAAAATGAGTTTAGCGTGTGATCCCTACTACGGTGTTTTACCAGTTACCAGGTAGCCTCTGGGCAACTTAATGGCTTACGTGTTGAAGGTCATATTGAGGTGTCTTGGTTGATTTGTGTAAAACAATCTGATATCTGTTTGTGACCGTTTATTATCAGTAATACGAAAGCGGACTTTGCCCCTGAATTTTTATAACAAACTTCTTTGACAATATTCTCTGAAAAATGGTCTTTTTTACAAATTTCTCTCTTACACTCTTAAATAAACTCATATGATTATATGAACTCTGAAATATCTTCATAAAAACTGAACTCTGAACAATTTTGAATTTCTCTCATGAGAACTCTTAACAAACTTCTATGATCTATAAAATAATTTTCCCCATAGGAAAATATTAAGACCTTAGCGACCCCCTTTCTGAAAGTTCATTGAAACGGTGGGGGGGGGGTGTAGCGTCCTTTATCTCAAAAGTTGGTTGAATCCGCTGGGTCTTAACGGAACTTTTTCCCGAAAAAAAGTGCCGCTAAGCCGCCATCCCCACACTATTTTTTTTACATTCATCTACGTTTCTGTAAGTGCAATAATATCTATTTTTCCTGTACAGACGAGCATTTAATTCGTTTATTTTGTTTCTTAGACTGCTACTGTTAGTGTAATATACCGTAAGTGTATTGTTATTTTGATGCCCTTCTCTTTCCCTGATCATTTTGCCAGTTTCTTTCTCCAACAAATACATACTTTTATTACCTCCTTCCTCCATGTCAATTCCCATACCTCTATCTACTAACAGTTTAAACCCAAACAAACGCCTGCAACCACTCGTTCCAACGAGTTCACAACAACAACCCCAGCCCTCGATAGATGCACCCCATCAAGAGCATACATTTCATTTCCTCCATAGAAGTGTTCCCAGTTATCTATGAAAGATATTGCATTTGATTTGCAATATCTTTCCAGCCGGCAATTGACACCAAGTGCCCTCGAAAACCATTCATTTCCAACTCCCTTTCTTGGAAGAATGCCACACATGATCGGGGTTCCTCCCTTGCTCCTAACTAATTCTATGGCTGTTTTATACCTCTGAATCAGTTCCTCACTCCTGACTCAACCAACATCATTTCCTCCTGCGTCAATCCCTATCTTACATCCGGTAGTTGTCCATGGGGTTCAACCACTGCAAATTACTTCACGCCTATCATCACTCGGCAAAAATATTCAATCAGAACTATAACAAACTCTGTCTTCAGACAGCACACAGCCCCTCTATTTAAGTCCCTTAACATGCTAAACATACACTCACTACACACATTCTCATGTGCTATCTACACGTACAAAACCCTGTTCTTAAATTAATTAATTATATATATACAAGAGTCCTTACATTCTCGTACAGCCACTAGTACCCGTAGTGTTTCGGGCAAGTCCTTAATCCTATGTACCCTGGAATACGACCCCTATGAAGAATCGTTTTTACAACCAAGTACCCATTTTACTGTTGAGTTAAACATTTAGCTACAGTTAAGAATTTGCGTCCAGTAAATCCTCCCCGGCCAGGATACGAACCCAAGACAAAGCGTTCGCCGCGCGTCTTACCACTACGCCACGGAGATTGCTCATCTGTAAATGCTAATCTTGATCTGAACCTTTTCCTTGATAGATGTAATAGAACCCATGAGCACCACATCAGAAATAAATATCTCTTTGTTATCCCCAGAGTCAGACTAAATCTGTACAAATACTCCATGCAAATAAAGGGCCCAGTCTTTGGAACTCACTCCCTGATGAATTAAACAATTGTCCAACCCATGCCCTGTTCAAAAGGGAAATAAAAATGTACCTAGTTTCATCCTCCTAGTTTCCTACCTTGTGCTTCAAACTCACACTGTATCTTGTACTACCCACTTCCCTCGGTTCTTCGCAGGGACGCAAAGCCCCGGAAGCACCTCAAGGTAACCTCAAGGTAAGGTAAGGTAAGGTCCCCAATATTAGTACTTAAGACAAATATCCTTACCAGTGTAATCACCTCTGTCAACTTGTATTGTAGTTATTGGTTGCTATAAAATCTTGCTACAATGTACCCTTTCATCTTACCTGATATGTTTGATTAAGGACCTGCCTGAAACACTGAGTGTTTCAGGCAGGTCCAGGAAGCATTCAGGCTTTGCCTGAATGCAAGAATACCAAGCTTATGTGATCTCACCAACCCATTGTACCAGTAGGCTCAGGAATTTGTACACTTGTTAATTGACAGTTAAGAGGCGGGAACAAAAAACCAGAGCTCAGTCTGTGCCAGTACAACTAGACGAGTACAACAAAGCGAGTACAATGCAATATTGTAAACAGGAGCATCCTTTTTACCCACAGGGTTATAAACACATTTGGACTGTCGGAAAGCCTTTGACATAGTACCCCATAAGAGGCTGGTACATAAGCTGGAGAGACAGGCAGGAGTAACTGGTAAAGTGCTCCAGTGGATAAGGGAATACCTAAGCAATAGGAAAAAGAGAGTTACAGTGAGGGGTGAGACCTCAGATTGGCGTGAAGTCACCAGTGAAGTCCCACAGGGCTCTGTACTCGGTCCTATTCTGTTTGTGATATAGGTAAATGATCTCCCAGAGGGTATAGACTTATTCCTCTCAATGTTTGCTGATGACACCAAAATTATGAGAAGGATTAAGACAGAGGAGGACTGCTTAAGGCTTCAAGAAGACCTAGACAAGCTGAAGGAATGGTCAAACAAATGGTTGTTAGAGTTTAACCCAAGCAAGTGTAATGTAATGAAGATAGGTGTAGGGAGCAGGAGGCCAGATACAAGGTATCATTTGGGAGATGAAATTCTTCAAGAATCAGAGAGAGAGAGAAAGACTTGGAGGTTGATATCACGCCAGACCTGTGCTTCTGAAGCCCACATCGAGAGTATAACATCAGCGGCATATGCCAGGCTGGCCAACATAAGAACGGCATTTAGAAACTTGTGTAAGGAATCATTCAGAACTTTGTATACCACCTATGTCAGACCAATCCTGGAGTATGCAGCTCCAGCATGGAGTCCATATCAAGTCAAGCATAAGACTAAACTGGAAAAGGTTCAAAGGTTTGCCACCAGACTAGTACCCGAGCTGAGAGGTATGAGCTACGAGGAGAGACTACGGGAATTAAACCTCACTTCGTTGGAAGACAGAAGAGTTAGGGGGGACATGATCACCACATTCAAGATTCTCAAGGGAATTGATAGGGTAGATAAAGACAGGCTATTTAACACAAGGGGCACACATACTAGGGGACACAGGTGGAAACTGAGTGCCCAAATGAGCCACAGATATTAGAAAGAACTTTTTTAGTGTCAGAGTGGTTGACAAATGGAATGCATTAGGCAGTGATGTGGTGGAGGCTGACTCCATACACAGTTTCAAATGTAGATATGATAGAGCCCAGTAGGCTCAGGAACCTGTACACCTGTTGATTGACAGTTGAGAGGCGGGACCAAAGAGCTCAACCCCCGCAAGCACAAATAGGTGAGTACAAAAAGGTGAGTACATGGAACTGCCTACCCGCCGAAGCTGTAAATGCCAAAACTGTTAAATTTTAAGATCCAACTCGATAAAATCATCAGGACAAATGGGGGACCTTTGACAAGCCGCCGGCTTCCTGTTCTTGTCGGGGGGCCACTAGGGAGTTAGCGACCCTCAGGTAAAATCAGATAAATCTAGGAATGGTAGTGAGGGAGGTTATGAGTGTTGTAATGAATGGTAATAGGGAGGTTAGTTACAAAAAAATATGAGCTAGTTACAAAATTCAGTATAAGTCGCGCATTAACCTCCAATGTACTTTCTTGTATATAAAAAAATAAATAAATAAATAAATAAATAAATAAATAAGTAAATAAGTAAATAATTAAATAAATAAATAAAAAGATACGAGAAAGACATTTTTTAAAAAGATATGAATTTTGTAATGAATGGTAATAAGGGAGGTTATCGGTGTTGTATTGTAGTGATTATGATTATTGTTGTGAGGGAGATAATGAGTGTTGTAGTGAGAGAGATAATGAGTGTTGTAGTGAGAGATAGTGAAGGTGTACCGCCCAGGTCCCGGGAAGCAGTGTTGCCACAAGTGTCAACAACAACACTGGTCCACGGACGACACAACATGGCTGACCCCGACACTGACGAGTGTAAGTCACTTATTTCCCGGGATATCTCAACTGGAGAGCCACTTACAAACACTTCACTGGTCTGTGGTGACATAGGCGGCACTGGGAAGGAAGAGGGTGAGAGAGAGAGAGAAACAGGGAGAACTGGACATGACCACTGTTGAGCCCTGGGGAGGGTCACAACATTGTTGTTGTCGAGTGTAAACAATAACACAGCTGGGTGAGGAAGGTGGAGGCTCATGCCACAGGAGCCGCCAGTCTCCCGATGGGCTGCCTGGTGTAAAAGGATAATTATTGTAAGTCGTCCCGATGGGCTGCTCAGTTTACAGGATAGGTTTCTCTGCTTGTTGGAACAGGCATCTCAGTTTTTTTTTTTTTTTATATATACAAGAGTTGTTACATTCTTGTACAGCCACTAGTACGCGTAGCGTTTCGGGCAGGTCCCTGGAATACGATCCCCTGCTGCGAAGAATCGTTTTTTCGTCCAAGTACACATTTTACTGTTGCATTAAACAGAGGCTACAGTTAAGGAATTGCGCCCAGTAAATCCTCCCCGGCCAGGATACGAACGCATGACATAGCTTTCGCGGAACGCCAGGCGAGTGTCTTACCACTACACCACGGAGACTGTAACTTTAGACTTTAATAGGATAAGTTGCCCCAGCGGGTATAATACTGCCCTGCTTGGTTGATTTGATATACCAGGATATGTCAACCCGACAAGCGAGGCAATTTATCCTGATACACCAAGCAGCCCATCCCGATGAGCGGGTTTACTTACTATGGTATAGTGAGCGGCCCGCCCCAATAGTCGGAACAATTTGAACCTTGTATACAGTACTAGACGAGCAGCCCCAACAAGTGGTATTGGCTTTCCCCGTGTTCGATGGCCTGTTGTTTGTGATCCATCGAGCATAAAGATTGATATCACTGTGGTATAACGTGTTGGTATTCTTCGGTAACATCTTAAATTAATTTGAAGAAACTTGTCTTTTGTTGGCTTAGGTCATTCTGCTTTTTATTCTAATTACAGCATTATCCATTATGCTCATTATCTCATCTTGTACTCGTGTTATTTTTCTTATAGCCTACTGTTTCATTATGGTGCCCTATGCTTGTACTCTATGCTCATTGTATCGTCTGTACTCATTACAGCACTGTATCTCTTGTCCTTGTTGTAGCCTCATGTATTATCCTATAGCACAGTGGTCTGTATATCCTTAGCCCTCATTTGAGAGACTTGGTTTCAGTCCCCAGTCAGGACAGAGATGTTTGGGCATGTTTCATTTCACCTGACTCACCTTTCACCCTCACCTAGTAGTAAAATTGGTACCTGAGACCTAGGCAACTGTTGTGGGTTGCATCTTGGGAAAGATTAGTGGTTAACATAAGAGGGGACCTAGGTAAGTCTGAGTGCCAGTCTCCTGTCCCTGACAATGTGAATTAATTTAAAGTCTGGTTGGAGTGGGGTAAGTTAAGTATGAGAAGAAAGTGCTAAGCCAGTATGACTATATGGTATAGCACGTTGGAAAGAATACGAGGACAGGTTGTTAGCAGGGATAAGAGGACAGTTAAGGAATGGTACCTAACCACTCAGATCATTGGGTATCGAGTGCCAGTGCTGCAAGAAGACCATCGCTCAACCTGCCAGTCAAACGGACTGCTACCTGCCTAGAGATTCCTTTCTCTTTTATCTTTATACTGTGTAATTAAGACATAAGTTAAATGTATACATTTAATTAAAATACAGATCTCGACAGTTCATTTTGTTATTTAAATGCTGTACTGTATTTACAGGCAATAGGGAGGTACGTGCTGGCCGTGGCCTGGCTGCCATTCTGGCCAGTATGGGTGCCAATGTTGCCAACACAAGCAGCAAATTTAAGAAGCCAGCTCCTCCGAAAAGTATGATAATTCTATTTTGCTTTGCATTTGCTTAGCTTTCTTTTGTACAGGCCAAGAGAATTCCATGCAGAGAATATTATAGAAATTTGCATTTTGTTTTAAAAGTCTTGTTCAAATATGTAGATGGCTGGGTTTCAAATTGTAGTTTATAGACTAATTGCACATTGATGTATCATTAGTGCTTTACATAATTTAGTTTTGTAGAACAATAATATAGTTAGTCTCGTTTTGATTTTACATACCATATTTTTTTATTTTATATTGGGTGATCATGGCACTCAAAATGTAGTGTTGTATGTATAATATATTCCAGAATTTTTTTTTATTGTATATTAGAAGGGAGTACCACCTCTCGCTGGAAGAGGGGAACCCTTAACCCTGGAGAAAAGCACACACAGTGCATTTAAGAGGAGTTTTATATCCCTTCCAATACAGTTTATATTCTTTTATCTTACAATCCCCCTTCCTTTTGTGTTTTGTTGTGCTGTATTAGATATTTAAAAATTAAAATATGTACATTGGTTAATACAATGTGAGTTTAAAAGTTAGGGATCTCTTGGAGCTCCTCCGCTTCCGGACAGGAACCAAGGACGCAGCAGGCATTTTCCCTCTGGATTGCCTCACTATGGCACTAAAACAAAAAAGTGGCAGCCCTTGGGTTTCTGGTGATGTCAACGAGCCTGGAACCCAATTCTTTGAGAAATCCCAAGGCACTCCTACTCCAAGGGCATGGATTTTTATAGTTAATATTTTTATCCTCTGTATGATATGAGGTTCTCAACAAATTGAATACTATTCTAGTTTTGTTTTCTTTGCTGGTGGTAATGTGTGCACCTGTGAAACTTTTAACTGTACTAGTTAGGACTACATATAGGGGACATTACCTCAAGATATGCAGGTGTTATATTGTATAGTGTTGCTGTACTGGTATCATAATAACTGTGAAAATGTAATAGGAATATTTAATAACTGAATGTATTAATCAATATTCATTTATTAATTCCAGCCAAGCCTGCAGTACAACAGCAGACCAAAACCCTGGGTTTTGATTTAAGTTCAATGGTGGTATTATCATCATGGGAGGATATTGGTTCAAGTATTCAGGAAGACAATAGCATTGACCAAGGTGAGCTTCAATTGTATTATTCACTTGACATACTGTACATGTAAAATTTGAATAGGTTTTTAATGTATGTATGTATTCACAGATGCCTACATGCATGCTCATGATAAACAGTGAGGGAGAGGGGGAAGTGGGGAGGGGACAGAAACACTTGGGCATGTCTCCCTTCACCTGATGCTTCTGTTCACCTAACAGTAAAATGTGTCTTGAGAGTTAGGAGTTTTCCCCAGGATACAATTCTTGAAACTTGGTCAGTGAGTAGTTGGTCTTTGGGGACCTTGATGAGCATAAGTGCTGGGTTTCTGTCCTCTGACAGTGGGAATAATACAGCAGGTCCTGGCCATGAGTCCAGAAGGCAATAGTGCTTCTGGTCCTGGTGTTAAGTAGTAGGCATCTATCAGTCTCGGGAGACTATGGAGTTGCGCTCTCTAGTTGTTGGTCTGTAGTGGCCTCTCCAGGGGTGCAAAGCCAGTTCATTGATGTGTTTCTTTAGACATGGACATCATACACTGCCCATGGGAGTGGGCAGTGTATGGTGCTGAAGGGGCTCCCCCCAGAAAACCAGCATTGAATGTAATGAAACGCCATTTTCTGGGTGAGACCTGGAGGCTCCCCGGCATCCCTCCCTCCCTCCGGTCGGCGGTTTTTCTCGTTTTTTGACATCCAGCTTCAGAACTGACGGTGGATAGCCAGCGCGGGGGTCTGGGGGCTCCCCCTTCCCCCTCCCAGGGAGGGGGGGGAACTGCGCAGACAGCGGCGCAGCGACATGTGATGTCATAGTTGTTTGCTAGTTTTTTTTTGGGGAGTTCTATCCATTTGTTCGGCTTTTAGTAGCAATTTTCATCAGAATAGGGGTTTGCTTTGGGATGCTTATCTTTCAGGGTGCCTTACCTGGTCGATGGCTAACATAGAATGCTTCCAACCACACGAGGGTTTCTATAGGCCATTGCTCCCCATACCTCTCTGAGGGGGCCAGGTTCTGGCTCGTGATCCCCGGTAGGCCCACAGAACTCCATACACATGACTTATGCCAAAGTCTGACATTAGCATATCAGCCTGGATAAGCTCCGGGGAGTCTCCGGGTCTCACCCAGAAAATGGCGTTTCATTACATTCAACGCTGGATTTTTTTTTTAATGTTTTGACTACATGCTTGTCAATGATACAGGTCTGTAATTAAGAGGGTCCCTGGTAAGATGTAGTGATAATGCTGTTGGTCAAGGTGTTAATGACAACAGGTGTATGGGAGGTAGTGGTAATGCTGCTATTTCCTGGTGTTAATGACAACATGTGTACTGGAGGTAGTGATGATGTTGCTGGTCCTTGTGTTAATGACAACAGGTAATTATTGTATTTGCCAGCGTAAAAGATGTATCCTCACATAGGATGCACCCTTTTTTACAAGGATATTTTGTTGCAAAAATTATTTTAGTATGTTTCATCATACATTTATGGAAAGATATTTTAAAGTGGATTTTGTACCCCAACTCTTACCTCATCTAAGATCAGCTGTTTAGTTTATATTTTGGGAAGATAATTGCTAAATAGGATGTGATCTTATATTTCCAGAGGTGATGATGTGTTGCCGCATCAGGCCACCAGGGCGGCGCTCCCAGTGGAGGCGCACTATTACAGTGCTCTGGTTTTGTGGTCATTCACTCATTGCAAACGGCTGACAGACGGATGAAAGTTGAACATTCCTTTCAAATTTCTAGGAGCATTTTGTATTTAGATAATGAATAAATGCATCTTAATGGTAACAGTCATTAATTAATGTAATTACCTAAGTGTAGTTACAGGATGAGAGCTACGCTCGTGGTGTCCCGTCGTCCCAGCACTCTTCGTCATATAATGCTTTGAAACTACTGATGGTCTTGGCCTCCACCACCTTCTCACCTAACTTGTTCCAACCGTCTACCACTCTGTTTGCGAAAGTGAATTTTCTTATATTTCTTCGGCATCTGTGTTTAGCTAGTTTAAATCTATGACCTCTTGTTCTTAAAGTATATGACATATCAGGTGTGGGTTATGTATGCTGGGTAAGATGGTGAATTGATGTGAGCTTCCTTCATAACTGCTAACGTTTCGTAAGTTTGTGATAACAGACTGTGATAGCTCAGTGTGCTTTCAATATTTTATTATTAGTAGGATTTTTGTGTTTAGCGAACTTGGCCGGTACGCTTGTCAAGCTCCCAAGCCTATGGCGGTCGGTCTCACATCCTTAATACAACTGCATTAGATACAGGACACTTTTCTAGGGGTTGGTTTCCTTGAACTATCCAGGCTGATATGAATGTATTAGACCCTGGCATCAGTCAAGCGAATGGAGTTCTAGACCTACCGGGAACCATGTGCCAGAACCTGGCCCCCCCTCAGAGAGGCATGAGGAGCAATGACCTATAGAAACCCCCGTGTGGTTGGAAGCATTCTATGTCTGCTATCTACCGGGTTAGGCACCCAGTAATGTAGGCACCCCAAAACAAACTACAGCTGGATAAAACTTGCAACCGAAAGCCGAACTAGCAAGCAGAACTCAAACTTAATACAAGCAAATAAGCTTGACGTCACCATTGCTGCTGCGCCACTGTCTGTGCAGCTTTCCCCAGATAGGGGAGCACCAGACTTCCCTGCACCAGCTATCCAACCCCAATTCTGAGGCTGATGTGTTGAGTGGCAGTTATTTGATTGTAGCACAACACAACACCTTGTGGTGGTGGTTCACAAACTGTTCAAGAACTGCCTCCGCAGGGTTCTTTTGCTGCTCGGTGATTGCATGCCCTTGGGGTCAGCTGGGTTTTCGTGCCACTGTTTGACCTTGGGTAGGTGGTGGTGTTGTCGCTGACAGGGCACAAGGTACTGTGCAGCTATTTTATAATATACATAGCCACCGGTTCAATTTCTCCTGGGAAAATTGTGCTTTAGCTGTTTTTGTTTTTTGTTTTTTGTTTTGTTTTGTTGCCTGGTGGGGGTCTGCCTGGTGTGGCTACAAAACCACTTGTATTATTTTGGTGGCCCTCTGCTAGACACCCGTGATTGTACACGTCGCAGGTGTTCAGCTTTTTGTTTGTTTGGTTCTGGGATAACGGTTAGCTGTACTTTGTCTGGGCTTTCCATACCAGTCAGCCTATGGGTTCTGGAAAACCCCATAGGAGCTCATTGGTCCCATAGATACGTCCTCCGAGTCCCATCTCGCTTCGTGCGAGTTTGGAGGTTGCTCTGTCCCCTTGTCTCAGGGTGACACTCATCGTCTTTGTGTTGGCAATGCAGCCTGTTGGGTCAATGTTCCTGGTGTTCCTTGCTTGTACTTCAATTCACCCAGTCCACTGATATTGATATTCGGGTGCAGGTGGCTTCAGTGTTCCATGCAAAGTATAGTTTGCTGCAACGCGCTAGGTTGGTTGCCTTTCTGGATGCCCCGAGGATGCCCCGCTTTGGTTATAGACACCAAGACTTGGCATTAGTCACCTCGACTTTGGTTTCGTCCGCGCCCCCTTGTCCTTCCCCCTTCTGTTGTTTGTCCTGCTTCTCCTTCCCTGTTGCCAGCTCCTAAACGTCTGAGGGTTTCATAGTCGAGGCAGGGTTTAGATGATGGTGAAACTCGGGGGGATTTCAGGAGCTGCTCCTTCTGGTTTGGCGGTGGAGGTATATATTTAACCCTGCATCCGCAGGGTTCCTCCTGCTGGGGCTTTTGGGTCGAGCCAGCAGACCCCCCCCCCCCTTTCATCCCTGCTTTTTCGGTGGACTCTGCCTTTTCTCCGGAGGTAGAGGTTTTGGAGGGTGACTCTGTCCCGGGTCCTGACGTGGAGGATCCCAGGGCTGGGGAGGATTGGGAGTTGGTATCCTCGGCGTGGGGCTTGTTGCTGCTGGGAGAGGGATTTTCTTTTCCTCCCTCCCTATTCGAGTTTGATATGGGTTCTGCTCCTCCCTGGGTTCAGTTCCGGGTTTCCCTGGGTTCTTTGGTTCCCTCTTTCCGGAGGATTTCGGCTTCCCGCATCCCACCTAAGGAGGTTTGGGAGGCTATTGTTTCGTACACCATGAGAGGCCTGGATTTTGCCTTGATCATGGATCTTCCTCCTTTTGAGTTTGGTTCCATTTTTCCTTCCTGGGTTCATTACGAGGTGCCAAAGTTTTCCTGGCTGGAAAGGGCAGACTGCCCTTTCTTTTGTTTAGCCGTGTGGCATGCGTGGTTCACAATGAACCACTGGTGGTGGTTCACACTCCCTAGTGGTTCATTGTCTGAACTGTAGAAGTTCAATGTGGTCATTTGCCCTTTGGGGCTGGTCGCTTCGGGTGACTCATCTGCTGGATTCTCGGGGTTTGACTCTCCGGGTGGTTCATATCCAAGGAGTGTCCAACGTCCTGGTGGGCGACCTATACCGGTTCATTCCCTTATCCATGGAATGGACAGTCGATGCACACTCTTTCAGTTGGCTCTGCCGGATGTACGGCAGTGGACCTCTCTGCGTCGGTATGGTCGAGGCGTCTCCGGGTATATGTCCTTCCCTGACTGCGAGGTCACCGCGGTCGGTGCTTTTCGGCAGGACTGGTCGAGATGGGGTTACCTGTCCCTCTTTTCCCCTGGTCCAGCTGTTGCTTCGAGTTCTGGCTCGGTTGGAGACTTCCCAGGAAGAGTAGTCCTGTTGTCAGCCGGACCAGCCTTGGTTTCAGGCACTGCTCGCTCGGTGTCCGAACCCGGGGTTCTTTCCACAGCTCCGCCTCTTTCAGCAGCTCGGTCCAGTCTGGTATGTGGCAGATTTTTTGTTCTCCGATCTTCACTTCTGATCTTTCTGACGCGGGTTTCTCACCACCTGTATGTTGGTCAGGTGGCTTCGTTGATGGTGTCCCACCTGCGTGTTTCGTCTCGGCTGCAGTACGATATGAAGTTTCCTGGCGGTCCTTTCGTCACTGTTTGTCTCTTCGTAGATTATCTTCGATTTCGGATTGGGGTGTTTTGTTCTTTCTCTTGACTGTTTCAGAGCTGTCATCTTATGCCGAGTACTGTCGTCTCATGTTGTGCGCCGTTGGCAGAGCTGCTTCAGCTTGAGTTTGGGGTAGATATCACTTCTGCTCTATTCCGCAAGCTTTTTTGTGCTTTCTTTCACCTCCGGCCTGCTCCTGCGCCGCCAGAGCTATCCTTGTCGTTGGACTGGGTGCTCTCTTTTCTCGGTTTGTGGTGCCCCCTTCGTTCAGGATTGTTTTTCTAAGCCTCTTTTCTTGTTGGCATTGGCCTCTGGGGGTCAGGTCAGGGGGCTTTATGCCCTCCTCTGGTGCAGGGGTTTCTGCTCTTTTGGTCCTGGTGGTCGGTTTGTTTGTTTGTTTGCAACCGTCTCATTCTTTTCTGGTGAAGAATACACGGCTGCTTTCTAGAGGGTTTCTTGGGTTGTTGGTGCTTGGTTGGCTAGGCCATTGGTGCATCATGTATTGTGTCCTGTTGTGGTTCTTTGCCATTATTTGTGTGCCCTGGCCTCTGTGGCTGGGGACACGCTTTGGGTTGACCTGGTTTTACTTCTTCCCTGTTCCAGGGTTTGGATCTCCCAGGTCATCTGCAGGGTTATTAGGTCCAGCCAGCCTGTGGTCTATTCCCCGTGCACAACATTTGCAAGTTCGCAGCTTTGGCTACTGTTTTTGATAACATGTCCTGGGCTGACATTCGGGCGCGGGATTTTTGGTGGTTGAACAGGATCCTGGCCAGTTTGGGGGAGTTCTGCTTGTTAGTTAGGCTTTCAGTAGCAATATTTAACCAGGTGTAGTTTTTTTGGGGACACCTACCTTTCTAGGTGCCTAACCCGGTAGATGGCAGATATAGACTGCTTCCAACCCCATGGGGGTTTCTATAGGCTATTACTCCTCGTCCCTCCCTAAGGAGGCCAGGTTCTGGCTCGTGGTCCCCGGTAGGCTAGAACTCCATCGAATTGACTGATGCCACAGTCTAATACATACATATCAGCCCAGTAAGCTCCTGGGAGCCTTCGAGATTCACCCAGAAAATGGCGCTTAATTACATTTAACGCTGGTTTTATACCAATATAGATTTAATTTTGTCTTTCTTTATTAGGTGTCAGAAATGAAAGTTCGCCACCAACTGCCAAACGTGAAGCACCCAAAAATGATGAGAGTGACAGTAAGAGACAAAAACAAGGCAAGGATGGTGCTAGTACAAGTGTTGAGAAGACCAACATCGTGGAGGATGAGGGGAAACCTGCCGATACCAGCTCCATGCCCAAAAATGCCGAACAAATTTTAATACCGGCATCATTAAATAGTTGGTGTGACTTGATACAGTTTAATAATGAACATGATCAAGAGTGGTGTGATAATGAAAAAAAAAGGCTTGGTGAGTTCTGAAATTGAAGTAATTGTTATTACTTTTTATTATTCTCAATTCATATAAAATAGATATTTATTTTTATTCTTGACCAATTTGCTTTCATAATTTGAGTATTATAACTGATAATGGTTAGAGATGACTTATCTCGTTAGGCTCTGCTCAGAAAGGTGCTCTTCATGATCTTGAAACCATTTTGCCTTTTAATAGGTTTTCAATGTTGGTAAAGCATAATATTAGGTAATACAAGCAAGTATGAAGGAATGGTAGTTAAGCTTTGTGAAGGTTTGACTTAGAGTGAAATGTATAGCTAAATACAATGTATGCTTCATAAAAATGTGTGTGTCCAATTGTTTCATGTATCCTAGGGTGATTGGTATGGTTTAAGTGGTTTCTTGAATGTAAATTGGGTATCATATATTTTATAATATTTAATGATAATGTCATTTGTTTTATCTTTTCTAGATGAAACTTATGGTGAAAACATCATTGTTCTGAAGTACATTAGCAACCAACCTGGGAAATTAGGTTACTATTGTGAGGTAAGGCAGCTGCAGCTCAGGTTTTAATTAACACTATTGCTTTGGCTATATTTCTGGATACACATGGGCTGTGTCCAAAATAACAGTTACCATTTTTCTTATATGTGTAATAAAAGTTTGGATGAAAGAACAGGAAAAGTTGTAAACAAAATTTGGATCTGCTAAAGAATCTTGTCACCAGTGTCCGATGTGCTTAACTGACTCGTAGTTATTGCTGTGATCTCATCATGCCAACCTTGCCTGAAGGCACACTCCAGCCACCTCCACATGTTGGCTTGTACTGTGCATCGGTCAATCTTGCCGCCTTTGCTTGCAACAAAATTTGCTTGTTATTTCAAAATGGATTTATGCAATTTGTAAATGCAAGAAAGCTATGTATTAAAGATACATTTTGTAAACAAAGGATATACAATACTTAAAACTACAATAAATATCTGTTACAGGATAAATTGTGAAAGAGTATGAAAGTTCAACTATGTGTTTGCCTCTAATAACATTCTCCATTTCAAAGTTAGTCTCCTCTAGATGTTCCACTTTCCTCTTGATTATAGTTTCCAGTAATTTATAGAGTGCATAGCCTGATCAACCAGGCTGTGACTCATACGTCAGGCTGCGAGCAGCCGCGTCTAACAGCCTGGTTGATCAGTCCAGCAACCAGGAGGCCTGGTCGACGACCGGGCCGCGGGGACACTAAGCCCCGGAAGCACCTCAAGGTAGGTACCACATTTGCCGTGTTTCAGACTTCTGGGAGTTTCCCCATTCACTGTTAATACTTCTTCAGTTATTACTACATTATCGTTGAAAGTTTCTAACCTTTCCTCGTCACTTGTACCAACGCTCAACTTTGGTTCACTCTGAAGACCTCATAAAATGTCTGTCTAATACAGTGTTCTGAATGATTCCTTCCTAAGGTTTCTAAATGCTGTTTTTATTTTTGCAAATTCAGACTCTCACAGTAACTTTCCTCTTGAAGTCTTTCTGGCTTCCTATCCCGACCCAAATGTCTTTACATTACACTTGTTGGAATTAAACTCCAGTAAGTTTGTAGCTTGTTGACGATCTTGTGTAGTATCGTGAGGCCTTCTTCAGTCGCTAGCCTTCTTATCATTGCCACATCTGACCAATATAAGGAACAGTAGTGGTCCAAAGACTGAGTCCTGTAGAACTTTGCTAATCACTACCTTCACTCTTACGTTTCTTCTTATGACTCTTGTGAGGTACTCTTACCTTACCCAGTACTGCTTCTCAGTTAAGAAGTTTGTCTTTGCCAGATGTTCCTCAACTGTCTTTCTAATTATTTTACCAGTTCATTTCATGGGTTATTGTTGTTTGGTGAGGGGAGGGTTGCTTCTGTCCAATCCATCTTGATCTGCCTTCCGCTTTCCACTACCAGTATCCAGTTGTTCAATATAATCAATCATGTATGTTTGTACTTCCTTATCTATGGCAGTCCTGGTCTCTCATTTTTATTTTCTTCAGTTATGTATTGATTTAGTTATTTAGCTTCTACAATATTCTTCATTGTAACTTCTTCCTTTGATGTCATTCCTATTCCTTAAATTGTGAGTGATTATCCACTTGCAAGTCTTTAGTTCTCAACACTCCATTTGTTTAGCATAATTATGTTTGTTTAGCATACTCAGTTATGTTTGGTAGCATGCTCATATCTTACTGATATTTATTTGTATTATACAAGTATAGTCAGGTGTGTTCCCGTAAGGTAAATTCATTTATGTTTTTGTGATGATTGTCAGTAGCATTGTTCTTGTTCTCGTCAGCTCTTGGTGCAGTGTCCTGTTCCATGTGATGATTGTCAGAAGCATTGTTCTTGTTCTCGTCAGCTCTTGGTGCAGTGTCCTGTTCCATGCTGTCAAATGGCTACCTCTTTTTGTTTTTGTTTTTCTTATATAGTATCTCAGAAATTTGAAGTGGTTTCTAGCTATGATCATTGATATTTGATAGAATGTGTGCTTCAACAGCCTTAGTTACAGGTTGTGTGTAGTTACATGAACATTACCTACAGGTTATGTGATAGAATGTGTGCTTCAACAGCCTTAGTTACAGGTTGTGTGTAGTTACATGAACATTACCTACAGGTTATGAGTGAAGTATGGCAGCTTATGGGTAACAACTGTGAAGTATTTGTTTCCAGTTGGCCACCGGGTCTGTGCCTACTGGATGTTGTTTAACTTGTTTGGATAAATACAATTAAAATCAGCATTATAGAAAATAATTTTTAAAAATTTAAATGGCCATGCAGTATCATCATCATTGTCCTAACAGATTTTTAATAGGATTACTGGTTCATATATACTTTTTACATAAATGATGCTGGTACTTTTAACACTAGTTATTTCAAGTAATTAATTTTGCTTTCTTGATTTTTCAGCTTTGCTCTTCAGAAATGCATTCAGATGTTTCCCTGGATCTGCACTGTAGTGGGATGAAGCATTTCAAGGTAATCAAAATCATGATGGTAGAGCATTTTAAAGTTGAGCCTTTTACTGTTTAACCCTCAAACCGCGCATATCATATATAAATGATATCAGTGACAAAACCGAAACCGCGCACATCATTTATATATGATTTCGTGTCTAGCGCTATAATTTAAACGCCCCGCCTGGGATAGGGGCAACTATAGTACAGCCATGACCGATAGTTGCCAGATGCCACCTAGAAAAAAAATCCAGGCCAACATTCTTGGGTGTTACAGTATTGAGCAAGCCACCAAGGCTGGCGCACGCAGCACGAGCTCACAGCACCGCTGTTCAGCTTGTGACCACAGCATCGCCTACAAATACCATAATATATATGATACTGCTATTATTTAGCAGTGATAGTATTACTGAAGCCCCCTAACTGTGATAAAACTGACCAGGATTCTGATAATAGCAGGATTGTGGTGATATTTAGCGCTGTGCTCCATGGAGGGAGGCGTAAGGCTGTGCGAGGGAGGGTTGTGGTGTCGTCTTCTGTGTGTGGCCACCATTTATTGACTGCACTCACCATACCAGCTTAGTGGTTCGATATGGTGAACACAAATGTAGATACTTATATATAACGTGTGTATAGTGTGTGATAACAGCGAGAGAAGTAGGTTGGGAGCCGCCATTTTCGTGAGGGAAGAGCGTCGTCTGCACGTCTTGGCATGGTGTTTACTGATGGCCACTATGGTCTTTGGGCACCATACCAGCTTATTTGTTCAGGTATGGTGAATAAAACAGGTAGATACTTATATATAATATGTGTATATAGCGTAATAACACCACAAACAATATTGTTGAAGGACAAATATTAGTGCGTCTGGCCTTGAGGGCGGCCGCTGATCAGCTGACTGTGTGAGTAGCTACGTCTTTGTGGCCTTTACTCACCATACAAGCTTAGATGTACAGTTATGGTGAACAAAACAAGTAAATACGTATATATAACGTCTGTGTATAGTGAATAAATACAGAAAGAGTATTGTAGGAGGTGAATGAGGGTGAGTGAGGTGGTGTTGAGGGAGGGAGTGGCAGTGAGTGGCTCGCTGGTGTTTGGCGGTCACTCCTCATTGCTTTTTGACTCACAAGACCAACTTAGTAGTTCGTTATGGTGTACAAAACATGCAAATACTTATATATAACCTGTGTATATAGTGTAACAACAGCAAAACTATTTGTTTATTGTTTTATGAACATAATAATTGAATCACTAATATGCACACCATAATTTTGAGTACAGCAATGGTTCACACATTTTATAATATAAATATACCACAATTCACTGTATGGAATAATATTACTGCAAAAAACTAAGAAAAAATCAATCAGAGACATTGAAATAATTAGGTAATAATATATTTGTGGCAACTGCCGTCTGACAGCTCGGGCGGAGTAGACCTCATCTGGCGAAGGCTCTGCCAACGCCCCTTTTTTGCCACACTTCCCTACCCTATTGCGGCTAAAATATGCCACCTACGATTTTTTTGTTATTTTTTCCGTGATCAGGGAACAAAAATGAACACTTCTATAAGACGAAAGAATTTTTTGGAATTTTTTTTTTGTTGCGCCTGTGGGTGTGAATTCCATTTGGGCCCCTAGCGGTTTGAGGGTTAATGTGCCTGTGGGTGACAAAGGCTAATTAGCCCTTAGCAACACAAGGGTTAATGTCCAATATGAATCATCGATGTATAACAAATATTCTGCACAAGTTTTTTCAGTTGTTGAATAACATTAATAAATATATTTTTACTTTCAGAAGAAGACCATTGCCGAGAAAATTAGACTTCGTAAGTATTCCAGAATTATCTTTTCGTAAAGTGGAGACTGTTACCTTATAGTTGCTTAAATCGTAGTCTTGAGAGTGGTCAGTCCACACAGTAACATTAGAGAATTATTGTACTCTGCTGAAGCTTATCCTGCTCTTCTGGAAAGCTGGATATTTTAGAAAGATTCCATTGTGGTAATGTTTGTTGTTATAAGTGCTCTGGAGGATATACAGTGAAGCATATTCTGTTATCATTGACTTGGAGAGGGGCTGTGGAAAAACTCTTATGTATGTATTACAAAGTCAAGAATACAATTTGCCTGCATTTTCTGAGGTAGACCAAGACATGCATCCCAAAAGGAAAAGAGGGAAATGTTACAGGTACAGTAGGAATATTAGAGAAGGAAAAATGGAGATGTGAAGAGCCATATTGAAGTAATAGAGAGTAAATAGTTTGAAAAATAGTGAAATTTGAAGGATGCCTGATCAACCAGGCTGTACTCGTACATCAGGCTCATCAAACAGCCTGGTTGACCAGACCATCAACCAGGAGGACTGGTGAGAAACCGGGCTGTGGGGGGTGTTTATCCTTGGAATAATCGACAGATATAGTGAGGAGCTGGATTTTCTATTTTTTAATGAACAGATTGAAAAAATGGCAGTAAATCAAGCATAATTCAGTTTGAAGTACAGTGCACAGCTGGGTTCCACAATGCATGGTCCTCGCACCATTATTCTTCTTCTGCACTTACCTAGAAGACAAACAGGAATAGTCATAGTTTTGTATCATCCTTTGCTGGCGATACGTTCTAAAATAAGCACGAAAATTGCCTTGGGGAAAGATACAGAAAAATTATAACCAGATGTTAACAAGTCTTCCAATGGACAGTGGAAAATATGATGTTTAGCAATGACAGTTTCCAGTTGTCTTGTAGGGGAAAACTAAAACCTTATACTGTAGTAGTACAGGATACAAGACACACATCTCGCAGAAATGAGCGACCAAGTCAAAGACCTTGAAATAATGATGATGTCAGAAGACCTAATGTTTAGAGGGCACAGTAAAGCAAATAGTGCAACAACCAGGAGAATTATAGGGTGGATAATGAGAACCTCCAGAACAAGTGATGCAACACCAATGATAGTACTCTACAAATACTGGTGCTGTCCAGTATGGAATATTGTACAGTCTTTGCATCTCCTTTACAAGATGGGCATGATTGCAGAACTGGAAAATGTACAGAGAGCAGTAAAAGGGTATGATTGCAGAACTGGAAAATGTACAGAGAGCCTTTACTGCATTTATAAAATTATTGAAGCACTTGAACAACTGGGACTGACACAAAATTTCTCAAAACGTTACTTTTTTTACGGAGATGAGAGAGATTTCAAAATATACACAAGAAAAGTAATGAAAGATCAGGTTCCAAGCCTATACAGTAAATTTACAATATACAAGAGTGATAGGTATGGTAAAAAGTTTAAAATATGTCCAGTGAAAAGTTAGGGTGCCGTAGAGAAAACACAGAAAACATCAGATACCCACCACTTTTGAGTCTGCTGTCAGCAGATATAGGAAATTTCACTTTTTGTAGTAGTGAAATATTTGAAGAGGTAACTGGACAATATTGTGCTGGAGTTATCAGACCAGGCTGGCTATGAGGGTTGCGAACTACCAAGACAAACAGCCTCATACACCATGCAATTACTAGAGAAGGCTGCCCACAGGCCATGCTGTGGGAGTAAAAAAACTCTGGATATTATCAACAGGTAATCAACTGACAAATGTTTTACCTCCCCATATACAGTGTTATTACCCCTTAAACCCATTGTACCTTTCCATTTATTTTCAACATATGTTTTCTTCCCATGTATTATTATTGTAACATTTACTATCTAAAATCTTTTTTGGCGTTATTGAGCTTTGAGTAAGTTAAAGGAAATGAATTGTAGGATGTAATGAGCCGAGCCATTGGACGATGAACTACACTTGGGATATCCAGTCTTGCCTATTAGGAGCCAGGATCACACTCTGCCCCTTCACGCTAGACTGTTACATTGTTGCACTTCTTTACCTGATTTACTCGAGGGCCACTATCACTATTGGCCTCGACGAGGATGGGAAGCTGGCGGCTTGTCGAAGTTCCTCCCATTTGCCTTGATGATCTTTTCCAGGTGGATTTTAAAACCTAACAGTTTTGGCATTTATGGCTTTGACGGGTAGGTGGTTCCATGGGTTAATAACTCTGTGGGTGAAAAAGCATCTCCTGTTCTCAGTCCTACATTGTGGCTTGTTGAGCTTGAAACAGTTGCTCCTTCTTTGTGTTACCTCTGAGTTTTTGAAGAAAATGTCCAGATCATCATCCAAATTTTATGGATGATGATTGGATCATTATCCAAATTTTTCAATTGTTTAAACTATTGAAAAATTTGGATGATGTTGATCCGGACATTTTCTTCAAAAACTCAGATGTAACACAAACAAGGAGTAATGGTTTCAAGCCCAACAAGCCACAATGTAGGACTGAGAACAGGAGATGCTGAGATGAGGAGTTTTAATGAGATCCATCCTGTTATGTTTTCTTTCATTTCTGGGAGGAGCCCCTTCGGCTCCCCGGAGCTTACCAGGCTGATATGCTAATGTCAGACTTTGGCATCAGTCATGTGTATGGAGTTCTGTGGGCCTACCAGGAAACACGAGCCAGAACCTCGTGGTTCTGCTCCCCCTTGCCTCAGAAGAGGCAAGGGGAGCAATGGCCTATAGAAACCCCCGTGTGGTTGGAAGCATTCTGTCTGCCATCGACCGGGTCAGGCAACCAGAAAAGTAAGCATCCCCAAACAAACCCCTATTCTGGTGAAAATATTGCTACCAAAAGCCAAGCAAATGGATAGAACTCCCCTAAACGAAACGAGCAAACGATCATGACGTCACACATCTTGTATACCACAGGTCCAATCCTGGAGTATGCGGCCCCAGCATGGAGCCCGTACCGTGTCAAGCACAAGATGAAGCTGGAAAAAGTTCAGGGGTATGCCACTAGACTAGTCCCAGAACTAAGAGGCATGAGTTACGAGGAAAGGCTGCGGGAAATGCACCTTACGACACTGGAAGACAGAAGAGTGAGGGGAGACATGATCACTACCTACAAAATCCTCAGGGGAATTGACAGGGTAGACAAGGATAAACTATTCAACACTGGTGGTACGCGAACAAGGGGACACAGGTGGAAACCGAGTACCCAAATGAGCCACAGGGACGTTAGAAAGAACTTTTTCAGTGTCGGAGTAGTTAACAGGTGTAATGCATTAGGCAGTGATGTGGTGGAAGCTGACTCCATACACAGTTTTAAATGTAGATATGATAGAGCCCAGTAGGCTCAGGAATTTGTACACCAGTTAATTGTCAGTTGAGAGGCGGGACCAAAGAGCCAAAGCTCAACCCCCGCAAGCACAAATAGGTGAGTACATCGCCATGCCGCTGTCTGCACAGCTCCCCCCCTCCACGGGAGGGGGAAAGGGGAGCACCAGACCCCACTCGCCGGCTATCCACCCTTCAGTTCTCAGGCTGATGCTAGAGGCGGAGGTCGTGTGCTTGGCTCCAGAGTTTTCAGTACTGTGCTTAGAGTGGTGGCTATCTTCAAGGGGTGCGAGAGCCAGGAGTTATTCTACAGTATTTGGGCTACATGAGCCTAGGGTTTTCATCCCTAGGTGCCCTGTAAGTACTGCCCTTGGGTCTTGGGGCCACCTTCCACAAGCTCCTTGGGACCTGCCTCTACTAGGCCATATTACTGCTAGGTTTTTCGGTCACTCTTTGGGTGCTTGGGGGTTTTGTCTTCCTTGTTTACCTTAGGGTAAGAGGCAGTTTGCACTGGTGGGGCGCAGGGAGCTGTGCAGCTTGTTTTCACCACTCACAGCGGCCGGCTCTGTTCCTTGGGGTACGTTGTCCTCTTGCGGAGTTTTGTTTTTCCTTTTCTTTTTGCTTTGTGGGGGGTCCTTGCTTTGCTTCCCCACTTGTGCCTGACCTGTGCACGCTTCGTTTTCTGGTGGAGCTCCCTGCTAGGTCCCTGTGAGTGTACATGTCCCTGGGGTTCAGCTTTTAGATAGTTGTTTGGTAGTTGTGGGCGCCGGTTAGCAGTACCCTGCCTGAGATTACTGGGGCATGAGTCCCTGTTGGTAAACGCTCAGGACCCTGGGAATCCCCTAGGGGGCACGTGGGTCCGATGGATGTGTCCCGGAGTCCCCCCTCACTTCGTGCGAGTTCGAGGGTTGCTCGGTCCCTTTGACTCAGGGTGACCCCTCACGGTTTTTGCCTCCGTCACGCTGTCTGTTGGGTCGGTGACACCTTCGACCCTGAGTCCTGCGAGTTCTGTTGCTTGCTTGTGACTCAGTTTACCCAGTCTCATGATGTTCTCTGGGTACAGGCGGCGCAGGCGTTGCATGTACAGTTTTAGCTGTTGCAACGCGCTAGGTTGGTTGTTCACCCGGATACCCCGAGACTGTCTCGTTTTGCCTATAACGACCCGGACTTGGGGGTGGGGGTCGCTTCGACCCTGGTTCAGTTTGCTCTCCCTCGTCCTTCCCCTTCGGTGGTTCGTTCTGGTCCCCCCCCCCCCCCTGCCTCCGGCTCCAAAGTGTCTGAGGGTTTCGGAGTCGGGGCAGCGTTTAGATGGTCTTGAGTCTCGGGTGGTCTCGGGGGATGCCCCTTCTGGTGTGGCGACTGAGGCCTTCGAGTCCGATCTCCCGGCCGAAGCCTCTGGGTCTGGCCAGTGGGCCCCCTTCCATTCGGCTTACTCAGCTGTGCCAGCCTTTTCTTTAAGGGACTCGGCCCTGGGTCCCGAGGAGGGGGATCCTGGGGCTGGGGAGAGGCTGACTTGGGGGCCTTGGGCCCCGACTTGGATTTGGTGTCTGCCCCTTCCCAGGTTCGGTCCCCGTGTTCCCTCGGGTGTGGCGGATTCGTCTTTCCGGAGGTTTACGACTTCCCGCATCCAACCGTCTGCATTGCGGGCGTCCCTAGCATCTTACCTCCTGCGTGACCCGGATTACGCCTCGGTGATGGATCCGTCGTCATTCAGGTTTAGGACTTCGTTCTCTTTCTGGTTTGTTACGAGGTTCCCTTCTGCCCCTCTCGTGATCACTGGGTTCGACTCCTGGGGGTCTTGCGTCGGCTGCTGCGTTGGCTGCTTCCTCTTTGGGTTTTTCAGGGTTCAGTGCCTTGCCGCCTGCCTGAGCCCTAGCTCGATGTGTTCATGGACGTGTCATCTCTCGGCTGGGGCTTTGTGATCAGTGCTCACCAGGCCAGCCAGGGGCGGTGGGGTCCGTCCTTCCGTCGAGCCCACAACACGGTGTGGGAGTTCACGGCGGTGTGGTTTACGCTTCCGAGGATTCGGGTCGCCCATGGATCGACGATCCGGCTCCATTAGGACTGCTCCCCGGTGGTTCATTGCCTGAACCAAGGGGGGGTTCGATGCGGTCCTTGGCTCTTTGGGGCTGGTCGCTTCAGGTGGCTCGTCTGCTGAGTTCTCAGGGTTTGGCTCAGCTGGCAGTTCATGTGCGGGGAGTATCCAAC
This sequence comes from Procambarus clarkii, assembly GCF_040958095.1. Lineage (NCBI taxonomy): Eukaryota > Metazoa > Arthropoda > Malacostraca > Decapoda > Cambaridae > Procambarus > Procambarus clarkii. The sequence goes on along the minus strand of NC_091220.1, from coordinate 11,254,243 downwards.
GTTTTGGATACGGGACGGGAAACGGGGCGTCCTGTCCCGTTTCGTTCCCCTCTCCCTGGCATGTACGGTCGACACCGACTCCTTCAGTTGGCTTGCCGGACATTCGGTCGCCCCGAGGTGGACCTCTTTGCGTCGGCGTGGTCGCGGCGCCTTCCCCTGTATGTGGGGCCCTTCCCCGACTGTGAGGCCGTCGGGGTCGATGCCTTTCGGCAGGACTGATCGAGGTAGGGGGTTCCTTTACCTCTTTTCCCCAGTTCAGCTGTTACTCCAGGTCCTGACTCGCTTGGAGACTTACCAGGGATGAGTTGTCCTCTTGGCCCCGTTGTGGTCAGCCCAGACATGGTTTCAGGCGCTGCTTGCTCGGTGTCCGAACCCGGAGGTTTTCCCGCGGCTCCACCTTTTCCAGCAGATCGGACCGGAACGTCACGTGGCTGGTTCGATCTTCTCCTTGAGTCTTCGCGTATGGTGATTTTGACTCGAGTTTATCATCACCTCTATGGTGATCAGGTAGCTTCCTTGTTAGTGTCCCACCTGCTGGTTTCGTCTCAGCGGGAGTACGAGGTTTCCTGGCGGTCCTTCCGTTTCTTCCTGAGTCTTTGTCGTTGTACTTCACTTTCTGTTAGGGTGGTGGTGTCCTTTCTCTTAGTTGTTCCAGGACCGTCACCTTATGCCTAACACTGTCGCCCCGTATCATGCGGCGCTGGCGGAGCCGCTTCAGCTTGTTTTCGGTATTGATGTTACTTCTGCACTGTTTCGCAAGCTGTCTCGGGCGTCATTTCACCTCCGGCCTGCTCATGCGCCGCCTGAGCCATCCTGGTCATTGGACAGAGTGCTCTCTTATCTTTCTTCTCGATCTGTTGTGGCCCCTTCGGTTCAGGATTGTTTCTCCAAGGCTCTTTTTCTGTTGGCATTGGCCTCTGGGGGTCGGGTTGGTGAGCTTCGTGCTCTCCTCCGGCACAGGGGTTTCTGCTCTTTCGGTCATCGTGATGGTTTTGTTCGTTTGCAGCCGTCTCCTTTTCTGGCAAAGAATGAGACTGCTGCTTTCCGGAAGTGTTCCTGGGTTCTGGATGCTTGGTTGGTTAGGCCGGGGGTGCATCATGTTTTGTGTCCGGTTGCGGCTGTTTGCCGTTATTTGCACGTCACGCCGTCTGTGTACAGACACGCACTTTGGGTTGATCAGGTTTCCCTTCTTCCCTGTTCTTGGGTATGGGTCTCCCAGGTCGTCCGCAGGGTTATTAAGGCTAACCAGCCTGCAGTCTATCCCCGTGCCCGTGACGTTCGTAAGTTCGCTACTCTTGCTGCCGTCTTTGGCAACATGTCGTGGACTGACATTCGGGCGTGGGATTTTTGGCGGTCGAACAGGGTCCTGGGTGCTTGATACCTTGTGAACATTTCTGGGCCTAGTCGGGCCTGTGTCGCTTTGGGTCGGCAGATGCAGCCAGTTGTCTCGACTTCGAGTTGAGGAGTGAGCAGCGACCTCCTCCCGGGTAAGTCCCTATGTGTTTTCCTCTGTGGATAGTTAGCTCCGAGGAGCCAAGGGGGGCTCCCCCCAGAAATCCAGCATTAAATGTAATGAAACCCCAATTTTCTGGGTGAGACCCGGAAGCTCCCTGGCAGTTTTTTGTGTGTTTTGACATCCAGCCTAAGAATTAAAGGGTGGGTAGCCGACATGTGGGGTCTTGGTCTTCCCCTTCCCCCTCCCGGGGAGGGGGGAGCTGCGCAGACAGCGGCACGAAGATGTATGACATCATGATCGTTTGTAGCAATATTTTCACCAGAATACAGTTGGGGTTTGTTTCGGGATGCTTACCTTTCTGGGGGCCTGACCCTGTCGATGGCAGACATACTAGAATGCTTCCAACCACATTGGGGTTTCTATGGGCCATTACTCCCCTTGCCTCTTCTGAGGGGGCCAGGTTCTGGCTCGTGGTCCCCGGTAGGCCCATTGAACTCCATACACATGACTGATGCCAAAGTCTGACATTAGCATATCAGCCTACTAAGCTCCGGGGAGCCTCCAGGTTTCACCCAGAAAATGGCGTTTCATTACATTCAACACTATTTTTTTAGGGGGGGGGGGGAGGAGCAGGTTAGTTGATCTCTGATACTGGAGCACTATTTGACTTGAAGAATGGGCTAGGTTCTGGTCCTGGATCCTGGTAGACAAAGGTGGGTCTTAAAGGACTGGCACGTCTCCCTACAGTTTGGCTCAATCGGTGCTTATCATTGGGGAGGTCCTGAGGGCTCCTACAACAAAGGGCATTTCACTACATTCACTAGTTGATTTTTATAGAACCATCACTTGGTGCTACAGAGGAAAAAAACAATGCTGAAAGCAAATCGGAAAATCCAGACCTACCACCCAGCAAGCAGAAGAAGAAAAGAATAAGCAGATTTCAACCACAAGTGGGACGTCCCTCTTCACCGCCAAGACATCCCTCACCTCCGCGAAGACATCCCTCACCTCCGCGAAGACATCCCTCACCTCCGCGAAGACATCCCTCACCTCCGCAAAGACATCCCTCACCTCCGCGAAGACATCCCTCACCACCGCGAAGACATGCCTCACCTCCGCGAAGACATCCCTCACCACCGCGAAGACATCCCTCACCTCCGCGAAGACATCCCTCACCTCCGCGAAGACATCCCTCACCACCACCAAGACGTTCATCACCACCATATAGGTGAGAGCTTGGGTTTGTCTACATCAATCATACAAATAGAGCTTGTATGTTTCTCTACTTATTTTTTCTTTTAAACCTAATAGGGCATGACAAATCTTTTTAGGAAAAACATGTACAGATACCTGTATAGTCACACAAATAATCATGATCCATGTTTTGTTTTATTCATGCATGCATTTAAGTAATCATAACTAAATACAGTGGTACCTCGGATTACGAGCGTTCCTGGTTACGAGCAGGATTTGCTAGGAAAATTTGCATCGATATACGAGGGTGTTGATACGCGTACGGGCCGACCTAGCGCATGGTGGCACGGCGAGCACCCCTCAGTTTACCAGTGTCTTGCGCCCAGTGACTATCCCGCCCCAATTCTTCACCAGGATTTACAGTGTTTTGTTGGATATTTGGCCATTTGAACATAAAAGTTGTTGTTATATATCTCGCAATGGGTCCCAAGAAAGCCAGTGGTAAGGTTCAACCTAGGAAAATAGTTGTGAGTAGAGGCAGTAGAGGATGTCCCTTCCTCATTAAAAAAATGTGTGAAGTATGGGAAGAACTGCCAAGTTTTGTTGAAAAAACTCACCCAGATAAAGCTGTAGCAGGCCATTGCGTTGACCTTTTAAATGACAATGCGATGTCTTACTACAGACAAGTGTTGTAAAGAAGGGAAAAACAATCTTCCATGGATCGTTTCGTTGTAAGAAAATCAAGCAGTGAGCCACAACCAGGACCTAGTGGTATGCAGGCAAAACATGCCGGAGAGTGCACCCCAGAGAGGTCCTCACTGCCTGATATTATAATGGAAGGAGACTCCCCTTCCAAACAGTAACACCTCCTCCCCCCCCCCTCCTCACCATCTTCCATACACCAACAGCAGTCATCAGCAAGGGTAAGTAATAACTTGAACATAGTTTTGTATTGTAGATTTTGATGAATTATGTATAAAACTTAGTTTGAAGTGAGGTTTTTGGGTAGTCGGCAACGGATTAATTCATTTCCCATTATTTCTTATGGGAAAATTAGCTTCAGTTTACGAGTTTTCGGGTTACGAGTGTCTCCTAGACCGGATTAAACTTAAACCGAGGTACCCCTGTATGTAATAATGTTATTGGCTATCACTGCTTGTGGTAATGTAATGTAAAGATGGATGCACATCCAAAATTTCCTGTTAATTGCTATTTATTATTAATTTCTGTTTCAGAAATGATAGAGATGGCAGAAGGACTGAGTCATATGGTAGTGGTGGTGATGGTTATTGGAGGAGCTCGCCAGTTTACAGGGATCAATATGAGAGAGGTGAGGATTTGTGCATTTTACTCTATTACATTACCACATAATACCTTGGAGTCCCCATATAAATTGTAGTGGGTTAACCTATATTGTAAAGGGTGAGGGGTTGATGTATGGACAAATATTACCTATGTGTAATTACAGGATGAGACCTTCATTCAAGGTGTTCCATCTTTCCTATAATTTTTATGTGACTGAAACTGCTGATGGCTTTGGCATCCACTGCCTACTCACATAAATTGTTCCTGCTCTCGACAGTTCTGTCCACAAACAGAGATTTAGATTTTTGAAAAGCTGATTTCAATAACCTAATAATTTTTTGGGGGTCAAATAGATTTGAAAGTCTTGGGCATGCGGGGGTGGACCGATCTTGGAGCAAGACGTGAATCCAGCGATAGGTGACGTAAAAAGGGATTTCGATGTGGATTCAAAATATAACTTGTTTAAAAATATTCTAAGCAAAGCACAGGAACGTAGTATACTATACAAATTGAATAGATCAAATATTAATGACCCAAAGTGGATAACAAAGGATCTGAAGAACCTTATAGGTAAAAAGAGAGCGTGTTACAAAAGGATTGAGAATGGGGAAGTCAGTTTAGACCAGGAATTCATACAACTGGTTAGAAATGTTAAAAAAGAGATAAGGAATGCAAAAAGAAACTACCAAGTTCACATAGCAGGGCAAGCGAAGACAAATCCTAAAGGGTTTTTTCAGTTATATCGAACAAAGATTAGGGAAAGGAAAGGTCCATTAAAATCTGAGACAGGTGAAATAACGGATAATGACGAGGAGATGAGTAATATTTTTAATAAATATTTTATATCTGTATTTACTAAAGAAGAACTTAACAATATGCCTTCAGCCGAATAAGTCTATGTGGGTGGGGACGAGGACAGGTTGACTAGTTTAGCAGTTACCAGGGAGGATGTAATTAAACAAATAGTAAAACTCAAACCAAACAAATCCCCCAGGGCTGGATGAAGTGTTTGCCAGGGTGCTTAAAGAATGCAAAGAGGAGCTTTGCGAGCCACTGTCTACCATATTTAATAAATCAATAGAGCAGACATAGAATGCTTCCAACCACACAGGGGTTTCTATAGGCCATTGCTCCCCATGCCTCTCTGAGGGGGGCCAGGTTCTGGCTCGTGGTCCCCGGTAGGCCCACAGAACTCCATACACATGACTGATGCCAAAAGTCTGACATTAGCATATCAGCCTGGATAAGCTCTGGGGAGCCTCCGGGTCTCACCCAGAAAATGGCGTTTGATTACATTCAACGCTGGTTTTTTGGCACCTTTAAATGCATGGGGATTGGTAGTGATGGGTGGGTGGGTTTTTGGGGTCACTCGACGAGTGACCGCACTTTTTGCTGTTATTACACTACTGTACAGTATATACACACATTGAATATACCTATCAACATGTGTTGACCATAACAAACCACTAAGTTGGTATTGTGAGTCCAAACAACAAGAGTGGCCACCACAGACCAGCTAGCAGACGCCACCTCCCTCCCTCCATACTGTTATTGTTTTTATTACACTATTTACACATGTTCTATATAAGTCTACATGTTTTGTTCATAACTGTACAACTAAGCTGGTATGGTGTCCAAACAGTATAGTGGCCACAAAAAACTGCATGGGAAGTGACACAGCAGCTAGCAGACGACAGCCTCACTCGCATCCTCTCAACACCCCCCTCACCAAAATGGCTCCTCCCAACACACTCCTTTTGCTGTTATTACACGATATCTATATACCCATTATATATAAGTATACTATATATTTGTGTTCACAGTAGTGAACCACAAAGCTGATATGATGAGTCCAGACAATAACAGATTGCCACACAGAGTCAGCAGATGACGCTACCTCCCTCCTCACCAAGATTACTCCTCCCAATATACTATGCACATTGCTAATTCTCACCACACTCCTGCTATTATCAGAATCCTGGTCATGAAATCCTATGAATAAATTTTTTTTCCACAAGTTTATTTTGTAAAGGAACATGTGAAGTCGTTTCAAGATTCTTAGATGGACCAAACAATGGCAGTGTGCTGTGGCTAGCACTGTGAACATCTTGAACAGCTGTGTGTTCACTGATATCTGAACATTGTACAGTCTTTATCGCAGTCAGGCTCTTCTGTAATACTATCATGGCTAAATAATACCGGTTACATATATATTTTGACATTTTTAGGCGATGCTGTGGTCACAAGCTGAACGGCAGTGCTGTTAGCTCATGCTGCGTGCACCAGCCTTGGTTGCTCACTCAGTACTGAGGCTCTCACACTTGCAAATGTTGCCCACGATTTAAAAAAACAAAATGGTGCCTCTTTTACTAGAACCCTGAGGATACTGATGTGAACCCCATTTAGCCGTGGGAGTTTTGAATCCTATGCTATACCTATGAGCACCCTGAGGTGCTCTGCAAACCCCCAAGCTAGCGCCTCAAGGCGCTCTGCGCAGTGCAGTGGTTATTGTAAAGTTCTCATAGGCCATTGCTCCTTGCACCTCTGAGGGGCACAGGTTCCGGCTTGTGGTTCCCGGTAGACATAAGAACTAATGTGACTGATGACCCCAAACTAATATTGCACATATCAGTTCAGATAGCTTCAGGGAGCCTCCGGGGCTCACCTAGAAAGTGGCGTTTCATTACATTCAACATGTGTTGGCCCATATGAGGGAGCTCTTATTTATATATCCACCCGAAATCATTCATATGTCTAACCTGCATTTGAAATAATAGAGCAATCCTACATCTGTTATCTTTCCCAGTAATTTGTCTCCCAACCAATATTTACTCAGGTCTTTCCTAAATCTAAACTTTTCCAATTTATATGAATTGTTGTGTGTTCTATTTTATATTGGTATATAAAACCTTGTATATATATCCTCTTTGTATATATATCCTCTTTGTTATACTGTCATCCATATATATATTTCAATTATGTCACCCATTTCATTGCTCAGATGAGGCTTCCATAATTGACTGTACAGCCAGTCTCTCCTGGAATTAGCTTTTTCAGGTGTGCCTGAAGGATTCTCTCAATGTTTGTGGTTGTTTAGGCTGCCAGACTAGCAGTTAACCAGACTTTATTGTGGTGTACACAGAAGGATAACTATACTATATCACTTGGTTAGCTTGGTTTTTGTGTGATCCACACCTATCAAAACAGGAAGGTAAGCAGTGTTAGGATACTTGGTCAAATCAACAACTTTAAAACTGCACAGTTATCCAATCAGGAAATGTGGATGTGTGTTTGATTGATTGATCACATGAATAATGGCATTGTGGTGAGACATAATGAGACTTTATGTAATTACCTAAGTGTAGTTACAGGATGAGAGCTACGCTCGTGGTGTCCCGTCTTCCCAGCACTCTTTGCCACACATGTGCCACATGTTCCAGGATCCTGAGTTGTTCTTTGTCCAGATTCCTAAAGCTGTTCTTAAATTAGCCAACTGTCCATGTGGAGCTGAAGATATTATTTTGATATGGGCTCCTGGTGACAGGTTTGGTATAATATTACCTTCGAAGTCTTTTTCTGTCCCATTCCAGGAGGTTTTCATATCCATATTATGCCTTGTGTCTAGCCTGCTGTTTCCTGATATCTTCAGTTGAGAATTTTGTATATGCATATAAAAATTATTCATGTGTTTAGTGCTTTCTGGGTGTATTTTGGGCCAGATTGTCTATTCTGCAAGTAGCAGTACGACCTGGTGGGGATGACTTCAAAAGCTACCCACTGGGTTGGTGCAGTGTTAATTTATCATGTCTGCGTGAGAGCCTGACCAGAGTCTAGAAGTATCTTGCCTTTGAGAGTGAGTGAACTACATACTCACACAGGCTTGGTTGCTTTATTTCATAATTGTTTGCCTAGAGAATGAGTGAATAGGACAGCTAAAAAAAAATTCTGTTCAGAATATGAAGGTTTATGATCTTATCAGACTAAATAATTTTACCATTATTGTTAGTGCTCTCTCTTGATGTCACTATAAAGGGGATGGAAAGGCAAAAGCTTGGAGGTAAAATAGGAGAGCAGTGTAGGAAATGGCTAAAGATACATGAAAAGATTGATCCATGCACCATATCTTGCCCCGCACTCACCATTACAGTATGATGTGCACTGTAACAATCCAGCTAAATATTCACAACAGTATCCAAAAAATGTATAATGTTTCAAGGGGATGCTTTGTCCTGGTTTTAAGTTACTTCTCTGTTTTATGTTTCCAGGAGGCAGCAGTAGATCATACAGTCCAGCGAGTGAACGCCGACGACTTGATGACTTCCGGTATGAAATGCTCTCTGTAAAGTATCTCTAAAGCTCTCTTGCAAAAATGTATTTAGGTAATGTAAAGTGGTGTGAAGATTGTACAGTATGTAGTAGCAGTCTAGATGCCATTCATTCCAGTGTATCTCAACTTGCATTGGGTAGCTGATTACCACCCATCAGCTTATATACTCACCTAGTTGTGCTTGTGGGGGTTGAGCTCTGGCTCTTTGGTCCCGCCTCTCAACTGTTAATCAACTGATGTACAGATTCCTGAGCCTACTGGGCTCTATCATATCTACACTTGAAACTGTGTATGGAGTCAGCCTCCACCACATCACTGCCTAATGCATTCCATCTGTTAACTACTCTGACACTAAAAAAGTTCTTTCTGACGTCCCTGTGGCTCATTTGGGTACTCGGTTTCCACCTGTGTCCCCTTGTTTGCATACCACCCGTGTTAAACAGTTTATCTTTATCTACCCCTGTCAATTCCTCTGAGAATTTTGTAGGTAGTGATCATGTCTCCCCTTACTCTTCTGTCTTCTAGTGTCGTGAGGTGCATTTTTCGCAACCTTTCTTCGTAACTCATGCCTCTTAGTTCTGGGACTAGCCTAGTGGCATATCTCTGAACTTTTTTAAGCTTCGCCTTGTGCTTGACAAGGTACGGGCTCCATGCTGGGGCTGCATACTCCAGGATTGGTCTTACATATGTGGTATACAAGGTTCTGAATGATTCCTTACGCAGGTTCCTGAAGGCAGTTCTGATGTTAGCTGGCCTCACATACGCCGCAGATGTTATTCCTTTGATGTGGGGTTCAGGAGACAGGGTTGGTGTGATATCAATTCCTAGATCCTTCTCTCTGTTCGTTTCATGAAGGACTTAATCTCCCATTCTGTATCCTGTGTCTGGCCTCCTGTTTCCACTGCCTAGTTTCATTACCTTACATTTACTCGGGTTGAACTTTAGTAGCCATTTGTTGGACCATTCATGCAATCTGTCTAGGTCATCTTGTAGTCTCATACTGTCTTCCTCCATCTTCCTCCTCCATAATTTTTGCATAATCAGCAAACAATGAGAGGAATGATTCTATACCATCTGGAAGATCATTTACATATGTAAGAAACAGTATGGGTCCAAGGACTTGAACCATGCGGGACCCCACTGGTGAAGTCTCTCCAATCCGAGACCTCACCCCTCACAGTGACTCGTTGTCTTCTGTTACTTAGGTACTCCCTTATCCAATGGAGTACTTTCCCTTTCACTCCAGCCTGCATCTCCAGCTTTTGCACTAGTCTCTGGTGCTGTACTGTGTCAAAGACTTTCTGGCAGTTCAGAAAGTAAGTGTCCCGGTTGAGATGAGTGCAGTGCTGCAATACTCTTCACACATTCTTTACTGCATGTTGTGTTTACTTCTGTCCTGTGACCAACATTTTGGTGCTCCTTTGGCTCATTACCATTTAGAATGTCTATGGAAGACTGTGTATGAGGTTGCCTACATGAGCATGAAGATTCTGTGCATTGTTACTTTATTTATGGTAAAGCAACCACTGTGTTTATCCATACAGGTGAGAGTTATTATCCTTATGATTGTTGCAGGTGAGAGAGAACACCAATGTTATCCTTATGATTGTTGCAGGTGCCATACTCCTCCGCCCCCAAATATTTCTGACTGGAGAGCTCCTACTCCTACACCATTGCTAACTCAAGATAAAGATGGTGGAGCAACTGGATTACTGCTTAAAAAAGTGGTATGTCATCATGTATTTTGAATAGTATAAAAATACTGTACTGGTATTAGTATATACAGTACTGAATCTGCTCTTGAGCAGTGCATTGAATACAAGCCCGATCACATCATTCAGAACATGATCCTGTCAGCTCACTGGGTCTAATGATTAATGAAGTAATACTATTATAGTGCTGTTCATTTATAATAAATAGCAAGCTTGAAAGTAATTAACACGTGCTGAGTAGGGACTCGCGCAACCATGATATAGATGGCAAGTGTGCCCCATATCAGATACAGTACTCCAAGACATAGTAACATACCATGTTTTCTGTTGAAGAGGTGGCCTTCATTCTGTATGGGCATAATGTCTTTCCAGCTTGTATGAAGTGATATACATTTGTGTGTGTATTTGTATGCTACACATTGCAGTAACTAAATAGACAAATGTCTTCAGGCTGATTGCTCGATAAACAATTTGGCTGATGAAGATCTTGCCTCCGAGGTCATCACTCTTCTCTTAAAGGCGCTCACAGATTTCTACCAGAAAACAGAATCTTACAGTTCTGTTCATGTAAGCAATAATTATTAATTTTTAATACGCCTTTTTGAAAGATAATGAAATTTGTGTTATATGTTCATAAGAAATATAAATTACGTGTGCAGTAGTGTCTTGTGTGTGTGTGTTTGTGTGTGTGTGTGTGTGTGTGTGTGTAAAAGTAACAGAAATACTGAAAACATACTCTGGATTTTTATAAGTATAATTTGAATGGATATATTTTGTATATTTCTCATTTATTAATGTATATTCTCTTACAGTTGATAACAGAGACCGAGATTAAATTCAACATCGTGAAGGAACTTCAGAAGCGTTCACAAGCCGAGAGAGGTGCTGCATATTCAAATGTTCAACAGACAATAGAAAATTTTATATCACGTGCTTACATTAATAACCAGCAAAATCTTTACAGGAAGTAACAATGGTCCTGCTTGTGTGATTAATACAGTAATAATAATAATAAGAGGTGGGTTGGTTATTTGTTTACTGAAGTTTTAATATGAATACAATTATTTTTATCTAAAGAAACTTTAATGTTTCCTGCTACCAAAAAACCTTATATTAATGAACATGTAACAAATATGAACTGGGTACCCAGCTGGGCCAGGGGCTCTCTCCCCTTCCCTCTGCCCCCCCCCCTCTTCTTCTTCTCTCCAAATTTTTCAGCGACTGTTTCACCCCCTAGTGAAGGCCACTGTGGCACCCCCCAAGTGTTGTCCCCTGTGGCACTTCCAATATTGGCCACTAAGAACCTGTAGTTATCGACTTATGATAACTTGGTCCAACAGGCTGTTGCATGAAGCAACCCGCAGGCCCACATAGTTACTACAACCCGGTTGATCTGGCACTTGAGCAAAAACTTATCCATAGGCTTCTTGAGGCTTTCACCTTTGTTCTGGCAATATTTCTAATGCTTGCTGAGAGGGCGTTGAACAGCCTTGGACCTCTGGAGTTCAGACAGTGTTCTCTGATTATGCCAATGGCACCTCTACTCCTCTCTGGTTCTATTCTGCATTTTCTTCCATATCTTTTGTTCCAACACATTGTTATTGTACTGTGGAAATTTGGGCTCTGACCTTCCAGTATCTCCATGTACTCTTGTATCTCCATGTACTGTATATATTATTTGATACTCCTCTGGTCTCCTTTCCAGAGAGTACATTCTGAGAGGTTTGAGATGGTTCCAATAATTTAGGTATTTTATCATATCTATGCTGGAGACTCGTCTTGGAAAAATTTTATGTTTACAATTAGGATAAAATTCCCTACAACATGCCCAGTGTTGTAGGCAGGGTGCATCTACTCAGACTGATATAGTTTTCTGCTTTGGGTAATTTTGAGGGGTGCTGTGCAGTATTTTAGCAGCCACTAACATAAAATTTTGTTCCATTATAGCTCGTATTAATTCACGGCACTTTACTACTGCTTGATCAGGCAGTACAGTGGTACCTCAGTTTACGAAAGCCCCTGTTTACGAACTTTTCGGGTTATGAGCCTGATTTGTTCGGAAAATTGGAATCGGGATACGAACTTTACCTTGGGATATGAGTTTGTTGATATGCACATAGCCGACCTAGCACATGGTGGCACGGCGATCGCTCTTCACTTTACCAGTGCCTCGCGCCCAGTGACTATCCTGCCTGAATTCTTCGCAAGGATTTACAGTTTCTTTTCAGATTTTTTGGGGGAGCCCCGTCGGCTCCCCGGAGCTACCCAGGCTGAATGAATATGTTTAACTTTCTGGCATCAGTCACAGTGCTAGGAGTTCTTGCCTACTGAGCACCACAAGCCAGAACCTGGCCCCCTCAGAGAGGTATGAGGAGCAATGGCCTATAGAAACCCCCTTGTGGTTGGGAACGTTTTATGTCTGCCATCGACCAGGATAGGCACCCAGAAAGGTAGGCGCCCCAAAACAAACTCCTATTCTGGTGAAAAATATTGCTACGGAAAGCGGAACGAGTGGACAGAACTCCCCAAACAAAATGATCAAACTAGCGTGACGTCGTCATGTCGCCGCGCCACTGTCTGTGCAAACCCCCCTCCCCGGGAGGGGGGTTGCACAGCCCCCCCTCTCACAATAATATTATTATTATTATTAATCTGGGGAGGGGAGCCCCAGACCTTCCACGCCGGCGATCCAACTGTCAGTTCTTGGCTGATGGTATTACTGGCCGGTCGAGTGCCTCTGGCTCTGGTTTTTGTTTCAGTTCTGTGCCTTGTGGTGTGGACTCTCTACCGGTGGGGTGTGAGCCAGGAGTAAGATTCCACGGTACTTGGGCTGCATGTGCCTAGGGCTATCTTCCCTAGGTGCCCTGTAAGTACTGCCCTTGGGGCTTGGGGCCATCTTCCACAAGTCACCTTGGGTTCTACCTCCGCTGTGTCCTTTACTGCTCGGTACTGGGCCGCCCTTGGAGTCGGCAGGGGTTTTGTTGCCCTTGTTTGTCTCTGGGTAGGTGGTAGTTTTCGTCACTGGTAGGGGCGTGGGGTACCGCACAGCTAGTTTTCACCAATAACAGTGGCCAGCTCTGTTCCGCCTGGGTACATTGTCCTTTTGTGGGGGTTTTCTTTTGTTTTTGCCTGGTGGAGGAGGTCTGCCTTTATGGTCCCCCTGTACTGTTCTAGGTGTTTTTATTTTGGTATTTTCTGTTGGTGGTACTCCTCGCTTGGCCCTCGTGAGTGGACACGTCCCAGGGGTTCAGCTTTTAGAAGTTTATTTGCTAGACTTGGGCTCCAGTTCCCAGTACCCTGCCTAGGCTTCCCTTAGCGTGTACCCAAGGCTAAGGGCCCTGGGAAACCCCACGGGGGCTCCGTGATCCTATGGGTGTGTCCCCGGAGTACCCCCTCGCGTCCTGCGAGTTTGACAGTTGTTCTGTCCCCTTGTCTCAGGGTGACACTCACTGGTTGTGCCTCCACCATGCTGCCTGTTGGGTCATTGTTTCTTATGGCCCAGAGTCGTGCGACGGGTGTTGTTGGTATGTATTCTCGTTCACCCAGGTCACTGGTCATGATAATCAGGTGTAGGCGGCTGCGACGTTGCTTGCTAGGGGTGGTTGCTGCAACGCTCTTGGTTGTTTGTGGCCCCGGATGCCTCGAGGCTGCCCTGTTTTGGTTGTTGGGGTCCGGACTTGTGGGTGGAGGTCGCTTCGGCTCTGGCTCCTCGTCCTTTCCCTTCTGTTCTGCACAATTTCTCCCTTGCTTCCGACTCCGAACCGTAGGCGGGTTTTTGGGTTGGAGCTGGGTCTGGTTGGGTTGAGACTCGGGCGGTCTCGGGGAATTTCCTCTTCCGGCTTAGCGGCGGAGGCATTCGTGTCTGTTCCTCCAGCCGTGCCGTATGGGTCTGACCAGTGGGCTCTCTTCCTTAGTGTTTGTATGGCTGCCCCGGCTTTTCCTTGTCAAGCTGGGGCTTTGGGGTGCGGCTCGGCCCTGGGTCTTGCCGTAGAGGTTCCCGGGGTTGGGGAGGGGTTGCCTGGGGGGGGGCCTTGGCCCCGTTTGCTCCTCTTGGGTCTTTGTACCCTCGGTAAGGGGCTGGCAGTTCCTCAGAGTGGGGTTGTTCCTTCCCCCTCTGTGTTCCTGTTGGTTTCGGGTATACCCCTCCCTGGGTTTGGTTCCCTGTCCCTTTGGGTTCGTCTGTCCCGTCGTTCCTGGGGGTGTGTTTTGCCCCTTTTCCTTACTCTTTTCGCGCTTATGTCGCGATACTGTTCCCTTTGTATCGGGGTCCCTGCGTGTCCCTTGATCAGGGGTTTAATTTTGTCCATATGTACCTCCATGCGTTTGTGCTTGCTTGTCGTGGGGTTCTCGTTGGTTCGTGCGTCTCTTCGTATCTTCCAATATTATTGGAATGTCTGTTGACTTCCGATGTGGTTTCCCTCTGGTCTTTTGTCGGCCTTGTCGGTTACCTTCTGTCCTCTGTCTTCTTTCGCTTCAGTCTTGCCTTGTTTTGTTTTCACGTCGTCTCTACTACCGGTTTCCCTTGGACTTCAGGTTTGGGCCATCGTTCCCTTTCTGACTCCGTTACGAGGTTCCGGAGTCGTCCTGGCTGCCGGATTGTCCTGTCTTTGCCTTGGAGGCTTGGCACTCTTTCTGCCGTTCCCGCACGCTTGGCACTCTTTCTGCCGTTTCCTCACGCTTGAGTGGCGGGAGGCTTCGACGGTGATTCAGGTTTTCCTGGGGGGCATCCTTAAGTACCTCAATGAGTGCTTGTTTGCTCCTGCCCTTCCCTGGGATGTTGGTGTCGTTCAGCTCCATGTGCCGGTTCCCTCCATTTCGGTGGCACTGGTGGCTGAGGACTTGCACGCCCGGGGCCTGTTGGTTGACCCGATCTTAAACACCTGTTGAACTCCTTACCAGAGCCTGTGCTCCTTTTGGGTGAGTTTAACTGTTGGTATATCCTCTCGGGTGATGCTCTGACAAACACCCAGGGCTGCCTTCTTGAACCTTTTGTCCTTCCTTCTTCTCTGTTTCTTCTGAATTCTGGTTAGCCGACTCATGTTGACTCCAGCACTCGCACCCTTTCTTGTCTTGATCTTTCTCTCTGCTCGTCTTCTCTTTATTTGGACTTCACCTGGCGGGTTCTTGATGACCTACAGTGACCATTTCCCCATCCTTGTCACTTTCTCATTTTGTCCTCCCCTCCCTTCCCTTGGTGGCAGTTTGCCAGGGTAGTATCCCCCATGGCCTTCCTCCTACAACTGTAACTGGCAGTGGGAAACAGATCTGGAGAGGTTACTTATTGGCCATACCCGTTTAACTCAAGACACTTAATGGAGTGTCCTGACCTTGTTGAATGTCCTGACATCTAGGATGTGTGTGTCTTGCTTCCCGTCCCTCGCAGTCACCAACTTCCTGGTCCATTGATACACCTCAATAGTATCCTTGGTAACTCGGATTCATTTGATGTTGTTTGCCTTGTGCGCTTTTGTTCTCGTATTTGCATCCTTATTTAGCATCTTTTGAACATCCCGCACTTTTGATGGTGCTACATAGCCTCCCCGGCTTGGTACCTTCTTTTGATAATTACTTACGTGCAGAGTCATAAATTTTTCATGCTTTCTTTGCTCAAGTTTTACTAATATGCAGAGTTTTTTTGGTGATACAAACCGAGTCATTTGTTTTATAGGAAAATATTTACAGTTCTTGAGCATGTTTCACATACTCATTTTGTTGAGGTATTTGAAGTTTAAATACTTTCTATACAAGGGTATTCATCAAAGATACACTATTTGGTTAATGTATTAAAATTTATCATTCAATTTTATACTTCAGCATTACACCTAATTTAGTTTCTGGAGGGAATGAAGAGTAGGTAGCCACATGGAGATAGCTCCATACACATCACATCAGCCCCAGGAATCCTTAATTGCCTACTGAAGACCAGAACTTTGCCCCCCTCACAGAGACACGGGGAACTCTTTATACCCGTTTAAACCCGAGGCATGACTCGAGGAACGAATAACAATTGCCTTCATCGAAGGAAACATCCAGAAAGTTAAGTGAAGCAAAATGGACAGCTGCAAGTTTCACAGAGAAAAAGATAACGCAGCAAACAACACTTTAACAGTCCAACCAGTAGTCAGTTTAAACCCCTGTAGTTACAGGCGGCAGCACACCAGGAGCTGCTAGCTCCCTTGTCAACACTATTCAGTTCAGAGTCTAAAACCATCAACCAACACACCTGGATGGGGAAGAAGGGCCCCACTGAGGGCCAGTCAAAGAGGCTAGTCATTATATTCAATACTGGTTGTCTAGAGGGGGGCTGAACAAGGGCTTCCTATAACCAACTAACCACAAAGGAAAAATGAAACTGGGATTTAACAGGAAAGAGAAGAGCAAAGATTAAACTCGTGAAGAAGAGGAAACCAGTATTGGAAACCCAACCAGGAACACTGACCTGACAATGAGTTACTGTGACCTGAATAGACCTCAAAACCTAAGAGCCCAGATATCAGTGAGACATACCAGAAAAATACTCAAAGGAGGAAACTGTTGAACTTCATGGGCCCTAGAGTAGATTGCAAGCTGGCTAGAATTAATGTCACTGGACAACCCTAAATAAACAGGGTTGGAACCCTTGGAACAGGGAACTAAGTAAACAGAATCTGCAAACAATGTACCCCATACAGAGACAGGAAGGGGGTGGGGTCATTGTTTGGGAAACAGTTGTAACCTGTACAGCAAATGATACACCCCGGCTGAATAAACCACAAATAAGTAACTATGAACCCCTCTTGAAGCCAACTATCTCACTTTCAGAAAAGGCTACACATGCAGAAATCACCCACCAGGGCTGAAGGAACAGAACGTTAATTCATGGTTTGTTTGGCTTGGGATGCATCATTTACTGTGCCCAGGTTACAGCTGTTCTTTACTATGTGTGTGCCTCAGAGAGGGGTGGGGAATGCATTGTTTATTGATTCTGGTTCCTCAGTTTCCTGCTCCAAGGCTCATTTATGTCTGGTTGTCTGCAGTCATTAATTCTAACCAGCCTGCAGTCTACCCTCGGGTCCATGACGTTAAACAATTTGCTCATTTGAGTGTTTCTATGTCTTGGATTGATATTTGGGGTCGAGGGGTTATGAAGGTCTGCTAGGGGTCTAGGTGGTTTGTCACTTGGTTAGTGTTCTTTGTCCTCTTGGTTAGGTTTCCTGTTCTGGGTTTTCTTCTTTATTTGCGAGTCTTAATTGTCACTTCCTCCTCGGTAAATCTCGGTTTCCTTTTTCCATCTGTGGCTAGTTAGCTACAGGGAGTCACCATTCAGCCCATTCAGAAAACCAGTGTTAAATGTATTGATACTTTATGGACATTTCCTTTGGTGAGTGATTGTAAAGAATTCCTGCTCCTTATGCCTCTGGGTTAGGTTCTGGTTCTGATCTCAGGTAGGCTATAAAAGAGTCCTAGGGCCACCAACACCCAATCTGAAAAAGGCATTTCACTAAATGCAATGCTGGATATTATTTAGTTTTTTTTTCACTCTTTTTAGCTGTTTATATTTAAATACTTAACTTTATTTCTAGGATAATGGAGAGATTGTGGAAGACATGTGCACCAACTTAGTAAGTGGATGAGGCTTGTATGCATCAGTCCTTCAGCCTCTCCACTGAAGGACTCATCAGGCCACTGCCAAGATGTAAACAATCTTAGTTGATACCAATGTTTATTTCTACGTGGTCACAGAAACAAGGGGGGGGGGGAATACCAGTACTTTATCATATATTCAGATCTTTGTAGAAAAGACCCTCTTTTTGCCAAAGTATAATTCTCTGCAGACTAAAATAAGCAGTATCCTGATCTATCTACATGTGGAGATTTTGCAGTCATTCTGAGACATTTTGCAATTGTTAGCACTTGATAAATTTTGGATATTGACATCCCTCCAGGTCAAATATGTAGTGATTAAAGTAAAGACTTTCGTAAAATAATTTTAAAGACTTGGAATTGATGCTGATGAATATAGTAAGTGGTATAATAGTGATAATGGCAGTGTCTAGTTACTAACTGCTCAAGTACAAGTTTATTCACCTATCGATCAGAGGTTTATGTTAAACAATAATATTTAAGTTTAGATGAATGAATATGAAGCACATCACCTATCCAGTTGTGTGGAAGTATAAGACTGCAATATGTTGTGGAAATAAATGTATTATAACTTTATTGTACTTTATTCACACTAGTTAACATTCACAACTTATTATTGAAGACCTGGACCTATCACCACTTGTATTAATATACTTTAAAGCTGAGAATAATGTGTAATTATCAAAAGGCGGCACCAAGGCTGGGAGGCTATGTAGCACCGTTAAAAATGCGGATGTTGAAAAACCAAGAATAAGCACAGAAAAGGACCAACAAGCCCTAGAAAGGACAGGAGGGAAGCCACACCAAAGGACGACAGACGTTCCAATAATACGAGAAGTAATGGGTACCTTCCCGAACTCTCGAGAACACAGAAGCAAGCACAAATCACGAAAGTACATAAAGGCACAATCGCACTCGAGACCAAAAGTCATGAAGAACCCCAAGAAGAGGGGAAGATGAAGGAGACATCCCGTCCCAAGAAAAAGGGGGGAAATAACGGAGAAGAGCACCCACCTACAGGACGGAACCAACCGACTCAAGGGACAAGGAACCGAGCCCGGGCAGGGGCAGACGCCCAAAAACTCGTACGGCAAGGGGGGGAGGAAAAAAACCCCACTCCGCGTAACTGCAAGCCCCACATAGAGGTGTAGAAAAACACCCGTGGGGTCTAATGGGGCCCTAGGCCCCCCAAGACAGCCCCTTTCCAGCCCCGGGGCTGAGCCGTCCCCCCAAAGCCCCAGCTCACAAGAAAAAACTAGGGCAGCCACGAAAATACTAAGGAAGGGAGCCCACTGGCACACTCTTACAACACGGCTGGAGGAACAGGCTCGAATGCCCCCGTCACTACCCTGGAAGGGGAATTCCCAGAGATCCCCCGAGTCTCAAAACCAATGAATCCGCCCCGCCCCAAACCCACAGACGGTAAGGATCCGGATGCAGGTAGGAAGGAGAGGACCAGAGTAGATCACAACAGGGGAAAGACAAGGGGGCGTGGAAGGAACCGAAGCAACCAACACCCCCAAGCCCCAACACCAACCAAAACGGGGCAGCCCCGGGGCTCCCGGGGAGGAAACAACTGAGAGCGTTGCCACCATCGAAGCTCAACGTGCAATGCCCGTGCTGCCTGCACCCGCAAAGTCAGCATAGGACTGGGTAACCGAGCCACAACAAGCAACAAAACTTGCAGGACTCTGGGCTGAAGGTGTTACCGACCCCACAGGCAGCAGACGGAGGCAAAGACAGAGAGAGTCACCCTGAGACAATGGGTGAGAGCAACCCTCAAACTCGCTGGAAGCGAGGGAAGACTCCAGGGTCACATCCATCAAACCTGCACGCCCCCAGGGGTTTCCCAGGGTCCTGAGCGTTTACTATAATAGGACTCGTGCTCAGGTAATCCCAGGCAGGGTACTGCTAACCGGCGCCCAAAGCTACCAAACAACCTTCTAAGAACTGAATCCCCGGGGCATGTATGCTCACGGGGACCTAGCAGGGGGAACCACCAGAAGAAGGAAGAATACTAAGTACACAGGGGGCAAGAACGAAGGCAGACCCCCCCTCCCACCACACCAGGCAGATAAACAAAAAGAATAAGAAAACTCCGCAAGAGGACAGCGTACCCAGGGGGAACAGAGCTGACCGCCATGATTGGTGAAGACAAGCTGTGCAGCACCAGTGCAAAACTGCCCCTTACCCTAAGGCAAACAAGGGAGACAACACCCGAGCACACAAAGGGTGGCCGAAAACCAAGCAGTAAACTGCCTAGCAGAGGCAGAACCCAAGGAACTTGTGGAAGATGACTCGTGAAGGTGAAGCTTGCCTGAAAATGATGTCAGAGGCATCCAGGAGCTCGAGAACTGGAGGCAGGAGTTATATCCCGAGTTATTATATGTGGTCATGGTGGCTGTGTGGTGGTCATAGTGGCTGTGTGGTGGTCATGGTGGCTGTGTGGTGGTCATGGTGGCTGTGTGGTGGTCATGGTGGCTGTGTGGTGGTCATGGTGGTTGTGTGGTGGTCATGGTGGCTGTGTGGTGGTCATGGTGGCTGTGTGGTGGTCATGGTGGCTGTGTGGTGGTCATGGTGGCTGTGTGGTGGTCATGGTGGCTGTGTGGTGGTCATGGTGGCTGTGTGGTGGTCATGGTGGCTGTGTGGTGGTCATGGTGGCTGTGTGGTGGTCATGGTTGTCTGGAAAGTGTTTGTTGGCATATCAACCTTCTGTACACAGTGATCCAGTCGTCGCACTTCTCTCCTTAAATGATCGCAAATTTAGTTTATTATATTAACAAGTAGAATACGTATTTCTAATAATATCTAACATAACTAGCCAGAAAATATTTAAGACTTATTGAAAAATACATGTCTGGAAGTTAAATCGACTTCATAGAACAATAGTGTTGGTCTATACTAATCGTTATTCGTTAGTATGCGTTCGCTACTTAAAACATTTACTGTACTGATGTAAAATCTCCCATGTCTCTTCGCACATGGAACACCGAACCTTACACACTCTCTGATATATTGTTTAATTAATAGAGATTCACTAATAAAGCTTATAATTGTATATGTTATCAAAAAGGCATAGATAAAGTCGTTCTTACGTTTTAGTCACAGAGATTAGATATTAGTAAAGTTCATTTTATTCAGGAAAGTACATAAATAGTCGATTTACAAACATAATATTGGATTTATAGATAGAGCTAGTACATACAATACCTGAAGCCACTAGTACGCATAGCGTTTCAGGCATATTATTGAGAGAGGAAAGATATTTATTTTCTGACCAGGGGGAGAAAGATACTGGCAGTATGGGGCGTTAAAGTTTATTGAAGATTAAATTCTGCAGAACATGTAAATGTATAAAGTTCAAATATAAAGTAAGTAATTATATAAAGTTTATATTAAACACGGTTTATATTATAGGCTTATAACAAAGTTGATATTATTAAACTTAATATTGAACATGTAAATATATAAAGTTTCAAAATATATAATTTAAGGACTATATAACGTTTATATTAAAATATATAAAGTAAATATATAAAGTAAGAATTAACAGTAACAATTCCAAGTCCGAGGACTAGATTTAACTTAAAAGGTACACCCGTAGTAAGTATGAGACCTTAGCCTATAGTGACATGGAAACTAATTCTGCAGAAACCTAAAGGTTAACTGGTACTAGAATTAAGGCCGAGTGCAAATGTGTAGTAATTATATAACACTAGGATATAACAGGCAGGACACAAAGAATAACTAATAAGTGAGAGACCACATAACACGTAATGTACCCGGCCAAGAGGCCGTAAAAGACCTAATGGATAAGAAGGGGGTGTGACTACAAGTAGGGCTTACTAGCACCTAGACTGGGCAAAGTATTAGCTGCGGACAGCGGGACACTTGCATGGGGACCGGCGCTGCACCCCCACCGCAGGCCAGCGGCCGGACCCCCCCCCGAAGGGCGAGTGCCAGCTGGCCGCGTGAGGCACTCAATGTAGCAGAGCAACAACGTCCCGTCTGACGTAGGATGTGGGCACTACTCTTCCGCCTGCCGTTTGCAATTATTTCTGATGTGGCGAGCCCGTCCCGAGACAGCTGGGTGCGGGGCGTAGTCATCTGAAGTCAAGCCTAGCGCCGAGAGGGCAGCGCGTAGGATCCTGGAGAAATCTCGCCTGGTGACAGGAGCGCTTGTAGGATCTGTGCTTGTAGGATCCGAAGAGTGTTGATTCCTGACCATGTAAGCGATACCTGGTCCAGTCGGAGCGTGCGTCGATTTTTTGTCGCGTAGCTCACCTCCCCCGGGCTGAAAGATATAAGGCAGTAAGGGTGGGCAGAAGCGGCGTGCAGTGTTATCGTGACAGGCAAGAGCACAGACGAGAGGGAAACCCTAGCTGAATCAATACGGAGACGAAAAACGGGGGAGGGAGCCCGGCAGCAGGAATTAAGAGAAACCTTAATTAACCATCCTGGATGAATAAAGAGCATCCGAATAAATATACTGTAGCAATGAAGGGGGGCTAACAAAACTAAGAATCTTCCAGCAAACGGAAGGGGGAAGTACCTTTGCTAAGAGCAAAGGTGGGAGAAAACCGGTAGAACAGCAAGGAGGCACAAAGCAGCTATAACAGGGAGAGGAAACGAAACACTATAAATCTTGAATATAAACAATACATATACCAAGAAAGGGTATAACAACTAAGCAACATATACATAAACAATAAAATGGAATAAGAACCAATTCTTAAAGCCAAATCTATAACATGCTTGTGTCCTAATCGGATGTAGAATGTGAGCGGGGAACATTACCCTTGGTCTCTATCCCATCTCTGCCTCCAGACGGGTGATTGGGCTGGATAGAAGCCAAGGAGTCTGCCTTGAGTGGCCGCTGAGTGTAGTCTTGTGTTGTCAATGAGCGTCTGCGAGCCGCAGCTAGTACGCCGTGAACTTCGGCAACATCTTTAGAACAGGAGCAAAGAGAAATTGACGGCAGGGAGCTGCCATTCAGTAACTGTAATAAGGATAATAATAAGAATACAATGTCGTAAATAATCGTACAATGAAGAATACAATGTAATATCGTAATTAACAGATGACGGCAAGTGCCGCAGAATGGAAGAAATTAAGAAAGCAACGCCAAACCATAATAACAATTTATATTTTAATAAAATAATACTGGAATGACAGTAACGGTACGGAGTAATAGTAATACTGCCATATAGCCCAGCAAATAAAGAGAAGATAATAGTATTAACGTAGGCCCTGGGCGGCTGCATCCCGGCACCGCTGCGTGCGTTGATGGTGATCAGAGGAATATCCGGCTCGCGTTCTCTTCCTCGCCGCAGTAGGGTGTGAAGGGGGGGGGGGGGGTTCCGGCTTGTCGTGGCTGCGAATAAAGGGAACAGAAGAAACCGGCATTGAGCGCCAAGCGGGCAGAGCGCAGTGGAAGGAATAGCGGTTGGAGGTAAGGGGCCCCTAACCTAATGATAGACGAGGTAAAATTAAATAGAATACTACTACGTATTAGGAAACAACAAAGGCGAAGGAACAAGAAGAGTAAAATAGCCCAGAAGGCCGGATGGCCAAAGAACGTTAGCGACCTATGGCCAACAGCATGCTGGCTGCGCTGGCCAACCACAAGCTGGCCGACGTCATGCTAACTGACTGGCTTGAGCTTGCCGAAAGGAAGGCCGAATGGCCAGTTTTTTGCATGACACCGTGCGCGAGGCCAGCTAAACTTCTCGGTAGCGTCCAAATGTAACTTAATGTACTGTCGATACGATGAAGAATGGCAGAAGGCAGCGGCGAGGGCAGGCGGAGTGAGGCAGAGCCCCAGTGTGCGCCCGTATTTATACAGGCCCCAAACTGCCCGCGCAACGCGCTGCGCAATTGTTTCTTTCTTCCCCGCCAGAAAAATCCCCGCTTGCGATCAAGCAGTGACCATTTTCTGACCAGGGGGAGAAAGATACTGGCAGTATGGGGCGTTAAAGTTTATTGAAGATTAAATTCTGCAGAACATGTAAATGTGTAAAGTTCAAATATAAAGTAAGTAATTATATAAAGTTTATATTAAACACGGTTTATATGTTTTGCGAATGTGAAGAATGTTTTGTGAAGAATGTTTTGCGAGGGCAGCGGCGAGGGCAGGCGGAGTGAGGCAGAGCCCCAGTGTGCGCCCGTATTTATACAGGCCCCAAACTGCCCGCGCAACGCGCTGCGCGAATGTTTCTTTCTCCCCCGCCAGAAAAATCCCCGCTTGCGATCAAGCAGTGACCATATTTAAACAATTTTTTTTTGCCGACGCTCTCCCTATTGATGAGAACTACAACCTAATGAAGATAAATGTTAATTTTATGTAGATACTGTAATAAACGAAAGTTTTTAGTGTCATCAGAGAAGCAGAAATATAGGCAAATTTTAAATCCCTTGTCATAAATATAACTGAAGTGAAAGCAAAGATATATGCATTTTGATAGTTACAAAGACAGCTCTTTAACACGGGTGGAACACGAACAAGGGGAACTTAGTACCCAAATGAGCCACAGAGATATTAGAAAGAAATTTTTCAGTGTCAGAGTAGTTAACAAATGGAATGTATTAAGCAGTGATGTGGTGGAGGCTGACGCCATACACAATTTCAAATGTAGATGTGATAGAGCCCAATAGGCTCAGGAACCTGTACACCTGTTGATTGACGGTTGAGAGTCGGGACCAAAGAACCAAAGCTCAACCCCTGCAAGCACAAATTAGGTGAATACAGCTGAGGGGCGGGACCAAACAGCTGAAGCTCAATTCCCTACGCATAACTAGGCGAGTCCATAGGAATTACCGTTTGTCGTGGCGCCATCTATGTTTTGACAGCAGTACTACTAATGTTCCCACGTTATGTGATGATCGCTATACGGCTGTTACGGTCAGTTGCTCTTCTATATATGTTTATGGACAACGTAGGTGATTTGAGGCAATTTGCGGCCAGAGTGAAATAGTATCCACGCGGTGAGTGATGGAGGAGGATATATACTGCTGTGTACTCGACCAGCGGGTGAGAGGTAAGTTATATCGAACAATTATGGGGAATAGATGGGTTATTTTAAGCGTAGAATGTCAGGTAACCGGTAACTACACAGATGGGGTAGTGTTTTTTTAAGTGTTTATTTACTAAAGTGGAAGATTACATTATGCCTTTAGCTGAACAAGTCTACTGGTGGGGGAAGTAGACGGGTTTTATGAAAGTATTTTACCTTAATATTTGTATTTGGTTAACTAGTTCAGCCGTTACCAGGGAGGGTGGTCCTTTAATCTATTCTAAAAATTCTAGCCGGACAAAGTGATTAATTAAAGAAATTGAATAGAACGAAGTGGTTTGTCAGGGTGCTTAACATTTAGTTTAGTTCACTTACTATGCAGCCCATGCTTAAAGAATGCAAGTTTATCATATTGAATTTACCGCATTTAATATACCGTTTTTACCCTATTTAATTATGTCGGGTAAAGGCCGGTCGTGGAAAGTTACTAATAGAGCAAGTTTTAAAGGAAAAGTTTGAGTTAACTTTAACGCTTAAGTTAGTGACCAATTAGCTTAGTCTATTGTGAGGAAAGTTACTAGAATCTAACATTGCAAGTGCCATTTCTTTACTCTTTTTGAGAAACATGACTAGATACATGAATCGCATAGTTTTATTACTAAATGTTCATGGATTAGGTTGCATAGTTGAGGAAATAGTGATAAGGTTTGTGATTTTGTGTACCTTGACTTCGGCAGAGATTTTGATAGTGGCGCAAAATTGATAGGGGCTCGGATCATTGGGAATGCTGACTGAAGTTGATTAGGTCATGGCTATACCAAAGGAAATTAGTATAAATGGGGTTAAGTTGGGAGAAGTGTTGTAAGTAGTGCCTAAAAGCTCTCCTTGGACCTCGGTTATTCGCAAGATTATGGTTTAGACTGCAATAGTTGCAGAATTGGCAAATAAAAAATACCGATGCCCTATATAGTTTTGAAATGGTTAAGACTACCAGATGCAGTTTAATGCTGACAAATGTAAGGTTTGGGGGCTAGGTAAAGATGAGATAGATGGTGTAGATTGTTAAGAGTATTAAATTTTTTGCAGGTGGTAAATTGTCCCCGAGCTGGCACTGCTCTCCAGCCTGGGATGTTGATTGGTTACTCTTCAACTGCCTCCCAACATGGTAGTGAGGTCCTGAGCTGACATGCAGTGAGGAACGTGGAAAGCTTCCTGAATTGGCACATGGTATGCCTCCCTTTCAAACCAGCAGCTGGCACAAATGTTCCAGCTAACATCAGAATAGTGGATGAAGCCCACACTAAAATGTAAGTGGTACAGTAAATGGACACCCCCCCCCCTTTTGACACTGAAATCAGAAGTGTTAATCATTCCTTTGGCAGAACTGTAGCTAAATTGTTCCCACATTTAATCCATTAACAGTACTGTATCAGGTTCATAAAGAAATTTATAATAAAGACCAAGTGTGGTCATGAGTGCTGCAGATGGGGGAGATAGAACCTTACACCTGCAGAAGTGTGGTGATAACTGGAGAGAATATGGGCTTGTATAGTTGCTAGTGTAAAAATATTACTAAATTTAGTAAAATCACATTGTCTTGGTAGTATAGTTGGGTTAATTATGAATTTTCAGACTAAAAAGCTTGGTACATAATTCAACAGAATAAATTTGTCCCCCTAGTAGTAAGCAGTGGTTGCAAAAGAATAAGAATTTGTATATATATTTTGTATTGTTTTTATTCAAATGTTATACATGGTTAAATTAAAGTTTGCAATGTTCCAGAAAAATGTTCATGACTAAAGTTGTTGGAAAATAAAATTTGTATAGGATGTTGACTTGAAATGACTATAGCTTTGTTTGTAATAAAGATAGGACAACAAGAGAGTTAGTGCCATTTAAAATGGCAACTGTTAAACTGGTGGTACAGGTATGAACAAAATAACATTGCTATGCAAATAACTTTTTAGTAATATTTACTGTTCACATGACAGGTTGTGGAAGGTCCTGGCAACAAAGAGCTGCAGGAAAATACTTGCAGATCTACAGTAAGTAGTGTTGTGTACATTGGAATTAGAGGGTAGAAGTTAATTGCTAAAAACCTATTAAATATTAGGGTATGGAAGTCTAGGCTTAGGCTAGTGGGTACCATATCTGCAAGTTTAGTCCTTTCAGGAATGTATTGAATAGAATGGTATGTTGAAATTGTGAAAATTGTAATGTGGGGCATTAGATCTTAAACAGCATAGTTGAGGTTGTTTTATTAATAATTTTAATGAAATATAAATCTTGTTTAGTTAACATTAAATGTTTGTTAAATAAGCTTTAATCTATAAATGCATAACACTGTTAAGGGTAATCATGAGTCAAATAAAGTTAATGGCAGGAAAAGTTTTGTTCTAAGTGATTATTTTTCCCTTGAAAGTAAAAAAATATTCAATGTTTACTTTAGCTTGGTTTTAAATTTATATATTTTTCCAGAATGTGGTTTGGAAAGTCCAGAAGTCCTCTGTCAGTTTAAGTTAATTGCTTAAACAGAATCAGGTGAGTTGTAGTAAAGGTTAATCTGAATAGATTTGCATAAAAGTAAAAAAAAATAGTAATAACTTAAACAATATAGCAATAAATAAGTGTAAATTGCCAATGAAGTGCAGTTGTGGATAGTTTCTCAAATGACATTTACTGGAACTTTGCAAAATGATGCCATATATATTTATATTGCTAAATTAGATCTTGACTACTGCTACTAGAATATGTAGGAAAGGTAAATTTCTTAAAGAAATTTTTTAAGTACTGAATGCTAATTTGAAAAGTAAAGCAAGATTGGCTTTAAATCTGAAATTAATTTGTTGAAATATTTTTCAGGTGAAAGTGATTATGATGCATGGACTGGCTTGGAGGCTCCTTTACTCTGCAAAAGGAAATCTACAAAAGTGGGTGAGTTTGAATTTGATGATTTAGCTATATCAATGACCTAATCTTAATTCTCTTATCTAGTCCATTTATAGGTGTGTAACCATGTCCTACTGTTACAACCCACAGGGATTGATGCAGTATGTACTGATCCTACCCCATTTCATAAAAGGGGACCAGGCAGTCTTGCAGATTTCCCTGGCTTGGCTTTTTCAGAGCTTTGCTCTACTACCCATCTAATAGATGGACTAGATTTGCATAGGTTTAGGGACCCTTAACAATGGTTACATTGTTAATTCTCACAGGGCTTGTTTGCTGAATGGGTGGATGCATCTAAAACTTTAGTGCCTGGCATGCATTGTACAGTGCTTTCAGTAAAGCATATGTACAATGTGTTGATGGCACTAAAGTGGATGTACTGCACCCATTCAGGGAACAAGCTCTGCACTGAAACCAGAGGAAGGGATAGGCCTATCTTCAAAGATAGGATGTTAGGATTTTTGGG
The DNA here is from genome assembly GCF_040958095.1 of Procambarus clarkii. Lineage (NCBI taxonomy): Eukaryota > Metazoa > Arthropoda > Malacostraca > Decapoda > Cambaridae > Procambarus > Procambarus clarkii. Next base: position 11,226,198 of record NC_091220.1, on the reverse strand, counting down.
GCTTATTATTAGGCATTGGTGATAATAAAAGTAGTGTCCCTGTTTAATGTTTATTTTTCTTTTACAGGTGATTGTCTCTGGAGTTGTCTTGGCCTTTTGGATCTTCTGTTCATCTAGGAGCATCTGTCCCACAACCTGAAACGGTAATAAATATTAGATGTATTATAAATACTATATGTAAAACTTATTAAATAAAACATTTTTAATGAAACTACTTTATATACCTTATCCTGAAATTATGCTGGAAATTGTTTACTACTAATGATGCAATGTTTAAACGTCTGATTTTTTTTAATTTGAAAATAAATACTTGGTAAATTTTACACCTATTTGTAACTTGTTACAGGTGCATGCAAAATGCATTGAAAAGATGTAAAAGTGGACTACCTATTCAATTTACATAAACTAACAAATATTGCAAATTAGTCTGAAATATTAAAGTGGAAGAAACTTTAGTCAATATTTTAGTTTTCATATTTGAAAGTAAATTTAAAGCTATGCAACACCTAAGCTTTGTACAAATTATGATTAAATTAACTAAAGATCATTGTTAAATTTACAAAACATTATAAAAGTGACACTGAAGCATCTATACAACATTGTTTTCACAAAGTCTTTGGTAACTTAAATGCTTTAAGAGCTTTGATTAAATTTGTCTGCCAAACTTCAGATATTCTGAAATATTTTACCTAGATTAAAACCACCATTGTTTGAAAGGGCAAAATGGATTACTGTCAATTAGTTTGACCTAACATCTGCAAGGTCCTGAAGGAATGGATTTTTTTTTTGTAAAACTTCGTTTTTAGCAAACAAACAAACCCTGCCTAATGAACCTGCTCATTTTTTTTAGAAATGGTAATTGCAACATTACCAAAGGCCATTGTTTTAATAGCAACGTCTCTGCCAACAACTCGAGCCCCTGTTGTTACCAAGCCTCCAGTTACAAAGAAACCAATCCAGCATCCTAAAACTAGAGAGAAGCCAGACACATGTGACACTAGTTATGATGCTATATCTGTGATAAGAAGAGAAATATATATTTAAGGGCAAGTACTTCTGGCAGCTAGATGGAGCAGGGAATCTGAGGCCAAATTATCCGGCAGAAATTTGACGATGCTTCCCAAGAACATCGCGCACATTGATGCAGTATACAAACTAACTCATGATGCAAATATTGTGTTCTTTATTGGAGGTAAGTTCTACGTATGTCAAGGAAATCACCAGTTGATAAAGGTAGGATTAAAAAATCTTGGGTTACCAGAGGACCTGAAGAAGATAGATGTGGCATTTGTCTGGGGATATAAAGGGCTGAACTTACTTATTTGCAGACAGAATGACTGGAGATTTGATGAAACTATACAGCATGTTGAGTTGGACTATCCCCAAGCCATGGACATGTGGAGAGGTGTTCCATATGGCATTGACGCTGTCTTCAAATTTAATGGTACAACATACTTTTTCCAAGGAAAAGTTTTCTGGGAATTTGATGACTTCCATATGAAAGTGAAACCGAAGTCTCCTGCCTTGTCTGCACCATTATGGCTTGGTTGTCCCAATGTTGAAAATCCGTATTATATGGAGCCCTCAATACGCAATACAGACTCGGTGGCTGCATCTTTGAGACCCACAATTATAAGTTATCTTTTATCAGTATTACTGGTTTCTTGGGCTCTTCCCTGTTTAAGCACCACTCGACTATGAAGTGCTCAGTAGCTATGAAATGTGATCAGAATTTACAGGCCCCCACAGAGTTCTCTACTAAATAATTATAATGTTTTGTTAGTGTGCTTTGGAGAGCACGATAATGTCACTACATGCACACCTTTGGTGAGGAGAATGTAGTCTACCTCACCCTCTAAGTATTTGTGTCTTTCTTTGCTGCAGAGTCTACAGAATCTTTTGAGGATTCAAAATTTGGACTAAGAACATACAAAAATTACCTTCAAAGACATTCAGATTTATATAGAAATGTTCTAATCTGTTATCCACTGTAGTAATGAACATAATGGAAAATATAATGATTAGGCACTGTACATAATCAAAGTTATGATAATCATCATAATCAAAGATAAAGAATAAGTTACTAGTTTTGTCACTTCTATTTGGGAAATGTATTTTTAATTTGTTTTTTTGCATTTTTATTTTGTACAAAAATATTGAAGATTTTGCTACAAATATGATGCATTATTTAATGCAGCAAACTTATTATGTACTACAGTACATTTTGTTAACAGTTACACTGTTACATCAAACACCATCAAGTGCTTGTTTTAGGGGAAGGTTCAACATTGGTGATATTATAATCTAGGCTCTTACCCTTTAATTAAGTCAACAAATTTACAACTTAAAAATCACATTTATTTCAAAGAAAACAAGTTATATATTTTGTACGCCACGTAGATGACACAACCATAAAGCCGGTCGTCAGCGACTCCATCCTCTCTTGGAGCGAAAATGATGACCAAGTTTAAGAGGGCGTCAGGAATCTGGTTCATTGCAATACTTAATCAAGACATGAATCATCACACTGGTAATGAGTGATCACAGCAATATGCAGTCTATTTTGAAACAGTAAGGTACTAGTCAGGGGTCATAAAAACCTGTGTGTACAGAAATAGAATGCCAGCATTATTATTAAACTATGGTTATTTTTGGCCAATATTTTCGAGACAAACTATTTATATTACAAAAAATCAAGATACACTAAAAAAGGAGTTGCTAACACAGTATACAAGTCTCTAATAGACTACTACTGCTGTACTTAAACCTTAAACTTAAGGGTTGTACCGAAAAGGTGGTGCACTGTATTCAAATTTGGTACTCTGCAAAGAGAAAGAAAAATCTAAATTAAATATTTGTTGTTTTAATACTATGACAAGTTCAAAATTGGTGATAAAATATACAGCAGCACTCCTACATTGATAAGTTATACTACAAGCTAACTGAACTAAATAGCTTAAAAGGCACCCTTAGGAAGTTTTGCCAAGGATCCCGTTTACTATTTATACTAACAGAAGGCCGTGTGCGCATCTCTTACACTTGCTAAAATCTTTTTGTAGGCAAAATGTCTTCTTTTTTTTTAACCTTATGAGCATTACAATAATGAATACACTTGGCCTATATTATAAAGTCTTAGATACAATGCCTCATTAAAGGTGCATGATATTGGGGGATGAGGGTATCTAAAGTTGGACTAGGGACATGGTTATCTTAGCCCTTACAGTACGGTTATTGTCATATGTTGTGGTCATCGTACGTCTATTTAAATTATAAGGTCATCCAGGAAAACAAACTTATAAAGTTTGAAAGTTATCAGATTTAGATGGTCATATTCCGGGCATGGAAATAAACACACTGAAGACAATTCTTCCTCGTTCATACTTCAGAAGGGCTCTGAATGGGAAAGCTACTGGTTTTCCAAACAGTATTACTGCTTTACACACACAGTTGACAATTACAGTCACAGCGAAATTAGGGAAAAGAAGCTTTTCCAAATTTAAATTGATCAAGTCTTATTTATCTGAGGTCTAACAGCAGGTAATATAATCCATAGAATGTCATGAAAAAACCAGCCTTCAATGTAATGAAACGCCATTATCTGAGTGATCCCTAGAGGCTCTCTGCAGCTTACCGGGCTGATATGTATGTATTAAACCGTGGCATTAGTCAATTGGAGTTCTTATCCACCGGTAACCATGATCCAGAACTTGGCCCCCTCAGAGAGGTACGAGGAGCAATGGTCTATGGAAACACCCGTGTATTTGGAAGCATTCCATGTCTGCCATCGACTGCGGTTTGGCTCCCAGAAAGGTAAGCGTAACAAGACAAACCTCACATGGTAAAATAATTTGAATTGCTAACGAAGACCGAACAGAGAAACAGAACTCTTCAAATTTTGAAACAAGCAAACGTCACACTCCGCCATCGCGCCGTTCATCCGCGCAGCCTCTGGGGCTCATCCAGAAAATGGTGTTTCATTACATTTAATGCCGGTTTTCTGTGGGGAGCCCCTATGGCTCCCTGGAGCTACATAACCAAAGAAAAGGAACAAGAGGGACTTACCCGGAAAGCAACCTCCGCTCGCTTCTCAAATCGAAATCGAAACAACTGGTTGCAGCCTGCGACCAAAGGCAACACATGCCCAACTAGGCCAGGAACAGTGACCAGGTAATGGGCGGTCAGGACCCTGTTCAACTTCCAAAACCCTCATGCTCGAATGTCAGCCCAAGATATGCTACCAACGACAGCAGCCAAAGCAGCAAACTTATGAAAGTCATGGGCATGAGGATAGACCACAGGCTGGCTGGACCAAATATCCCTGTGGACAACCTGGGCGAGACCCGAGCGCTGGAACAGGGAACAAAAAGACTGAGTAAACCCAAAGTGCATCCCCGGCCACCAAGGCCGTGGAGCACAGGTAACGGCGAAAGCCGCAACCGGACACGACACATGATGCACCCCCAGCCTGATCAACCAAGCATCAACAACCCAAGGATCCCTCCGGAAAGCAGCAGTCTCATTCTTCACCAGAAAAGGAGACGGCTGCAACAGAACAAACCTACTGTACTTACTACCAGGACCGAAAGAGTAGAAACCCCTGCACTACAAGAGAGCATGAAGCTCCCACACCTGACCCCCTAGAAGCCAATGCAAACAGGGAAAGAACCTTAGAAAAACAATCCTGAACCAAAGGAACCACCAGAAGAGAGAACAAATTTGACTCTGGGACAAAAGTGTCATCGAGCCAACAGTGAACGATATGGAAGAAAATGTAGAATAGAACCAGTGAAGAGCAGGGGTGACAAAGGCACAATCGGAGAACACTGTATAAACATCAGAGGTCTGCCGTTGTTCAACATCCTCCCAGCGACTGTAAGAAATATTGCCGGAACAACCATGGATATCTTTAAGAGAAAACTAGATTGTTTTCTAAAAAGTGCCGGATCAACTGGGCAGTGGTGGGTATATGGGCCTATGGGCCGCTCCAAGCAATAGCCTGGTGGACCAAGCTCTCACAAATCTGTGGGGAGTAGAAAAACTCCCAGAACCCCATCAAGCAGGTATCAAGTAGGCAGCATGACGGAGGCAAAACAGGCGAGTGTCACCCTGAGACAAGGGGACACAGCAACCTTCCTGGAACCCAGAGAATGTATCCGTTGGCCCAATGAGCCCCAATGGAGATTTTCAGGGTCCTTAGGCTGACTACTAAGGGAAGCCCAGACAAGGTACTGCTCACCTGTTAGGCCCAAACTACCAGGAGAACTGCCAAAACTGAACCCTTGCGACGTGTGCAATCACGGGGGCCTAGCAGAGGAACATCAGTACAACAGAACAGAAGGTGGATCAGAACCAAGGGGGCAAACCCCTACCAGGCAAAACAAACAAAAATAAAAATAAAACCCTGTCAAAGCACATCCCTAGAAGGAACATAACTGGCCACTGTGTATAATGGGAGACAAGTTAAACAGTAACTTGTGCCCCTACCAGCAATGACACCACCTCCTACCCAAGGCTAAACAGTGGGAACAGTGGCTATAAAAACCCCAGCTGGCCCCAAGGGCGGGCAATTGCTGAGCAGGAAATGACCCTACTGAAGCGTTTTCTGAATGCCCTGTGGAAGATAACCCCAGAACACAAGGGCAGTACTTACAGGGCGCTTAGGGAAGGTGGCCCTAAACACATGCAGCCCCAAGAACTGATAAATTACTCCTGGTCTGCACACCGTACCGCAGAAATACATCACAAGGCACAAAACTCCACTGAATCAAGGGCCAGAGTCGACGACCGCCACAGTCAGACATCAGCCTGACTGATGTCTGACTGTGGCAGGTGACTGAAGGTGTGAGTAGCCGGCACAGGGGGTCCGGGTATCTTCCGCCCCCTCCCGGGGCTCTCCCGTCACCTCCCGGGGAGAGGGAGGGCTATGCGGATGAGCGGTGCGACTGCGGGTGTGACGTTTGCTTGTTTTAAAATTTGGGAGTTCTGTTTCTCTGTTCGGTCTTCAGTAGCAATTAAATTTTTTTCACCATGGGGTTTGTTGTGTTATGCCTACCATTCTGGATGCTACACCCTGGTCGATGGCAGACATGGGGGTTTCCATAGGCCACTGCTCCTCTTACCTCTCTGAGGAAGCCAGGTTCTGGCTCGTGGTCCCCGGTAGGTAAGAACTCTTAATTGACTAATGCCACAGTCTAATACAGTACATACATAGTATGTTGAACAGTGAAGTGGAACGTAGCAACACAACATATAAATTAGTCAACCCGTTCTCGGAAATTTAATAAGTCAATATTGACTTATTAAATATGTGCATAGGTGACATACTTAACATAATAGATACCCTTAAAAAGCTTCATAGAAAACACCGACCTTACCTAACCTACTTAGTATGTTAAGATAAGCATCTTATTGCTTCGTAATTACAATTATTACCTAACCTATAATAGGTATAGGTTAAGTAATAATTGTAATTACGAAGCAATAAGATGCTTATCTTAAGATACTAACAAGGTTAGGTAAGGTCGGTGTTTTCTATGAATCTTTTTAAGGGTATCTATTATGTTTAGTATATCACCTATGCACGTAGTTAATAAGTCAATATTGACTTTACGAATTTGCGAGAACGGGTTGCCCCACCAGTGATATAACTACCACTTACCCCAAGGTAAGTGGTACCTGATACCTGATCAACCAGGCTGTGACTCATACTTCAGGCTGCGAGCAGCCGCGTCTAACAGCCTGGTTGATCAGTCCAGCAACCAGGAGGCCTGGTTGACGACCGGGCTGCAGGGACGCTAAGCCCCGGAAGCACCTCAAGGTAACCTCAAGGTAAGGTAAACAAGGGAGTAAAACCCCCAAACCCTCGGGGCGGCCAAACGCCAAGCAGCGAAAAGCCAACAGAGGTAGACCCAAGGTGACTTGTGGAAGGCAACCCCAAGCCCCAAGGGCGGTACTTACAGGGCACTCAGGGAAGGTGACCCTAAGCACATGCAGCCCGAGTACCTGAGAATACTACTCCCAGCTCACACGACCACCATAAGAGCAGCACTGCAAACAAGTCACAGCACTGAGACAAGACCGGAGCTGGAGCCACACAACCGTGCATGATCCCATCAGCCGAGGAACTGGGGCGGGGATCGCCGGCGCGGGGGTCTGGGGCTCCCCCTTCCCCCTCCCGGGGAGGGGGGAGCTGCGCAGACATGCGGCGCGGCTCGTGTGACGTCATGCTTGTTAGTTCGTTTTCCTGGGGGAGTTCTGTCCGCTCGTTTGTCGATTTTTGTTGTTAACCAGAACAGGGGTTTGTTTTGTGGCGCTTACCTTTCTGGGAGCCTGTCCCGGTCGATGGCAGATATAGAATGCTCCAAATCACATGTGCATTTCTATGGGCCATTGCTTCCCGTGCCTCTCTGAGGGGGGCCAGGTTCTGGCTCATGGTCCCTGGTAGGCCTAGAACTCCACCCACATCGACCGATGCAAAATATTTAGGGTATCCATATCAGCCATGGATAGCTCCGGGGAGCCGTAGGGGCTCCCCCCAGAAAAACAGTATAAAGTATACCATATATATTTCAAATCAGGTATCAAATTCCTGATACCTAACTTGAAATCTTGAAAATAAAGGAGGACAAACCAAAAATTACTCCAAAACTGGGCCCCACAATTGCTGAGGTCAGCCCTGGTCCCTCCACTCAGAGCTAAAAGCAACTGATTGGAATGCTTTGCTCCAGAAACAGCCATGCGAATACCTCCATCAGTCGCATACTGGATCTCCAGCACCAGTATGCTCCAGTAGCATGTGACCAAGCCTTCTGATTAATTATAGTTTAGCAATTTATGCCGATGTTAGCAGAGACCCAAAATAAAACTTTGCAACATTCAGAGTTTGCAAACATTCAGAGTTTTTGGTCATATACAAGAAGCTGAAAAACCCAGCATTGAATGTAATGAAATGCCATTTTCTGGATGAGCCCTGGATGCTTCCTGGAGCTATTGGGCTAATGTGTGATATTAGACCGGGGCATTGGTCTATGGAGTTCGACCATAGATCAATGCCAAAACCCCATCATAAGGAAACAAGTAAATGTAACACTCCACTACCGTGCAGCCCTCCCACTCTCCGAGAGGGGAAGGGGGAAGCTTTGGACCTCCCCATACACAGCACTCCAGTTTGGAAGCAAAGCATCAAACAACACGAAAAACAGCTGACCAGAGGAAGGGAACAGTGCCAGGGAGCCTCCGGGGCTCATCCAGAAAATGGTGTTTCATTACATTCAACGCTGGATTTCTGTGGGAAGCCCCTTCAGCTCCCTAAAGCTACATAACCAAAGATAAAGAAAAGAGGGACCTACCCGGGAGGAAGCCGCCATACACTTCTCAACGCTGCAACAACTGCCTGCAACCTGCGACCAAAAGCAACACACGAACGCCCAGCAGAAACATTAGCCAAATAACAGGACCCTAATCGACCTCTAAAATCCCTGCGTCCGAATACCAGCCCAGGACATGTTGCCAAATACAGCAACAATTACAATGCAGTTACAGTTACAATACAGAACCTGGCCCCCTCTCTGAGGGGGCCAGGTTCTGGCTCGTGGTCCCTGATAAGCAAATACTCCATGCACATTGACTGGGGTCAGAAAGCTAATACTGTATATCCACATCAGCTTGGATAGCTCCAGGAAACCGACGGGGCTCCCCCCAAGAAATGACATCAAGCTACTTAACAAAATAAAGCAATTATATGAATGTGAAGAAACAAAAACAGGAAATGCTGAAAATATATAATAAAACAATGGAGGTACTCACCAGTGGGTAGTTCAAGTAGTTCTTTGGCTCAGGATTAGAATACTTTCCTATTGGTGGTTCCCTCCGACCACTTCCTACTGGTGGTTCTCTCCGCCCACTTCCTACCGAGGTTTCTCTCTGACCATTTCCTATTGATGGTTCTCTTCGATCATTTCCTATTGACGGTTCTCTTCGACCACTTCCTGTTGATGGTTCTCTGCGATCACTTCCCACTGATGGTTCTCTGCGACCACTTCCCATTGATGGTTCTCTCCGATCACTTCCCATTGATGGTTCTCTCCGATCACTTCCCATTGATGGTTCTCTCCGATCACTTCCCATTGATGGTTCTCTGCGACCACTTCCTATTGATGGTTCTCTTCCACCAATTCCTCCTGCAAGGTCTCTCCCTCCAGTACGGGAGTTAGTGTTTACTGCCTGTGGTATTGGAGTGTGCAACTCCCTCAGTATGTTGAACTTTACCTCTGCTTCAGACACCAGCTATTGAGATGACAAAATAAAATTTCTTGAAGTGTCTAAAAACAAGACATTCATATTTATATTTATTGGCAGAGTACCACAAGCCTATCAACCCTTGGCATGGGGTTATTAGTGCCTCAATATGACCAATAATAAATTACAATCCAAATACGAGTGGTTTGATTCTCGGCAAAGGTGAAAGGCACACGACAGTATTCTTGACAACATATTGTCTCCACAAGCCGTCATGCATACAAATGGCTACCAATGTCGTATTAGCATCGGCAGCTTTATCATTCACGAGCATCTTGGAAACATATGCCCCAGGAATAATAAGAGGTCTGTACTGGTTTCTATCTGCTAGCCAGGCTAAGGGCTCTGGCCGTCAGGATGGAATGTAGATGTTAAGCTGGGCTACTTTAGGTGTGTTTTTGGCAATGCCACCTGGTGGCAATTGGTATAGTTAGTGGGCTGTATGGTAGTTAGGAGTCTTCCACACTTGTACCTGACCCTTGACAGTGTCTTGCACACTTGTACCTGACCCACCTTGACAGTGTCTTGCACACTTGTACCTGACCCACCTTGACAGTCTTGCACACTTGTACCTGACCCACCTTGACAGTCTTGCACATTTGTACCTGACCCTTGACAGTGTCTTGCACACTTGTACCTGACCCACCTTGACAGTGTCTTGCACACTTGTACCTGACCCTTGACAGTGTCTTGCACACTTGGACACAGCCTGGTCTCTGACCAGACTCACCTAGCAATACACACACACACAATTCTCCAGCTGCAGCATTCATCATTCCACCTCACACCTATAATAAGTACTTAGTGATCACCATCTCTTTCCCCTCAGCCTGTTCTCTTGTGTACAGCTCGAGCACCATATTACAAGACTAGATAATGTCTCTCACATTTAAACATTATTTAAAATGGTGGCTTAAGAGAGCACAGTGTGTAGATAAGGTGAATGGGGGTGGGCCCCAAGTGGTTTGGATTTCTTCATGTGTTACGATAAAAGCTAAAATGCGTTGTTGTCGAATTTGCAAATACAATTGTTCTTAAAAGTGTGGGCAGAGGTTATCAGTAGGGGATGAGGGCTATACAGAGATCACCAAGCACCTCATCACTCAAGACCACCATTGCTCTGCTTGTGCATGTTTTGACAATGTTTTATAAATTACCTGATAATATATGAAACGTATTTGTTTTCTGTAACAATGATAAAGACCAATCATGTGTGCATATTTCCAGATTTTATATTTTTTGTTGGAAAATAAATGAGGATTGTTGAAATGTTCATAAACATTTGTTTATGAACATTCAATGCTGTCACACACACACGCTATTGTTAATATAACTTTTGGTTTGAATGTTTATCCTATACAATTAATATGTGAACATTTTGATGTAAAATTTTTAATTATAACCCCCAAAATAATCTTGAAGACTCAAGTATGTTTAAACATTTTAGGCATCGGTGAGTGGATGGGGCCTAGAGATGCCCTGAACCTTTTAGAGCTAGGTGTCAGTGCATCATTGAACTATTACACAGCTCAGAGTATATTTTGTGCTTTTAAATGATAGATCTCTTATGGCAAATTACACTAAATTAAAACATTATCAAAAGTAGTAAAAGCATAATCTTCAACTCACAAGAACGGCATTTTGATATCCATTGATATTATGGAATGCTTTCAGAGATTTAAATAGGAGAGAGATGACGTCCATGGCAAGTTTAGCATCAGCATCAGTCTTCACGGAGCAGTCAGCCTGGCGAGGAAAGGAGGAGCACCGGATTACTTAACTCTTCATCGGCGTGATGCTGCCGACACATGTTAACACATTTATGTTACCTGCTTTTTGGCAGCTGTTGGGTAATAGTTGACAGGTTTACTGCAACCTATCCCCTGATAAGACAGTACAGGAAAACCTAAAAAATCTGGATAATACTGATCTGGACTCTATCCAGATTTCCCGAAATTCGTCTTTATGCCTAGTTTTGCTTATCGGCCCGAGGCGAGTCAAGGCCTCGGGCCGGGCTTGAGGAGTAGAACTACTACCAGAACCCTATTAAGCAGGTATTTACCACCAATTTTTTTCCTTATACCAAGTGATACAATACATGTTTATGCGTATTTAGACAAATATATAATGATTTTGGTGGGTTATTGTTTGTAATGTATAAATTTACAAAGTTTTACTAACCTTTTTTTGTAGCACAAGTTGATCTTGTTAACCCAGTGGTAGCTAATTGTTATATAAGTGTACAGCATGTACAATTCAATACTAAGATCAGGTGGGTGGGAGAGATATTGGTCAATTAGTTTTTAAAGATATTGGGAGGGACCTATCAGTTAAGAAAGACCGATTATTAGGGATTTATTGGGCAAGAGGGTAAATATTGGGCAGGTGGGTATGAGGGAGAGAAGGAAGGAGCAGGAGGGATTAAAGATTGGGCAGACTGAGCTGAGGAACTGGACAGTGGGCTGGACTGGGAGATTGGATGGGGAGGATAGATTGTGGACGAGGGATTTGGCAGGCAGGCAGACAGGAAGATAGGTGGGGCAGGAATAAGACTGCTTAACTAGCCTACAGATATCCTTCCCCACACACTCCTTCCTTTAGTCCATCCATCCCCTCTCCTATTTATCATGTAAACAATGCCTATTGTTTATGATAAATTATTTATGCCTTAATGGCTTTATTGCCATCATATACAAAATACTGTATATTTATCTAACCTTGGGGCTGACCCATCTTGACTACTCCCTAACAAGAAGACTCAAACTGCAGGAAAATGGCCTGACCCAACACCAGCATGCCAACCACACTCCCAACACAAACTGGTAACACTTGAAGGATTAAGGTGAAGGAAAGATCCAGTATATATGTAGGTGTATTAAAAATCTAATTTTTGGATGTAACCTACAATCTTTCTCAAGGTACTGAACAAAATAGTACTGTATTCAGTGGAGAACACTGTATACAGCACCTTGAGAAAGGATGTAGGTTACATCCAAAAACTTTGTTTTTTAATACACTTACACATATGCAGACGAGGAGTCATAATAACGTGGCTAAAATATGTTGACCAAACCGCGCACTAGAAAGTCAAGGGACAACGACATTTCAGTCTGTCCTTAATCATTCTCACAATCAACTTGAGAATGGTTCAGGGCAGACCAAAACGTCGGCGTCCCTTCACTTTCTAGTGTGTGGTCTGGTCAACACTTGCACATATATTGGGTCTTCACTTAACATTCACATTCAAGCACTATGACATTTTAATAAGTTTCTCCATTTGAAGGAGAACACTATGTGCATTCTGAAAATATACTGTGAGAAAGGAATGCAAAATGAGGTTTAATAAGTATGCTGGGTAATGAGTATGAGTTCTGATAATACAAACTGAACAAGAACAGTAAATGATGAGGAAGCAATATGGAAGAATATGCTAATATGGGGTGTGAAGGCATGCAAGAGCAGGGAGGCTAACTGGTTAGTGTGGTTAAAGTGCGATTCATTCTACGTCACGTGAGGAAGGATGGTGGTGATGTGTAAACGTAAAAAGTATAACTGAACTTATCTAAAGATAGCATGCCCTAGGCAAGTTTATTCAACTTACCAGTCTCTTGAGGAGAGTGCCAGTGGTTCCTCCAGCGAGGTTCTCTCTGGGGACTGGTAAGGCTTCTGGCAACACTGGCAGAGCAGGAGGAAGAGGACTGCGGCGGCTGTGACGGCTCACTTCACCTCTTTAACAATTGATTTATTTGTTATTGTTAGCCATGTGAGAAATATTATTTGCTATCATTAAAAAAAAAAAAATTATATATATATATATATATATATATATATATATATATATATATATATATATATATATATATATATATATATATATATATATATATATATATATATATATATATATATATATATATATATATATATATATATATATATATATATATATATATATATATATATATATATATATATATATATATATATATATATATATATATATATATATATATATATATATATATATATATATATATATATATATATATATATATATATATATATATATATATATATATATATATATATATATATATATATATATATATATATATATATATATATATATATATATATATATATATATATATATATATATATATATATATATATATATATATATATATATATACACACACACACACACACACACACACACACACACACACACACACACACACACACATATATTTATTTATTTATTTATTTATTTATTTTGAAAGGAATAGTGTATTGTGAACAATTGTAGGCATCATAAGCATCAAAAGGTAACTGTGTAACTGTCAGTCTGACCTAGACTGTGATTCTCTCAAAGTAAGAATTGAAAGTACAGTATCAGTGCAGAAAATCTACAGATACAGTACAAGCAAAACTGTCAATACTGTACTACCAACACTATTATTTCCGGACCTCTCTATTTACAAAACACAAATAACCGCAAGTGATTATTTGCATTATACAAAGTACTGTAATATTGTACTATGCATGCATAAAATGTATAATAACTAAGGTATATATTTTACAATAAACATTAACATTATTACATAACAGTTTGTGCAAAATAAGTAAGTAAATAAATGCACACACATTGATAGTTTCAAAATTAAATTAGAATAGCAACTGTAATTAAGGCTATGTATTGTGTAATCCCCTCGCATTAGGGCACGTGTGTAAAAATACTGATAAAGATGATCTTCTGTTATCATTTAAGGTTCTCACTCTCCCCTTTGCCTGCCTAGACTCAACTGGAACCCTCCTTGTACCATAACAAAATCTAGCAAAAACTCGTCCCAAGACTATCCAACACATTACCTAAGATCTCTTTCATAACAGCCCTAAACTGCACACTAAAGGGAGCCCTACTAACCGTCTGTCATCACTAGGGCTGCGCGAGAACTCGTGCCTGCCACGTCCTCCTGAAATAATGTAAATACTGCATATATATGATTAAATCAACACCCTAAATTAAGTTTAAGGAAATTTGAAATTAACATTAAAATAAGTACAAGAACAAGTTTGGTAAATAGTTTAGGTGAGGTATTATGCCCCCTGAATTGATGCTAATTAAATAACATAATAGCTAGCAGTACTGTATTATATTATTATAGACGATCGGTGAAAGAGAATGTATGAAGTACACAATGAGAGTGGAAAGACTGGGAGCGAGTGACTGTGTGAAAACAGGCGATGTCTTGTTAGAGCCAAATGTGTATACAGCACCACAAGACCAAGTCTAACGTGTTTGAGCTGGTAGACCCCTTGAACGTGAGACAAAACATATGCGGCTTCCTAACACATCAAATTGAGAACATATGAGACCAGGAGCATTAAAACACACACACAAGAAAAGTGAGGTGAGGTTAAGACTCAGAAGATAGAGGTAAATGGGCATTTATCCCCAAAAGAAAAGGATCCTCTCTAAACACAACAAGAGTGCAAGGAAGCATTGTGAAGAAAATATGGCAGATGCCCAATTTAACAAAAAACTGGGCGTGTTCAAGTTATAGCTGGAAAAGTGCCAAAGATTGTGAACATACAAGACAGGTGATGAAAGAATTGAGAATGCATAATGGGATTTCTTGCTAGCTTTGAAAATGATATTGGTGTGATATCTAAAAGTTTTAGGATTATTGTAATGGGTGATCTGATTGGGTTAAAATGGATGTAAATGAAGATTTATGAAATGAAAGTTATGTATTACTAATGTATATTGAACATATAATGATGAGCATAACTATGCACGGAACAGGGCAAATGATGAAATTGTATACTAGTTTAATTACCAATGTGCTTGCTGAGAGAAGTATGCTAGTGTTTGTAATATGAGAACAGTGAAAGAAATATAACAATACTAAATAAAGCAGAATACATTACCTCTATCTGAAGATCTTCGATCATACAGGTCATCATTATAATGACCTCTATCCCTATCATATGCAGGTCTAGAGTAACCACGATCTCCAGCATCACCCCTAAGAAAACAAGTAAACAGGTTAATGAACAGAAGTGTAATCTTATCCGATACTAGTTATGATTCAATCACTACCAACCAAGGGGTGTATTCTGAATCTCTCATCAGTACAGCTCAATATAAAAATATGATGAATATGATGAATATTCTTAAAAAACCAGCATTGAATATAATGAAATGCCATTTTCTGGGTGAGACCTGGAGGCGCCTCGAAGGCGCCCCGAAGATATCCGTGCTGATATGAATGTATTAGACCCTGGTATCAAACAAAGCGAATGGTGTTCTAGGCCTACCGGGGACTACGAGCCAGAATCTGGCCCCCTCAGAGAGGCACGAGAAGCAATGGCCTCTAGAAACTCTCGTGTGGGTGGAAACATTCTATGTCTGCCATCGACTGGGTCAGGCACCCAGAAAGGTAGGTGCCGCAAAACAAATTCATATTCTGGTGAAAATTTTGCTACTGAAAGCCAAACTGCTGGACAGAACTCCCTAAATAAAAAACGAGCATGACGTCACAACCCTCAACGCTCTGC
Source organism: Procambarus clarkii (assembly GCF_040958095.1). NCBI lineage: Eukaryota > Metazoa > Arthropoda > Malacostraca > Decapoda > Cambaridae > Procambarus > Procambarus clarkii. The sequence goes on along the minus strand of NC_091220.1, from coordinate 11,210,337 downwards.
TGTCTGCGCAGCTTCCCCCTTCCCTGGGAGGGGGAAGGGGAAGCCCCAGACCCCATGCGCCGGCTATCCAACCCGTTAGTTCTGAGGCTCCCTCCCTCCTGACCGGGAGGGAAGGAGGGTTGCCGGGGAGCCTCCAGGTCTCACCAAGAAAATGGCGTTTCATTACATTCAATGCTGGTTTTTCTGGGGGGCAGCCCCTTCGGCTCCCCGGAGCTACTTAACCAAAGATAAAAACAAGAGTTTCTGACCCAGGAGGTGGTTGCCGCTCGCCACTCACTTGAAGTCGAGACAACTGGCTGCAACCGCCGACCCAATGCGACACATGCCCGACCAGGGCCAGGAACATTAACTGGGTAGCGAGTGGCCAGGACCCTGTTCAACCTGCAAAAACCTCGTGCCCGAATGTCAGCCCAAGGCATCTTACCGAAGATGGCAGCAAACTTACAAACATCTCGGGCACGAGGATAGACTACAGACTGGCTGGATTAAATAACCCTGCGGACGACCTGGGAGACCCGAACCCTGGAAGAGGGAAGAAGGGAAACCGGGTGTACCCAAAGCGCATCCCCGACCACCAAGGCCGTGGTGCACAAGTAATGGCAAAGAGACGCAACTGGACACAACACATGATACATTCCCTACTGAACCAACCAAGCATCAACAGCCCAAGCACCCCTCAGGAACCAGCGGTCATTCTTCGCCAGAAAGGGAGACAGTGGCAAACGAACAAACCAACCACCTGGACCAAAAGAGCAGAAACCTCTGAGCCTGAGAAGAGCATGAACCTCCCCAACCCAACTCCCAGAGGCTTGTAACAATCTTGAACCGAAGGGGCCACCACAAACCGAGGAGAAGAAAGAAAAGACACTGCCCGGTCCAACGACCAGGACGGCACAGGTGGCACATGAGCAGGCCGGAGGTGAAACGCACAGGACAGCTTGCGGAATGGAGCAGAAGTATCATCCACCCCAAATGCAAGCTGAAGCGGTTCCGGTAGCAGCGTACGATACGAGGAGACAGTATTCGGCATATGATGACTGTCTTGAAACAACCAAAAAAGGAAGGACAAGACAACCCAATCCGAAACAGAGGGGAACCTATGGAGGGACAAGCAATAAAAAAATGACCGCCAGGAAACTTCATACTGCTGCTGAGCCGAAGCACGCAGGTGGGACACCATCAATAAAGCCACCTGCTCACCATACAAATGGTGATAAGACCTGCATCAGAAAGACCAGACACGAAGACTTGAGGAGATCGAACCAGCTACGTAAAGGACTGGCCCGATCTGCTGAAAGAGGAGAAAACTGAGAAGATGAAAGCTGTGGGAAGACCCTCAGGTTCAGACACCAAACAAGCAGCGCCTGAAACCAAGGCTGGGCCGGCCACCAAGGGTCCAAGAGGTCACTCTCCTTTGGTAAGTCCCCAAGCAAGCCACAACCTGGAGCAACAGCAGAACCGGGGGTTAAGAGGTACAGGTAACCCCACCTCGACCAGTCCTGCCTGAAGGCATCGACCCTGATGACCTCACATCGAGCAGATATGCAAACTGGTTGGGAGCCCACACCAGCCAGCCGTCGAGGTAGGCCAGAACCCGAACCCCTAAGAGACGCGCCACCACGACCCAGGTAGAGCATGTGTTATGGTAATCTCTTGCTTAAGCAAGGAGATCCTGTCTATTCTTTTACCACCTATTCAACAACATATCTGCATACTCAAGTATACAAAATCAACAACAATAATATATGCTCAGAAGCCTGTGTCTAGACAAGACACTACCTCCCCTCCACCCACAAATACCAGAGACACCGAGACACCTGTCTGGGGCCAACTCTACTCGCCGGTCGACCGGCGAGTAGAGTTGGCCCCCTACAAAAAGCCGACCAACGAGTAGAGTGATCACCGCACCGACCAGACGTTGCCAGCTCTGAAGGCTGTGCCAGCTCAGAAACTGGCACCACTGGCCTACCACAACCGACTCTTCCAGGAAGAACCCACACACCCCTCCCACCCCTGGAGAACCTACAAGTCCGACATGGGACGACAACTAGAAGAAGCTGCCTGCAGTATCTGCAGGCAGACTGCAAACAGGAAAGGACAAAAAGGTGAAGAAAATCTAAGAGCTAGGGCCCAAGCGGATTCCAAAGACTGTGCGAGCACTGCCTGATGGCACGCGAGACGAAAAGCAAATAACAGACACACCTCCGCAGGATTGCCGCAAATCGCTGTAATAGGGCAACCGATGCCTGCACAGCCGAGACCAGCGCACCAGACCCAGTATCAATACCAAGCACCTCTACGTCCTCCTCAAGCCAGTTTGAAGACAAATCGAGAAGGAAAAAGAAATGCAGGACCGAAATCAAATGGCCACGGGCACGCAAGTCCTTAGCAACCAGTCACCGAAAGGGATGGAACCTGTACGTGAAGCTGTACCTAGTTGACATCCCTCGGAAGGAGAGGGGCGGTCAAACATGCATTGAGGCATTCAAACTTGTCCCCCAGGTCAACCTGAACAATGGTATGGGCCTGCTTGATGGGGTTCTGGGAGTTCGTCTACTCCCCAAGCTTGGTCCAAGGCCAAGCTTGACTTGTGAGAGCTTGGTCCACCAGGCTGTTGCTTAGAGCAGGCCGCAGGCCCACATACCCACCACAGCCCGGTTGACCTGGCACTTTTTTATTTTTTTGTTAGAAAATAATCTAGTTTTCTCTTGAAGATGTCCACGGTAGTTCCGGCAATATTTCTTATAGTCGCTGGGAGGACGTTGAATAACCGCAGACCTTTGATGTTTATACAGTGTTCTCTGATTGTGCCTATGGCACCTCTGCTCTTCACTGGTTCTATTCTGCATTTTCTTCCATTTTTTTTTTTCCAATACGTTGTTATTTTACTGTGTAGATTTGGGACCTGGCCCTCCAGTATTTTCCATGTGAATATTATTTGGTATAATAGCCTCTCGCCACTGAAGCGTGCAGGATCGACAGAACGCATGCCACGCCCCCAACAAAAAGATAGGACAGTCTGCCAAATCATGATGACCCAGAACCTCGAAACGCACCCATTAAGGAAAAGAAGAAATGAACTCGAAAGAGGAAGGATTCATTATCGAGGCGTAATCCAAGTCATGCCGGAGGTAAGCAGCAAGGGCCTCCTGCACCTCATGAGGTGGGATGCGGGAGGCCGAAAACCTCTGATAAGACGAGACCAAAGAACCCAAGGGAACCCAGAATCGAATCCCAGCAAGAGCTGACCCCATATCAAACTCATATAGGGCGGGAGGATAAGAAAACCCCACTCCCTGTAACAACAAGCTCTGCTCAGAGGGAACCAAAACCCAAGTGCGGTCAAACAAGACACAAGACCCAAGCCCCCAAAGTCAGCTCCTTCCCTGACCAGGGAACCTCCACACCAGGCCCCGGGGCCGAGCCGTCCTCCAAACCCTCTGCCTCAAAAGAAAAGGCAGAGTCCACCACAAAAGCAAGAAAGAAGGGGGCCCACTGGTCAGACCCAGAAGAACTGGCTGGAGGAACAGACTCGAATGCCTTCGTCGTCACACTGGAAGGGGCATCCCCTGAAACTGTCAGAGTCTCACCACCAACTAAAACCTGCCCCAACTCCAAAACCCTCAGACGTTTTGGAGCCAGAAGCAGGGAGGAAGGGGGGAACAGGACAAACAACAGCAGGGGAAGGACAAGGGGGGGCAGACGAAACCAAAGCCGAAGCAACTAACACCCCCCAAGTCCGGGTCCCTATATCCAAAATGGGGCAGTCCCAGGGCATTCGGGTGAGCAACCGAAGCAACTTAGTGCGCTGCAGCAACTTATAACGCACATGCAACACCGAAGCTGCCTGCACCCGAATATCAAGATCAGAGGATTGGGTGAAGCAGAGTACATGCAAGGAACACCACTCACAGGACTCCGGGTCGAAGGTGTCACTGACCCAACAGGCAGCATGACGGAGGCAGAACAGGTGATTGTCACCCTGAGACAAGGGGACAGAGCAACCTTCAAACTCGCACGAAGTGAAGTGGGACCCAAGGGATACATCCATCAGACCACTGAGCCCCAGTGGGGGTTTCCAGAGCCCTCAGATGCTCTGTTAAGGGAAGCCCAGGCAAGGTACTATTATTTACCGCCCCAACTACTAAACAAACTGCTAAAAGCTGAACCCCCAGGACGTGTACACTCACGGGACCTAGTGGAGGATCACCAATATAAATAAAGAGGTACCAACACCAAGGGGTAGACCCCACCAGGCAGGAAAACAAGAAAATAAAAACCCTGCAAGAGCACAACCACCCAGGCAGAACAGAGCCAGCCACTGTTATATGGTGAAAACTTCGTGCAACGTACCTTGCGCCCCTACCAGTGACGAAGCTACCTTCTACGCAGAGGCAAACAGGAGAGCATGAAAAACCCGAGACAACTTCAAAGGCGGGCAATCACCAAGCCACAAAAGACCACGACGGAGTTAGGTCCCAAGTGACTTGTGGATGATAACCCAAGCCACAAGGGCAGTACATAAAGGGCACCTAAGGAAGGTAGCCCTAGGCGCATGCAGCCCGAGTACTGGTGAAAATACTCTTGGCTCACACACCCCTAGAAGACAGGACCACACCACAAGGCACAGCACGAACAGATCTGGAGCCAGAGTCGCACGAACGCCAGGTTTAACATCAGCCACAGAACTGAAGGTGTGGATAGCTAGCGTGGGGATCTGGGGCTCCCCTTCCACTTTCTGGGAGGGGGGGGAGCTGCGCACACAGCGACGTGGTGATGGTTGTGACGTCATGCTCGTTTGCTCATTTAGTTTGGGGGAGTTCTATCCAACAGTTTGGTTTTCAGTAGCAATATTTTAACCAGATAAGTTTTGTTTTGGAATGCCTATCTTTCGGGTGCCTGACTCGGTCAATGGGAGACACCAAATGGGGGTTTCTATAGGCCATTGCTCCTTGTGCCTCTACGAGGAGGTCAGGTTCTGGCTTGTGGTCCCCCGGTAGGCCTAAGAACTCCATTCGCTTTAACTGATGCCAGGGACTAAAACATTCATATCAGCCCGGATAACACCGGGGAGCCGAAGGGGCTCCCTCCAGAAAAAACCAGTGTTGAATGTAATGAAACACTATTTTCCGGGGTGAGCCCTGTCAGTTTCCTGGAGCTATCAGACTGATATTAGTTATATTAATCTGGGGCTTCAGTCACATGGAGTTCTGCCTACAGGGAACCAAGAGCCAGAACCTGCTTCCCTTAGAGGCGCAGGGAGCAATGGCTTATGAAAACTCTGCTCTTTGAGAATATATTCATGTCTGCCATCAACTGGGATTAGGCACCCAGAAAGGTAGGCACCCCAAAACAGACCCCAACTGGTAGAAAATTGCAACCCAAGACCAAACAGGGTCCAAGAACTCCCCCCCAAGAAAAACAAGGCAACAAGCAATTCGTCATCAAACCGCTCGCGGGCGGCGCGTCAGCGGCAGCACAGCATGCCTCATGACGAAGACGGGACAACTGGCTGCAACTGACAGCCCAAGGCCACACAAGACCGCTGAGGGCCTGGAATGTTCAAGAGAAATGGGCAGCCAGGACGCTGTTCAACCTCCAAAACCCTCGTGCCTGAATGTCAGCCCAAGACATGTTCCCAAACACAGCAGCAAGGGCCACAAACTTCCGAACATCATGGGCATGAGGGTAGACCGCAGGCTGGCTAAACTTGATAACCCTGTGGACGACCCGAGAGACTGCAGGCTGGCTAAACTTGATAACCCTGTGGATGACCCGAGAGACTGCAGGCTGGCTAAACTTGATAACCCTGTGGACGACCTGAGAGATCGCAGGCTGGCTAAACTTGATAACCCTGTGGATGACCCGAGAGACTGCAGGCTGGCTAAACTTGATAACCCTGTGGACGACCTGAGAGATCGCAGGCTGGCTAAACTTGATAACCCTGTGGATGACCTGAGACTGCTGGCTGGCTAAACTTGATAACCCTGTGGACGACCTGAGAGATCGCAGGTTGGCTAAACTTTGATAACCCTGCGGACAACCTGAGAGACCAGAGCCCTGAAACAGGAAACTAGGGAAATCTGATCAACCCAAAGCGGGTCCTCGGACATAGAACCCGAAGCGCGCAGATAATGGTGGAGAGCTCTGCAACTGGACACAAAATATGATGCACCCTTGGCTTGAGCAATCAAGCATCAAAAACACACAGACCCCTCCGGAGGCTTCCCCCAGTCTCATTCTTTGCCAGAAAAGAAGGAGACTGCTGCACGCGAACAAAACATCCACCAGAACCAAAAGAGCAAAAACTCTTGGGTTGGAGGAGGGTATGAAGCTCACCGACCTAATCACCAGAGGCCAAAGCCAACAAAAACAAAGCCTCCTGAAAACAATCTTGGACCAAAGGGGCCACAACAAACCGAGGAGAAAAAAGAAAAGAGAGCACCCGGTCCAAACACCAGGAAGGCTCAGGCAATGCATGAGGAGGCCAGAGGAAAAACCCAGGAGAAAGCTTACAGAACGGAGCGGAAGTGACATCCACCCCAAACGCAAGTTGGAGCGGCTCTGCCAGCACTACATGATAAAAGGTGACAGTATTCGGAATAAGATGTCGGCCCTGAAACAGCCAAGAAAGGAAAGACAAAAACACCAACAGAAACAGAGTGCAACCTAAAAAGAGAAAGGAAGTGGCAAAAAAAATGCAAAGAGACTTCATACTGTCACCAAGAAAAAGACTGCAGGTGTGACACCATGAGAGAACCCACCTGATCACCATACAAGTGGTGATACATACACGTCAAAAATACCAGACATGAAGGCGGAAGAGTAGATTGAATCAGCAAGGTATCTTACCGCAGCAGGACTGCAGCCGGAGCAATGCCCCAGGAGGGAGACACACTGATGCCGTCCGAGAAACCCAAACTAGGCCCAGCCAAGTCCAAACCTGGAACAGAACCAAATTCCTCCAAATTCCTTCCTCCAATTCACCAGGAACTTGAAGTACCTGTACTCCTGGCCAATGCCCTAACACACAGCAGGCACACCACAAGGGTAAAATCCTGACAGAAAAATGATGCCAGAGGAGACATCAGCCCCAGCCGGATTTAGTCGACAAACTGGTGAGCAGGCGGCTGGCTCGGGTGGGCAGGAGCCCCACCTATGGGGAAAGGGTGGAGTAGTGAAGTGAGCACTTCCACCAGGAGGTGCTTGTAATTTTGCCGCTCGACAAGCAGCACTTCGGTTTGATGACCATTTGCATTATACCCTGTTTTCCTTGGGAAGAATTATAGGGCCCTGTTCAGTCTTGGATTGCAATTTTCTACCAGTTGGGGTCTGTTTTAGGGCACCTACCAATCTGGGTGCCTAATCTCGATTGATGGCAGACATGTATATACTCTCAAAGAGTGGAGTTTTCATAGGTCATTGTTCCCTGCACTTCTCTGAGGGTACCAGGTTCTGACTCAAGGTTCCTGGTAGGCAGAACTCCATGTGACCGAAGCCCAGACTAATATACGGTAACTAATATCAGTTTGATAGCTCCAAGGAGACGACTGGGCGGAAAAGAAAAGAAAAAAAATTTAGATACCTTTTCTTTTAAACAGTGGTTGTCATGAAAATTAGTGAGAGCAATACAGGGGTTAAATTAGTGAAGAGAATATCAGCAATGTGCGCGAGTGGTGTGCTCACAAGCTACTCTCCTCTAAATAATGGAATGGGTAACAATACAGTAAGCAGCAATACCTGTATGGAGGAGGAGGAGAAGGGGAATGTTGGGCAGGAGCAGCAGGAGGGGCAGGAGGGGCAGCACGTTGGGCATGAGGGGCAGCACGTTGGGCAGGAGGGGCAGCACGTTGGGCAGGAGGGGCAGCACGTTGGGCAGGAGGGGCAGCACGTTGGGCAGGAGGGGCAGCACGTTGGGCAGGAGGGGCAGCATGTTGGGCAGGAGGGGCAGCATGTTGGGCAGGAGGGGCAGCATGTTGGGCAGGAGGGGCAGCATGTTGGGCAGGAGGGGCAGCATGTTGGGCAGGAGGGGCAGCATGTTGGGCAGGAGGGGCAGCAGCTGGTTCTCTCCCAACAGCTGTAAACTTCGTGATGTCACTAATATCTGCAAACAAACATCTTTACATCAGTACAATATTTTTACTTTCAGTAATTCAGATATAATTCATATTTACACAGTGGTAACGTTGAAATACAAATGATTTAGAGTGGATATAGAAGGCCAGCTGGTATATCACAAACCACACTTAGTATATGAACATAGTGCTGCAGTGTGTACGGGGGGAGGGGGGAGGGGAAGAGTGGGCACGGGGTGCTGTAATGAATACAAGATATTGTGGCCAAACACACTTTGGAGAGCAAGCTTGATTGTTTTATACTGTAATGTTTATGGTCATCACAGCAGAGGGTTTGCCCCAGTTGTATGGTGGATCTGCCATCTTCATAACCTCCCTCCCACTTTCAGGGTACAAGACAGTATTTAAAAATATACTCCTTCCCCAGGTAGGTCTCCAGAAGAACCTTATATGGGGTTACATCTAACAGAATTCTTAATATTACATGAAAACAAACATGAACATAGGTAATCTATGCAAAACTAGCAAACATAATGATGTCTTTAACGAACCCAAGCAAGGAATCCTTCAGAATATTGTATACAGTTTGTTAGCTTCACCATGAACATAAGAACATAAGAACAAAGGTAACTGCAGAAGGCCTATTGGCCCATACGAGGCAGCTCCTATTCTATAACCACCCAATCCCACTCATATACTTGTCCAACCCGTGCTTGAAACAATCGAGGGACCCCACCTCCACAATGTTACGCGGCAATTGGTTCCACAAATCAACAACCCTGTTACTGAACCAGTATTTACCCAAGTCTTTCCTAAATCTAAACTTATCCAATTTATATCCATTGTTTCGTGTTCTGTCCTGTGTTGATACTTTTAATACCCTATTAATATCCCCCCGGTTATGTCCATTCATCCACTTGTAAACCTCTATCATGTCACCCCTAACTCTTCGCCTTTCCAGTGAATGCAACTTAAGCTTTGTTAATCTTTCTTCATATGAAAGATTTCTAATTTGGGGAATTAACTTAGTCATCCTACGCTGGACACGTTCAAGTGAATTTATATCCATTCTATAATATGGCGACCAAAACTGAACTGCATAATCTAAATGGGGCCTAACTAGAGCAAGATATAGCTTGAGAACCACACCAGGTGTCTTGTTACTAACGCTGCGATTAATAAATCCAAGTGTCCGATTTGCCTTATTACGAACATTTATGCATTGATCCTTTTGTTTTAAATTCTTACTAATCATAACTCCCAGATCCCTTTCGCAATCCGACTTCGCAATCACAACACCATCTAGCTCGTATCTTGTAACTCTATCATCATTACCTAACCTCAGAACTTTACATTTATCAGCATTAAACTGCATCTGCCAATCCTTTGACCATTTCAAAACCCTATCTAGATCAACTTGAAGTGATAGTGAGTCCTCCTCCGAATTAATTTCCCTACCGATTTTCGTATCATCGGCAAATTTGCAAATGTTGCTACTCAAACCTGAATCTAAATCATTTATATATATTATAAACAACAGAGGTCCCAGGACAGAGCCTTGAGGCACTCCACTTACAACATTTTCCCACTCTGACTTGATTCCATTTATACTAACTCTCTGTTTCCTTTGGTATAGCCATGCCCTAATCCAGCTTAATATAGCACCCCCAATACCATGAGACTCTATTTTTTTAATCAGTCTTTCATGTGGCACTGTATCAAAAGCTTTGCTAAAGTCAAGGTATACAACATCGCAATCCTTACCACTATCAACTGCCTCAACAATGCTAGAATAAAAAGATAACAAATTTGTTAAACATGAACGGCCATTTATAAAACCATGTTGCGACTCAATTATTAATTTATGTTTTTCAAGATGAAGACGAATTTTATTTGCTATTATAGATTCGAGTAACTTTCCCACAATAGACGTTAGGCTAATTGGTCGATAGTTAGACGCAAGTGATCTATCTCCTTTCTTAAAAACTGGTATCACATTAGCAACTTTCCAAAACTCTGGCACTCTGCCTGACTCTATTGATTTATTAAATATGATTGACAGTGGGTCACAAAGCTCCTCTTTGCATTCTTTAAGCACCCTAGCAAACACTTCATCCGGCCCTGGGGATTTGTTTGGTTTGAGTTTTACTATTTGTTTAAGAACATCCTCCCTGGTAACTGCTAAACTCGTCAACCTGTCCTCGTCCCCACCCACATAGACTTGTTCGGCTGAAGGCATATTGTTAAGTTCCTCTTTAGTAAATACAGATACAAAATATTTATTAAAAATACTACTCATCTCTTCATCACTATCTGTTATTTGACCTGTCTCAGTTTTTAATGGACCTATCCTTTCCCTAGTCTTAGTACGATATAACTGAAAAAACCCTTTAGGATTTGTCTTTGCTTGCCCTGCTATGCGAACTTCATAGTTTCTTTTTGCTTTCCTTATCTCTTTTTTAACATTTCTAACCAGTTGTACGAATTCCTGTTCTAAAGTGACCTCCCCATTTTTAATCCTTTTGTACCAAGCTCTCTTTTTACCTATAAGGTTCTTCAAATTCTTTGTTATCCACTTTGGGTCATTAGTATACGATCTATTCAATTTGTATGGTATACTACGTTCCTGTGCTTTGTTTAGAATATTCTTAAATAAGTTATATATTGAATCCACATCGAAATCCCCATTTAAGTCACCTATCGCTGGGTTCATGTCTCGCTCCAAGACCTGCCCACACCCCATACCCAAGCCTTTCCAATCAATTTGACCCAAAAAATTTCTTAGGCTATTAAAATCAGCTTTTCGAAAATCTGGCACTTTAACAGAACTTTCTCCCACTGGTCTATTCCATTCTATGCTAAATCTGATTTCTTTGTGATCACTGCTCCCTAGCTCACTCCCTATTTCGATGTCATTAATTTGCGTTTCCCTGTTAGTTAACACTAAATCTAAAATATTATTTTCCCGTGTTGGTTCCTTAATGTGTTGCGTAAGAAAGCAATCGTCAATTAATTCTAGAAAATCTTCTGCTTCACTATTCCCTGTTTTGTTCAACCAGTTTATTCCGCTAAAATTAAAGTCACCCATGACATAAATACTGTTAGATCTAGATGCTCTAGATATTTCATCCCATAGATGCTTTGCTTCCATTCTGTCTAAATTTGGTGGCCTATATATTACTCCTATTATAATATTATTAGCTTTTTCGTTTAATTCAATCCAAATAGTTTCTGTGTGTGGCTCTGTTTTGATTCCCTCTTTGAGACTACATTTCAAATTGTCCCTAACATATATGGCTACTCCACCTCCTCGTCTAATATATCTATCTGTGTGAAATAGTTTAAATCCATATATTTGATATTCAGCTAATAGTTCTCTATTTTCTACATTCATCCACGTTTCGGTAAGTGCAATAATATCTATTTTTTCTGTGCAGACAAGAGCATTTAATTCGTTAATTTTATTTCTTAGACTTCTACTGTTAGTGTAATATACCCTAAGTGAATTGTTATTTTGCGGACCTTCTCTTTCCCTGATCGTTTTGCCAATTCCTTTCTCCCACAAACACATACTTTTATTACCTCCTTCCTCCAAATCAATTCCCATACCTCTATCTACTAACAGTTTAAACCCAAACAAACACCTCTAACCACTCTTCTAGCGAGTTCGCAACAGCAACAACCCCAGCTCTCGATAGATGCACCCCACCACGAGCATACATTTCATTTCTTCCATAGAAGTGTTCCCAGTTGTCAATGAAAGATATTGCATTTGATTTGCAATATCTTTCCAGCCGGCAATTGACACCAAGTGCCCTCGATATCCATTCATTTCCCACTCCCTTTCTTGGAAGAATGCCACATATGATCGGGATTCCTCCCTTGCTCCTAACTAACTCTATGGCTGTTTTATACCTCTGAATCAGTTCCTCACTCCTGACTCGACCAACATCATTTCCTCCCACGCTAATGCAAATAATGGGATTGTTCCCATTACCAGCCATAATATCATTCATGTTGTTTATAATATCACCAATGCCAGCTCCGGGATAGCAAACCCTTAACCTGTTCCCCCTATCTCTAGCACAAAACGTTCTATCCAAATACCTTATCTGGGAATCTCCCACAACTAATGTTTGCTTAGGTACTTCCTTTACTTTCTGAGGGGCCTGCGCTTCCTTTCTCTTCGTTGCTTTCCCTTTTGCGCGATCCACAGTCTCTCCACAGCACTCGTCCTCCAAAACATGGAACCCACACTTGATAAACGACAAAAAGAGTTCCAAGGTATGTACCATATATAAGCAAGACGAACTGTAAGAATCGGCAGAGCTAAATCTAATGACATTTGAAGGAGGTGATAGCTTACCACGTGTCAGAAACTGAGTGAAATAGATCAAGATGAGGGAGACATGTCACAAAATGTACACATACTCTCACCCAATCATAGTCAACTTGAATTACTACAATATCACTCACCCTTACTAGTCTGCTCCCACATTTGCTTTTTCTGCAAGAAAAAAATATAAAATTAAACAAACTGAAAAACTCAATTAAAACTATGCATAATACACAAGAGTTTTATGAACAGGTAAACACAACACATCTTCATGCCCAATCTTTTCATAGCTGGCATTACAAGAGATAGTTTTAATGACTTGTATTTATATTTACAAATCAATTCACAACAAACACATTTTAAATATTCTTCATTAAAGAAGTCATGAAATGTGATTTACACATAGCACACTCATATTATATATATATATATATATATATATATATATATATATATATATATATATATATATATATTATATATATATATATTATATATATATATATTATATATATATATATATTATATATATATATATTATATATATATATATTATATATATATATATTATATATATATATATTATATATATATATATTATATATATATATATTATATATATATTAGCTAACGAACTGGAGTGCTGGGTAGCCGGCACAAGAAGGGGAGGGGAGCGGAGGGGAGGGCGGCATGGACAAGCAGTGCGGCAGTGGAGCGTGACATTTGCTCGTTTCCTTGGGATTAGAGGGAGTTCTGCCTCTCGGTTCGGTTTAACTTTGTACTTTTATTACCATGTGGGGTTTGTTTTATTATGCCTACCTTTTTGGGTACCTAACCCCAATTGATGGTAGATAAGGAAAACCCCCATCCCCCCAAAAAATAGACCCTAGATAACTACTATGAATGGGATGTAAATAAATTGACTGTTGTACCCTCTAAAAATTTCACATTTTTTTTACTAATGAAACATTAAATGGTACTAAAATGGAACAAGGTGACAATGAACCTAATCTAGGTTAAATATACAATGCTAGGCAAAACATGTGCAATTTTAGAGTTAATTTAATACTATATACTATACTATACTATGTCTAGGAAAAGTTAATTTGGTTGTTGCCTTCTTCCTCAGCCCTTCAACAAAAATCCAATAAAATGTATTCACCTAGTTGTGCTTGCGGGGGTTGAGCTCTGCTCTTTTGGCTCGCCTCTCAACTGTCAATCAACTGATACTAACTACTAACCAATTCCCTCCCCCCCACATAGACCCCCAGAAAGCAGCCTGTAACAGCTGTCTAACTCCCAGGTACCTCTTTACTGCTAGGTAACAGGAGCATCAGATTGAAAGAAACTGCCCATTTGTTTACGCCTCCACTGGGAATCGAATCCTGGTCCACAGGACTACGTATCAAGCGTGCTGTCCACTCCGCCACCAGTGCCCCTAGTTTGGGGGTTACGTGTGCTCATGCAATAGTCCATGTGCATTTTGTACTACCATCCATTGTAACTATAGGTACTACCATCCATAGTAATAATTTTTACTATCCAGAGTAACTACAAATTTACAGTAATTTTTACACAAAAATTACTGTAAGTTTGTTAAAATTTCGTAAAATTACACTGTACATGCCATCGAGGTAACTTAATTTTTATTGATCAGAAATTTAATTAAATTTTTTCTTATTGCATTTTAATGGAATAAGGAAGAATTTAACTGTCTCAACATATTATATTCAGAGAAAATGAGAGGATATCTTAAGAACAACTCAAACGTCACACGAGTTACATTAGGGCCATTAGCCTACCTCTCACAAGTACACTACTTCCAATACTGTACTGGCAATCTTGTCTTTATCAAACCTTAACCTTAATTAACTTACAGCCTTCCTTGTTGACCAGACCACACACTAGAAGGTGAAGGGACGACGATGTTTCGGATCGTCCTGGACTATTCTCAAGTCCATTGAGAATCGACTTGAGAAAGGTCCAGGACGGACCGAAACGTCGTCGTCCCTTCACCTTCTAGTGTTTAAGCCACGTTATTGTGACTCATCGCCTGCATACAGCCTTCCACTAGTTTCCAAATTCAATAATTCATCTTTTGATGCCATTTCCCATACCACATTGGGAAGATCCAATGCAGGTGGCCACGGTCCCACTCGCCGTGCAGGTGGCCACGGTCCCACTCGCCGTGCAGGTGGCCACGGTCCCACTCGCCGTGCAGGTGGCCACGGTCCCACTCGCCGTGCAGGTGGCCACGGTCCCACTCGCCGTGCAGGTGGCCACGGTCCCACTCGCCGTGCAGGTGGCCACGGTCCCACTCGCCGTGCAGGTGGCCACGGTCCCACTCGCCGTGCAGGTGGCCACGGTCCCACTCGCCGTGCAGGTGGCCACGGTCCCACTCGCCGTGCAGGTGGCCACGGTCCCACTCGCCGTGCAGGTGGCCACGGTCCCACTCGCCGTGCAGGTGGCCACGGTCCCACTCGCCGTGCAGGTGGCCACGGTCCCACTCGCCGTGCAGGTGGCCACGGTCCCACTCGCCGTGCAGGTGGCCACGGTCCCACTCGCCGTGCAGGTGGCCACGGTCCCACTCGCCGTGCAGGTGGCCACGGTCCCACTCGCCGTGCAGGTGGCCACGGTCCCACTCGCCGTGCAGGTGGCCACGGTCCCACTCGCCGTGCAGGTGGCCACGGTCCCACTCGCCGTGCAGGTGGCCACGGTCCCACTCGCCGTGCAGGTGGCCACGGTCCCACTCGCCGTGCAGGTGGCCACGGTCCCACTCGCCGTGCAGGTGGCCACGGTCCCACTCGCCGTGCAGGTGGCCACGGTCCCACTCGCCGTGCAGGTGGCCACGGTCCCACTCGCCGTGCAGGTGGCCACGGTCCCACTCGCCGTGCAGGTGGCCACGGTCCCACTCGCCGTGCAGGTGGCCACGGTCCCACTCGCCGTGCAGGTGGCCACGGTCCCACTCGCCGTGCAGGTGGCCACGGTCCCACTCGCCGTGCAGGTGGCCACGGTCCCACTCGCCGTGCAGGTGGCCACGGTCCCACTCGCCGTGCAGGTGGCCACGGTCCCACTCGCCGTGCAGGTGGCCACGGTCCCACTCGCCGTGCAGGTGGCCACGGTCCCACTCGCCGTGCAGGTGGCCACGGTCCCACTCGCCGTGCAGGTGGCCACGGTCCCACTCGCCGTGCAGGTGGCCACGGTCCCACTCGCCGTGCAGGTGGCCACGGTCCCACTCGCCGTGCAGGTGGCCACGGTCCCACTCGCCGTGCAGGCGGCCACGGTCCCACTCGCCGTGCAGGTGGCCACGGTCCCACTCGCCGTGCAGGCGGCCACGGTCCCACTCGCCGTGCAGGTGGCCACGGTCCCACTCGCCGTGCAGGTGGCCACGGCCCCACTCGCCGTGCAGGTGGCCACGGCCCCACTCGCCGTGCAGGTGGCCACGATCCCACTCGCCGTGCAGGCGGCCACGATCCCACTCGCCGTGCAGGCGGCCACGATCCCACTCGCCGTGCAGGCGGCCACGGTCCCACTCGCCGTGCAGGTGGCCACGGTCCCACTCGCCGTGCAATGGCGATGATACTCGCCATGATTACCTAACAATACTTGTCTAACTATGAAGTTAGATCTTGGTCTTTAAACAACTATTTGCCTTGTTGTACCAAGTACTTTTTACATAAACTTTATGGCATTTCCAGTTTTTTGTCATATCAACTTGCTGAGCACACATAAGAGTATTTCCTTATATTTATTAGACTCGTTTGCATTTTTAGCTTCCACCTACGTCCATGTTCCAATTTCCGTCAGTTTAAAGAGGCTCCCCAAATGCACCTTGTTTATTGTCTTCAGTAAATGTACAACATAATAAAATAGTAAATATAAATATAGAAGCACTTGATACACACATTCAAGTATACTCTATATCTATAAAACACTGGAGTGTATTGCCAATCCTGACCTCACATCTTGGTGGGCTGCAACACCACCCGTGGATACCACCCGTGGACACCACCCGTGGACACCACCCGTGGACACCACCCGTGGATACCACCCGTGGATACCACCCGTGGACACCACCCGTGGACACCACCCGTGGACACCACCCGTGGACACCACCCGTGGACACCACCCGTGGACACCACCCGTGGATACCACCCGTGGATACCACCCGTGGACACCACCCGTGGACACCACCCGTGGATACCACCCGTGGATACCACCCGTGGACACCACCCGTGGACACCACCCGTGGACACCACCCGTGGACACCACCCGTGGACACCACCCGTGGATACCACCCGTGGACACCACCCGTGGATACCACCCGTGGATACCACCCGTGGATACCACCCGTGGACACCACCCGTGGACACCACCCGTGGATACCACCCGTGGATACCACCCGTGGATACCACCCGTGGATACCACCCGTGGATACCACCCGTGGATACCACCCGTGGACACCACCCGTGGATACCACCCGTGGACACCACCTGTGGATACCACCCGTGGACACCACCCGTGGATACCACCCGTGGATACCACCCGTGGACACCACCCGTGGATACCACCCGTGGACACCACCCGTGGATACCACCCGTGGACACCACCCGTGGATACCACCCGTGGATACCACCCGTGGATACCACCCGTGGACACCACCCGTGGACACCACCCGTGGACACCACCCGTGGATACCACCCGTGGATACCACCCGTGGACACCACCCGTGGATACCACCCGTGGACACCACCCGTGGATACCACCCGTGGACACCACCCGTGGATACCACCCGTGGATACCACCCGTGGACACCACCCGTGGACACCACCCGTGGACACCACCCGTGGATACCACCCGTGGACACCACCCGTGGATACCACCCGTGGACACCACCCGTGGATACCACCCGTGGACACCACCCGTGGATACCACCCGTGGACACCACCCGTGGATACCACCCGTGGACACCACCCGTGGACACCACCCGTGGATACCACCCGTGGATACCACCCGTGGATACCACCCGTGGATACCACCCGTGGATACCACCCGTGGATACCACCCGTGGACACCACCCGTGGACACCACCCGTGGATACCACCCGTGGACACCACCCGTGGATACCACCCGTGGACACCACCCGTGGATACCACCCGTGGATACCACCCGTGGATACCACCCGTGGATACCACCCGTGGACACCACCCGTGGACACCACCCGTGGATACCACCCGTGGACACCACCCGTGGATACCACCCGTGGATACCACCCGTGGACACCACCCGTGGATACCATCCGGGTAACAAAGATCTAACTCGTGTCACAAGAGCATGACTCGACCACAACAGAAATGCCATGTAAATAAAGGATCCCAAACTGTGGAATGACCGCCTAAATGTAACAAGGAATTGTACACCTCATAACCAACTCAAGGGAACCAACAAATACATAATGCCATCATTTAGCATATCTTCCTCACATTTCTTCATACTAAGTCAGTTAGTTGTTATTGTTTTAGTGAATATTAAATACTGTATTTGCATTATCATCAAACTCTCAGCTTTATTTTATTTTGCCCTTTCCTATTCCACATTTGCCTTTTGACTGCATTTGCTATATGAATTATATTTCCACAAATTCTCACATCCAGTGCTAACCAGAGACAGCGTTGTTCTGGAGAAGCTTTCACAACGTACAAATCCCTGCTGAAAATTTCTATGGCAATAATATTAAATTTTCAGTAAATGCATGCATATTTATAATCATATTTATAAATATGCAACATTTACTGAATGTCATAAGGCAAAAAGTTGGTGGTAGCGCATAACCACAGCCTTGCTGCTACACCCTCACTTCTCAATGTAACATGTAAGTACTCCGTATTTACAACCCTATAATTTCAAACATCTCAAGTCATAATAAATCAAATCAAATCAAATCTCTTTGATTCATAAATGGTTGTACATTTATCATTTTTCTCCTACTCCTTTCATAATGTTTACATTTTTCTAGAATTAACACTTTTTGACCCCGACAAGATATCAACCTTGATAATACACCAATTCTCAAACTGTAATTTATTACAAAGTCTGTACAAATGGCAGCTCAAAGTACAGCATGTCTGTATCATAAAAACAAAGTACTGTTGGTCAATAAGTTGTGTTTTGTTACCTTTAAATGCTTCATACCACTGCAGTGAATCTCCAGGGATTTCTTCGCATTCATTATTGCAAAGCAAAGCTGAAAACAATGAAAGCAAGGTCTTTTATTCACAATAATTAGTTAACAAAATTTGTCAAACATTGGTTACTAAACATATTTAAAAAATAATGAAAGAGATGAAATATAGAGTTGAAGGTATAACCAGGAGAATTCGTGAGTACTCTATATGATGTGTCACATCCTAAACTACAAATATTAGTTTCATACTATAGCCTTAACCACTGCACTGCGCAACGTGTCTTGAGGTGCTAGTGTACAATGCGCCTCAGGGCGCTAGTGTACAATGCGCCTCAGGGCGCCAGTTTACAATGCGCCTCAGGGCGCTAGTGTACAATGCACCTCAGGGCGCTTGTAAGAATACCGTAGCATTCAAAACACCCACGGCTACACGGGGTTCATATCAGCTTTCTCAGGGCTCTCATAAATAGACACCATTTAAAACAAAATCATGGGCAACAATCCCGGGTGTGAAAGCCTCAGTACTGAGTGAGCAACTAAAGCTGGCGCACGCAACATGAGCTAACAGCACTGCTGTTCAGTTTGTGACCACAGCATTGCCAAAAAATCTCAAAATATATATGTAATTGGTATTATTTAGCCATGATAATATTACAGAACAGCCTGACTGTGATAAAGACAGTGTGCAGTGTTCAGATATCATTGAATTAATGCTGTTCAAGCTGTTCACAGCGCTAGCCACAAGACACTGCTATTATTTCATCCATCTAAGAATATTCAAACGACTTCTCATGTTCCTTTACAAAATAAACGTGTGGAAACTTATTCATTTACAGGATTTAGTAACCAGGATTTTCATAATAGCAGGATTGTGGTGAAAATCAGCATAGTATGGTGGGAGGAGTAATCTTGGTGAGGGAGGGAGGGAGGGAGAGATGGCGACATCTTGTGTCATCTGCTGGCTGCTGTGTGATTTGTTATGCAGTTTTTTGTTGCCACTATGTTATTTGGACACCATACCAGTTTAGTTGTACAGTTATGGTGAATAAAACATGTAGATATTTATATGTAATGTGTGTATAGAGTGCAATACCAGCAAAAGAAGTATGTTGGGAGGAGCCATTTTGGCGAGAAAAATAGCATCGTCTCCTAGTGTCATCTGTTGGCTGGTTTGTGACTGTCATATCTTGAGTTGATTTCGGGGCTTTAGTGTCCCCGTGGCCCGGTCCTCGACCAGGCCTCCACCTCCAGGAAGCAGCCCATGACAGCTGACTAACTCCCAGATACCTTTTTACTGCTAGGTAACAAGGGCATAGGGTGAAAGAAACTCTGCCCATCGTTTCTCGCCGGCGCCCGGGATCGAACCTGGGACCACAGGATCACGTGTCCAACGTGCTGTCTACTCGGCCAGCCGGAGCCGGAGTTGAATAGTTATGGTGAATAAAACTTGTAGATACTTGTATATAACATGTGTAAATAGTATAATAAATACACAAACAGTATTGTGGGAGGAGTAATGTTGGCGAGTTAGGGGTTGAAGGAGTGAGAGAGGGCTGGCCGAGTGTGTGGCAGCTCACTCTTTTTTGGCCTCACCATAACAACGTAGTGGTTAGTTATGGTAAACACATATGTAGATAGGTATATTTAATGAAAAGTGTGTACAGTGGCGCCTCAATTAATGAATTTAATCCATTTCGGCACCGAGCTCGTCATGTGAAATGCTCGTCTTGCGAAACAACAACACTCGTCAGAGGCGTCCAAGAACAAGCCGGAACGCTAGGAAGCACCATATGGTTTGCTCGTTAATCGAGCAAAAGCTCATCAATCTTCTGCGAGTGGCTTACTCATTACTCGAATCGCTCGTAACTCCACTGTACAGTATATAGGTTCCACTGTATATAGTGTAATAACGGCAAAACCACTGTTGATTGATCGTAAAATATAATATATATGTCACACATACGAACACATATATATATATATATTTTGTGCATATAGATGTTCCACATATTGAACTATATAAATTCCATACTTTTGAATAATATTACAGCAAATAATCAGAGAAACGAATGATAAACATCAAAATACATGTAATTGTGTAACGTTATATTCGCAGCAACTGCCGCTGCATCACTCAGCCCCCATAATTTACTCAACTTCTCAGCTCTATCATGGCTAAAGTAAATCACATACAATTTTTTTTTTAGTTTCCCGTGATCAGAGACTGTATTTCAAAAGTACTGTATAACAAAAAATAATTTTTTGGACAGAATTTTTTTTGGCACACCACGGGGGGGGGGGGGGGGGGGTATGTCATACTATAATGCAGAGCAGTGCAGTGGTTAAACCTTTATGAATGCAACTTATGATAAAAAAAATTTCTCTATCTCAATCGGCTCTGCTAACACCAGCACGACAATTATTAACAAAGTTAGTGATCTGTGTGTTGTCCTATGTTGATTGTTCTAGGGCTATATAAAACATTACCTGTCATTCAGGCATCAGTGATCTAGCTAAAATTCCTAATTTTACTTCATTAGTTGCTAAAAGTTTCCTTGAGTATATAACGTCATAATAATAAACCTCTCATATAGCTAGCAATTTCACATGTTTATGTCTGGGTGTTATCTTGTTACCAAGCAAGAATGTAGCAAGTAGAGCAGTTCTGTCAACTGCTGCCTTACCTCACAATAGTATTCCACTCTTTCTGGATGATCTTTGACAGGTTTTACTGCCACGAAATTCCCAAACTGCTCAACTAGGAATATAAACTTTTCATTAATACATACTGTAAAAATAAAATATTAATATCATTTAAAAAAATTTAATTGTAATTGTCAATACTTTAAAAAAAAATGGGCAGCCTCCAAGTTAAAATCGTGCTTCACTTCTCGCTTGCTTACATGCCATGCACACTCTTGCCTTGAATACTGCTCTCACTTCTGGGCAAGCTTCCCCTAACCAAATTTGTGTACACAATTGAGGTGTTTGTTTGATCAGTCTACCTAGTCTACCTGACCACACATCAACACTTAAATCACTGATCTGCTACAAAATTGCTCTCTACCTCTTCAAAAACTACCTTAATGACCCATCGCTTCCAAGAAATTTCCAACCCGTTCTCGCACTTTCTTATAGTCAATATTGACTTATTAAATAAGTGCATGTGAGACATACTAATTTATTGTGAATATTTTAGTTTACCTTGAAAAGCTTCATAGAAAACACAGACCTTACCTAACCTTCTTAGTATGTTAAGATAAGCATCTTATTGCTTCATAATTACAATTATTAGTTAACCTATACCTATAATAGGTTAACCTATAATAGGTTAAGTAATAATTGTAATTACGAAGATAAGCATCCTATTGCTTCGTAATTACAATTATTAGTTAACCTATACCTATAATAGGTTAACCTATAATAGGTTAAGTAATAATTGTAATTACGAAGCAATAAGATGCTTATCTTAACATACTAAGAAGGTTAGGTAAGGTCAGTGTTTTCTATGAAGCTCTTCAAGGTAAACTAAAATATTCACGATAAATTAGTATGTCACATATGCACTTATTTAATAAGTCAATATTGACTTAAAGAAAGTGCGAGAACGGGTTGGAAATTTCATATCGTGTAACCTCTTTCAGAGTAATGCAATACTTGTATTCGAGCGTCTCTCAGTTACTGTGTACCTTTTTCAAATTTAAGAGTTAAATGCATCCCAATTTTAAATTTGACAGTGATAAAGTGAGATGGACTACTGTTTTTCCACACTTTTTTTTATCTCCAAACTGCTATGAACCATCAAGTGAACAAAATTCTCTACAATAACCACTGTATTGCCATTCTATCTCAGTCTCTTCTTAACTTTTGTAATCAAGTTCTTTATAACGTTTTATGCCTAGGTGTTAAGACACTAAAATGTTCTCCATAAATAAATTTGGCATAAAAAAAAACTTGAGCACAAGGGCCATCGCTTGGTTCATTATTAATTAATTAAATTAATTCCCATCGCATTGCTTGGCTTAATTTACTTGAATTGTTCCAAGAACACTGAATTTTCACATTTATTGGGAAACTCAAATGACAAACTGGATTAGAAGTTACATAAAAACCTAGGACAGTATTCAAATATAAATTGATTTTAATTTGAACAAAGAAATTTTTTAAATTTTTAATTAAAGTCTACAAACTATATTTGTTTTCTACCTGAAGAGACAGATCAGTGGCCCAGTACAAGAGTTTGTGTTAAAGATGACTTATGAATGAAAAGACTTGGAACAAGCAGTCTAAACAACTTATTACATTTTAAAGGACAAAATGTCTAGCAAGGATTTCCTGGTTAATTCAAACAAGAGATCCAAGACACACTTGACAAGCAGTACCATGAAGATCTGTCTTGAGAGTATGACTACTGAACAACCACATTCAAATCTAAGGTCAAAGCTTAACTAAAGGTACATCAGTCGCCAAGCTACTGCTACTCATGTTGTAGATTCAGCTACAGGGAATAAAAGTTCCAAGTAGCACGGGCTATGGCGAGCCCGTAGTGGACGTACCTGGCACAGGAGCGGCGCTGTAACTGCTCAGCTGCCTGATGTCAAACACCTGTGTAAATAAAAGTGGCATAGCTTGTACCACTCTCCATCCTATATAAAGACCACTACCAACCCATGTGTACCACTCTCCACCCATGTGTACCACTCTCCACCCATGTGTACCACTCTCCACCCATGTGTACCACTCCCCACCCATGTGTACCACTCCCCACCCACGTGTACCACTCTCCACCCACGTGTACCACTCTCCATCCTAAACTTTAACTGTGTAAAGAGGCTCTGTGATGGCTATGAGTGTTCAACACCAATATACAACACACACAATATAATAAAGCTAATGTGTTACTCACCTAATCTCTTGGTTTCCTCAACATACCAAGAGATATCTTCAGTATGATCCACAATGTCATTCCAATTACTTAGCTCTCTGGGACCGTACACATCTTCATCTTGGTTGTGCACCCACCTGTCTCCTGGCTTCAGTCTCTTGCTGTCACCGTCGCCTCCGGGTGCTTCGCGCTTCATTGCTGACGGAGGTCCTTCTCTTCTCTTTCCTAATGTAACACCAACTTGAGGTTAATATCCAAGTGCAATAATTTCTTTGAATTCAGTACCAACAGTGCATGAAAAGCTTTCATAAGGTATCAAAATTTTCCTTATGAAGGTTTTTCTTTTAACTTTGTTTTGTCAATCGTGCTCCACCGTTCAATTTTTCCAAAATTAAAAATCCAGTGTTGCTCAACCGTCGACAACTGCCAACTCTGCTGCTCAAAATTTTCAGTTTTCAAGTATGAACACAGTGTGTTTTCAAAATTATTTGGAAACACTTTGTGTTCAAAACAGCTTTATTAATGAGAATAGACCCTCAACCTTAAAAAAAAAAAAATTATATAAACATATATTTATATATAATATATAAATATACAGTATATATATATATTTATATATATACAGTATTATAGATACAGTATATATATAATATATAGGAGAGAATGTGTGTCCAAGGTTGGTGGCAAGACACTTGAGGATAACCTCACCCAACTTTCATGACTGAAGCATGTGGTGTATGGGAATGTCATAGGCCAGTCAGGGTCAGATCCAATGCCACACTTTAACATCGGCATCTAACCTTACCCACCCCCTTTCCCATTCGTGATTTTCATAGTCTGAAATAATGGCGGTGTTTTCCATAGATTAAACCCTTAAACTGCGCAAAACATCAATAGCTGCGGTGAGTAACTGTCGCGGAATTGTGCACCATAGCTATTGATGTGTTGGAGTACTGCACAAGATTTAAAAGTTCTGCGGCTACACAGGGGTTTACACCAGCTTCCTCAGGGCTCTTGTAAACAGACGTCATTTAGAAACAAAATTGTGGGCAACATTCCCGGGTGTGAGAGCCTCAGTACTGAGTGAGCAACCGAGGCTGGTGCACGCAGCATGAGCTAACAGCACTGCTGTTCAGTTTGTGACCACAGCATTGTCTAAAAATGTCAAAATATATATGTAACTGGTATTATTTAGTGATGATAGTATTACAGAAGACCCCTGTGATAAAAATGACTAGAATTCTGATAATAGCAGGATTGTTGTGATAATTAGTACTGTGCATAGTATGGTGGGAAGAGTAATCTTGTTGAGGGAGGTAGCATCTGCTGGCTCTGTGTGGCCACCTGTTATTGTCTGCACTCGCCATACCAGCTTAGTGGTTCGCTATGGTGAACACAAATGCAGATACTTTATTTCACTATATACACACATTATATATAACATCAAAAGGAGTATGTTGGGAGGAGCCATTTGGGTGAGGGAGGTGGCGTCGTTTGCTGGCTGGTGCGTCTCGTCATGCAATTTTGTTGTGGCCACTATGCTATTTGGACACCATACCAGCTTAGTTGTACAATTATGATGAACAAAACATCTAGAAAATTATATATAATGTGTATATAGTGCAAAAATAGCACAAATAGTATAGTGAGACAAGGAATGTTGGAGAGCGAGAGAGGGAGCATCAGCTGACTGTGTGGCGACCTCAATTATTGTTTTGACTCACCATACCAGTTTAGTTGTACGGTTGGTTCACACATTTTATTATATAAATATGTCACACTACACACTACTGAATAATATTACCGCAAAATAGAGAAAAAATTTATTTAATCAGTCATTGAATCAATTAGGTCATAATATCTTTGTGGCGACTCCCGCCTGACAGCTCAGGCGAAGCAGACCTCCCTGCCCTATTGCAACCAAAATATGCCACCTATGATATTATTATTTTTCCCGTGATCAGGGAACACAAATGAACACTAGGATGATTTTTTTTATTTCTTGCACCTGGGCATGTTTGCAGGGTATACAGTAATTGCAAGAGTAGCAGGGGTTAAGTAAACATTTCAGTTCATTGTAACATTCTTCCGAGGAAGAGAAAGAGGGGAGCGGGGAGAGGATAGGAGAAAGTGGGAAGAAGGGTTGAGGGGAGGGGGCCAGATGTTTGAAGAGAGCAAAGGAAAAAGTGAGAGGGAGAGTGTCTAAAGAAGACGGAGAAAGGTGGAGAAGGTGGGAGCGGAGAGGGGTAAAAGGGGAGAGGAGGATGTTAGGGAAGAAAGGTTGCAGAAGGGAGGAGTAGTGAAAGGGGAAGTGAGAGAGAAAGAGACCCCGGGCACAGCTGGGTTCCCCCCTCTAGTATACAGTAATATTTATATAGATGAGAGGATAAAATACAAAATTTTCATATGCAGATGCTTTGAGAAACAAAATAAAATCAGGAAACTTTCCAACATTTATGATCTTTAATAAAATATCAAAATAAAGTGAGTGCACATGAGGAAGCTGTTGGAGGACGACGTGTAACGTACTCTCTGTTATTGTGGTAAGAATATAGGGCGGCCTGAAGCCTATTGAGTGGTCGTGCCTCTGTGGACCCTACTGTGTGTAAATCTTTTAAGTGGATAAATTGGGCAGATGTTCCTGTGTGACACCTGTTAGGCAACTTCTCCTGCTCAAGTCAGAACAAATAGGTGCCAATAGTGGCACGTCCAAGAGAAATTTGTTGACCGGGAAGAGCGCCATATTTGGGCGACGTTGGACAGGTGTCGTCACAACATCTTTTTGTGGTAAAAGACCAGTATTCTGTCAAGTATAGCATGTTATAGTTTGAACATGTGCCCAGCGATCTTATAGGACGTATGTAAATGTAGGTTAGAAAGTTGGTGAAAATAATGAGACAACATAATGAGTTGAAGATAATTTCACGTTAAGGAGGAGGGAGCAACATATGCTCACGCAGATAAGTGCCGTATACAACTGAGGGAGCCCCCAGAGGACAGGAGATTTACTGGGTGGACTTGTCCATTGTGGGGAAGTACACTATCAGTGCAGACGCCACGCAGAGTAGGACATTGTAGGGTGAAATTTAATTTATAAATATTGTTATGTTTGATAGGGGAATATGCTATTATGGTATGGAAATGAAATTACAGGTTCGTGTCTGGTGAGGTTCATGTTTGGTGAAGTTCGTGTCTGGTGAAGTTCGTGTCTGGTGAAGTTCGTGTATTGGGAACTTCGCTTAGGAGGTTTGAGTGTAATAAAAGTTCGAATGGTGAAGCTTCAAGTATGTAGTGGAACTACATGGGTATAGTAAAGCCTGTGTAGAGGAACTTCATGTATATGGTGGAATTTCAAGTAGCAGTGGTACTTGGCAGAGGTGTTTCACTGTTGTGAGAAGCAGCAGTAATATTGAAGAGGCTGCAGGAGTACCTACCTAATTTGATGACCCATTGATGGATGGTTGTAGTGGTGGGCCTCAAGACATAATACAGAGAGTTATACAGACACCATTATTGCTTGAGGGAGTGCATGAATTCATGTTATAAATGACACAATGTAAGGTGAGAACACTAATATTTTCTTGTTTGAGTTAAGTTATGCAAGTTGCCTCCTGCAAAAGACAGGAGGTTGCTGGCGAAGATTAAGCAGCAGCCTTGCGTAGTTTATTTTTTGGAGCACAGATATTACAGTATATAAGCGTAATGCTAGTTTGTTGGACCTGATGATACTATGCTGTTATTGTTCATTCTTTGTATTTTTGTAATAATTGTCTGTAGACAACTTGCTTAGCACTTGTCAGGGTGGGAATTTCTAAAAGAAAGATAATTATTGCAGGACGGTCAACAGCAGGCATACTATCATGAAGGGGAACTAAGTGGAGGTCATCCCAAAGCAAGGAGAGAGAGCATAAGTTATATTGACTCCGTGGGGTGTGTACTCATAATAGGCCAGTTCCGAGCCCATTCCCCAAACAGTATGACGATGAGCCCCTTCCTCCATAATTAAGATCATTAAAAGGTGACTCTCCAGTGTATGCTCCATTGGTGATGGTGTTATTGTATAAGTAAGCATTAGTGTAGGTTTATTATTATTTTTATCAGGGGTATCTTGATATAAATTAGGGGACCACTGATAGCTGTTAGTGTGTAACAATATTCAACCCTAGAGAGCACTAGTGATAAAAAGTATCATCACTGGTGTGGCATCCCTTATTTGGGAGGTCCTCTTATCCAACCTGTCATTTTTTTTTTGTCATGACAGCTACTTTATTGTGTTCTTTAAAGGTAATGTCTACCGGCATGATTACAACTAGATCGTTTACATTACTTTTTCATTTTAAAGTGAAATTTGATTCCGTTGTATGTGTGTTCTGTTATTTCATTTTTGTTTTTACATAGCGCAGGAGTTGGAACTTATTTTCATTAATCATATTATCTGCGGTCCACTGAAACACCCAAGGATGCCGTATAAATCAGATTGGAGGTTTGCCATGTCCTATTGTCTACTCACATGAAATTGCTATTTCTTACGGAAAAATTCGTTTTGGTTGATGAATTTTTGGTTGACGACGCATCACTGGGAAAGGATTACGATCGTAAACAATGGTACCACTGTACTATTAGAAAGGCAAAGTCTTCAAACATGTACTCACAATTTGACAAGGATTATATCTGAAGTGATCCTGTCCTCCCCAAGTGTACAAACCCAAATAAACACACCTAACCTATATAGGTTAATTCACACTAGACCACCAATGTGCACAAACCCAGTCACTTAAATTCCACTAAAGCACCTCAGTTTGGATGCTAATATCAATAGTATCCAAATTGTGGTGCATTATGTTTGAGGAATGGTTACTTCAGGAGGGAATGTCAAAGGTTGCTAAAGGGTGTGTCACATTTGCCCCACTCATGGTTCTGTGGGCCAGGAGCACAAATTGCCTGGCCTATGAGGCAGTCACTGGAGAAGCCTGGCCCAAGGCTGAGCTAGTCAATAACACTATAACTGATCAATTAAATACCCGATACATAATTAACCAATTTTTTAACAAACAATTAGAAAACCAGCCCATTTTTGCGAGCGTTCCCAACATCAAGAAACTGTCGTACTAAGGTGCCCTATCCTAACCTACTAGAGGACCCACAAACGAAAACCAGGACATTATGTCAATTCCGCGAGCCGCTGCCATTTTCTAATACAGTACGACAGTTTTTGACCTTGGGTAGTGTATACATCAAAATGCAAAGTTCTATAAAGAAGACAGGTTGGGCAAACACTTAAAATATCCCAAGTTGTGACAGTAAAGAAGACTATCCAAATAACCATAAAATAAAATTTCAGTTAACCCTCACTTGCATAATAAGTTAAAGCTCAACACACATCAATTTCACTTGATTGACAGTTGAGAGGCAGGACCAAAGAGCCAAAGCTCAACCCCCGCAAGCACAACTAGGCGAGCATACACACAAAACCTTATAATGCATATTTAATTGCTCAGGGCCTCCGAGACAAAATCTAAGGATTCAGTCTAGGGAAAGTCGATACTTTCTCATGACTATTACTTTTACTCATTGATTATTAAAGATATAAATGAGTGTGAATGAGATATATATAATTCATACAAATAAGCCATGGTATGATAAATATTACAAACAAATATATACAAAAATTGTTAAACCTGTCTTTGTACTTCTGGAAGTGTAAAAACACAACTTAATAGTTTAAAGCTTTAACAAATATCACTCAAGAGCTCACTTCTAAAGTGCTGTGCTACAGGACTCTTAAGTCTTCAACTCATTAAATAAGTTATCATTCTACACTTAGTGTTCGACCCGAGCGCGCTTCTATATACTGTACTGTACAGTATTTTATTTCACATTCCATTAGTGTTTGGTCAACAATGTTTGAGATAATCTACCTTTACCAAAAATATAATGGATGACTGAACACAAGGCAGGAGCTGATGACAAGTGTATTGAAGAACGAGCCTTTGATTGCAGACGGCAAGAAAAACGTTGTCTGTAACAGAGGCTTGTAATAGACGACGTCCATCCTGCCGGGTCAAGACTGAAGCACCAACAGCGCCCCACATTATAAAATATTGCCATTTCATAGTCAGTGAAAGGCTTGAATGATTTGGCAAGCAAATAAGCTGATTTGAGGAATCACAAGAAATCATGCTCATTGCTTGCTTATGAACAAATATATGCCATAAACTTTCTTTGTACAGAGATTAAAGATACATGGAGAAGCAGGACAAAGGCATGTATGAACTTCCCAGCTTGTTACTAAATAAAACCCAAATATGTACACAATATTCATAAAACTCTAATGAGATAAGATTTGTGCAAAATATAAGCCAATCTTGCAAGAAGTCTATACTGTTATTGGTCATCACTGGAAAATATTTACCATTTTTAAGGTAGAATGTGAATCCACAAGTTAAGAATTATGGAACAAGCTAGGAGTTTACAGTACAATGTAATTAAATATGTAGCATCTCTCCTCACTCAAAC
This sequence comes from Procambarus clarkii, assembly GCF_040958095.1. Lineage (NCBI taxonomy): Eukaryota > Metazoa > Arthropoda > Malacostraca > Decapoda > Cambaridae > Procambarus > Procambarus clarkii. The sequence goes on along the minus strand of NC_091220.1, from coordinate 11,180,341 downwards.
ATTTACAATTAGCAATTCTAACAATATATAAAAGCACAGTTGCTTCTTCCATGGCACACTTTTTGCAATTCTATAAATACAGTACATATAACAATTGGTAAACATTTTTTTAGGACATCTGACTATGGAAACTGTCAGTTATGTGGATTCTTACCAGATTATTGTTTCTGTAGCATTAAATGGGAGCACATAAGTAGGTATATTTACCAATACAGATTTATTTTGTAGTACAGTAGTCAACTATGCATGTTACCGTGACACTATACTGTGTGGTTCCTTTATCTTAGTCTAGCGTTGCATTGTTTATATGATGGTGGAATGACTTCACTAAAATATTGGCTTTGAATCCTTTGCAATTGGCCAATCCACCAAAATAACTGTCTCCAGATACACACACACACATCCCCTTGACATCAGCAATAATAAAGCTCAGCACTATGCTCAAATATACAAACTAGAGGTGCTTTGGTCATAAAATAAATCCGAGCATATCACATGACAAACAGCAGAGGGTGAAATAGACACCTGGGAGTTCTTCTACTCCAAGACCGGCTCAGGGCGAGGCATGACTTGCAAGAGCTTGGTCCAACAGGCTGTTGCTAGGAGCGGCCCGCAGGCCCACGTATCACCACAGCCCAGTTGGTCCGGCACTTCTTGAAGAAAACTACCTGTATCTAGTTTTCTCTTGATGTCCACATTTGTTCTGGAGATATTTCTTATGCTCGCTGGGAGGGTGTTGAACAACCGTGGACCTCTGATTTTTACTCCCCCCCCCCCTGCACCCGAGCTATGTCAATAGGCCATTCTTCCTCTTCGCCCTTACGTCATTACACACAGAGATCACACTAATGTGATACATCAAATGAACATATCCACAAGGGCCGTGACGAGGATTCGAACCTGTGTCCGGGAGCATCCCAGACACTGCCTTAATCGACTGAGCTATGATAGGGTAAGTTGAAACCGAAGTTCTACTGAACTTACTGGATCCCGTAGCCTCTCCGAGGAACAAACCAGGATTTTACACAACTCCCCCCTGCACCCGAGCTATGTCAATAGGCCGTTCTCCCTCTTCGCCCTTACATCATTACACACAGAAATCACAATAGCGTGATGTTGAAATCCTTATTAATATCTGCTTAATGTTTTTCAATGTCTTCAGCAGAGGTAATTTTCATGCTGATTTTTGCATCATCTGCAAAGGATGATACGATGCTGTGACTTGTATTTTTGTTTATACTGTACCCCTGTATCTGATATGAGATTAAGGTACAGAGCTGTTAACTGCGCTTGGACTATTTCATTTGGTTGACTGTTACTTATGTGTGATGTTTGACAGAAAATTGAATATCCATTATCCTACTTTATCTGTTATTCCCATTGACCTTATTTTGTGTGCTATCACTCCATGGTCACATTTATCGAATACCTCTGTGAAGTCAGTGTATACCACATCTGCATTTTTTCTTCTTCTAATACCTCAGTGATTTTGTCGTAGTGGTCAAGCAGCTGTGAGAAGCATGATCTTCCCGCTCTAAATCTATGTTGGCCTTACTTTGAAGGTAATTGGTCTCCATGAAACTGGTGACCTGACTCCTGATCACTCTCTCAAATACTTTTATGTGGGATGTTAGTGCAATTGGTCTATAATTCTTAGCCAATGCTTTGCTCCCTCCCTTGTGTAGAGGGGCTATGTCTGCTGATTTAAGCGCATCTGGTATCTCCCCCGTGTCCAAGCTCTTCCTCCACACACTATACAATGTGTCTGCTACTAGCACTTTGCATTTCATTATAAATATTAAATTCCATGAGACTGGACCCGGGGCTGAGTTCATGGGCATGTTGTCAATTTCTCTTTCAAAGTCTGCCACACTCAGGTTGATATCAGTTATATTTTTAGGGGTTTGGAACTCAAAGAAGTTGTCAGGATCTTCCACTTTCATGCCGTTTATTGGGGTGATAAACATGTCCTCATATTGCTTTTTTTTTTTTTAGGATTTCACTAATTTCTTTGTCATCCTCCATATATGAACCTTAACTCGTATGAATACTGTAGGTCGAATACTGGCAGTGGTTTTTGCTTTTGATTTCTCATGTCAAGAAATATTTTGTGTTTTTCTTTATCTCTTGTATTGCTTTCTGTTCTAGTTCCATTTCTTCAATCTAATATGAATGCTTTAGTCTTGGCTTGATTTCTTCAATTTCCGTGTTTAAATTATTCCTTCTAGATAGGGAAAGTTGTGTCTGCTTAAGCATTTCTATTATTTTTTTACTTTTGTAGTATCGTATGAGTTCTACATTGGACCTCTTTCTGGATTTCTGCAAAGGAACATGTTTCAGACTTTATATGCTTCAGAAGTCATTGTTCTATTCCTGGTATGGGAGTTTTATTACTTAGAACAGTGCTGCACTGAAAGTTTTGTAACTTCCCTGTTTATTTTTTTCCAGCCAATCCTTTAATTATTAAAATTGAATTCGTTAAATAGCCTCTCTCACATGATCATTGTTTTAAGTCTATTATGAGTACTGACGGTAGTTTGCACTTCAATGAGCTTGTGATCCGAGTACTGTATGTGGTATCCGAGATCGTAATGTCCCTGATTATGTCTTCATTGTGTGTGAAGACCAGATCTAGAATATTTTCATTCCTAGTTGTCTCTTATCTGCTGGTTGAGTGAAAATTTGTCCCAGAATCCAAGTAGTTCTCTAATCTGTGGTTGGTTATGTCCAGGTAGATTTCCCGGTATAATATTATTGTTTGCTATTCTCCGTCTTAGACTAGGCAGGATGAAGTCATGTAGGAAGATAATATCAGATATTGGGTTTGTCAAATTATCGAGGCTGTTCTCTATTTTGTTTATCTGTTCTGAAAATTCCTCGGTCGTTGCATCTGGCAGTTTGAATATTAGAATAATAACTAAGTTTATTTACTCTTATTTTTACTCCTAGCACTTCTACCACTTCATTTATATAGTCAAGAGGTCCGAGCATACAAGGTCTTCTCTAATATACAGACCCACTCCTCCATGTGACCTATTTACCCTATCACATCAGTATAGATTATATCCTGGTATTCAGACCTCACTGTCCAAGAATTCCCCTGCATGGATTTTTGTGAAAGCTCCAAATACTGCATTTGACTCCGTGTGGAGGCCCTTTATGAATGATAATTTGTTTTTTGCTCTTGTTTTTAGTCCTTGTATGTTGGCAAGATGAATGAGGTTACTCAAATTGGGGTAGTTTGACTGGGAGACTTTTCTGGCAGGTCCATTATGCACGGACATACCTATATTGATTGTTGTAGTGTTGTTGTCTGTCAAAATTGTAGCTCTGTGTTGCTGTTGCTCTGTTCCATACATTCTCTCTTCACCTTTTTGAAACCTTTTTCGTCCGGTTATAAAAATGATTCGACTTTCCTCCAAAGCCATTTCCTTGTTTGTCACTCTTTGTATAGCGTTTCACATCTTTCACAATAAAGTACTGTATGGGCAACTGAGATCATAGCATTTTCTGCCCTCAAGTGATGTTTTGCACATGTCAGGATGGAAAAACCGACATGTTTATCCAAATCGACATTTTCGTTTCCCAAGTATATTTAGACATTTTCTGGGATGATGGAAGCTGTATTCTAATCCCTTTCTTTTTCCAGAATATTTATGTCTGGAAATGCCCTTTGCCTAGAATTTGTAAATATCTGTCCTTCTGGTCTGTTTCTATCTAGGACTGTTGTAGTGTCTGTACTTATTGAACTGTCTGTGCTGTCTGTTACACTTTCTAATCTACTGTCATCGTTATCCGGGCATACTGAATCAGAATTTATATGATGACCAAACCACACACTAGAAGGTGAAGGGATGACGACGTTTCGGTCCGTCCTGGACCATTCTCAAGTCGATTCTGAATCGACTTGAGAATGGTCCAGGATGGATCGAAACGTCGTCGTCCCTTCACCTTATAGTGTGTGGTGTGGTCATCATACTTTAGCCACGTTATTGTGACTCATCGCCTACAGAATTTATATCTTCCCGAATCTCTATTTCAGTGTCTTTCCTGTCTATAGCCTCAGCTCCTGTTCCATTATTATTAGTTTCCCCACTCTTTCTGAATAGCTGGTAGGCTTCCAATGAATTAAATCTTTCAGTCACAAGTTATAACATCTAAAAGTTGTTTTAATACTGTATTTTCCAAGTTGGCAAATCTTTGTTGCATATCTGAGGTAATTGGTGGTATTTTCAGGCCCATGGTGTTGTTCACCTGTGTATAAGCCAGGCGAAATCTATTCTTACGTATATATAACATTTAATCCCCGTTTCTTTATTCTTTTAAGTTTTTGTTGCAAACTAACACAAGTTAGTTTGTTTATGCCCAATTTGCCTAGTTTGCTGTTGTTTGTCTGTATGCTTGGAATGGAGCTACCCCACTGTTGCCAGTGTGCTATATTTTGCATGAATGCCAAGCTCTTGTACTTGTTATCTAATTTTGCAATTGTGTAGTGTTACAACATTCAATATGTAAGATCAATTTGTCTGTTCTCTTTATCTCGCACACTACCTAGCTGCATGTTCCAGTGTACACTGTAGATGTTAAAGCATCCTGACGGGTACCAATTGACTTCGCTCCCTGGGTCAGTCTGTCACCACCAGTGAACGGGTGCCAGTTTCATATTTAATTGGTACAGGTGAAGTAGCAACAGGAAGAGTAATAGTACAGGATAAGGAGTAGCCTGTGGGGTCAATGTACATCACAACTCTCATTACCCACATTCCCACTTCCTGGCGTCTTGGATCATCCAGACAGAAATTTCCTGTTCTCCATCACTGTTAACAAGAGCATGTCTGGTTAATGGAGATAAACCCCATTATTATTAATATGCATGCAGGCATATTACAGTACCCATCCCTGCTTCAGCACAAAGTCACAGAATTACCTTTTCCAGTTAAGACAATGTTTTGGTTCCCAGAGCCTGGGTTGTCCCAGCGTGATGGTCCCAATCTTCCACTAAAGTTAAATCGCTCATCTTGATGAGGGCCTGTCAGGACAAAAAACCAGCGTTGAATGTAATGAAACGCCATTTTCTGGGTGAGCCCCGGAGGCTCCCCGGAGCTTTACCGGCTGATATGCTAATGTCAGACTTTGGCATCAGTCATGTGTATGGAGTTCTAGGGCCTACCGGGGACCACGGCCAGAACCTGGCCCCCTCAGAGAGGCAAGGGGAGCAATGGCCTATAGAAACCCCCGTGTGGTTGGAAGCATTCTATGTCTGCCATCAACCAGGTCAAGCATCCAGAAAGGTAAGCATTCCAAAACAAACCCCTATTCTGGTGAAAATTGCTACCTAAAGCCGAACTAGTGGATAGAACTCTTCAACAAAAAACAAGGAAACTAGTATGACGTCATACGTCACCGCGCCGCTGTCTGCGCAGCTCCCCCCTCCCCGGGAGGGGGAAGGGGGAGCCCCAGACCTCCCACGCCGGCTATCCACCCATCAGTTCTGAGGCTGGATGTCAAAACACGCGAAAAACCGCCGACCGGAGGGAGGGAGGGTTGCCGGGGAGCCTCCGGGTCTCACCCAGAAAATGGCGTTTCATTACATTCAACGCTGGTTTTCTGGGGGGAGCCCCGTCAGCTCCCCGGAGCTAACTACCCACAGAGGAAGGTCAAAGGGACAGAACCGGGAGGCGGACACCACGCACCCCCCACGGAGGCGAGACAACTGGTAGCAAACGCCAACCCAAGGCGCCACAGCCTCGAAAAGTCCCGGGAACAACACGAGAACAACGAGCAGCAAGGCCCCTGCACGAACACCAAAAATCCATGCCCGAAAGACCGCAAGGCCACGTCGCCCAGAAGGCAGCGAGAGCAGCGAAGCCACGAACGCCACAGGCATGAGGGAAGAACACAGGCAGCTTAGCCACAAGAACACGGCTGACCACCCGGGACACCATCACCCGCGAACCGGGAAGAACAGAACCGGATCAACGCAAAACGCGCTCCGAACCCAAACGCCGTGGCACGCAAACAACAGCGGAGGGCCGCCACTGAACACAAAAAACGATACACCCCCGGCCCGACCAACGAAGCACCAACAAACCCTGGACCCCTCCAGAACGCAGCAGCCCCACCCCGCGCCAGAAAAGATGGAGACTGCTGCCACCGAACAACCAAAACGCTAAAACCAAAGGAGCAAGAAAACTCAGCGACTCAACCCCCAGAGGCAAAGGCCCAAAAGGAAAGAGGCGACGAAAAAACACACCAGAACCGAAGGGGCACTACCAACCGAGGAGAAGACAGAGCACGCTGACCAGAGACCAGGATGGTGCAAGCGGCGCACGAACAGGCCGGAGGTGAAACGACGCACAAGAGAGCTTACTAACGGTGCAGAAGCAACACCAAGACCGAAAGCAAGCTGAAGCGGCTCCGCCAGCGCCGCACAAAAAGAGGCAACGGTATGTGGCAAGACGACGGCCCCCAACCCCCACCAGAAAACCAAGCTGAGAGTAAACCAAGCTAACAACAGTAACCACCTAAGAAGGGACAGGAAAAGGAAGGACCGCCAAAATACCCCCATACTGCCACCAAGAGAAGCATGCAGGTGGGACACCTACCACGAAGCCACCCGACCACCAACCGGAAGCGAGACCGCGAGGCAGAACATAAGCAGCCCCGACAAGGCCCCTCCGAGCCCAGGAAAAGGCGGAGCCACGGGAAGATCTCGGGCGCGACCACAAACCCAGGCGGCACAAGGAGATGAAACGTCTGCCGAACAGAAATACTCCCCAAAGCATGCAAGCCCGCCAGGAGTTCAGAAACGACAGGTCCGACGCGAGACATAACAAGACCCCCCCCCCCCCAAAAAAAAAAAAAAAAAAAAAAAAAAAAAAAAAAAAAAAAAAAAAAAAACGGCAGGGCACGCTAGGAAACCAAAGAAGGCTGAAGGGTCGCCGCCAGAACAGTACCCGAACCAAGCAGTACGAACAACTGCAATAGACCGAGACAAGGAAGCACATCACAGGACACAGGCTGACAAACGCCTAAGAACACGCGCAGAACACCCCTGCTGCAGAGCAGGCAGGAAGAAAGAGCAGAAGCACAAAAACCCCAGGAAAACAACCAGGGGTGGACAAACAGGCAGGGACAGAAAAACCCCCACGCAATCTCCAGGCACAAAACAGCAGCAAAGTGCCACTCCACAACCGGACACAGGAACAAGGACACGCCACCGTGAAACACGGTACCAACGCACACGTGCAGCAGCAGCAGCAACAGGCACCACTGCAACATGCAACATGTAAATAGCAACTCCCTTCTGCAAAGGCAGAGAACGGAGCAGGCAGACCCCAGACAGGGCCAACGGAGACACGACAAAACCCCGCAGGCCCAGAAACCTGCACCAGGCGACGGACGGTGGAGAAACCCCGCACGATACCTGCTGGAGGAGGTACTGGGAGCTCTTTTACACCTCAAGCCCGGCCCAAGGCTAGGCTAGACCGGCCAGAGGGTGGCCCACCAGGCAGCTGCTAGGAGCAGTCCACCGGCCCACATACCCCCACAACCAGGGTGGGCCGGAACTGCTATACGAAAACAGGCTAGTGTGCCCTGGAAGTCCACGGACGAACCAGCAAGAAAGCTTATGCTCGCAAGTAGGTCGTGTAACAAGCACAGACCTCTGATGGTAATACAGTGTTCCCCAAACGTGCCAATAGCACCACTGCACTCCACTGGTACTATCCCGCAAGTTCTACCAGATAGGCGGGACCCAAGAGCCAGAGCTCAAACCCTGCAAGCATAGCCAGGAGCCTTACCAGGTGAGTACAGAACCAACCCTACAATCCCCACACCTCACAACATTAAAGAAAAAGGTGGGCCCCCTGAATGACTCCAGCATGGGTTGGACATGCACATGAGGGGGACAGGAAGGGTTGAAAAAGGGACAGTCACTGGTGTGCGAACGGTCTCAGTCGTACAAAAATATACCTAAAGAAAGACAGGTATATAAACAATTCCGCATCCAGCGCCCGGCCAAAAGACGCCAGACCGCAGAAACTCACCTGGCGAACGGTGGCACGAACTTGACACGACTCAACCGTGCCCAGAAAAACCTGGGAGCACCGCCAGGTGAAGACGCCAGAGCCGGACCCTGCTGGACCCGCAGGAGAGCAGGGAGAGGCGAAGAAGGCGGTCCACACCCCATGACACAGGGAAAACCTCGGTGTCCTCCCCACAACTGGGAACCAGGACACCCCCGGCGCGAAGGGGCACATACCGCAGCCAGGGAGAAGAACGAGAGGCGAAGCACTGTAGCAAAAAGGGCGCAAAACACCAGCACTGAAACACCGCCCAGACCAAAACAAACTCCACGGCGCATAACACACTGGCCAAACCGCACACCCTCTCTGCGGGAAGGAGCCAGCCAGGACTACCTCACGAGAAAAGTAACTAAAAGAGGAAGCAGGAACAATAAAACCGGCCAAAGAAGCAAAGAGCCCAAAAAGGAACCCAACCGGGCGACAAGTAGCCCAACAGGGCGACAAGTAGCCCAACAGGGCGACAAGTAGCCCAACAGGGCGACAAGTAGCCCAACAGGGCGACAAGTAGCCCAACAGGGCGACAAGTAGCCCAACAGGGCGACAAGTAGCCCAACAGGGCGACAAGCAGCCCAACAGAGCGACAAGCAGCCCAACAGGGCGACAAGTAGCCCAAAACGGTGACAAGGACGAGGAGCCGACAGACGTTCCAATAATGCGGGAAGTAGCGAAAAACCTTCCCGAACCCACGAGAACACAGAAGCAAACACTAGTCCCGAAGGCACACGAAGGCGCAGGCGCACCCGAGATCAGAAGTAACGTAGAACCCCATCGAACGGGGAAACATGACGAAAACACCGTCCCAAAAAAGGGTGGGAGGAAACATCCACCCACAGGACGGAACTAATCGACTCAAAGGCCAAGGAACCGAGCCCGGGGAGGGGCCGACGCCCAACAGCACGTACGGCGAGTGGGGAGGAAAGACCCCACTCCGCGTAACCACAAGTCCCGCCTAGAGGGGGATAAAAAACCCCACGGGGTCCAACGGGGCGAAGGCCCCCCAAGTCAGCCCCTCCCCAGCCCCGGGAACCTACCCGACAGGCCCAGGGGCCGAGCCGTTCCCCCAAAGCCCCGGCCGTACCAGAAAACCGGGGCAGCTGTGAAAACACTAAGGAAGGGAGCCCACTGGCAGACTCATACAACACGGCTGGAGGAACAGGCTCAAATGCCCCCGTCACTATCCCGGAAGGGGAATTCCCCGAGACTGCCCGAGTCTCAACACCATCAAAAAACCCCGCCCCGAACCTACAGACGGTAAGGAACCGGATGCAGGCAGGAAGGGTGATCCAGGGGAAAGACAAGGGGGCGTGGATGGAACCGAAGCAACCAACACCCCCAAGTCCCAAAACGAACTACAACGGGGCAGCCCCGGGGCTCCTGGGGAGGAAACCACGAGAATGTTGCCATCACCATGGCTCAAGTGCAACGCCCCTGCTGCCCGCACCCGCTTTGTCAGCACAACTGGGTAACCGAGCCACAACGAGCAACCAAACTCGCAGGACTCTGGGTCGAAGGTGTCACCGACCCCACAGGCAGCAGACGGAGGCAAAACAGAGTGTCACCCAGAGACAAAGGGTGAGAGCAACCCTCAAACTCGCTGGAAGCGAGGGGGGACTCTGGGGTCACATCCATCGGACCCGCGCGCTCCCAGGGGTTTCCCAGGGTCCCGAGCGTTTACTATAAGAGGACTCGCGCTCAGGTAATCCCAGGCAGGGTACTGCTAACCGGCACCCAAAGCTACCAAACAACTTTCTAAGAGCTGAACCCCCGGGACGTGTACACTCACGGGGACCTAGCAGGGGGTACCACCAGAAAATACTCAGAACACAAGGGACACAAGGGGCAAGAACGAAGGCAGATCCCCCCACCAGGTAGATAAACAAAAAGAAAACCCCGCAAGAGGACAGTGTACCCAAGCGGAACAGAGCCGGCCGCTATGATTGGTAAAGACAAACTGCACAGTACCCTGCGCCCCACCAGTGCAAAAAAACTGCCCCTTACTCTAAGGCGAACAAGGGAGACAGAACACCCGAGCACACAAAGAGCGGCCGAAAACCAAGCAGTAAACGGCCAAGCAGGGGCAGGACCCAAGGAACTTGTGGAAGGTGGCCTCAAGCCCCAAGGGCAGTACTTACAGGGCACCTAGGGAAGGGAACCCTAGGCGCATGCAGCCTGAGAACTGGAGAATCACTCCCGGCTCACGCACCACCTAGAAAAGAGACACCACACTCTAGGTACAGTGCTGAAACAACCACTGGAGCCGGAGCACATAACCGGTGCCTTTAGCATCAGCCGAAGAACTGATGGGTGGATAGCCGGCGTGGGAGGTCTGGGGCTCCCCCTTCCCCCTCCCGGGGAGGGGGGAGCTGTGCAGACAGCGGAGCGGTGACGTATGACGTCATACTAGTTTCCTTATTTTCTGTTGAAGAGTTCTATCCACTAGTTCGGCTTTAGGTAGCAATTTTCACCAGAATAGGGGTTTGTTTTGGAATGCTCACCTTTCTGGATGCTTGACCCGGTCAATGGCAGACATAGAATGCTTCCAACCACACGGGGGTTTCTATAGGCTATTACTCCCCTTGCCTCTCTGAGGGGGCCAGGTTCTGGCCGTGGTCCCCGGTAGGCCCTAGAACTCCATACACATGACTGATGCCAAAGTCTGACATTAGCATATCAGCCGGTAAAGCTCCGGGGAGCCGACGGGGCTCCCCCCAGAAAATTAGGCTTTAGGTATACTCAGTATATGAAAATGTTATTAATGAGCAAATTATTATGTTTCTTAAATAAATAAATATATACAAAAAAAGTGATGACTGTAATAAAACGCCAATTTGTGGACGAGTCCTGGAGGCTTCCCGGAGATTACCAGGCTGATATGTATTTATTAGACTGTGGCATCAGTCAATTTTGATTGGTGTTCTTGCCTACCAGGGACCACGAGCCAGATTCCAGAACCTGGCTCACTCAGAGAGGCATGAGGAGCAATGACATAGAAACCGCCATGTGGTTGGAAGTATTCCATGTCTGCCTTCGACCAGGAACCCAGAAATGGAGGCGCCCCACCCCCAAAAAAAAAAAAAAACTCTACCTGGGTCAAAATTGTGTAGAACTATCGCAGAACTCCCCAATCCAAAAACAAGCAAACAAGCATTATGTCACAAAAGCCGCCATGACGCTGTCTGTGTAGCTCCCATCTCCCCGGGAGGGGGAAGGGAGAGCCCCAGACCTCAGAACCGGCCATCCAATCCCAGTTCAGAGGCTGAATGTCAAAAATGCGAATACCGCTGACCAGAGAGAGGGAGGGAGGGAGGGTTGCTGGGACTCACCCAGCAAATGGCATTCATTACATTCAACGCTGGTTTTCTGTAGAGCCCCCCTCCGGCTCCTCAGAGCTACCTAACCACAGAAAAGAAAAGGACTTACCCGGAAGGAAGCCGCCACTCGCACCTAAACTAGAAGTCGAGACAACGGGCTGCAACTTGCGACCTAAAGCAACACACACGCCAAGAACATTAACGAGGTAACGGGCGGCCAGGATTCCGTTCGACCTCCAAAAACCTCCCGCCTGAATGTCAGTAAAGACATATTACCAGAAATGGCAGCTAAAGCAGCAAATTTGCGAACGTTATGGGCACAAGGATAGATTACAGGCTGACTGGACCAAATAACCCTGCGGATGACCTGGGAGAACCGAGCCCTAAAACAGGGAAGAAGGGGAAACAGGGTCAACCCAAACCCGTGGCGCGCTAATAACGGCAAATAGCCGCAAGTGGACAAAACACATGATGCACCACCTGGCCGAACCAACCAAGTATAAACCACCCAAGGATCCCTCTGGAAAGTCGCCGACATATTTTTCACCAGAAAAGAAGGAGATGGCTGCAAACGAACAAACCTACCACCAGGACCGAAAGAACAGGAACCCCTGCGCCAGTGGAGAGCATGAAAGCTCACCGACCCGACCCCCAGAGGCCAATGCCAACAAGAAAAAAAAGTCGTACCAAAACAATTCCGAACCGAAGGGGGTTCCACCACAAATCGAGGAGGAGAGAGATAAAGAGAGCACCTGGTCCAACAACTAGGATGGCCCAGGCGGCGCATGAGCAGGCCGGAGGTGAAACAACGCACGAGACAGCTTGCGAAATGGAGTGCAAGTAACATCCACACCAAGAGCAAGCTGAAGCGGTTCTGCCAGCACCGCACGATACAAGGCAACAGTATATGGCATAGGATGATGGTCCTAAAACAGCCAAGAAAGGACAAAACAATCAGATCCGAAACAGAAGACAATCTACAAAGAAACAAAAAATGACAAAAGGACAGCCAGGAAACTAAATCGGGCAAGACTCATGAAAATGTGAGGTGCCAGAAGCCAGTCAATTGGAAGGCAATGAAAATGAGAAGCACACCACCCCATCACGAAATCTAACCAGTCCCCGAACCCTGGATGAACCGGGATGCCAACTCGCGTCCCGGAGGACCAGACACACCAGGGTCATTCCATCTCAAATCACCAAAAAGTCGCCTATGGCTCCCACTCGACCCTCTCCAAATGCCATGAAATTTTGTAGCAAGATAACCGTAGACCCTAAATGACTCTTTGCAAAATATTAAAAGCTCAATCTGCCTTTTGTTGACCAGACCACACACTAGAAGTTGCCTTGGCAGATTAATCAATCTGCCTTGGTTCTTAACACTTTATGCGGATCAGGACATAACCTGGAGTCCTGTTTCGCCTACCCACTTCCGCAATGTGGACATAAAATGATGTCCTGAAAAAAATATTTGTATAAAATTCAATTTTAATCCTATTTACTTTGGGTTTGTTTCAAACTGTGCACCATGAGGCTCTCTTTCTCACCACTAGGCTGCATGGTACAATAAGTTCATGAAAGGTGTGGACCACTTCGATCAAATGGTATTACCATTTTACCAGGAAAACTCACAAGTGGACCAAAAAGATAACGTTTTATTTCCTGCAAATGGCTTTGCATAATGCCTTTGTTTTGTACAAATACAACACAACTGATCAAAAAAAGCTAACATTGCTACAGTTCCACGAGGTGGCAATTTGGGCCCTATTGCGCTGGGACCCGGAAGATTGGCCTCAAACAGCAATAGTATCTCAACACTTGCGGTACGCTCCAGACATAAATGATGACACAAGTCCTGCCTATGCTGACGCCATGCAAACTCCCGGACCATCTGGTGTGAGGCGGCCCTTGTTCACTTCAACACCTCAAGCTGAAGCAGCAACCGAATCAGAACCAGAGATGTCTGGCACACTGCCATTTGACGAGACGGTTTTGTCAGATGACTCTGACTCTGACTCAAATGTTGAACCTCCAGCGATTCAGTTGATTCTGAAAATCGCATGAACTACAAACTAAAACGAGTATTTTGATACCAGAATGAACACTGTATCACAAACTGCCATAAGTAGACTCGAACCTTCATAGATTTTTTTTTGGGTGTAGCGTGTGTCTGCATTTGTGTCCCAAACGGGTTGCAGGTGGGTGACTATAGCCGTTTATACTGGTAATGCTTCCCCCATATCATGTATTACATGCATATGTCTGTTTAGGGAATTTTATTCCGATCAATGTACAGTACAACCAAAAATAACTGTGTGCAACAAGTATAAACTTGACAAACATAACAACAGTAAAAACATTTCGTGTGTGTTTGACGCTCACTGATATGTTCCAGCGTTGTTTTATATTTGGCGCTATTCTATCTTATGCTTTGTTGATCTTTTTTACCTACGGGCTCATAGAACATTCTATTGCAAACACATTGGCACAAAAATGAATGACGTACATAGAATAATAATGTCAGGACAGTGAAATAAGTAGAAACTTTCAAAGCGCCGTATCGTACATGTGTCGTCGCGTCACCGATACCGGGTAACAGTTCCGCCACTTCCCACACTCTTGCAGGTGGGCCGTGACCATTATTCTACGTTTATATTCATATCACCGTGTTGGGAATTTCATTGTGAGTCCATTGATACCAAAATTAACACTGTAGGACAAGTGTGGAGGTGATAACAATCCCAAGAGTAAAAACATTTTGTTGCTGTTGGGCGCTCACGGCGAGTCATCTACGTAGTTATTTATTTGGTGCTGGTATCCCTATACCTTTCGTGACCTTTTTTACTGATGTTCTTCTAGAGAATTTTATTGCGAACACGTTGGTACCAAAATGAAATACGTAGCTCGAGAACTAAGGTCAGGAGAGTAAAAAGAGTATACACATTTTTGTTTTGACGCTTAAGCGACAAAAATGCCGCACGCACATACCGCTTTTTTTTTTAACCTTAGCCGGGTACGTGAAAGTGTTAAATAACAGGTCCATATTCAATGGTTTCTTGTCCCTCTAATGCATAAGTACCACAAAAATTACCAACTTTGACCCTTTATTAAATCACTTCTATTGCCTGAAAGTGTGAAATTTGGCATACCAGGACAACTTTTGGTGTTGAATAACGTAGTGTAATCAATAAAGCAGTATGGGTGGCCATTCAGCTATCCATCCATGCTAAAATCACTTCCAACTTTTCTTGCAAGAAATTTGGACCCCAATTTGGAGACCACTTACTCATCAGCAAAAGGTCTAAATGCCACGATCTTTTGCAACGATGTATAACAAGCACAATATTATGCAGTGATGCAATAGCAACTCTGTTGTATCCATATGTCCAGAGGTGCAGAGTAGCAAAAACCTCTACGGAAATGGTTACCCGAACGCACCAGGAAAGGGAACCCTAACACTCAAGGGGAGTACTCACAGGGAACCTAGGGAAGGATGCTCTTAAGTGCATGCAGCCCTGGTACAGATGAGGACACTTGACCACCACACACAACAACACTGCAGAGGTCACCATGAATGCAAAACCCCGCCTATGGAAATCTAGGCTAGAGAAGACATCCACCCCGGATCACATTAGCTAATGAACTAGAGTGCTGGGTAGTTGGCAGCCCTCCCTTTCCCTCCCCCCTCTCGGGGAGGGAAGGGCTGAGCAGACGAGCGGGATGCAGTGGAGTGTGACTTGCTTGTTTCCTTGGGATTGGAGGGAGTTCTACCTCTCTGTTTGGTTTTTCTTTGTACTTTTCTTACCATGTGGGGTTTGTTTTGTTATGCCTATCTTTCTGAATGCCTAACCCTGATCGATGGCAGATAAGGAAAACCCCCCAACCACAGGGAAATTTTTCAGGGTCATTGCTCCCTGAAACCTCTCTGAGGTGGCCAGGTTCTGGCTCATGGTCCCCGGTAGGCTGAACTCCATAGACTAATGCCCCAGTGTAATATTTTACACATTAGCCCGATAGCTCCAGGGAGCCAAAGGGGCTCCCCACAGAAAAGATCATTGAAAACTACAGTACCTCTTTCAAAAGCATCATTTCTTGGGTCCCTAGGGCCGAAGTCGTCCCAACCAGAAAATCCTCCCCCAGAATATTCTCTGGAATATTCCCTTGGATCTGCTAGGAAAAAAATATGCATTAGTCCAAGCAATGGCTAAATGAAATCAAATCATCCACATACTATAAAACAATGGTTAAAACAAGGAGCACAGGGTCATCCTAAGCAGAAATGAATCTGACTGAAGAAATGTGGCAAGTGGGCTACTACAAAGTTTCATTTTGTAGATGTAGTAAAAATGTGTCTATTGTATAGGCGTGGAGCTGTATTTGTGCCGGATGGATGCTCACTTGATTGTTATTGTTTGGGGGCCGCCAGATTGGCTGTGTCTTACACGAGTTAAGGTCCATGGATGTGTGCTCCACTAATTTCTGTTGCCTTAGCTTTAGTCATATGCTGTTTGATGTTATAGTGAATATACAGTGCTTGGACTATATGTGTGTGTGTTGTTTATTACATGGCTCGTTTTTTGTTGTAGGATGGAACTACTGTAATTGTTTGATCAATAAAGCCACAAGTCTGGCAGAGCATTTGTTTTACCTCAGGGGGCCAACCTTTTTTTTGATATATACATCAATGACAGATAAGAATATTACAAAACACATTATCAAATTTGAAGGTGACACTAAGGTTTAATGTAAAGAAGAAGAGAAAATTATAGTGAGGCCATATATAGACATCTATATATTTTGTGAGTCTTTGACTTACGGGGAAAAAAAAAAAAACGCTGAATGTAATGAAATGCCATTTTCTGGGTGAACCCTGGAGGCTCCCTGGAGCTTACCGGGAGGGCCAAACAAGGGCCCCAAGCCCCAGCTGGCCCCAAGGGCGAGGCAAAAGCCGAGCAGCAAGAACCTCTACGGGAATGGTTCCCGAACGCCCCAGGGAAGATAACTGTCACACAGGGGCAGTACTCAGAGGGCACTTAGGGAAGGAAGCCCCTAAGCGCATGCAGCCCTGGTACTGATGAGGAACATCTGGCCACCGCACAACACAACACACGACAGTGAACTACATGGAGGCAAACACCGCCTAGGAAACTGAGGCCAGAGAAGCGTCTGTCCCGATTGACATTAGCTTACGAACCGATTCTAGGCAGCCGGCGTG
The DNA here is from genome assembly GCF_040958095.1 of Procambarus clarkii. Taxonomy (NCBI): domain Eukaryota; kingdom Metazoa; phylum Arthropoda; class Malacostraca; order Decapoda; family Cambaridae; genus Procambarus; species Procambarus clarkii. The sequence goes on along the minus strand of NC_091220.1, from coordinate 11,163,728 downwards.
GTGAGGTCCGAGGGAGGTCCCCCCTTCCCCTCTCGGGACGGGGAGGGCTGCGCGGACAATCGGCGCGGCAGTAAAGTGTGATGTTTGCTTGTTTCCTTGGTATTGTTGGGAGTTTCTACCTCTGTTCAGTTTTTTGTTTTAGTGTCTTACCATGTGGGGTTTGTTTTGCTATGCGTACCTTTCTGGGTGCCTAACCCCAGTCGATGGCAAATAAGGGAAAACCCCCAACCACAAGGGGGGTTTTCCAGGGCCATTGCTCCCTGAAATCTCTCCGAAGGGGCCAGGTTCTGGCGCTGGTCCTTGGTATGTCTGAACTCAATAGCTAATGTCCCGGTCTAATATAACATACATTAGCCCGATAAGCTCCAGGGAGCAGTAGGGGGCGCCCCACAGAAAACTGGGTATAAAGTAGGATTCTTGAGAATCCCTTCACATGTGGGAATACTGTTGAATGAGGCAGTTGAGATAGCAAAGAGAGCCACGGAAAGAACTCGTCGATGTTTTATGTCAGACAACTTTGAAACAAATAAAAATAAGAATCAAGATGATCAAAGAGGATGAAGAAATGGTTAAGAGAATGGCAATGGTGGACAGTAGTAACATACTTAAAAATTATGCAATAATAAATACAAATTTGTCCTTCACCTATGGTAGAGGAAAGTCTACTTGGAAGGATTCAATTTACATGAGATTAAGATTAGGATATAAATATATCTGGCAATACAGTGTTGATGTCAGTGAAAAAGATAAGGAGTGTAAATTATGTAGTATGCCGCACGCCCACAACTTAGACCATTATGTATTAGATTGTCAACTTATTGGTAACTATAGAAATAAGGAAATAAGTAGTGTACCACATCAAATTGTTTGGATGTGTGATAATGGTATGATAGACAGTATACTTAGGAGCTACAAGACTTTTGCCCCAAGAGTGTAACAATTATATGCTGTGCTTACTATATTAACCTGCAATGTTAAATGGGATTCTTGTATTGTGATTTGTGTATTTGTACTCACCGAATTCGTGCGCCTCTTGAGGGACTTGAAGTAGAGGGGGGTAGAAATAGCCTAAGCTGCTTATCCCTTTGAGATGTATTTTTTTCTTGTCTCAATAAACATACTTGAACTTCAACAAGGTACTGTATTGCTAACCGGTTGGTCCCAAACTACCAAAAGAACAGCTTAAAAAAAACGAACCCCTGCTGACACATACACATACAGGGGCCTGGTGAAGGACCACCAACACAACAGAAGGGTGGATAGACCACCCACCCCCCTACCCAGCAAAATAAAAAAGAAAGAAAAAGAAAACCCTGTGAAAGCACATCCCCAGGAGAACATTAGGCAGCTGCTTCCTGAGGGTGTGTAACAAAAAGGAGGACTGGGCCGCAGAGACACTAAGACCCAAAATCATTTCAAGATAGCCTAACTCAACCAAGCCCAACTTAAAGAAACCTAACAAAAACCTAACCAAACCAAAGCTAACCTAACTAATCAAAACTAAACCAAATCCAACCTAACCTAACAAAACCCTCAACATATAGTGACACAATAATGTATTGTTATGTACTTTTGTACATGAAATTATTTTTCATACCTGGAAGGGGGGGGGGGGAATGACTACTTATCCAAACATGTCTACATATCCAATCACAATTGGGTCCAAGGTGTATAGAAGGGAGGATATCAAGTGCATAGGTTGTGCTGATAATTTCTTACATTTGCAGTAAACATGAGCAGTTACAAAGGTGTGATTTGAACAGAGGACAGGAGCAAAGCTCCGTTTGAGAAAAAATGTAAATTTAAAACAGTTGTGAGTTATGTATAAAGCATTTGCCATTCATACATAGAGGGTTTGGCAGCTGGATATAATTCTGCTTGACAAAATAAGAAAGTTTCTGTAGAAGGGAAACGAGTGATTATTGGCTTGAGCCAGGTTGCACTTGCGCACGTGCAACCGGTACATAAGCAGTAAGCATGGGTCACGACCTTCTCAACAGTACAACAATAATAATAATTACAATAATATGTTTATTTAGGGAAATATACATACAAAATGAGTTACAAGAAGAATATTGGATTTCTAGATAGATATAAATTAACAAAGCTATAAGTTACTTGTAAAATAATGATAATAAATCTGTCCACAAGAAACCAGTTTCCTCCCAAGCACACAAATAACAAATTCGGCCTGTCTTTATGAGGGACTGCAAGTCAGGGGAGGGCTGGCCCTCCCTCACAGCACTGTCCTAGGGATGGCACTGCTCTCCTCACTTTCACCACCAAGGACTACCACACTACACCTTATAATGATGGAGGAAAACAAAATACACTTGGGACATGGCCACAACATACAAGATACTTAGGGAAATTGATACAGTGCACAAGGACAGTCATGCTCCTAGATTAAATAACAGGCTTCTGAATAACAAATAACATAAGAACATAAGAACATAAGAACAAAGGTAACTGCAGAAGGCCTATTGGCCCATTCGAGGCAGCTCCTATTCTATAACCACCCAATCCCACTCATATACTTGTCCAATCCGCGCTTGAAACAATCGAGGGACCCCACCTCCACCACGTTACGCGGCAATTGGTTCCACAAATCAACAACCCTGTTACTGAACCAGTATTTACCCAAGTCTTTCCTAAATCTAAACTTATCCAATTTATACCCATTGTTTCGTGTTCTGTCCTGTGTTGATACTTTTAATACCCTATTAATATCCCCCTTGTTATGTCCATTCACCCACTTGTAAACCTCTATCATGTCGCCCCTAACTCTTCGCCTTTCCAGTGAATGCAACTTAAGCTTTGTTAATCTTTCTTCATATGAAAGATTTCTAATTTGGGGAATTAACTTAGTCATCCTACGCTGGACACGTTCAAGTGAATTTATATCCATTCTATAATATGGCGACCAAAACTGAACTGCATAATCTAAATGGGATAATCTAACATTTTATTTAGGAAAAGTACATACAGTACATAGATGCAGAGTTACAAACATACTGTTAGATTTAATAATAATAATAATAATAATAATATTTATTTAGGTAAGGTACATACATAAAGAGATTTTACAAAGTTTGTTGGCTTTATAGATAGAGCTAGTACATACAATGCCTAAAGCCACTATTACGCAAAGCGTTTCGGGCAGGAATATCAAATTCCATTCGGGCAATGATATCATTTCGGGCAATGATATCAAATATCAAACATGCTGAAACTGTGACCTCTTTCAAGAAGAAATCAAAGCCGTTTGTGTTCAGAATCTGTTAACATTAGGGATGTTGGAAATAACCAACAGTTTCATACATCTTTGTATTTTATACAACCTTTGTATTAACCACAAGTAGTTACTAAAATCACTAACTTGTAGATTTAATCATCATCATGATTTATATTAAACATATTGCCAGATTCTTCCTAGTCAGAGTGACGTGAGGAATGACAGGCAGAAACATGAATTCTTTCCACATTTAGTTGGATTTATAACAGAGTCTAGTTTATCATTTCTTTTACTAAATCTAGTTACTAATAAGTTTAATTTCATAGCATACTACTGCTTACTGGAACTCCTTTATTTAGTTGATATTAAATATTCTAGAGGAAATTATTTTAATGTAAATGATTTCACTTTAATTTCCTCGATTAGCTGCGTGACTTTAATAAATCCAATTTATGTTACGCAAAATTATATTTTAACACAGAAGAATTAAATGTGACATCAATACTCGTCACCATCTCTTTTTTCCTTAGTTAATTCCGATATATATATATCCATTTATGCTCGAGATGTCTATCGAGAGCCGCGCATGCACAATCGGGAAGAGGAAGAAGACGGAGAGAATGTCGCCGTCCATCACGCGACTCCGATGCCATTAGCAACGAGCAACAGAGATCCACGTTTTGATCTTGCTAAGAGTTTTGTATTTCGCTCCCACGACTAACAGCGGTGCCACGTCACTTGGCACATCTAGGCAGTGTCCCAATGCGCCAAGCTGTGAAGTTAAATTTTTTTTACATTTTTAAGTTTTGCCCCGAGGGGAGAGTTTATTGGGCAGCGCCACTCATCCTGTGAGTGAACACACCGCCATAGTGACAGTATTGGACAGCGTCACTCATCATGTGAGTGAACACACCGCCATAGCAGCACATACAACACCTCCCACAGGATGAAATACCCGCTGGGTTCACTTGTTTAGTCACCCTGAGGAGAGTGAAAGTTAAAGAGGAACTCACAGCTCATGATTGTGGTGATGATGGTACAAGATGCGGAGGTCCTGCAGGAGGCAGTAGTGGTGCAGGGTCCTGCAGGAGGCAGTAGTGGTGCAAGGTCCTGCAGGCCAGTAGTGGTGCAGGAGACACAGGGTCCTGCAGGAGGCAGTAGTGGTGCAGGAGACACAGGGTCCTGCAGGAGGCAGTAGTGGTGCAGGAGACACAGGGTCCCGCAGGAGGACAGTCAACGAGAGGTCACTTACTGGAGTCGACGCCGCCGACCATCACAACACAGCGGCCGCTGGGGATACACTTTATAACAATATTATTAACACTATAATATTACACAATTTAATTCATATTTCACATTTACATAAGTTTATAATTTCATGAGCGTATTTTATATATATAAGCTGTTTATATTTATTCTTTTTTTTAGTAATAATAACATAGTATATATTTACAAGATGGAGGGGAGGTGGAGCGCGCGTGTGGTGCTGGCAAGAGAATAAATAAATAATAATAAATGTTTATTCAGGTAAGGTACATACATACAAGAGATTTTACAAAGAGTGATGGATTAATAGATAGAGCTAGTACATACAATGCCTAAAGCCACTATTACGCAAAGCGTTTCAGGCAGGAAAAACATTAATGACTAAAACTTAATACTAATTGAGTATAAAGAATAAAATGTGTTGAGAACAAATAAAAATAGAGATAAAGAGGGGAACATGGCTGATAAAGCAGCACAAATACAATTAGGTCGACAAACAACGTTGTTTAAAAAAACAGACATTGGTTGACAATAGAAGGGTAAGCTGGTTACAGGGAATTTATTAGGTATAGCTTCGCTTTTAACTTAAACTGGTTGAGAGAGGTACAGTCTTTAACATGGTTGGGAAGGTCATTCCACATTCTGGGCCCCTTGATTTGTAGAGCATTTCTAGTTTGATTAAGTCGTACTCTAGGAATATCAAAACTGTATTTATTTCTGGTGTGATGCTCATGGGTTCTGCTACAACCTTCTATGAAGCTTTTGAGATCAGGATTGGCATTATAGTTTAGCGTTTTATATATGTATAATACACATGAGAGAATGTGCAGTGACTTAATATCTAAGATATTCAGAGATTTGAGTAAGGGTACCGAGTGATGTCTGGGGCCAGAGTTGGATATTGTCCTAATAGCAGCTTTGTGTTGAGTAATTAGAGGACGTAAATGATTTTGGGTAGTAGAACCCCAAGCACAAATACCATAGTTGAGATATGGATAGATAAGGGAGTAATAGAGAGTAACCAGGGCAGGGCGTGGTACATAATATCTGATCTTAGAAAGAATGCCAACATTTTTTGAAACTTTTTTTGATATGTTTAGAATGTGTCCCTGGAAATTCAGCTTGTGGTCAATGAGAATGCCAAGGAATTTGCCATCTAATTTGTTACAAATTTGGGTATTGTTTATTTTGAGATTTATTTGATTAGAGGATTTATTGCCAAACAGAATATAGAAGGTTTTGTCAATGTTAAGGGTGAGTTTGTTGGCAGTTAGCCACAGATGGACTTTATTTAGCTCAGTATTTACTGTGGCATTTAGAGCAAGGGGATCAGGACTGGAGTAAATGAAGGTTGTGTCGTCAGCAAATAGAATTGGTTTGAGGTGTTGGGAGGCATTTGGAAGGTCATTAATGTAGATGAGAAAGAGGAGAGGGCCAAGTATGCTGCCCTGGGGAACACCAATGTTGATGGGTAGGGTGGGAGAAATTGTATTATTCACAGAAACATATTGGAGCCTGTCAGTAAGGTAGAATTTGAGGTATTGTAGGGAGTGTCCTCTGACTCCATAATGATGTAATTTAAGAAGAAGGTTTTGGTGGTTGACAGTATCAAAAGCTTTACGCAGGTCCACAAATAACCCAACAGGGAACTCATTTTTATCAAGAGCTGTATGAATCGAGTTAAGCATACTAAGCATCCTTCTTGTATATAAATAAATAAATAAATTAGCACATAGTATTAGCTACTACCATTAGCTTTATGGGTTTTGAAATACTGTAGATAGAAAAGATCATCAGGGCAAATTGGGGTCCTTTGACAACCCGCCCGCTTCTGGTTCTTGTCGAGGCCACTAGTATTAGTGGCCCTCAGGTAAAATTCAGGTAAATATTATTTGGTGGATGTTGATCTGGATATTTCTTAAATGTAACTCAAACAAGGAACAATGGTTTCTAGCTCGACAAGCCACAATGTAAGACTGGGAACAGGAGATGCTTCTTCACCCACAGGGTTATAAACCCATAGAACTGGCTACCTGCCGAAGTTCATGCCAAGACTCTTGATTTATTTATTTATTTTATTTATTTATATACAAGAAGGTACATTGGGGGTTAACAGAGAACATAGAAATTAAGTTGATTTTACATTCTTGTAAAGCCACTAGCACACAGCATTTCAGGCAAGTCCTTGAACTAACAGATAATTTTTAGATAATTCACAGTAAAATTGACAAAATGTTTATAAGTACTTTACAGCTTTACTTTACAAGTACAGATAATTTTAAGTAGAATAATTACAGTAAAATTGACAAAAAAATGTTTACAGGTACATTGCAAGAAATTTTGACACAAAAGCAGATAATACACAATAATAACAATACACAATAATGAACAAGGATTACTAGGTACATAAGGATAACATCTCAGGGTTATACATTGGTTCACTGAAGCACAATATGAGGATCATTTCAAGGAATAATGCAGTAGAATATGCACTCAATACAACAACCATGATATCAGATGATAGATTACAATGGTAATGGTACCTTCTTGAAATTATATGTTAAATTAAGGATCTGCCCAAAGCGCTGTGTGCGCTAGTGGCTTTACAAGAATGCAAAACTTCAATTCTCTGTACTCTCATAAACCCAATGAATTTCAAAATTTGAAATTTTTGAAATTTTGAAATTTTGAAATTCAAAATTTTGAATTTCAAAATCAAACTGGTGAAGATTATCAAATCAAATGGGGGGAAGGACCTTCTCGAAGCCACCAGCTTCCTGTCCTTCTCGAAGCCACTTGTGTTAGTGGCCCTCAGGTAAATTCGGGTACAAAAAATTCAGGTAGGGAAAAAGCTAACCCTCTCATGTGATTGCCATATTTTAAGATCTATGGGCTCAGGGCTGATTATTTCATCTCCATCAACTTTTCTTAAGAGGGCAATAGGACAGACATGACAATGGGTATGAAAGTCGCCCTCAGTCAACCTGCAAAGTTTAATGAGGCTTGTCTCAAGCATCTGGCCATCATCTTTGGACAGACATTTTCTTCTATAGATATAGAATATAAAACTCTAAAATGTCTTAGATTTGCCCAAACACTAGTATGATTAATGTCCTTGTAAAAACATTGATGCTATAACAATTATCAGTACAATGTAATATAGCTAGTGTATATATTTCTTGATATAAAAATATTATTATTATGTAGAAAGTTTAGGCTTTGGGCCAGTTACTGGAACCATATGTGTTATTAGTACATATTTTCCCCAGACCATGATCTACCATTAGTTTTACCTTCAACCATTATGTGATTCCCACCACCCACATGGTGTGTGTGGATTACACCACTGCTGACAAGATGGATACAGGTTACACCACACCTGAGGATGGGTATGTGGTTCATCATCCACGTTATGGGTATGGGATTCACCACCACTACCCACAGGATGAATATGAATTACACCACTTCCCACAGGATGGGTATGGGTTACACCACTGCCCACAGGATGGGTATGGGTTACATCACTACCCACAGGATGAATATGAATTACACCACTTCCCACAGGATGGGTATGGGTTACATCACTGCCCACAGGATGGGTATGGGTTACATCACTGCCCACAGGATGGGTATGGGTTACATCACTGCCCACAGGATGGGTATGGGTTACACCACTGCCCACAGGATGGGTATGGGTTACATCACTGCCCACAGGATGGGTATGGGTTACATCACTGCCCACAGGATGTGTATGGGTTACATCACTGCCCACAGGATGGGTATGGGTTACACCACTGCCCACAGGATGGGTATGGGTTACATCACTGCCCACAGGATGGGTATGGGTTACATCACTGCCCACAGGATGGGTATGGGTTACATCACTGCCCACAGGATGTGTATGGGTTACATCACTGCCCACAGGATGTGTATGGGTTACATCACTGCCCACAGGATGGGTATGGGTTACATCACTGCCCACAGGATGTGTATGGGTTACATCACTGCCCACAGGATGGGTATGGGTTACATCACTGCCCACAGGATGTGTATGGGTTACATCACTGCCCACAGGATGTGTATGGGTTACATCACTGCCCACAGGATGTGTATGGGTTACATCACTGCCCACAGGATGGGTATGGGTTACATCACTGCCCACAGGATGGGTATGGGTTACACCACTGCCCACAGGATGGGTATGGGTTACATCACTGCCCACAGGATGGGTATGGGTTACATCACTGCCCACAGGATGGGTATGGGGTTACATTACTGCCCACAGGATGGGTATGGGTTACACCACTGCCCACAGGATGGGTATGGATTACATCACTGCCCACAGGATGGGTATGGGTTACATCACTGCCCACAGGATGGGTATGGGTTACATCACTGCCCACAGGATGGGTATGGGTTACATTACTGCCCACAGGATGGGTATGGGTTACACCACTGCCCACAGGATGGGTATGGGTTACATCACTGCCCACAGGATGGGTATGGGTTACACCACTGCCCACAGGATGGGTATGGGTTACACCACTGCCCACAGGATGGGTATGGGTTACATCACTGCCCACAGGATGGGTATGGGTTACATCACTGCCCACAGGATGGGTATGGGTTACACCACTGCCCACAGGATGGGTATGGGTTACACCACTGCCCACAGGATGGGTATGGGTTACATCACTGCCCACAGGATGGGTATGGGTTACATCACTGCCCACAGGATGGGTATGGGGGTCCATGATGAACTAAACAACTTACAGGTTCTGAATTACTGAAGCCAGTAGAGTGAAGGGAAGGTGACCAGTCATCCAACTCTGCCCAGGATCTCAAACTACCATCTTAACAAAGGGAGTTTCCTTCACCACCTCATTTGTATTTAATCAGTATAATACTTGAATTTCCCACATTCTAAATTATTATGTAAATTATAATAATGGCATGCTAAATCATGCATAAGTAGGATAACAAAACAATTCTTTACTTAAGTACATTAAACTCAGGTTCAAGTTAAATGCATTCAAGTAAACTCGGGTATACCTGGGTTTTACTACACTATACAAAAACATCTTAATATCTTTTTGTACAATTTTATTTTGTAACTGCAGCATACATAAAATTAAAGCAATTATCCAGTAATTACTGTTATAAAAAGTTAATACAATATTTTAAAATTGCACCAAAGCAAGGAGAGTACAAATGCAAATACAGTATTATGATATATTCTAAAAATTCCTATGCAACCAACTTCCAAATACTGTACAGTATGTAGAAATACTCATAAGAGTGGTTTACCAAATCTGAGATTTTTATATGAAAAAGTTAAAATAAGGCTTAAAGATAATATGAAAACCACCTTTGTGAACAGAGCCTTAGGATAAGGAGCCTAAAAAGATTAGACAACACCCCCAATGCCCACTAGCACAGGTCGGTACAGCTAAGAACAGTCACATTACAGTACATAGTTTTAATGTATATTTTATTCTAAAAAGAATTTCCAGAGTGGATGAGTATACATACAAACATTAGAATAAAGGAAATAAAAAAAAAAGAAGGCCTATTGGTTCCTATTTATATCCACTCAAACTCCTTTATATATACTGTCTGTCTAAGCTATGCTTGAAACAATCCCATGTCTATTATGTTATCCAGTAGTTTGTGCCAGATATCAACAACCTTGCTTCTAAATTAATATTTACCTAAGTCTTTCCTGGATCTAAGCATCTCCAGTTCATGCACGTTCAGGCAGGCTGACATACTTCGTACAGCCACAACTGAGAAATTTTCAAGCAGTCTCTGTAGGGTCATATATACAGTATATAGGTGGTAGGGAAGCATTGGAAATCATTCAGTCCAGCCCAAGATGTAATTAAAAGTTCATACATAAAAAGTTGAAAGCCCTTGGTATCACCAGTGACCACAAAGAGTGGGGTCTGCTAACTTCAACTTACTTCTTGGGTACCTGCACTGTCTGCCACTAGGCTGCACCACCAACACATCTACAGGTTTCCCCGATCAAGCCAAGTCATATGTGAACTTCCTCATGCCAAGAAACAGACTCTTTACAAATGGTCAGCAGAACAGAAAGAAAGTGTGACCAGACCAATATTATGCTCACAAAAGTGCTTTTCAGATTAACTATATGCCTTATTTTCGACTGAATCTCTTAAATATCTCATTCACCTGTTCCCTAGAACATATTGCAAGATTGCAAAATGAAAACCAAGATAAATAAATCAATTGAAAGACAAGTATTTGGTGGAAAATGGTTCAATGATGATGAATAGTGGAGCTGTAAGGCAAAGAGCCCACCACCTTCATTAGAAAACATGAGAATTGCCCCAAAGGAGCAACTTAACAAAGAAAACTTATTTAAGCCTCATACTGAAAACCAAGTGAATCTCCTTGACTAAATTTAAAAGAATAATAATTTTTGATAGCACATGCTATTTAAAAATACATCAAACTTTTAACAAGGGATGCTCCAATTTGCTTCGGAAATAAACAAACAGAACATGTAATTTTGGTATATTATTTGGTATGTGTACAAATACATACTTGTAATTACCTATCTTTTAATAACAAACAAATTGTCCACAAAATTAATAAACTTTTGAATAAGTCCAATTTCAACAAGTGTCTGGATGCAATGGACAATTAATCTGGATTAACCAGACTAGGTGTATTCTGAAATATAATACTCTTTTTCTTAAAAACAGAGTACAACTGCCCATTAAGGAAGATCAAAAGTCCTCTATACATATACAAGGAGTAAAATCAACACAAACGACAGAGTAAGATCCTTGAAAGAAGAGACCAATCAAGTTATAATTTACCATAAAAAGGAAGTCATCATTGTGTTTGCACTAAAACATTAGACAACACCCCTTAGCACAGGTCAATACAGTCAAGAACAGTCACATTATATAGTTTTTCATGTATATTTGATTCTAAAAAGAATTTCCAGAGTGGATGAGTATAGTATATACAAGCATTAGAATAAAGGCCTATTGGCTCATATGAAGCCACTCCTATTTATAGCCACCCAAAATCCTTTATATATATATATATATATATGTATATACTGTATATCTAAGCTATGCTCGAAACAATCCCATGTCTATGGGATTGAGATGTAAGTCTCGTCCTAACCACATACTAAGACCTTGACAAAGCACTCAGGAGTGCAAAAGACTTGGTATAATTCTTTACATAAATTTCACAAATACAAACCCATAAATGGGTTTTCACAAATACATAAGGAAAAGAATCATTCATCTTACAGTGAACAATCTTGTAAAATTCTTGCAATACTGTTTGTTAAAAATAGATAAATTTCTAGATTCCCATCAAACAGACTTTCAAGGAATGAAAGAGGAACTGCAACACACCTTCTGGAGGCAGCTGATAAGTGAACATGGCATGGAAGCATCATGGGAAAAATTTCAACGTCATCACTGAAGTCGTTCAAAAATGTGTGTGCCAAAAAGGAGAAAGAAAAAAAGGACTAGATGGATGACACAGGTAGTAAAATGAGCATTGCTAACTAAGAGGACTCTCTAGATTAGGTATAAATCCACGATTAACATCATTGATTACGAGATATATAAAAGCACACTAGACTCGGCCACCTAGGAAATCAGATTAGCCAAACAAAACTACAAAAGAAAATTTGCCCAAAACATAAAGAAGGATCCAAAATTGTTCTATGCCTATATAATAATTAAACCAAAACAAAGGACTCAGTAGGACCCATAAAAGATGAGACTAATCAAGTTATAATGGACAATAAAAGATAGCAAATGCTCTGAATTAATATTTTACATTAATGTTCACAGTAGAGTAGAAAGGTTAAATGACATCACCCACACTAATGTTTGACAGAGGTGAAGAGAATGAAATAAGGGATATATATGTATATACCCAAAACATGCGACATAATCAGGAAGAGCATTGACAAATTATGACTAAAAAGCCCCAGGTGTGGATGGAATCCAATCTGAAGTCATAAGGAACTGACAGAAGAACTATGCCAACTGCTGAAACTACTTTTCACAAAATCCCTGGACCAAGAGAGTCCTCCTAGATTGGATATATGCTAATGTTACCCCTATTTATATAAAAAAAGAAGCAGAAAGTGCTCATCAGAAAACTACTGTCTGATCAGCTTGACATCACACACCTGCAAGGAAGTACAGTAATTATCAAAAGAAGGCACCAAGCCAGGGAGGCTATGTAGCACCATCAAATGTGCAGTATATTCAAAAAGACACTAAGTATCACTAAGGATGGCAATACGAGAACAAAAGCACATAAGGCAAACGATATCAAAGGTATGATTCACCAAGAATTCTATTAAGGGACATGTGACTGCGAGGGACAGTTAGGAAGCAAGACGCAAGCACGTCCTGGAAGTTAGGACATTCAACAAGGATATGCATGACCATAAGAGAGACAGTGCAGTTCGGACAACAAGGAGCAGGGTGGCACTCCATTAGGTGACCGTGAGTTAAACATGTATGGCTACTACATAACCTTGCCAGAGTCGTTTCCCACCGCCAGTTACTGTGGGAGGAGGAAGGCCATGGGGGAGACGCTACCCTTAAGAGCACGCAGTTTGTTGCAGTAACAGAAGATCAATGACACTGCCAATGAGCAAGGATGAAGGAATAAATACCTGGGTAGAAGTCGAAATAAGGAACACCTTTGTGGGAAATGGGACAAGTGCGGATAGCCTCCTTAGCGGCACCGTCCGCACGCTTATTTAAGGAAACACCAATATGGCTGGAAACCCAGCAACACTCGACTGCCTTAAATCTGCTGGAGATAAACAGCCAATGTTGAATTACGACTACCACAGGATGGACAAGCTTAAAGGACTCCAGAGTCATGAGGGCACTGTGAGAGTCAACTACAACATCAAAGGAAGATTGACAACAAGAAAGCAGTTGATAAAGAGCATACAAAATTGCATAAAATTCTGCTGTGAAGATGCTAGTCTCCAAGGGCAGGTGACACATACAGGTGTGATCAGGAAATACAAGAGTAGCCTACACCGTCAGCAGACTTAGACCCATTTGTGAAGATGGAAATGGAGCGGTAGTGTGAAGAAAAGTAAGGAAAAAGCATTTCAGAACTGTAGGAGGGGTAAAAGCTTTTGTTATGTGGGTCAAGATATTGCAAAACTTAGGAAAAGGGACCCTCCATGGGGGCAAGGATGCAACGACATTAGGAGAAATATTGGTAATACAAATAGAGGGAGAACCTTGCAAGTGAGACAATCGTACAGAAAGGGTAAGGTGGTGAAACAGAACAGGGCCCACAGGAGAGGTAATGGTCAAAGTATGACATAAATGAGAGTGAGGGTGTTGTAGGGGCCACGCAAGGTAGCGAAGACAGTAGCGATCACGGCGATTCTGTAGAGACAGGATGGAGACCACATCTTCAGAAGGACATAGCTGCTCTGGAGAAAGTTCAACACAAAACAACAAAAACCATTTCAGAGCTCAGTCAACTCTCACATCAGGAACAGTCAAGGGCCTCACAGGGCTAAGAACACTGCAAATCAGGCATGACAGGGTGGAATCTCACTGAACCTTTTAAAATACTGAACAATTTGTAGGAAGTTGAACCAGGCAATTTCTTCAGAAGGTCAGATGTAACACAAACAAGGAGTAACAATTTCAAGCTCAACAAGCCACAATGTTGGACTGGTAACAAGAGATACTTTTTTCACTCACAGGTTTATGTTCATCCAGGCAAATGGGGGGGGGGGGGGGACCTTTGATAAGGTACAGGCTTCTTGTCATTATCGAGGCCACTAGTGTTAGTGGCCCCTCAGGTAAATTCAGGAAAACCCATGGAACTGCCTACTCGCCAAAGCTGTTTATTTTAAAATCCAGCTAGAAAAAACTCACCCGGACAAATAAGGGACCTTTGACAAGTCACCAGCTTCTTGTCCTTGTCGAGGCCACTAGCGAGTTAGTGGCCCTAAGGTAAATTACACTTGTCAATCCTTTGTCCATTCTGAAAGCCTCTATAGATCTTGTAGTGATATTGCCTTTTTCTGAATATATTTCCCACCCTTATTGTGTATTGTTCACAAGTTTGCAAATGTTACTATTCAATCCTGTGTCTAAATTGTTAATAAATATACAGAATATGGTATGCAACACAAGCCCTTGGACAGGACAGAACCCTGGGGCACTCCAACAGTTTTCCAGTCCAGCTTAACTCCATGCTTTCTGCTAAATAATCATCTAATTTTTATCTTTTTAAGATACCATTACCCTCAACACATCCCCCTTATACTATTTACAGTACTTCAAACTTTTTTAAGGCGTACAGTATCAAAGGCCATGCTGAAGTGAAGATACACTTGCAATCCTTCGCACTATCAACTGCTTGAAATATACTGGGGAAAAAATAGAGTAAATTTGTAAACATGAGTGACCCTTAGTAAAACCATGTTGTGACTCCAATATTAATCTATATTTTTCCAGGTATAATCCAATGGCTCTTGTGATCATTGACTGCAATTGTTGATTTAAGTAACTATCCTACAATAGACGTTAAGCTAACTGGATGATAGTTTGATGCAAGTGATCCAACTCCTTTCTTAAAATGTGGCACCACATTTGCAATCCTTAATGACTTCAGTACTGTACTCAACCTTAATGATGTATTAAATAATAAACTAATAATATATCAAATATTCTAATGATTTATTAAATATTCAAATGATCTATCAAATATTCTAACGAGTTTATCAAATATTCTAATGATTTATTAAATATTCAAATAACTTATTATATATAAATGTTGGAGGTTTCAAGTCATGACAAGGCACTGAGGTGGTGATTAACTCGAGTTTCAGCCACCGGTTCAGCTCCCATTGCACGACACCAATACAGTAATCAAGCACACAATAGTTCCCACTTAAAAACCACAAGAAACAAATTAAGCATGACGGGTACAATTTTCCCACTAGGGATGCCTCCCCTAGTGGAATGCCTCTAATGAGAATATGGTTTAACCACACCATATGAAAGCCATCATTTGAAAAAAAAGAAACAAGATAACTGATAAGACCAATCAGTCTTAAACTAACCTTTATCAATCATTTTGGGAATTGAAGGCCCATACACCAGAGTTTACAACAATAAAATTACATTTTTTTTGTTCAGTCTTTAACCTTGAGCAACAAATGTCTTCACAGGTGAGTCAGTTGACCAAACCTTATGAAGTGAGAGGCAAAGGCTGAATAGTTATGTTAGGAACATTAAATGTTTCCATGATCCCGTTACCAAGCTGTCCTCTAGGTACAGCACTGTATTAAGATGCACCACAATACATACTGCATCATTACTCAAAAGTATTCAAAAGTACAACAATTGCTGAAAGGAAAGTATTTTATACAGAACAAAAATACACAGCATGTAAAGTTTGTAAACAATAAAACATTATTACAAAAAATTCCATTTTGAGAGATCATAATTATAACATCATCTACAAAAAAATGTTTAGGCCTCTGGTCTGGTACTGTAAGCAGTTGGAACAAAATTCACCAATCATTTTACATCCATGTTTACGATAATTGATGGAGTGATGCACAGGGGCAATTAGTGTGAAGAAACACTAAACAATCACATCACTGCACAAGATTTGAACCCCCAGGTCCTCCCACTTGTAAGGCCATGCAGAGGCGTCTGGCTAATTACCCAAAGCTTTCTAGAATTACGTAAGTAATGAAGAACTACGATATATTTACTCACTATAATGTTGATGCTGAATGTAGAACATGAAAAAACTTATTTTTATTCCGAAATAATATAATTTTATAACAAAAATATTAGAAACTAAGTGGCAGGAGACGGCACAGGAAGTGAACGCTTCAAGCGACAATGTTCTAGCTTTGGGTAATTACATGTACTCAATTTCATTATAAAATTATATTATTTCAGAGTACAAATAAGTTTTTCATGTTCTACATTCAGCACCAACATTATAGTGAGTAAATATATCATATTTCTTCATTACTTGCATAATACTAGGAAGCTTTGGGTAATTAGATGGACCATTGTAGAGTACTGTAACCACAACACAACAATCTGCTTATTAACTGGTAGTAGACTATTGCAACAAGAATGAGTGTCTCCAAAATATGCAGAGGAAGTACAATACAAATCTCATAATTACTGCCTTTTAAAAGAATTCAATAATATACTCCGGGTAATACTCTTCTTTATCATATTTAACAAAGATAGTTGGAGCATGCTCATCATCTACAGTTGTGTCATAGAGTAAATTGGTGGAAATATTTGTTGGTGGACGGGTGAGGGTTGGTGATCCCCTAACCACAGAGCCAATGATAACGTCTGCCAATATCAATACGTAGTGACCACTCAGAGTTAGGGTAGAGTGATTACGGGCAACTGCAGCACTGAAAATAAGCAAGAAAAAAATAATAAATTTTTATATTTTCTGTGTTGTGTTTAAAATTTTATTTATTTATTTACAAGGAGGTACATTGGGTTTGTTAGAGTACATAACATTGGTGTTTTTACATTCTTGCAGTCACTAACATGCATAGTGTTTCAGGCAAGTCCTTAATTTAACACATCAGGCAAGATGAATAGGTACATTGTAGCAAAATTTGACTTCAACATATAACTACCATTTAATTGACAGAGGTGATTACACTGTTAAGGATGTATGTCTTAAGTAGTCCCCCGGCACTTAACCATCGTGCTGTGCTGCATTAAAATATGACACCCCTGTGGTGCTCTGAAAATAAATTTTTTCAAAAAATTTATTTTCTCTTCTTATTTGTTAAAATGCAGTCTCTGATCACGGGAACTAAAATAAAATATTGGATGTGACATACTTTAGCCAGGTTGGAACCAAGAAGTTGAACAAATATGGGCGCTGAGTGAAGAAGCTCTCAGGGTCACTTGATCCCGTCACCCCGTTGGGCGGCAGTTGCCGCAAATATAAATGTTCACAATTATTTTGATGTTTCTCATTCGTTTCGTTTGGTGAGGAGAGGACAGTGTTGTAGAGGCTTGGTGAGGAGAGGACAGTGAGTGTTGTAGAGGCTTGGTGAGGAGAGGACAGTGTTGTAGAGGCTTGGTGAGGAGAGGACAGTGTTGTAGGGGCTTGGTGAGGAGAGGACAGTGTTGTAGGGGCTTGGTGAGGAGAGGACAGTGAGTGTTGTAGAGGCTTGGTGAGGAGAGGACAGTGTTGTAGGGGCTTGGTGAGGAGAGGACAGCGAGTGTTGTAGAGGCTTGGTGAGGAGAGGACAGTGTTGTAGGGGCTTGGTGAGGAGAGGACAGTGTTGTAGGGGCTTGGTGAGGAGAGGACAGTGTTGTAGGGGCTTGGTGAGGAGAGGACAGTGAGTGTTGTAGGGGCTTGGTGAGGAGAGGACAGTGTTGTAGAGGCTTGGTGAGGAGAGGACAGTGTTGTAGAGGCTTGGTGAGGAGATGACAGTGTTGTAGAGGCTTGGTGAGGAGAGGACAGTGTTGTAGAGGCTTGGTGAGGAGAGGACAGTGTTGTAGAGGCTTGGTGAGGAGAGGACAGTGTTGTAGAGGCTTGGTGAGGAGAGGACAGTGTTGTAGAGGCTTGGTGAGGAGAGGACAGTGTTGTAGAGGCTTGGTGAGGAGAGGACAGTGTTGTAGAGGCTTGGTGAGGAGAGGACAGTGTTGTAGAGGCTTGGTGAGGAGAGGACAGTGTTGTAGGGGCTTGGTGAGGAGAGGACAGTGTTGTAGAGGCTTGGTGAGGAGAGGACAGTGTTGTAGAGGCTTGGTGAGGAGAGGACAGTGTTGTAGGGGCTTGGTGAGGAGAGGACAGTGTTGTAGAGGCTTGGTGAGGAGAGGACAGTGTTGTAGGGGCTTGGAGTGTTGGAGAGGAAGATGTCAGCTAATGAATTTATATCTTCTGTATTAATGAATTTAGATTCCCAGTTTATATACTGTATTGAAGTACTGTACATTTAAGAGATTCCCTATTGTTGCTTTGCTGTGTAATCTGAAAGTAGGTTTCTTGGTATCCTAAGGTGTTATGTCCACGTTTGCTATAAGGAAAGCAGTATAGTGATCGGGTGTTCTGTCAGTGATTATACCAGAGGCAAGGGGGGGCTGTTAGTCCATATGTGGTGCAAGGTGGTAGCAGATGCAGGCGATGAGTCACAATAACGTGGCTAAAGTATGTTGACCAGACCACACACTAGAAGGTGAAGGGATGATGACGTTTCGGTCCGTCCTGGACCATTCTCAAGTCGATTGAGAATGGTAGCAGATGTTTGAGTGACTTGTGTGGGCTTAGTGATCATGGGGGATTAGCATACAGGAGTTCATGCTGTTCAGGAAGTAGTCAACTTGTGGAGGGGGGGGGGGCTATTTTGTTATTTCCATACTTTTTTCATATAAGCAAATAGGAAAAATTGCAACATGTATCTCCTTTCATCATCATAGACAAGGATTTAATAATCTTCTTTCCGGGCTATATTTACCATAAAGAATGATGATAATGTCAAATAAATTATTTTTGAGGGGCATCCTGGGCTATGTCAATAATTTGACCTGGGGAGGGAGGGGGCACCTCGATATAGGCCTAACATGTGTAAATACATTCTGGCTTCCTGTCCCCCGACACAATTATTATATTGTTCTTACATTTTAGTGTGCAAGAAACAAATACATAAACAGTATGAAAAACTTGTACTTTACCTATTGGAGAAATATGTGCCTTTTCCAAAATTCTGCTGGATGGTAGATCCCTGGCGCCAGTCAATATTTTCTTTACAAATGGTGTCAATCTTGTCAGGGTCAGTCCCATGAAACAATCTCTGAATGTTCAACTGGTTGTCATCATACCTGCACAAGGGGACAATCTCATAATAAACATAAATTAAGGTACATGCAAATTTCAAAAGAATCTTCTCAAGAAAAGCTATTTTAATTCACTAAGGTAAATCAGAGGTGGAGAGCAAGTAACAAGGACAACTTAAGACATGAGGATGAACAAGGACAACATAAGGAATTAAGATGAACAAAGACAACATAGGGAATGAGGATGAACAAGGACAACATAATGCATGAGGATGAACAAAGACAACATAATACATGAGGAGGAACAAGTACAACATAATTTACCCGAGGACCACTAATAGCCTCGACAAGGACAAGAAGCCAGCGGCTTGAAAAAAGTCCGTTTGTTCTATGATTTGTTCCAGCAGGATTTTAAAATTTAACAGTTTTGGCATTTGTGGCTTTGGTGGGTGGGTGATTCCATGAGTTCCAACACTGTGGGCGTAAAATCATCTTCTGTTCTCAGTCCTACATTGTGGCTTGTTGAGCTTGAAACCAATGCCTTGTTTGTGTTATATCTGAACTTTAGAAGAAATTGTCTGGATCCACATCCTCCAAATTGTTTAGTATTTTAAAAGTTTCAATGAGATCTGCCCTGACATGCCTGGTTTGCAGTGTTGTTAGCCCCATGACCCCTCAACCGTTCCTCAGACAAGAGATGACTAAGCTCTGGTATGATTTTTGTTGCCCGGCGTTGCACCTTCTCCAGAGTAGCTATGTCTTTCTGAAGATGAGGTCTCCATGCCTGGCTGCAATAATCTAGGTGGGGGCACACCAGAGACTTATACAATTGAACTATTACTTTCTTTTCCTTGAAGGTAAATGTACGCTTGATATGGTTCGCTTTTTTTTACTGCCGCTCCCACTTGTTGTGCAACATTTAGTGAATGATGGATTCTGACTACAAGGTCTTTTTCTTCATTTATCTGTTGTAAGGTAGTTTGTAAGCTGTCAATTTGGTAGTTATGATGTGGATTGTTATGCCCCACATGCAACGTGTTGCATTTATTGACATTCAGAAGCATTTGTTAGTCATCTGACTATTTGTGGAGTTCATGTAGTTCTCTTCGTAAGGTTTCAATATCACTTTCACTTACCACTTTATCATAGATCTTAGTGTCATCAGCAAATCTGATGATGTGGTTAGTAATATTCTCATCTGTGTCAGTGATGTATACGAGGAGAAGGACGGCTCGAGAATGGTCCAGGACGGACCGAAACGTTGTCGTCCCTTCACCTTCTAGTGTGTGGTCTGGTCAACGAGGAGAAGGGTTGGCCCCAAAATGGACCCCTGTGGCACCCCACTTAGCATATTTCCCCAGTCAGGTTCCTCCCAATTTAGCACAACCCTCTGTTTTCTGTTTTAACCATTGCTTTATCCATTCCAGTATTCTCCCATTTATTCCACGTGCCTGTAATTTCCTTGCCAGTCTCTCATGTGGTACCTTGTCAAAAGCTTTAGCAAAGTCCACATAAGCTACATCTACCGGGAGTTCTTTGTCTAAATAGCCGGTTACTGTTTCCGGAAATGTGAGCAGGTTAGTGAAGCAGGATCTATTTTTAACAAACGCATGTTGCGTTAATTTTAGAAGATTGTTCTCTGAGATGTTGTATGATTTTCTCTCTTAGGATTCTCTCCATGAACTTGCAGATGTGTGAAGTCAAGCTGATCGGATGGTAGTTTTCTGCCAAGCTCTTTCTGCCTATTTTTGAAAATAGGGGTAACATTTTTGCATATTTCCAATCCAGAGGAACTATCCCTTGGTCCAGGGATTTTTTAAAAAGGAGTTTCAGTGGTAGGCACAATGCATCTGTCAGTCCCTTTATGACTTTGGACTGAAATCCAGCCACACCTGGGGCTTTTTAGTTTGTCAATGCTCTTCCTGATGTTTAATGTAATGGGTATATCCCTTAATTCATTCTCTTCACTTCTTTCAAACATTTGTAATTACCTAAGTGTAATTACCTAAGTGTAGTTACAGGATGAGAGCTACGCTCGTGGTGTCCCGTCTTCCCAGCACTCTTTGTCATATAACGCTTTGAAACTACTGACGGTCTTGGCCTCCACCACCTTCTCACTTAACTTGTTCCAACCGTCTACCACTCTATTTGCGAAGGTGAATTTTCTTATATTTCTTCGGCATCTGTGTTTAGCTAGTTTAAATCTATGACCTCTTGTTCTTGAAATTCCAGGTCTCAGGAAGTCTTCCCTGTCGATTTTATCAATTCCTGTAACTATTTTGTATGTAGTGATCATATCACCTCTTTTTCTTCTGTCTTCTAGTTTTGGCATATTTAATGCTTCTAACCTCTCCTCGTAGCTCTTGCCCTTCAGTTCTGGGAGCCACTTAGTAGCATGTCTTTGCACCTTTTCCAGTTTGTTGATGTGCTTCTTAAGATATGGGCACCACACAACAGCTGCATATTCTAGCTTTGGCCTAACAAAAGTCATGAACAATTTCTTTAGTATATCGCCATCCATGTATTTAAATGCAATTCTGAAGTTAGAAAGCATAGCATAGGCTCCTTGCACAATATTCTTTATGTGGTCCTCAGGTGATAGTTTTCTATCTAGAACCACTCCTAGATCTCTTTCTTTATCAGAATTCTTTAAAGATTTCTCACATAATATATAGGTTGTGTGGGGTCTATGTTCTCCTATTCCACATTCCATAACATGACATTTATTAACATTAAATTCCATTTGCCAAGTGGTGCTCCATATACTTATTTTGTCCAGGTCTTCTTGAAGGGCATGACAGTCATCTAAATTTCTTATCCTTCCTATTATCTTAGCATCATCAGCAAACATGTTCATATAATTCTGTATACCAACTGGTAGATCATTTATGTACACAATAAACATCACTGGTGCAAGAACTGAACCCTGTGGTACTCCACTTGTGACATTTCTCCATTCTGATACATTGCCTCTGATTACTGCCCTCATTTTTCTATCAGTCAGAAAATTTTTCATCCATGATAGAAGCTTACCTGTCACCCCTCCAATATTTTCCAGTTTCCAGAACAACCTCTTATGTGGAACTCTGTCGAAAGCCTTTTTTAGGTCCAGATAGATGCAGTCAACCCAACCATCTCTTTCCTGTAATATCTCTGTGGCTCGATCATAGAAACTGAGTAAATTCGATACACAGGATCTTCCAGATCGAAAACCATACTGTCTGTCTGATATTATATCATTTCTCTCTAGGTGTTCTACCCATTTAGTTTTGATTAGTTTTTCCAATACTTTCACTATTACACTTGTCAATGATACAGGTCTATAATTGAGGGGGTCTTCCCTGCTGCCACTTTTGTAGATTGGAACTATGTTAGCCTGTTTCCACCCGTCTGCTACGATTCCTGTACACAGGGATGCCTGAAAGATCAGGTGAAGTGGAATGCTGAGCTCAGATGCACATTCTCTCAGAACCCATGGTGAAACGCCATCTGGGCCAGCTGCTTTGTTCTTACCGAGCTCCTTGAGCATTTTTTCCACTTCGTCTCTAGACACCTCTATGTGTTCTATGTTGTTCTCTGGAATTCTTATTGTATCTGGTTCCCTAAAGATTTCATTTTGTACACACACACTTTGGAACTTTTCGTTTAGCGTTTCACACATTTCCTTTTCATCTTCCGTGAATCTATTTCCCATTTTCAACCTCTGAATATTATCCTTTACCTGCAATTTGTTGTTTATGAATTTATAGAATAGACCTGGTTCTGTTTTACATTTGTCCGCAATCCCTTTTTCAAAATTTCTTTCTGCCTCTCTCCTCACTGCCGTGTAGTTGTTTCTCGCATCTTTGTATCGCTGGTATGTTTGGGGGTTCGGCCTCTTCCTGTATTGATTCCATTTTTGTGTCTTTCGGTCTCTAGCCCTCTCGCAATTTCTATTGAACCAATCCTGTTTCCTAGTTCTGCATCTCTGTTTTGGTATAAATTTTTTTGTGCCTTTATCATATATTTCACAAAACTTGCCATACATCTCATTCACTTCCTTGCCTAGCATCAAGTCTGTCCAATTATACTCACTAAAAAAATTTCTAAGGTCACCATAATGTCCTCTCCTGAAGTCTGGTTTTTCAACTGCTTCAACCTCCTTATTTTCTTCCAGCTTATAACGCATTGCATACTTTATTCCCAAAAAGACATGGTCACTTTTACCCAAGGGAGGAAGGTACTGAATGTCAAATATCTCTTCCTCCTTCCTGGTAAATATCAAATCTAGCATGGAGGGAACGTCCCCTTCCCTCATCCTCGTAGCTTGTTTAACATGTTGATACAAGAATGTTTCCAGGATGAGGTCTACAAATTTACAGGTCCAAAAATCTTCTGTTTTAGCTTCATATGCTTCCCAGTCTATGGATTTCAAGTTGAAGTCACCGACTATCAACAGTCGTGATCTATCGTTATCCGCTCTCGCTATAATCTCTCTCATTATTGTTATAAGACCTTCACGTTTACTATCTAGCTCCTCCTTTGACCATGTGCTGCTTGGCGGTGGACTATATGCATTTATCATCATTAGTTTATCATCCTCATAGCAGATCTCTAGTGCTATTATGTCAACTTCTTGTGGATTGGCAGTCATTATTTCCTTCACCTTTAGGTGTTCTTTTACCAGCACAGCAACGCCACCGCCTTTCCTAATTTTTCTGTCCCGTCTCCAAATTGAGTAGCCCCTTGGGAATATGACCTCATTTAAAATTACATCTTCAAGTTTTGTCTCCGTGAGTGCAACAATGTCTGGTGTCTGCAGCTGTATTACATCACTTAACTCCAGTATCTTCGATCTCACTCCATCTATGTTGGTGTATGCAATCTTCAGGAACTTGTTCCCCCTCTCCTTATTCTTCACTCCCCCTCTCTCTATTGATTTTGTTGGTTTGCCTTTATGTACCACTTTACTGGTTTGCCTACCCCTATCACTTTGTAGAAAAAAGAATTTATTTCTTCTTCATTCCTGCTCTCATTTAAATGTTTTGCCTCGGCGAGGTTCAGTTTCAGCTTCTCTCTATCTTCTTTTGAAAGATCTCGTCTTAACGACCACCCTTTCCCATCCTCATCCCTTTGCAATTTTCTAGCATTCCTTAGTACTTCTTCCATCTGTTTGGCACCGTTTAGGGTGATCCTCAAAGGTCGATCTTTCCCTTTTACGTACCTGCCTATTCTCCTGTAGTCGCACACATTCTCTCTGTTTGTAAGACCTTCCACGAGGCCAACAATTTTATCTACTACTTTAGCTTCTTCTACAGCTCTTTCTGACCTAGATGTTATCGCCTTTTCTTTGCAGCCAAAAATGATCAGGGACTTACTCCGATCAACTGTGTTTTGCACCAACTTCGGGTTAGATGCCAATTCTTTCCTCACTTCTAGCCTAATGTTTGTTTTATCTTGGTTGCTGCAGTGTTTGACTTCCTTTACTGCTTCTTCTATGTTTTCCTTCTCCTTGGCCACTTGTGCATAAGTGAGTTGCATATCTTTCTTGCACTGTTCTATTCCCTGTGTAACTTCCTCCATCTGTGCTGACAAAAGCTGTTTCTCCTGTTGAATTTCCTTGCCTAACCTATTGTAGTCATTTATGTTTAAATTTACTTTAACTTCTTCCAAAGCTATTTTTAAGAGTTTATTTTCTTCTTCCATGGCTTTGCAATTTGTTTCCAATTGATTCTTATCCTTGCGCAAGTCTTTCACTAAACCCTCAAGACATAAAACTTTGCTATTCAAATGGTCATTACTTTCTTTCAATTTACTAATTATTTCTACATGAGAGTTCACTATAGTATCTAAATTTACCAACTTGTTATGTAGACTACTAATATCAATGCTTTCTTCATTGAATCCCTCAAAATCAAGCTCTGTTTTGTTTTTCCCCTTGCCAGTGGCCATCTTGAATGTTCTTCTCTGCACTGTAAACACTAGGGCAACTTTTTCTCATCCGATTTTTCACTTCCCTTAGCACTTTCCTGTTATCTCACCTATTTTTCAGGAGCACTATACCTTTATGTTCTCTGGGACACCACTCACTACCATCAACCTGTACTACAATACTTAGGATTGTTGAAATATGCTGGAGCTCCTCTGCTGCAAGTGTTGACCCTAGGGGTGTCACCTTTTTTCAGTATATTAATGTATTTGTATTCACCTAGTTGTGTTTGCGGGGGTTGAACTTTGCTCTTTCGGCCCGCCTCTCAACTGTTTACTAACTACTATTTTTTTCCCCACCACACACACCCCAGGAAGCAGCCCGTGACAGTTGATTAACTCCTAGGTACCTATTTACTGCTAGGTAACAGGGGCACTCAGGGTGAAAGAAACTTTGCCCATTTGTTTCTGCCTGGTGCGGGAATCAATCCCGCGCTACAGAATTACGAGTATTGCGCGCTATCCACCAGGCTACCAGGCCCCAAGTGTTGTGTGGGTGATGGGATGTTGTTCAATCTTTCTAGTGCGAACACTGATGTAAAGTATTCAGTATTTGCTGCCTTTTTATCATCCAATATAACTTGGTTTGTCTCATCTTTTAGGAGGTCCTACAGTCCTCTTTTTGGTTTCACTTCATATATATGTATAGAATGATTTTGGATCTTCTTTTATGGTTTGGGCAAGTTTTCTTTTGTAGTTTCTTTTGGCTTATCTGATTTCCTGGTAGCCGAGTTTAATGCCCTTTTATTTATCTCATAATCCATGACGTTCATCATGGATTTATACCATCTCCAGAGGTTCCGTTTAGTTAATGCTCTATTACTACTTATGTCATCCATCTTGTTAGCTTTCTTTTCTTTCAAGTTTTTGGCGCATATCTTTGAACAAGTTCAGTAATGACCTTTTTGACATTTTTTTCATGATGTTTCCATGCCCTGATCACCTATCAGCTCCCTCCAGGAGGTGTTTTGCAATTGCTCTCTCAATCCCTGATAGTTTTCTCGATGGTAATCTATGTCATCATCCTGTACCTCTACGAGTTTCTGTAATTGTATTCCATCTTAGAATATTGTGATCACACGATGGGGTGAACTTTTCCCCTACTTGAATATGATCGATCATGCACAAGGTCCAGAATGTTGTTACCACAAGTGGCCTCTACAACATGTTGTATGAGACATGAGTCCTGCACCAGGTCTAGAAATTGATCTCCTTCAGCTTGTGATGTTAGATTTACCCAATCTATTGTCTCATGGTTAAAATCACCCACTATAAGAGTTTGCGTTTGTGATGCAGCATTGATCACATTATGCAGATCAGTAACTTCCTCTGGTGTTGTTGTGTCAGCCCTGTAGCATACTCCCACTGTCAGTATGTTACCATCTTGAGCTACTAGTATATTGCACCATACAGACTGAAGATCCCATGGTGTTCAGTTTCTCATTGGTGGTTGCAAACATGTCCTCTTTTTACATAAAGCATTTTATGTACAGAACAAATTTGATAAAAGATAAAACAGCATATAAAACATTACTTATATAATTTTATATGATATACTGGTTGTTAGAAATCAATAATAATTCCGGTGCTATATTTACAGCCATTCATATGTTGGATACTGCATACAATGTTCTTGGCAGGGAAGGACACATTTAGCATTATAAAAATCCAAATTGTGTCTGATGAGTTTTAAAATGCATTTTTAAGTTGTCTGATGTTAATATAATTAGTTTAAGCAAAAATTAAATTGGATTATGAAAACATAAGGTTTTTAACATAGATGGTGGAAGACTACTGACATAAAAATAAGTTTCAACTAACAGGACAACACTTTTTTACTTTACATTACATTATACAGTATAGGGGGAAAAACTCATAAAATAATTACCTGCTTGATAAGGATGCCTTTTTGTACTGCAGAAGGCGCCATAGATATGGATTTTGCAATCTTTCAATTTTTTGTACATTAGCATTGGGAAGCGTGAGGCGCAAACGACTTGCAACCTCCTGGTATTCCTTATTACCAGGGTCCAAAGGAACAAGGACATGAGTCTGATTCCCACCCATCACAAGCCAATTATTAGGAACAGAAGTCTGGTCTGAGCTAGAGGACTTTTTCTGATAGGAGAGTCGTGATGGGCGTCTGCGGATTTCCCTCACCTTACTTGTTTTGAGGTTAGTCTGGGTCATTTGGGCAAAATTCAAGCAATACTTGTATTGAGAATTACTGATTACCATTGACGAGGAAGGATCTGACAAATATTGCTTTTCAATGTCCTCACAGGTGACGTTGCAGACAAGTTCCTGATTACCCAGACTATCAGCCTGACCATAAGAGATCCATTTGCCTTGCTCATCAATAAAGTACCATTCATACACAGTAGATTTTGGATTGTCAAAGTCTCCTGCAGAACGAGTTGAGATGCGTCGAATTTTAAGCTGAGCTGATCCTGAAGAATCATTCATGGTCATGTCCTTAAAATTAGCTGTCCATAACTCAGTCCCCAAAATATTGAGGAGTTCTTTAGCATTAGATTCCAGCTTGCTTGGGTCAAGGGAAGGTATCTGGATGCTCCCTTTGGAGACATCTCTGTAAGCATTTTCAAGTGCCTTGGATTGAAATATGCGAAAATTATACCATTTATCATTTCTTTCAAACTGCCAATGAAACAAACTTTTTGCGTGTAGATATTTGCAACCCTTCTTGGCATTGATACACTTATCATTAACAGCAAAAAGACATATCTCAGGTACTTGAACATCACCACAAACATCAGAAGAATAGTAGGTGGTTCTCTTTTTCCGTTTACTCTTACTGCTGTCATCTCCCACTACTTTTTTATTCTTTACCTGACTTCTATCATGAGAATGCTGAGAATGAGCGTCACTGTCTGAAGAGGAGGAGTCCTCACTATCGTCACCTTTACTGCTATCGTTGGCCTTTTTACCTTTTTTCTTTTTTCCTCCACTTTTGTCCTTCCCAGATGTCTTACCTGACACAGCCTGGTCACTGTCTCCATTATTTTCTTTATCTTCACTTTTATTAACACTGCTCTTTTTTCCCTTGTGTTTTCCTCCAGTTTTTGTCTTCCTTGGAGACACAGGAGACTGTTCATCATCCTGACTGTCATCCATTGGCTTGCTTCTTCCATCTGACTTTTTATCTTTCTTTTTGGTTCCACTTTTTGTCTTCTCTGGTGCAGTTGAAGACTGATCACTATCTTTGTCTTTACTTTTCTTCTCAACACATTTTTTATCCTTCTCTACTTTTCCTTCAATCTTTGTACCGGATGATCCAGTAGAAGACTGGTCTTCCTGACGCTGAATTTGAGACATTAGGTTTATCAAAATATCACGTGGACTCTCGTTTATGGAAATACCAAATCTCTTCAGCAGCTTTTTACAGTGATCAGTAAGGATATCATGGTTAAGGGAGCAATCTGATATTGAACATTTTCCACAATTCATCACATAATCTTTACAGATATGGATGAAACCACATTTCTCATTCTTCTTGCATCCATTTTTGCTATTATAAAAGGCACAAATTATAGAAGCATTTCCTTTACAGACCTTCCTCATCACTTGATGTAAGACACGTTTATCAATCAAGTCTAAGTATAACTTTGAGAGTATGGGAGTATTGTGATTAGTATCCCATCGATGCCCGTACTGGCATGATGCACCAGCATCACAAAATGCTGTTACAAAGGTTTTACACATATGAAGATCTTTGCATGAATCACGAGACAAGCAGCCATTTTCAGACAAGTGTTGTGAGCATAAGACTAATTTGGGAACAAGTTCAATCACTAGCCCCCTGTCCTTTTCCACAAAGGAAAATAAATCCTTACGAGACTTCACCACCATTGCAATTTCCTGCTCACTCTTTTGAACCTGACGACTCAGTGTATCAGATGTGCTCCACTGCCCGTCAAACATAACAATGGCTTTCACCAAGGCTTCAGGAGTTAGTCCTGTAGTATTACGGTTTTTAGATTTACTAGAATGATTTTGTCTATTTGCTTCCTCATATGAGGGAGGTGGTTGATTATATCCTCCACTGCCAGAGTAAGGTACATACTGTGGAGGATTTATCTGCCCTTGATAGTCAGAAGGGCTTTGATGTGATGGATAGTAGTTAGGTGGTGGACCCTGAGGCATCATACCATGATGTAACCCAAAGCCAAACTGACTACCATCTTGATAAGGTGGAGCACGGCCCAAAAGGCCAGCATTCTGTCTGTGCCCGGGATGTTGTGGAGCATTCTGTCTGTGCCCGGGATGTTGTGGTGAATTCCCTCGCCTTCCCCGCCCTCTAAATTCCTTAGACTGCTTATTACTCTCATCAGAGCTTAAGTTCATCATGGACTTGCTACCTCTGTTGCCCTGAAAAAAAAAATAAGAACAGCATTGAATGTAATGAAAAGCCATTTTCTGGGCGAGACCCGGAGGCTCCCTATAGCTATCCAGGCTGATATGAATGTATTAGACCCTGGCATCAGTCAAAGCGAATGGAGTTCTTAGGCCTACCAGGGACCAGGAGCCTGAACCTGGCCCCCTCAGAGCAGCACGAGGAGCAATGGCCTATAGAAACCCCCCATGTGGTTGGAAGAATTCTATGTCTGCCATCGACCTGGTCAGGCATCCAGAAAAGTAAGCACCCCAAAACAAACCCTATCTGGTGAAAATATTGCTACTGAAAGCCAAACTGTTGAACAGAACTTCCCGAACGAAAAACGAGCAAACGAGCATAACGTCACCACTGTCACCACGCCACTGTCTGCACATCTCCCCCTCCCCGGGAGGGGGAAAGGGGGAACCCCAGACCCCCCACGCCGCCTATCCACACCCCCCAGGTTCTGAGGCTGGATGTCAAAACTTGCGAAAACTGCAAACTGGAGGGAGGGTTGCCGGGGAGCCTCCAGGTCTCACCCAGAAAATGGCATTTCCTTACATTCACCGCTGGGTTTTTTTTTTTTTGGGGGGGGGGGGGGGCCAAGGCTGGGCCAACAGGACTACTATTCCCTAGTAAGTCTCCAAACAAGCCAGAACCCAGAGCAACAACCGAACTGGGGAAAAGCGGTACAGGTAACCCCACCTAGACCATTCCAGTCGAAACACATCGACCCCGACGGCCTTGCCATCGGGGAAGGGCACATATATCTGACGATGCCTCGACCAGGCCGACACGAAGAGGTCCACTTCTGGGCGCCCAAACGTCTGGCAGAGCCAACGGAATGAGTCAGCATCGATCGTCCATTCCGTGGCCAGGGGAATGAAACGGGACAGGCCATCCACAAGGAGATTGTACACTCCCTGGATATGAACCGCCAGGAAAGTCAAACCCCGAGAACTCAGCAGATGAATCACCCTACTAGCCTCAAAAGAGGCACGAACTGCATCGAGCCCCCGCAGTTCAGACAATGAACCACCGGGGAACAGTTCGAATGGAGCCGAATCATCGATTCGTGAGCGCTGTGAATCCTCAGAAGCGACTGCCACACAGCTGCGAACTCCCACACCGTGCTGTGAGCCCAATGGAAGGAGGAACCCCACCAACCCTGGCCAGCCTGGCGAGCACTGGTCACAAAGCCCCAGCCGAGAGACGACGCATCCGTGAACACATCGAGTGAGGGCTCGGGTAGGTGCCACAGCACCGAACCCCGAAAAACCCGAAGAGGAAGCAGGCAACACAGCAGCCGATGGAAGGCATCAGGGACCCGAACCCAGCGTCTGCGTGAGTGGACGCATCACAAGAGTCAGGTACACTGTAGTAACCATGACCAACATCACAAGAGCCAGGTACACTGTAGTAACCATGACCAACATCACAAGAGTCAGGCACACTGTAGTAACCATGACCAACATCACAAGAGTCAGGTACACTGTAGTAACCATGACCAACATCACAAGAGTCAGGTACACTGTAGTAACCATGACCAACATCACAAGAGCCAGGTACACTGTAGTAACCATGACCAACATCACAAGAACCAGGTACAGTGGAACCTCGACTTACAAATGCCCCTACTTACAAATTTTTGAAGTTACAACTCCAATTACGTTGGAAAATTCAACTCGACTTACGACCTTTGCCTCGACTTGCGACTTTGTTAATACTCGCGTGAGTCGACAAAGCGTGTGGTTCCTGGTGGCACGGGCGACTCAACTTCAGTTTACTCGAGCCGCCCTCTTAGTGAGAATCACGCTTCAATTCTTTGTAAAGAATTTTATTGTTTTTGTGTCTTTTTGTTTTTTGAACATAAAATTATTATATATCATGCTATGCATCCCAAGAATGTCAGTGGTAAGGTTCAACCTAAGAAAACACATGTGAGGATGACCATAGAGGAAAGACAAGAGATCATTCGTAAACATGAAGATGGTGTGCGGGTTGTTGATCTAGGTAGGCAGTACAACAAATATATGTCAACGATATCCACCGTACTTGCTGAGAAAAAGGACATTATGAGTGCTAAAGTGGCAAAAGACGTATCAATAATGACGAAACAGAACACAAACACCTGAGGATGTTGAACAGTTATTTATTTGGATACACAACAAGGCATCAGCGGGTGATAGCATTTTATTTGTGAAAAAGCAAGGTTATTGCATGAAGATCTTATAAAGAAAACCCCTGGAACGAGTGTTAAAGATACGGAAGAGTTTAAGGTGAGCAGGGGATAGTCTGAGAAATTTAGAAAAAGAAGTGGCATTCATAGTGTTGTGAGTGTTGTGGGTTGTGAGTTGGTGGAGGAACACGGTGAAGAACTGACCACCGAAGAACTCCTAGCCTTTCACAAGGAGCTGCAATAAGAGACAGCTGAGGAAATTTCTTCAGGGAAGGAGGCAGTACAGAATATTCCTTCCTCAACACTTAAGAAGTGATGTGCAGCATGGGAAGTAATGCAAAGTTTTATTGAAACGACTCACCCAAATCAAGCTGCAGTAGGCCATTGCCTTAACCTTTTTAATGACACTCTGATGCCTCACTACAGACAAGTGTTCAGACATAGGGAAAAACAAGTCTCTATGGAAAGGTTCTTAGTGAGAAAAACCAGCAGTGAGCCACAACCAGGTCCTAGTAGTATACAGGCAAAACAGAGAAAATAACCCAGAGAAGTCATCACTGACTAATGTTATAATAAAGAGGACTCCCCTTCCAAACAGTAACACCTCTCCTCCTTCCCCCTTCCCACCGTCTTCCATACGCCAACAAGAGTCATCAATAAAAATAAGCTAAAACTTCTACATACTACAGTACAAAATATATGTGTGTATTATGTATGAAATGCATTTTGAAGTTAATACTTTTGGGAGTGTGAAACGGATTAATTCAATTTGCATTATTTCTAATGGGAAAATTTGTTTTGAGTTACGACCCTTCTCTGGGAACGGATTAAATTCATAAATGAAGGGACCACTGTACACTGTAGTAACCATGACCAACACCACAAGAGCCAGGTATACTTTAGTAAACATGACTTATAATTCAGCAGGAATAGAAACAAACGTGCGCTCCACACAATGTTTATTACAACAACAACAACAACAAACAGCGACATCATCAGGTATAGGTGCCATGAATACAAATTTGCATCGAATCTTAACAAAACGGACCTAATCTTAAGTGACCTTAATCCTACACGTATCTTAATCCTAACAATAACCAGCATCACTTGAGTGCCAGGTACACTGTAGTAAACATCAACATCACAAGAGAGCCAGGTACTGTAGTAAACATCAACATCACAAGAGAGCCAGGTACTGTAGTAAACATCAACATCACAAGAGAGCCAGATACTGTAGTAAACATCAACATCACAAGAGAGCCAGATACTGTAGTAAACATCAACATCACAAGAGAGCCAGGTACTGTAGTAAACATCACAAGAGAGCCGGGTACTGTAGTAAACATCACAAGAGAGCCAGGTACTGTAGTAAACATCACAAGAGAGCCAGATAATGTAGTAAACATCAACATCACAAGAGAGCCAGGTACTGTAGTAAACATCACAAGAGAGCCAGATACTGTAGTAAACATCACAAGAGAGCCGGGTACTGTAGTAAACATCACAAGAGAGCCAGGTACTGTAGTAAACATCACAAGAGAGCCAGGTACTGTAGTAAACATCACAAGAGAGCCAGGTACTGTAGTAAACATCACAAGAGAGCCAGGTACTGTAGTAAACATCACAAGAGAGCCAGATAATGTAGTAAACATCAACATCACAAGAGAGCCAGGTACTGTAGTAAACATCACAAGAGAGCCAGATACTGTAGTAAACATCAACATCACAAGAGAGCCAGGTACTGTAGTAAACATCAACATCACAAGAGAGCCAGGTACTGTAGTAACATCAACATCAAAAGAGAGCCAGGTACTCTAAACATCAGCTGTATTGAAAGGAGAGCCAGGTAAACTGTAGTAAACATCACCTACATTGCAAGAGAACTAGGTACACTAGTAAACATTGCCTACATTGCAAGAGAACTAGGTACACTAGTAAACATTGCCTACATTGCAAGAGAACTAGGTACACTAGTAAACATTGCCTACATTGCAAGAGAACTAGGTACACTAGTAAACATTGCCTACATTGCAAGAGAACTAGGTACACTAGTAAACATTGCCTACATTGCAAGAGAACTAAGTACACTAGTAAACATTACCTACATTGCAAGAGAACTAGGTACACTAGTAAACATTGCCTACATTGCAAGAGAACTAGGTACACTAGTAAACATTGCCTACATTGCAAGAGAACTAAGTACACTAGTAAACATTGCCTACATTGCAAGAGAACTAGGTACACTAGTAAACATTGCCTACATTGCAAGAGAACTAGGTACACTAGTAAACATTGCCTACATTGCAAGAGAACTAGGTACACTAGTAAACATTGCCTACATTGCAAGAGAACTAGGTACACTAGTAAACATTGCCTACATTGCAAGAGAACTAGCACCAATATATTATTAGTATACATGGAGAAACAAGTGAGATGGTAATAACTTCAAAATGCTGTATCAATTAATAATTAAGTTTTTATCAGGATTTACTTTAGCTTACTTTGTTCTTCTTGCTAGCAGATCTTTCAGGGGATGTTGAAGATGCTGATTTCTCTGATGCAACTGCAAAAGCAAAAATTAAGACAGTACTATATAATGTAGATTTAGCAGTGGGGAAAAACTGTGTAATTAGCCAAACTCATGTTAAGTCTCTAATCCTTCCACTGCGCATACCATCCTCAGATGTTCTACCCATGGTGTGCATACCAACCTCGGATGTTCTAAGGTACATACCACACAACATGTGAAACTTTTGTGGGTGCACGAGGATTGTTGGAGCTTTTTTTCCCTGCTTATGACATCCATCTAATTCTATTTCATTCTCTCTCCTTGGTACATACAGTACTGTATTTGTTAAGTTCAGTGATGACCATTGACAAAATTTCCCAAGGTGCTTCCATATGTGTAGGTTGGATTATTTACAATAAATAACTTCAGACTGCACAGTGAAGCCTCCATAACCAATGTTACTGAAGCAGTCAACAACTATATAAAAAAAAAATTCTGATGAGGCTGACTAACAAACTCCCCCTCAACAATGACAAAGACATACCAGGAAGCATACCACACACAGCAAGATATACCAGGCATAGATCGGAGAGTAAACACTATCCAAATTGAGAGAACAGCTGAAAGGAAATTCTTAGGAATACAGTTACACAACAAATGAACTTTAAATAACATATTAAAAATAAAGCATAACAGTTTTTGAAAATGAAGGCATACTTTTTTATCTATTTATATATACTGTATATAGGTGAATGAATTATACATCACTCTGCCCTGATAACACTATTACTTTTATTTCTTTATATACAAGAAGTATATTGGGTTTGTGAGAATACATAACACTGGTGTTCTTACATTCTTGCAAACCCATTAACAACCGTAGCATTTCAGGCAGGTCCTTATTCTAACAGAAAAGGCAAAATTAATAATAGGTACATTGTAGGCAAATTTGACTTCAACATAATACCTACAGTTCAATATAAATTGACAGAAATGATTACACTAGTGAAGTTGCAGGTCTGAATCACTAATATTGCAGGAGTGAGCAGCACAAGATATAGTGTGAGTTTAATTCATAATTTAATTACCTGTGTTGGGGGACAGGCAGCCAGAGTGTATTTATACATGTTAGGCTTATATTGAAGTCCCCCCCCCCCCCCAGGATACAACCACACAACAAGCTGACTAACTCCCGGGTACCTACTTACTGCTAGGTGAACAGAGTATTAGATGATAAGAAATGTCCTCATCCATTTTTGTCCCGCCCGGGATTCGAATCCGGAATTCTCGAGTGCGAGTTGAGAACAAACCCGACTGTACTACCGGCACTCTTAAACCGAGTCCCAGTAGTACAGTCAAACTGGGTCAAATAGTTTAGTTTGAACTGAACTGAACTAACTTATCTATCCATATTTCACCTACAGAATCTTTGCCAGGGAATCTATAACTCAACAGAATATACAATATGCAGTTGGCTGTCTTTCCATTATATATAATAAAACAGAAGTCTAACATACACATGTTAACCTTGAGACAAAAGCAGTCATATACTTACTCTTCTGCAGCATTTTCTGCATGTCCTGAGCTGCACGTTCCAAATTTCTAGCTCGTTCCTCAAATCTTATGACATCAGGATCGATGCTTTTTCCCTTTTTGCCACCTTGCTCGCCCATTTTGTTAGCTGCAGTAAGACAATACACTATTTATCACTTTAACTGTAAAATATTATCACTGTGAAGTCAAGTACTGTATGTAAAATTAGGTCAATCACATTTCTTTTTAAAACATAAGAAGAGGAGTAGTGGCACCTCACTCAAATCAAACTTGGTTCAACACTAGTCCAAACTCAACACAAGAAATGTGATCATATTATATCTCAATTGCTCTGATTAGTTCCAGAATAAATAAAAAATACAGAAAATCATGATTTGTTGTTCCTGTCATTAATAAAAATATAATAAAACTATTTTGTTACGTTAAAACCAGCGTTGAATGTAATGAAACACTATTTTCTGGAGGAGCTGGGAGGCTTCCTTAAGCTATCCAAAAGGGACATGTGCCATATTAGTTTGGTGTCATCAGTCCCAGGACTTTTGTATGCCTACCGGGGACCCCGAACCAGAACCTGGTCCCCTCAGAGGCACAGGAAACAATGGCCATTATGTGCACCCTACATTGTCATGTCTGCCATTCACTGGGAAGGGTACCCAGAAAGTAAGGCGAAACAATACAAACCTCCAACTGGTAAAAATTGCAACCTCTGTCCGAACAGAGCCAAAGAACTCCCCCCCCCCCAAAGAAAACAAACAAGAAAATTGTCATCCAACTAGCACGCCCGTTTGAAAGTGTCCCCCCCCTCCCCTAAAAGGAGGAGGGGGAGGGGCAGCCCCTCAATTCATAGAACGATGAAAACCGCCAAGGGAGGGTATCATGAAGCTTCCAGAGCTCGCCCAGAAAATGGCATTTCATTACAGTACTTTCAATGCTAGATTTATGTGGGGAGCCCCATCGGCTCCTTGAAGCTAACTACCTACAGATAAATAAAATAGGGACTTACCTGGGATGGCAGCAGCACCGCAAGTCTCAAGAAGATGAGACAACAGGCCACAACAGATGTCTGAAAGCAACACAAGGCCAGAGAGAGCCCGGAACGTTGACAAGATACCTGTTGGCCAGGACCCTATTCGACCTCCTAAACCCCCACCCCCGAATGTCAACCCAAGACATATTACCAACCACAGCAGCAAGAGTAGCATATTTCCTTACATCATGGGAACGATGGTAGACCGCAGGCTGGCTAGACTCGATGCCTCTGCGGACAACCTAAGAAACACGAGCCCTAGAACAGGAATCCAGGAAAAACGAGATCCACAAAGAGGGAGTCCTCTGTCACCAATCCAGTGGCCCACAGGTAGCGAAGTAAAGCTGCCAGTGGACGCAACATATGATGCACTTCCGGCCTAACCAACCAAGCATTCACCATCAACGAACCCCTCCAGAAGCCAGCCATCTCATTTTTTGCCAAAAAAGAAGATGACTGCAAATGAACAAAACAACCACCAGGACCAAAGTAGCAGAAACCTCTGTGCTGGAGATGAGCATGAAGCTCCCCAACCCAACCCCCCCCAGAGGCGAAAGCCAACAGAAACAAGGCCTTCATTAAACAATCACAGACTGAAGGGGCCACCACAAACCAAGAGCACCCGGTCCAAGAAGGCTCAGGTGATGCATGAGCAGGCCAGAAGTGAAAAACGCATCAGAAAGCTTGCAGAACGGAGCAAAAGTGACATCCACCCCGAATGCAAGCTTCAGTGGCTCCGCAAACCCGCCGCATGATGAGTGGCGACAGTATTTAGCTTGAGATGCCGGCCAAGAAAAAGGCAAGAAAGAAAAGGCAAAATAACCCTAACTGATGGTTAGGGTTATTTTGAGAATCGCACACGAGGCCCAGCCAAGTATGAACCTAGGGTGGAACCAGATGGGACTTCCGCCAATTCACCAGGAACCTGAACCCGGCAAGCTGGGAAAGAACCACATCCCTGGCTAGCAGACACACAGACTGGCTGGGAGCCCACACCAACCAGTCGTCGAGGTAAGCCAGAACCCAAACATTTAGGAGATGAAGACGGGCCACAACGACCCTGGTTTAACACGTGAAAACGTGAGGTACCAGATTCAGAACTAATGGAAGGCAACGAAAGCAGTAAGCCTGTCGTCCGACCACAAAACCTAACCAATCTCTGAACCCCAGATGAATAGGAACGTGCCAATAAGCATCCTTGAGGTCCAGAGAAATCATCCAAGTGCCCAGCTCGAGAAGAAATCAGACCTGGGACAATGTGGTCATCCAAAAGGAGAGGCAAGGAATCAAACGGTTCAGACAGGACAAGTTCAGAATGAACTGAAGATCCACTCGGTCCCATTTCGGAACCAGGAACAAGCAGGAAACCCACTTTTGGGACGAAGTCGTTTCAACCATGCCCAAGCGAACCCACTCCAAGATGACCCAACAGAGAGACAGGAAAGAAGCCTGTCCTACCAACCCCGAACCACCAAAGGCCGGCAGAGATGACCCAAAAAGCCCACGATTCATGGAACCAAGCACGGTCAAACAGAGCCAGCCTTACCCCCATCGCATCAACAGACTCGAGAAAGAGCCGACACGACCTCAGAGAAGCTGACTTCCGCACAGAGCAACCACCGTGCTGATCAGACGAAGAATGCCCCAGAAGGCACACAGGCTCCGAAACTGGCACCAAAAGCCCACCTCAAACCACCGAAACCCAAGAGAACCTGAAACTCTCAGAAGAGTTTCTGAGAGTTTCAGAAACGGTCCTCTCAGGGTGGTCGTGCCAGCACGACCACCCTGAGAGGACCGAGAACCCCTGTCCCGTGTCGACACGCGAGACAAGAGGTAAAAAATATAAAAACTGCCTCCCGGAGAATCAGCGCAAACAGCATCAGCAGGGGAGCCGAAACTTGAACCCCGGCTTAAGGCCCCTGTCCCCCCAATGCCTCAACATCCGATCTGAGGACAGCTGCAGAATAAAAAGTGCAAGACCAAAGCCAAATGACTGCAAGTTTAATAGTCATTTGCCACCAAGACAGCCAAAAGAGAGGGAACCTGAGCATATAACTGCAGGAAGAAGCCAGGAAGACTCCCGAAACCTCGTACCACACCCAATACGGGGAAGAAAAACCAAACTCAAATGAAGATGGATCCATTTTAGAGGAGTAAACCGGGTCTCAAAGGAGGTAAGCACTAAGAGCCTCCCGAACCTCTGCTGGGGAAATCCGAGAAGGAAACCTTTAGAAGGACCAAGGGCACTTGGAAACGAACCCAAGGGAGAGCCGCACCCAACTCAAATTCATACAGGGACTGTGGATATGAAAACCCACGACCCTGCAACAATAAATCCTGCCCAGAAGGCACAAGGGCCCAGGCAGGATCAAAAGGAGCCCAAGCACTCCAAATGGACCCCCCACGAAACCCCAACACCGGGGTAGAACCCTCATCCATGCCCACCACCCTTGAAGAAAAAGCGGAGTCCTGGGAAAAAGCTTTTTTTTTGAGATATATACAAGAGTTGTTACATTCTTGTACAGCCACTAGTACGCGTAGCGTTTCGGGCAGGTCCCTGGAATACGATCCCTTGCTGCGAAGAATCGTTTTTTCATCCAAGTACACATTTTACTGTTGTGTTAAACAGAGGCTACAGTTAAGGAATTGCGCCCAGTAAATCCTCCCCGGCCAGGATACGAACCCATGACATAGCGCTCGCGGAACGCCAGGCGAGTGTCTTACCACTACACCACGGAGACTGGTAAAAGAAGGTCAAACTGGTAAAAAACTGGTCAAAGAAGGGAGCCTGCTGGGCCGACTCGAACGCCTCGGTGGGAAAATCGGGCTCAACAACCTCCATCCCCAAATTGGAAAGGTCAATCCCCGAAGCCACCCAAGCCTCATCCCAAACGAAACCCCGCCCTGACAACGAAACCCTCAGACGTTTGGGAGCTGGAAGCAGGGGAAAAGGAGCAGGGTGAACCACACCCACCTGGGAAGGAAGCAAGGGCGCAGGCTGAACCACGGTTGAATTAACCAACGCCCCTATAATCCTAGTTCTTAAAACCCAAGCAGGGCAGCTCCGGGGCTCCCAATCGAGAAACCAACCTGGCTCGTTGGAACAAAGAAAACCTAGCATGCAATGCAGCCGCTGCCTGACCCTAACATCCTCAGACAAGGAATGGGTAAACTAAATGACAAGTGGGAAACAAATCCCACAAGACTCAGGGTTTTAGGTGGCACCAACCCAACATGCAGCATGACAGAGGCAGGACGGGTGATTGTCACTGCGAAGCAGGGGCAACGAACAACCTTCAGCATCGCACAAGGCGAGACAGGGCCGGAAGATGCATCCATGGTAACCCTAAGCCCAATGGGGTTTTACAGGGCCCGTAGAGTAAGTTAGCTCTACAGGAAGCCCAGGCACTGGGACTAGCTAAGCCGGTAACCCTGTCTGTTAGCAGGCAAACTGACCAGTAGTCGCTGTGAAACCTCGGGGCAACAGAGAAGGACTACCAACACAACCTAGGCAGGCCTAATGGGAAGCTAGGCTCCGGCAACCACAATATACTTAAAAAAAAAAAAAAAAAAAAAAAAAAAAGCAACCCACACAAACAAACTGATTGCCCGAGAGAATTGTTGGCAGCCGCGTGTATACAGGGCTGTGCCGGCCGCAGTGTGCCCCACCCAAAACAAACCCACTCCCTACCCAGGGCAAGACAGGAAGCCCAAGACCCTCGACATACCCCAAGGATGAGAACAATGCCAAGTGACGAAGCCCTCAAACGGGAGTGAGACCAGAACGTCCCAGGAAAGATAACCCCGAAATGCATGGGAAGTACTTACCGGGCACCTAGGAAAGATAGCCCTAGGCACATGCAACCCAGCGTACAGAGAACACCTAGCCACCACACCACCACACACAGCTGGCACAGCTACAAAGGCTAAATCCCGACAGGAAAGCGAGGCCAGAGGAGACGTGTGGACATCAGGCACATCAGTCCCGAAATGGTGGGGTAAGCTGCCTTCTCGCCTGAGCGGGCGTGCTAGTTGGATGATGATTTGCTTGTTTGTTTTCTTTTGGGGGGAAGTACTTTGGCTCTCTTCGGACAATTTTCATTAGTTGGGTGTTTGTACTATTTTGCCTGTGTTTCTGGGGGGGTATTCCCCAGTCAATGGCAGACAGGACATACACTAAATGTTGAGTGCTCATATAGCCATTGCTGCCTGTGCCTCTCTGAGGGGACCAAGTTCTGCCTTGTAATCTCCAGAAGGCATATAGAACTCTTGTGACTGATTACACCAAACAAATATGGCACATGTCAGTTTGGATAAATTCAGGGAGACAACAGTGCTTCCCACAGAAATGTACATTTTCTGCCTGAATTCAATCAATATACACAACAGTACAGTAGAGTGAAATCCAAATCATTGGTTCATAACATACATTTTCCCTGATTTTAGTAATCTCACTCTTTTCATTTTTTTCATGCATTTACAGTACCTGTATATGTTGAATGCCCATCATCACCCATATAATAATAATATATAATAATAATAATAATATAGTCGGTATACTTTCTAAAATCAGATGTTATGTTCCAAACTTTGTTCTCCTCTCAATATATTATGCCCTAATGTTTCCTTATCTTATATACAGTATCTGTGCATTGGCAGATACCGTATGATAAGATAGGGTTCAACCACTGCAATCTACCTCAAGCCCATCATCACCCAGCAATTATTATTATTATTATAATTATTATAATAATAGTAAATAAATATACTGTATATATTATATATATATATATATATATATATATATATATATACAGTATATATATATATTCTACTGTGTTAGCACCTGGTTATATCCTCTTATGGTGAGGTAGTAAGGTGACATAGATGAATGACAATACATGGGTATTAATAATACCCAATATATCAACATAAGAGTGTGTCATGTTGTCGGCTTATGTTCTTCTGGTTGCTTCCATTCCTATTGCAGGGTCATTCAGTCCTGCTTCTGTGTTGGCCCGGGGTCTTAAAGTGGGTAGTGTGTAACTTGTGTATTAGCTGGTTATTGATTGCTGGT
This sequence comes from Procambarus clarkii, assembly GCF_040958095.1. NCBI lineage: Eukaryota > Metazoa > Arthropoda > Malacostraca > Decapoda > Cambaridae > Procambarus > Procambarus clarkii. Next base: position 11,121,678 of record NC_091220.1, on the reverse strand, counting down.
CTGGATTTCTTGATATGCAGCGTTTCACTGATGTGTAATGACACCTCCCCCTGACAGGACACTTCCTGCCTTCAGTGACATTCACTACTACACCACATGCCTACCCTGACAACAACTTTCACCACTTGCCTCTCCTGACAACTTCCACCATTGACACCCTCCTGCCTTCCCTTACACCATTAACACCACCTGCCTCCCCCTGACAGCTTCCACCACCTGCCTCCCTTGACAACAACTCCCCGCCCCCTTCTTTCCCTGACAAGTTCCACCACTGACACCAGTCTTTTCTCACAACTTCCAACACTAACACCATTCTTTTCTGACAACTTTCACCACTGACAACTTCTGCCTCCCATGACAACTACTTCCACCACCAGTCATTTCTAACAACTTCCACCACCAGTCTTTTTCTGAAAACAACTTTCCCCTCTGACACCACCACCTGCCTCCCCTGACAACAACTTCCACCACTGACACCACCTGCCTCCCCTGACACCATTTTATCATCTTTCAATTATTTCTCCCTGGAAACAATGGGTAAGCAAAATAAAACACTGTACAACTGTTTACACTTTGGTGAATCATAGTTGATGACAGCCACCTCCAATGCTCGGTCTCGGCGACAGCTTAACAAACAATCCTCGCTTAATCAATCATTTAAATGTTCCACGGAACATTTAGTACTAAATTCAATTGTTCGGATCATCTGGGAATTCGTTAGAGCAGGGTTCATTAGAGTGAGAATGCACTGTATTTATATTCCAGTTTATGTGATCAATCAACTTCAGAGGGGCAAAATGTACTGTTAAAAGTAAGGGTTTCGTTGAACGAAATGTGATTGAGTCCGCTCTGATCAAACAATGTAACAACAGCCTTAATGTAAGCCCTGGTATGTACAAATTAGATCCCAATATAAGCTGCAATATAGCACATCAATACAATATAGCATCCATTTAACCCTGTATTTATTTATTTCCATACCTCTGAACCTTCTCCAATTTAGTTTTGTGCTTGTGTCATGTGGCATGCCAGCATGTGACTCCATGCTAGAGCCACATACTCTAAGATTGGTCTGACATATGTGGTATGCAGGGTTCTGAATGATTCCTTACACAAGTTTCTACAGGCCGTTCTTATATTGGCCAACCCAGCATTTGCCGCTGATGACTGTATTTTTGTAAATACTTGGATTACCATCCAAGTATTTAAAAGCAATTCTCAAATTGGAAAGCATAGCATAGGCTCCTCGCACAATGTTCTTTATGGTCCTCAGGTGACTGTTTTCAATATATAACCAGCCCCAGATCTTTTTCTTAATATATTTAATTTATTTATTTATTTATATACAAGAAGGTACATTGGGTTGAGAGCGTCCATACATTGGGTTTGAGTGAAACTTGCAAAGCCATTAAGTGTTAGTGTTTCAGGCAGGTCCTTAAGCTAAACAATAAAGGTAACTGAATTTGAGTTAAACATAAAAACTACATTACTAATTGATAGAATAGATTACTGTATATTTATATATTTACATACAAGAAGGTACACCTGGTTGAGAAAGTAAATACTGTACCTGAATTTACCTGAGGGCCACTGACTATGTGTGTTAGTGGCTTTGCAAGAATATTAAAATATCACTCTAAAAGTAATCTCACCAACCTATTGTACATTCTTGCAAATAAAATATTATTATTATTATTACTATTATTATCATTATTATTATAATAAAACACACGTGGCCTTGACAAGAACAGGAAGTCAGCGGCTTCTCAAACACATTAAATAATGTTGTAAACGATGAACTAAAGAGAGTTCACTTGTGGATGTCAACCAACAAACTCACACTAAACATAGAAAAGACCTACTACATCTTATTGGAAGCAAATCAACAAATGCAATTCAGCTTCAGATAGACAATATTAACATCAGCAATAAAAATGATGGAAAGTTCCTTGGCTTATACTTAGACAAGAGACTCAACTTCAGCACTCACATACAACACACAACCAAGAAAGTCTCAAAAACAGTTGATATACTCTCTAAAATCAGATATTATGTTCCAAACTCTGTTCTCCTCTCACTATATTATGCGCTAATCTATCCCTATCTTACATATGGTATCTGTGCATGGGGGTCTACCACTGCAAACCACCTCAAGTCCATCATCATCCAGCAAAAATCTGCTATCAGAACAATAACAAACTCTGCTTTCAGACAACACTCAGCCCCCTCGTTTAAATCCCTAAACATGCTAAACATAATCTCACTCCATAAATTCTCTTGTGTCAACTACATTTACAAAACCCTGTTCTTAAATGCAAATCCTGCTCTGAAACTCTCCCTGGACAGATGTAATAGGACCCATTATCACCACACCAGAAATAAATATATCTTTGATATCCCCAGCGTCAAACTTAATCTGTGTAAACACTCTATGCAAATAAAGGGAACTAGTCTATAGAACTCACTCCCTAATTAACTGAAAAGCTGTCAAACTTTTGCGTCATTCAAAAACAAAACTAAAAAGTACCTAATTTCTAATTTCATCTTCGTAGTTTCCTACCTTGTGCTTTAAAATTGCCCTTTGTGTAGTGCTACGCAATCTCCCAATCTTGTTGTACCTAATCCATACAACTTTACCATTGTGATCATTGCTGTCTTATATGTGCTATCAAATTGCTGTATGGTGCCTATTAATCTTTGTTAAATTACCAATCAAGCTGTCAATGCAATCAATCAGAGCCACTAATGTGCTTTAATATACCTACTAATTTCACTCATCTCATTTTTTTCTTGCAATGTACCTGTTGTCACTTTTATAAATTCTGCTAGAATTTACCTACTTGAAATTATCTGTTAGATTAAAGACCTGCCGAAACGCTGCACGTACTAGTGGCTTTACAAGAATGTAATCACTATGATATGTATCCTCACAAACCCAATGTACCTTCTTGTATATAAATAAATAAAAGATTTAGTTTGACTCTGGGGATATCAGAGATATTTTTTCCAGTTGTGGTGTTCATGGGTTCTTTTACATTTATCAAGGAAGTTTCAGATCAGCATTATCATTTAGAAATAAGGTTTTGTATATGTAAACAGCAGAAAAGAATGTGAGGAGTAGATGTATGTTATCATACATATAGATGTAAGCTTTTTCACGTAATTTGTAGGTTGTGTGTAGTCTATTTTCTCTTATTCCACATTCCATAATTATAATGCAGCATTTATTCACATTAAATTCCATTTACCAAGTGGTGCTCCATGCACTTATTTCATCAAGATCTTCTTGAAGGTCATGACAATCGTCTGAAGTTTCTTATCTTCCCTATTATCTTTGTATCATCAGCAACCATGTTCATATAATTATTTAATCGTTATGGAAGGTCGTTAATGTAGACAATGAAATTAATTTTTTTTTTAAATTTTGCCCCGAGGGGCGAGTTTACATTACTGGTGCTTGAACCCTGTGAACTCCAGTAGTGACACTTCTGCCCTTTGTTTTGATTATTAACAAGCTTAGGCATACACAACTGTGTGCTGCTACCTTATTCTATATGAAAGGTTAGAGAATATAGATAAAAAACTAGCAGTAAGCTCATGTAATACCCCCACCTGACAGGATGATCTATTAATTTAGGCTTTAGGCATTGTATGTACTAGCCCTATCTATAAATCCATCACTCTTTGTAAAATCTCTTGTATGTATGAACCTTACCTGAATAAATATTTGATTTTCATTTGATTTGATTTGATAATACACCACAAGACTATCTTCCATACATTGCCTCTCATTACTGCCAGCATTTTTTTGTGTTAGACAATAGTTCATCTATGTTACAAGTCTCCCTGTCACGCCCTCAGTGTGTTCTAGTCTCCAGAACAACGTCTTATATGGGACTGTGGGAAGCTTGTTTTAAGGTGCAGATGAATGTAGCCTCCTGCCCAACCTGTAAGATCAGGTTGGATCCTAGTCAGTAAGATCCTAGGATCTTAGAATTTAGTAAGGGTCTTAGAACTAGGATCTAGTAAGATCCTAGTCAGCCCAACCTGTAAACTCTCTGCGGCTCTAGCATACAAACATGGTCAAAGTGCAGGAACTTACCTGTTGGTGGTGTAGGCTGGGGATGACAGTGGCAGGGTGTACCGGGTGTACTGGGGGAAGGTGTAGTGAGACAGACAGAGGTATGGGACGGGTATTGGACGGTGCTGACTCCTACAGACAGATGCCTCGCGTCCTACTCTCTCTCACTGCTAATCTAAGCAATATCTCACACTGTTCTAATGTACACTTACAACTCATTCTAAACCCGTTGCCCTGTCATTATTAGTTTAATACTTTTATTAGTAGATGTATTATTTAAATTTAGATTTATCATTAATATGTATAAGAGCTGATGAATAATAAATGAACGACAAGTCGGCAACAACGAATACTGTTGTCACATGTCATTTTCATTTTAAAGTATTTTAATTTTACAATCAGTAGCTGGAAAAAAATTATTATTAAAATAGAAAATCTATTAATCCAATTGAGTTAGAGAAGGAATAATATAGTGTGAAGGGCTGGAGGGGTGGATGATGGTGGGAGGCGGGAGTAAGTGTGGCACCACCGCCCCGCAACACGTACCAACCCCACACACACGTGCCACGTGACCTCACGCGCGCGCACGTCCTCTAGGTAAACAATCCTCAGTTTGTTTATTTTATTTATTATGCACCCGAAACCCCATCCTTTTGCGCCATACTGAGAAAGGTTACAGAGACACTTAATAGGCTAAGAAACGTAATCCCAAAATTCTGTTAGCTAAGCAAATTATATACTGTACATATATTTAGCCTTATATTGATTAGTTATATACAGAATATAAGTTGCATATATAAATCAATTCTTTCATACGTCATATTATAATGGCGGCGCAGGAATTAAACGTCAATGTTTGTTACCTCACCTTCCCGTAGACAGTGTTAGGCAAGTACTGATATGTAAGTGCCAAGCATGGTGACACCAGGAGCGTTCTTCCTGTTGTCAACCCTTCATATGCACGGTAAATTATCTGTAAATACAATATATCTTACTTGTCCCCATAGATTGTATTAAATACTTAAACTTAAAACATTTCATGTTTCATTTCATGTCACATTTATCCATTATTACGAACATTCATGCATTCATGGGAGGGTGGAGAGGTGTTAGGGGCGAGGGGGAGGTGACGGGAGGGCGGGGAGGTGTTAGGGGCGAGGGAGAGGTGACGGGAGGGTGGGGAGGTGTTAGGGGCGAGGGAGAGGTGACGGGAGGGTGGGGAGGTGTTAGGGGCGAAGGAGAGGTGACGGGAGGGCGGGGAGGTGTTAGGGGCGAGGAGGAGGTGACGGGAGGGTGGAGAGGTGTTAGGGGCGAGGAGGAGGTGACGGGAGGGCGGGGAGGTGTTAGGGGCGAGGGAGAGGTGACGGGATGGTGGGGAGGTGTTAGGGGCGAGGGAGAGGTGACGGGAGGGTGGGGAGGTGTTAGGGGCGAGGGAGAGGTGACGGGAGGGTGGGGAGGTGTTAGGGGCGAGGGAGAGGTGACGGGAGGGTGGGGAGGTGTTAGGGGCGAGGGAGAGGTGACGGGAGGGTGGGGAGGTGTTAGGGGCGAGGGAGAGGTGACGGGAGGGTGGAGAGGTGTTAGGGGCGAGGGAGAGGTGACGGGAGGGCGGGGAGGTGTTAGGGGCGAGGGGGTGGGGAGGTGTTAGGGGTGAGGGAGGTGGACGCGTGCTGGTCGTGTCCACGGGGGGAACCATGTTAGTCCCGGACCTTCAGGAGCAGCAGTGACGCAGTTGTGGTGTTACTGCTCCTGCAGTAACACGGTGAGTTATCTTCGTGGTGACGGGTGTTACTGCTCCTGCAGTAACACGGTGAGTTATCTCCGTGGTGACGCAGTTGTGGTGACGGGTGTTACTGCTCCTGCAGTGACACAGTGAGTTATCTTCGTGGTGACGGGTGTTACTGCTCCTGCAGTAACACGGTGAGTTATCTTCGTGGTGACGGGTGTTACTGCTCCTGCAGTAACACGGTGAGTTATCTCCGTGGTGACGCAGTTGTGGTGACGGGTGTTACTGCTCCTGTAGTGACACGTTACTGCTCCTGCTCCTGTAGTGGAGTGTAGTATCTCCGTGGTGACGGGTGTTAGTAAGTTATCTCTGGTGTTACATTACTCAACACTGCAGGTCCACTGTAATGTGGTCACCAGCTGCTCCAGAGTACAGGCTGTCCTACAGGCTGGGTGTCCCTGTACTCACCTAGTTGTGCTTGTGGGGGTTGAGCTCTGTCTCGTTGGTCCCGCCTCTCAACTGTCAATCAACTGGTGTACAGGTTCCTGAGCCTATTGGGCTCTATCATATCTACACTTGAAACTGTGTATGGAGTCAGCCTCCACCACATCACTGCCTAGTGCATTCCATTCGTTAACTACTCTGACACTGTAAAAGTTCCTTCTAACGTCCCTGTGGCTCATGTGGGTACCCAGTCTCCACCTGTGTCCCCCTTGTTCGCGTACCACCTGTGTTAAATAGTTTATCTATATCTACCCTGTCAATTCCTCTTGAGAATTTTATAGGTAGTGAACATGTCTCCCTAACTCGTCTGTCTTTCAGTATCATGAGCTTTAGTTGCAGTAATCTTGGTGATTACTCACCTAAGATTACTTACTAATCTTGGTGAATCTCGGTAATCTTGCATCGTAGCTCATACCTCTCAGCTCGGGGACTAACCTGGTGGCATCTTATCTTGAGGTTATCTTGAGATGATTTTGGGGCTTTAGTGTCCCCGCAGCCCGGTCCTCGACCAGGCCTCCACCCCCAGGAAGCAGCCCGTGACAGCTGACTAACACCCAGGTACCTATTTACTGCTAGGTAACAGGGGCATAGGGTGAAAGAAACTCTGCCCATTGTTTTTCGCCGGCGCCTGGGATCGAACCCAGGACCACAGGATCACAAGTCCAGCGTGCTGTCCGCTCGGCCGACCGGCTCCCCTCAAAACCTTTTCTAACTTTGTTTTGTGTTTGACTAGATGTAGACTCCAGGCTGGAGCTGCATATTCCAGTATTGGTCTGAGGTATACAAGGGTCTTAATGATTCCATACACAAGTTTTTGAAGGCAGTTCTTATATTTGACAGCCTTGCATAGGCCGCTGATGTTATCCTTTTGATGTGTGCTTCAGGGAACAGGTCTGGTATAATATCAACCCTTTTCTTTCAACTTATCAATCCAACAACAATCTTTCTCGTTCTGACTCCTGAAGGATTTCTAATCCCAGCTGGTACCTTGTATTTGGCTTCCTGCTCCCTATGCCTATCTTCCTCACTTTACACTTGCTTGAGTTAAACTCAAGTAGCCATTTGTTGGACCATTCCTTGTCTGTCCAGGTCATCCTGTAGCTTCTTGCTGTTCAATTTCTTAATCGTTAATCCTGTGGTGACCTGGTCAAGTGTACGGAGGTCATGGTAGGTGTCCCTGTGGTGACCTGGTCAAGTGTACGGAGGTCATGGTAGGTGTCCCTGTGGTGACCTGGTCAAGTGTACGGAGGTCATGGTAGGTGTCCCTGTGGTGACCTGGTCAAGTGTACGGAGGTCATGGTAGGTGTCCCTGTGGTGACCTGGTCAAGTGTACAGAGGTCATGGTAGGTGTCCCTGTGGTGACCTGGTCATGTGTACAGAGGTCATGGTAGGTGTCCCTGTGGTGACCTGGTCATGTGTACGGAGGTCATTGTAGGTGTCCCTGTGGTGACCTGGTCATGGTAGGTGTCCCTGCGGTGACCTGGTCATGGTAGGTGTCCCTGTGGTGACCTGGTCATGGTAGGTGTCCCTGGGGTGACCTGGTCATGGTAGGTGTCCCTGGGGTGACCTGGTCAAGTGTACAGAGGTCATGGTAGGTGTCCCTGTGGTGACCGGGTCAAGTGTACGGAGGTCATGGTAGGTGTCCCTGGGGGTGGCCGGGTCAAGTGTACGGAGGTCATGGTAGGTGTCCCTGGGATGACCAGGTCAAGTGTACGGAGGTCATGGTAGGTGTCCCTGGGGGTGACCGGGTCAAGTGTATGGAGGTCATGGTAGGTGTCCCTGGGATGACCGGGTCAAGTGTACGGAGGTCATGGTAGGTGTCCCTGTCACGTAGATGGTTCTCTCCAAATGCTCCGTCATTCTCGACCTGATTACTTTCTCTGTAACGTCACCATTGTAACGTATTGAAAATTGGAAAAAGAAAGGAGGAAAACTCATAGGGTGAGGGAGATAGAGAGATGGAAGGGAGGAGAGAGGAAGAGTGGTCAGGAGAAAGGGAAAGATTAGAATGAAAGAAAATGGGAGGGTTAGGAAAGAGGTAGAAAAAGGAGGAAAGGGCTAGAATATGCTGCCACCATCCATTCAAGAGTTAATTGGCTGGTTTGGCAAACCTTGGCTGGTTTGTACAAGAATGTAACAACTCTTGTATATATCCAAAAAAAAAAAAAAAAAAAAAAATTATAAGAATTTCTTTTTTATTTATATACAAGAATGTACATTGGGTTTATGAGAGTACAGAGCATTGAAGTTTTACATACTGTACTTGTAGAGCCACTAGCACGCATAGCATTTTGGGCAGATCCTTAATCTAACACATAATTTTAAGAAGGTGATTTTTATCAAAATTAAAAAAATGTTTACAGGTGCATTGTAAGAAGGTATAAAAGTACATTGTAAGAAAGTATAAAAATACATTGTAAGAAAGTAGGTATGTAGAAAGGTAGGTAGAAAGTAGAGGTAGAAAGGAAGGAAGACCTTATACTTTCTTAGGTAGAAAGTATAAGGATGCTTTGTAAGAAAGTATAAAAAAAATACTTTCTATAAGAAATTTGACAGGATTACTAGGTACATTAAAGTAAATTTAAGGGTTATCCCCAGGTAAATTGTAGCATAATTTGCGGATTACTGCAAGGTATAATGCTGTAAACATGATATAAGATAACGGCAATTACTACAATGGTAACTCCAGAGACATCTCCCGTCACGCAGGGTGCAGTCGCACCTCCACAGATCTCCAGTATCATCTATTGATACTGGTAATGGCTCAAAAGGGCCACCACTTACGGGCTATTCATGCCCGTGCCACCTTTTGAGTGGCTTAATCTTCATCAATCAATCAATCTACAATGGTAAAGTTGAATGGCTTAGGTATATATATTGGGGGATTGGGTAGCACTAAATACAGTGCAAGTATAAAGCACTAGGTAGGAAACTATGAAGATGAAATTAGGTACTTTTTGGTTTTATTTTTATTAAGGCGTAGGTTGGACAGCTTTTCAATTCGTTAGGGAGTGAGTTCCATAGACCAGGTCCCTTTATTTGCATAGAATGTTTCACAGATTAAGTTTGACTCAGGGGATATCAAAGATATATTTATTTCTGATGTGGTGATTGTGTGTTCTATTACATTTGTCCAGGAAGAGTTTCAGAACAGGGTTTGCACTTAAGAAGAGGGTTTTATAAATATAATTGACACAAGAGAATGTGTGGAGTGAGTGTATGTTTAGCATGTTTAGGGATTTAAAGGGATTAGCTGAGTGTTGTCTGAAAGCAGAGTTTGTTGGAATGGAACTTGTCTGTACAACAATATTATCTGAAATTATCAAGTATCGCTCCTTCACAAATCTTTACGTCATAAACTTAGCAAGTACAATTCAGAGTGCTCTCCACTCTAGCTTTCATTACTGTATCTAAGATCTATGAATCAGAATTAAAGATAATTTAATAAGTAAGTTAATCAATTATTAATTTATTATTATATATTCACTCCTATAGCTATAATTCACCATTTCACTTGATGTTCAAATATCAACATTAATTCAGACTTTGAGTTGCCACACAAGAAATTGAGTAATTACCTAAGTGTAATTACTCAATTTCTTGTGTGGCAACTCAAAGTCTGAATTAATGTTGATATTTGAACATCAAGTGAAACTACGTGCAAGTGAGTGCAACTACGGCTGAGTGCCCCTGAAAATCACACTCCACTTAAATTTGAAAACACAATATACGTCAATCTTACAAGTTCACTCTCCAAAGTCTCTGAGAATAAGATGGTAGAGAGGAGGGGTAGGAGTGGTATGGCTGACCGAGTCCCCACCTGGCCTTGGACAGGCCTAGTCTGGGCTGATGGAACCTCTGTGGTGTAGCAAGGCTTCTTTCTCTTTGTTTCTATCTATCAATGTGTATCTGTATATCAGTTCTCCGGGTATTTAAGGGGGAATTGGGAGCTAAACTCCGCCTACCAGGAGATAGCCCATGGCTATCTTCCTACCACACCTAGACAGTGGCTTGTTTGATGGAAACAACACAGCCACCTGTCTGCAATTATCAGCTTAGCAGAGAGCGAGGTCACCTGATGCGACCTGACCTCTATTTTAGAGGTCAGACCTATTTTAGACCTATTTTTACAGGTTCTGACTTTGGGACTTAAACAGCAACTCTGTTTAATCTCTAAACATACTCAACATATACTCACTTCACACACACTGTTTTGCTATTTACAAGTATAAAATTTTGTTTCTTGATCTGAAACTTTTCCTTGATAGGTGTAATAAATAAATAAATAAATAATAAATAAATGTTTATTTAGGTAAGGTACATACATACAAGAGATTTTACAAAGATTGATGGATTTATAGATAGAGCTAGTACATACAATGCCTAAAGCCACTATTACGCAAAGCGTTTCGGGCAGGAAAAACATTAATGACTAAACCTTAATACTAATTGGGTATAAAGAATAAAATGTGTTGAGAACAAATAAAAATAGAGATAAAGAGGGGGGGAACGTGGCTGAAAAAGCAGCACAAATACAATTAGGTCGACAAACAGAGTTGTTTAAAAAAAAAAAACAGACATGGGGTGACAATAGAGGGGTAAGGTAGGTTACAGGGAATTTATTAGGTAGTGCTTCGTTTTTATCTTAAACTGGTTGAGAGGTACAGTCTTTAACATGGTTGGGAAGGTCATTCCACATTCTGGGTCCCTTGATTTGTAGAGCATTTCTAGTTTGATTAATTCGTACTCTCGGAATATCAAAACTGTATTTATTTCTGGTGTGGTGCTCATGGGTTCTGTTACAACCTTCAATGAAGCTTTTGAGGTCAGGATTGGCATTACAGTTCAGCGTTTTATATATGTATAATACACATGAGAGAATGTGCAGTGACTTAATATTTAACATATTCTGAGATTTGAGTAAGGGTACCGAGTGATGTCTGGGGCCAGAGTTGGATATTGTCCTAGTAGCAGCTTTGTGTTGAGTAATTAGAGGTCGTAAATGATTTTGGGTAGTAGAACCCCAAGCACAAATACCATAGTTGAGATATGGATAGATGAGGGAGTAATAGAAAGTCACTAGGGCAGGGCGGGGTACATAATATCTGATCTTAGAAAGAATGCCCACAGTTTTTGAAACTTTTTTTGATATATTTAGAATGTGTCCCTGGAAATTCAGCTTGTGGTCAATGAGAACGCCAAGGAACTTGCCATCTAATTTGTTACAAATTTGGGTATTGTTTATTTTGAGATTTATTTGATTAGAGGATTTATTGCCAAACAGAATATAGAAAGTTTTGTCAATGTTAAGGGTGAGTTTGTTGGCAGTTAGCCAAAGATGGACTTTATTTAGCTCAGTATTTACTGTGGCATTTAGAGCAAGGGGGTCAGGACTGGAGTAAATGAAGGTTGTGTCATCAGCAAATAGAAATGGTTTGAGGTGTTGGGAGGCATTTGGAAGGTCATTAATGTAGATGAGAAAGAGGAGAGGGCCAAGTATGCTGCCCTGAGGAACACCAATGTTGATGGGTAGGGTGGGAGAAATTGAATTATTCACAGAAACATACTGGAGCCTGTCAGTAAGGTAAGATTTGAGGTATTGCAGGGAGTGTCCTCTGACTCCATAATGATGTAATTTAAGAAGAAGGTTTTGGTGGTTGACAGTGTCAAATGCCTTATGCAGGTCCACAAATAACCCAACAGGGAACTCATTTTTATCAAGAGCTGCATGAATCAAGTAATCATACTAATAAGTGCATCGTTAGTGCTCTTTTTGGGTCTGAAGCCATATTGACAAGAGCTAAGTATATTGTGTTTGGCTAGATAAGAGTAAAGCTGCTTGTAGATTAGTTTTTCAAATATTTTTGACAAGTTAGGCAGGATTGGTATAGGTCTGTAGTTGTTAACATCTGTGAGATCACCACAAATAGAACCCATGAGCACTACACCAGAAGTAAATATCACTGATCAATATACCGATGGTGGTACACTGCGTCAGAAATACCAGACGCGAAATGTGGAAGAGTAGAGCGAACCAGCAAGGTTCCGCACCAGCCCATTCTGCTGAAAGAGACAGAGCCGCGTAAGATGTTTAAAATAGGCTATACTTTTCAGCATTATCACAACAAAACTGTATATTTGCTCAATTTCATAAAAATTACAATTATACAGCTTATTTGTGTACAAGAAAATACAGTAGGTTTGTGAGAGTACATAATATTAGTATTTTTTCATTCTGGCAAAGCCACTAACATTTCAATTTCAGTTCGGCATGTCATTAATCTAACAGATCAGGTAAGATGAATAGGGACATTGTAGCAAAATTTGATTGCAACATATAACTACAATATAAATTGGCAGAGGTGATTACACTGGTGAAGATATATGTCTTAAAGTACAGTACGTATTAGTATTGGGGAATTGGGTAGCACACAATACAGTGTGAGTTTGAAGCACATGGTAGGAAACTATGAGGATGAAATTTTGTATTTTTTGGTTTTACTTCTGAGTAAGGCATAGATTAGACAATTTTTTAATTCATTAGGGAATGAGTTCCATAGACTGGGTCCCTTTATTTGCATGGAGCGTTTCACAGATTTAATTTAACTCTGGGGATATCGGAGATATTTAATTCTGGTGAGGTGCTCGTGGGTTTTATTACACCTCTTAATGGAAAAGTTTCAGATCAAGAATAGCATTTAGAAACAAGGTTTTTACTTGGCTTCTCTAATGGTGTCCCACCGCCAGTCTTCTTCTGAGGTCTCTTGGCGGTCTTTTCGCCACTTCCTTTTAATTTGAAGGTTGTCTTTGTTTTCGGTTCATGTTGGTTTGTCTTTCCTTTTTTTTTTTTTCAGGACAGGCATCTAATGCCATATACCTGTACTGTTGCCTTGTATCGTGCGGCACTAGTGGAGCCGCTCCAGCTCATGTTCGGAGTGGATGTCACTTCTGCTCCGTTTTGTAAGTTTCCTCGTGCATTTTTCCACCTCCAGCCAGCTCATGTGCTGTCTGAGCTGTCATGGTCCTTGGACCGGGTGCTCTCCTTTTTCTCTTCTCCTCGGTTTGTGGTGGCCCCTTTGGTCCGTGACTGCTTTGAAAAGTTGTTGTTTTTGTTGGCTTTGGCCTCTGGGGGCTGGGTCGGCAAGTTTCATACTTTCCGTTGCAGGGACTTCTTCTCTTTTTCTCTGGTGGACATTTTGTTCGCTTGCAGCCATCTCCTCCTTTTGTGGCAAAGAATGAGACAGCAGGCTTCTAGAGGGGTCCATGTGTTATCGATGCTTGGTCAGGCCAGGGGTGCATAATGTGTTGTGTCCGATTTGCGGCTTTACGGCGTTACCTGCGCGCCTCTGTGTCTGGGAACATGCTGTGGGTTGACCCGGTATACCTCGTTCCCTGTTCCAGGGCTTGGGTCTTTCGGGTCGTTCCCAGGATCATTAAGTCTAGCCAGCCTGCGCTCTACCCTTTCGGCCATGATGTTCAGACATTTGTGGCTCTTGCTGCTGTGTTTGGAAACATGTCTTGAGCTGACAATCGGGCACAGGGGTTTTGGAGGTTGAACAGGGTCCTGGTCATTCGTTATTGCACTGGACCCTCAGCAGTTGCAGCCAGTTGTCTCGGCTTTGTTATGAGTCATGCGGTGCGGCTGCGTCCCGAGTAAGTCATTATTTTTACTGTTCCTTGGGTAGCTAGCTCCAGGGAGCCAACAGGGCTTCCCATAGAAAATCCACATTGAATGTAACGAAACGCCGTTTTCTGGGTGAGTTCCGGAGGCTACCTGACACCCTCACTCCCTCCGGTCAGCAGTTTTTGTTTCCGTTTGCTCAGTCTCAAAAACTGGGGACAGACAGCTAGCTCTGGTGGGGTGGGGCCTCCCCCTCCTGGAGGGTGGGGTGGGGGGGGTGCCAAGAAACAGATCAGTTTGCGTCTGTTTCGGAGTGCCTATCTTTCTGGGTGCCCAAACCCGGTCAATGGCAGACATGAAGGCCCCCACACAGTGGAGTTTTTATAGGCCATTGCTCCCTTCGCCTCTCTGAGGGAACCGTGTTCTGGCTTGTGGTTCCCTGTAGGCATGACAACTCCATATGACTAAAGACTCAGACTAATATAGCTAATATCAGTCCAATAGCTCCAGGGAGCCTCTGGGACTCACCCAGAAAATGGCATTTCATTACATTCAATGCTGGTGTTTTAAAAGATTTTAGCTATGTGTTGTAATTACCTAAGTGTAGTTACAGGATGATAGCTATGCTCGTGGTGTCTCATCTTCCCAGCACTCTTTGTCATACAACGCTTTGAAATTACTGACGGTTTTGGCCTCCACCACCTTCTCACTTAACTTGTTCCAATAGTCTACCACTCTGTTTGCGAAAGTAAATTTTCTTATATTCCTTTGGCAACGTTATTTACTTAGTCTAAATCTGTGTTCTCTTGTTCTTGAAGTACCAGGTCTCGGAATTCTTCCTTATCAATTTTGTTGATTCCCGTTACCATTTTGTATGTAATGATCATATCGCCTCTTTTTCTTTTATCTTCTAGTTTTGGCATATTTAATGTCTCTAACCTCTCCTTGTAGCTCTTGTAATTCAGTTCTGGGAGCCACTTAGTGGTATGTCTTTGCACCTTTTCTAGTTTGTTGTGTGCTTAAGATATGGGCACCACACAACCACTGCATATTCCAGCTTTGGTCTAACAAAAGTTGTGAACAATTTCTTTAGTATTTTGCCATCCATGTACAGTATTTAATAGCCATTCTGAAGTTAGAAAGTGTTGCATAGGCTCCGTGCACGATGTACTTATGTGGTCCTCAGGTAATAGTTTTCTATCTAGAACGACCCCTAGATATCTTTTTTTTTTTTAATCAGAATTCTTTAAAGATTTCTCACATAATTTATAGGTTGTGTGGGGTCTTTGTTCTCCTATTCCACATCCCATAACATGGCATTTATTCACATTGAATTCCAATTGCCAAGTGGTGCTCTATATACTTATTTTGTCCAGGTCTTCTTGAAAGGCATGACAATCATCTAAGTTTCTTATCCTTCCTATTATTTTAGCATCATCAGCAAACATGTTCATATAATTCTGTATACCAACTGGTAGATCATTTATGTAGACAATGAACATCACCGGTGCAAGAACTGAACCCTGTGGTACTCCACTTGTGACATTTCTCCAGTCCGATACACTGCCTCTGATTACTGCCCTCATTTTTCTAACAGAAAATTTTTCATCCATGTTATAAGCTTACCTGTCACCCCTCCAATATTTTCCAGTTTCCAGAACAAACTCTTATGTGGAACTCTGTTGAAAGCCTTTTTTAGGTCCAGATAGATGCAGTCAACCCAACCATATCTTTTTCTGTAAAATCTCTGTGGCTCGATCATAGAAACTGAGTAAATTTGATTTGTATGATAGGTACTGAAGTTTAGTCTCAAGTCTATGTATAAACTGAGGAACTTTCGCTCATTTTTAATGCTAATGTTGACAGTGTCTATCTGAATGAGAATTTTTTACGATTTTCTTCTAGATAAAATATACTATATCTTTTCTATGTTTAGTGTGAGTTTGTTGGTTGACATCCATGAGTGAACATTTTTTTTAAATTTGTCATTTGCAGTATTATTTAGTGTGTTTGGGTTGGGGTGTGAAAAGATGATGGTAGTATCGTTAGCAAATAGTACAGTATAGGCTTAAGAATGTTAGAGACGTTCGGCAAGTCATTAATGTATATAAGAAATAGGAGAGGTCCTAAGATCCTTCCTTGTAGCACTCCTACGGTTAGTGATAGAGAGGGAGAGGTTATGTCATTGATGGCTATATATTGGTGTCTATCATTAAGCTATGACTGAATATAGTTCAGAACAAGCCCTCGGATTCCATGATGGTTTTGATTAACCCTTAAACCGCGCATGTTTAGAGCTCGGAAGCGAAAAGTGTTCAAATTATGTAAAGAAAACTTAAAACTGTTAAACAAATCTCCAATTTATTGTTTTCAGTGTCATGAAACTTTCATCAAAATATTTTCAGAAATTGATTTTAGATCAATTTTTTAAAAAGAAGAACCTTTTGTCGATAAAGAGAACAGCTCCTATTAACTAGGACTAAGGGATAATGCAGTAATAAAGAGATGTAAGCACCTGTCTGACGCACAAAGAAGAAGAACAGTAGTAAGAAGTGTCCACAAAGTGGCTATGCAGCTGGTGCCTTTATAGCATTGCTGAGTAATACATAATAACACAAATAATAATGAGTAACTATGCTATTATGCTCTATTGTGTTATATATCATATAAATACATTGCCCAATGTTAATATATATTACTTTCATCAATGTCTAAAAAAGATTTTTTATGGGATTTTTTTTTCAAGATTTTTTTTTTATTACTATTATGTGATTTTGTTGTAACCTCAACATCGTGGAGAGTGCATACCCTTCCCTAACTATGTGAAGATAGAATGTAATTGGTCAACAAATAAATCAGTCACAACTCGCAGAACTTGTGACTGAATTTTTTGGGGCAGATTTTTTCACGGATTTCAGACTCTAATTTTCTTTGTCTCTTTAGGGTGTTTTGAGGATTAGGAACCATATTAGGGCTTTTCACTTATATAAAGTAGACCCTAAATATATCCCCTAATTCATTATAATTATTAAATATTATGAATGCCAAACAATGTTTATTAAAACATACAACTAACATAACAAATTAGAACTACCTCTATTCATTGTCGAGAACTTTAAGTTCAATTATCTCTGAAACTAGAGTTTCAACTTTGAGTGGCTTCTAAACCAGTTTCTGACCAATTCTCACCATTTTGACATGTTGTGTGCTCAGCTGTCTGTTCTACGATCCCTTCAGAATGGATTTTTTATAAACCCTATACATTTGGAGTTATACTTTATTTTTTGTTTAAATTTGCCACATATTTCAAATGCCATATTGACAACTGTTTTGCAGTAAACTATACTGAAAGCCTATATTCTAATTGGATGCAATTGAAAATCATATGCTATTCTGAGAGCATGATAACACTAAATAAACAATTGGCGATTGTTTATATTTTTTAATCTGATTTGAAAATCTGAAGTTTTCAATATTCAATTTTAAATTTATTTTTATTTTCTTGTTTTTCAAGTTATGTTGTGATCATTTAGACAAAATTGAAGCATTTGCCTAGTTGATTATGCACAAAAAATTGGAAAGTGTTTGTGCAAGTTTGAAAAACTTGAGTTATGTCAAATCGTATATGTATGAACAAATCCACAAGGGCCGTGACGAGAATTCGAACCTGTGCCGCTGCCTTAATCGATATCACGCTATTGTGATTTCTGTGTGTAGTGTAGTGTCGTACATGTATGTTTTGCGCGGTTAATGGTTAAGTACAAGTTAGTTATGATTTACAGTATCCAAGGCCATTCTCAGGTCAATGAAGAGGCCAATTGGAAACTCATGTTTGTCAAGGGCTGAGTAGATTATATCAGACTAATAATGGCATCATTGGTATTCTTTTCAGAAAGGAAGCCAAACTGGCTAGGACTTAATACCTGTATGTTAAATTTTACAAGATTGAGTACATAATGACTACCACTTACTAAATACCTTGCTTCAGGTATCGGGAAGCACAATGGGTGGTCGAGGCCGTGGTCGAGGCTGTGGTCGAGGCCGTGGTCGAGGCTGTGGTCGAGGCCAAGGCATGAGCAACAATCATTGTAGTGGGAACCCGGCCTTGCTAAACAATCTGAATAATGGTGAGTATCAGAATACTGTACTGTAGTTTAGGAGAGGGCCAAGAGTTTGTACAGCATGTATTTTTATAATAATTGTATAATATTTTTTGTAATTATAATTTTAGTCTGTTGATTGACCAGATGTTACTTTCAATGAATAACTACCTACTTTGTCACCTTATTATTATTATATAATTCATTGTGTCGAGGGACAGGAAGCCAGGGTGTATTCATACACGTTTGGCTTTTATCGAGTCCTCCCCCCCCCCCCCCCCCCCCTCAAGGCTGAATTACTGACCCCGCCCAGGATGCAACCCCACAGCTAGTTGACTAACTCCTGAATACCTACTCACTGCTAGGTGAACAGAGACATTAGGTGAAAGGAGATGTGCCCAACCATTTCTGTCCTGCCTGGGATTCGAATTCTTGATTGTGCGTTGAGATTGAACCCTCCGAGTTGGTCGGCCGAGCGGACAGCACGCTGGACTTGTGATCCTGTGGTTCCGGGTTTGATCCCGGGCACCGGCGAGAAACAATGGGCAGAGTTTCTTTCACCCTATGCCCCTGTTACCTAGGAGTAAAATAGGTACCTGGGTGTTAGTCAGCTGTCACAGGCTGCTTCCTGGGGGTGGAGGCCTGGTCGAGGACCGGGCCGCGGGGACACTAAAGCCCCGAAATCATCTCTAGATAACCTCTACTTCTGTACTACTGGGACCCTTAATTTATGTGTACCTACATATACATGAACTCCTTTCTCATACAGCATGTGACATTTATGTTGTTACCTTGAGCCCACTCGAAGTAACAGCATTCTATATCTTGTACTAACATCAGAAGAGGGCATGTTTGTTCAAATCCAGGTAGGGGAAAAGCTCACCCCCTTCTTGTGATTACAAGTACTTGAACTGGTACTCGGCAACTTCAACTTGATATTCATAGACTGGATTTACAGGATTTAGTGACCAGTAATGTGATAAGGGCAGGATTGTGGTGATAATAAGCACTGTGCATAGTATTGTGGGAGGAGTAATTGTGGTGAGGGAGTGAGGGAGAGAATCGAGGTAGCCTCACTGTGGCAGCCACTCTTGTTTTGCTCATCAAACTAGCTTAGTGGTTCACTATGGTGAACACATATGTACATGGGTATATACAATGTGAGTATATAGTGTAGTAACAGCAACAGGAGTATGTTGGGAAGAGCTATTTTGGTGAGTGAGGTGACGTAATCGTAGTGTCGTCTGCTGGCTGCTGTGTGATTTCTCATGCAGTGTATGGTGGCCACTGTAAAGTTTGCATACAATACCGGCTTACTTGCATAGTTCTGGTGAATAAAACATGTAGATAGGTATACATAACATGTGTAAATAGTGTAATACAAACAATAACAGTATGATGGTAGGAGCAATGTTGGCGAGTAAGATGTTGGAGGAGTGAGGGTGTGGCAGCTGACACTCGCAGAGTTCTGAGTGTGTTCATGGTGAATGTATATAGTGTGTGATAGTGTATAGTGTGTAAATAGACTGTATATATTCATAAATTAGCATAATACAATGGAAATATGTGCTGGATATGTGTACACATGTGTCATGCACATAACGCAGTGTCTTCGGACAGTACGGATGTTCTACTGCCATAATATAGTGTACATGTTCATTATACATAGGATTGGCACGTAAAAGCATATAAAATGTATTTGGAACTGTGCGCCGAAAATGAACAAAAATATATTCGCGGCAGCTCGTGCATCCAGCCCCGAGCGCCCTACCGGCCCCGGGGGCGTACACCACGGGTGACCAGGGAATGATGACGTCACGCACGAACTTACGGACCCCATAGCAGCTAAAGTACTTACAATTTCGACCTGTTACTATACCCTTACTCAGGGAAGGGTTTTTGACACTTTAAAAACAGAAAAATATTTTTTCCAGATATTTTATTTCCTGCGCACTGGGGGGGGGGGGTCATATTTGGAAGCCGCGCAGTTAAGGGGTTAAAAAACTAACTGATGCCCTCTTAAGGAGCTTATACATCATCAGAGTATTTGCTTAGAGATGTTACATTTAAGTAAATGTAACATCTTTGTAATGTAAATTTAACAAATTTTAATGTAATGTAAATTTAACAAATTATTAACAAATAGTAAATTTTAATTTAAATGTAACATCATAACATCTTTAAAAGATGTTTACATTTAGGAATACATTTTGGTGATTTGTTAATAAATTATTTGCATGGTTTTCCATATACAGTACAGTACTTGCAATTTTGATGATTAAAATGATGATTGTCATAGATGCCACGAGATTAGAGTTTAATTTTGGTATATTCTAGATTTCATTTGGAAGGCTGATTGAGGTGAGATAAATTACTAATAATTATTCTAAATCCAGAAAATAATTACAGTAAAATACTAACATGATAAAAACAATGGACAATAAAAGTTAGAGATGAGCAAAGTGTAAATAGAATAAAAGTACTGTACTGTATTTATATTTTACTTTGCAGCATTGGAAGGAGCAGGGCGCTCACAAGCCTCGAGGGTGTCAGCTGACCACAGGAACCAAGTATGTCATTATGGAGAGTTCAGAATTTGGTTTATATTACAATAATGATAATATTTCTGGGAAGGCCCGTCTCAGTAGCTTCCCCAGCTTATCTCTAGTGCCATTGAGCCTTGGCCCAATATCCTTGGTTTCCAAGACCCATTTCTCACCTGCTGGAAGCAAGGACCAGACTTGGGCTCTCACTATGAGGCAAGGGGAGCAGGGGACAAGTGGTCAACCATAAAACTGGCCAAACCCACCAGAAAGCATAGGTATCACACAACAAGTGACTGCCTGAAGAAAATTAGGCACCCCTACATAAACAAGGCAAGTAGTTATTTCTGTGGAGTAAATACCCTGAGTGATATACCTGAGAGCCATCAGATGGCATCCCAGGTCACCTAAGGTCTCAGCCAGTCTGCTCCCTCACTGTACTGTCTGTTGTTATCTGCCTAGCACCTCAAGTCTAAGCTGGTCTAAGCTTTAGTTGTTACCTCTATAAATTTATAACTAAATTTACTCATTATTTTAAGTTATGTCTAAAAATGCTGTGTAAAATTAGTGACTATATGAAGAATACAAATACTCCATACAAAGTAACCACTCAAATATGATCCTTTATATAAACAAAATAGTATTGTATATTTATAATTAAGTGATGTTGGCTTTCACTGGAACATTTCATTCTGCCAGGGGCCATTGCATTGTTTTTGTTTATGCTTCATGTTTGTATATACCATCCACATCTGACCCTATTATGCTGTACAAGAGTGGTATTAACATATTAGCACAAAATGGGAGTATGCTACAAGGCAACATACTATGGCAACAGCAAAAATCTCAAAATAAACAATACCCAAATTTGTAACAAATTAGATGGCAAATTCCTTGGCATTCTCATTGACCACAAGCTGAATTTCCAGGGACACATTCTAAATATATAAAAAAAAGTTTCAAAAACTGTGGGCATTCTTTCTAAGATCAGATATTATGTACCACGCCCTGTCCTGGTGACTCTCTATTACTTACTTATCTCTCCATATCTCAACTATGGTATTTGTGCTTGGGGCTCTACTACCCAAAATCATTTACGTCCTCTAATTACTCAACACAAAGCTGCTATTAGGACAATATCCAACTCTGGCCCCAGACATCTCTCGGTACCCCTACTCAAATCTCTGAATATGTTAGACATTAAGTCACTGCACATTCTCTCATGTGTATTATACATATATAAAACGCTAAACTGTAATGCCAATCCTGATCTCAAAAGCTTCATAGAAGGTTGTAACAGAACCCATGAGCACCACACCAGAAATAAATACAGTTTTGATATACCTAGAGTACGACTTAATCAAACTAGAAATGCTCTACAAATCAAGGGGCCCAGAATGTGGAATGACCTTCCCAACCATGTTAAAGACTGTACCTCTCTCAACCAGTTTAAGATAAAAACGAAGCTATACCTCATAAATTCCCTGTAACCTACCTTACCCCTCTATTGTCAACCAATGTCTGTTTTTTTTAAAGAGCGCTGTTTGTCGACAGAATTGTATTTGTGCTGCTTTTTCAGCTATGTTTTTCATTTCTTGTTTTCATTTTACTCATTATGCTCAATTAGTATTAAGCTTTAGTCATTTAAGTTTTTCCTGCCTGAAACGCTTTGCGTAATAGTGGCTTTAGGCATTGTATGTACTAGCTCTATCTATAAGTCCACCAATCTTTGTAAAAAAAATTCTTGTATGTATGTACCTTACCTAAATATACATTTATTATTTTATTATTTATAGCAGACAAAGTTACTGATCTGCCTAATGTGAGCATTGCAGCAGCGGAAACCCAAGCCCTTATAATGGGTGACTGAACCATGAGACAATAGATTGGATGAATCTAATCTCACAATTGGGAGGAGAACAATTTCCTGACCTGGTACAGGACTCCCTTTCTCATACAGCATGTGACAGCACCCACCCAAGGTAACAGCATTCTAGATATTGTGCTAACATCAGACATGTGCATGATTGCTCAAATACAGGTAAGGGAAAAGCACACCCCCCTTTATGTGATCACAATATTCTAATATGGATTTCAATTATAGAAACCCATGTAAAGGTACATGATGATGACTTTCTAGACCAACGTTCTTCAACCTTTTTACACCTGCGGACTGGCAAAAATTGGAGAAAAATTGCGGACCGGCTGAAGGCTAAGACAGAAAAAACCCAAAGCAGATAGTATTTCATGTAGATAGTTGTGACATGATACAGTACTGCGGGTGTACTGGGCAGATGGAAAGTTGCGCACACACTCGTTAAGTAAAAAAAAACCCGCATAGGCCTTTTGCAGTGTGAGAATTGGGCAAGAGTGGAAGACAAAACTCAGAAGACTCAGGCAAAAAACTCACAAAAAGGCAAAAAAGGAAGACTCGGACAAAAAATATAACGATTTACTCTACAATAAAATTAACTAATAACATCTGAATTACAAAAACCACTGACTTACACTACTTGGTTGATACACAAGAACAGGAATAACACATGAAAGATTATGTTAACACAAAGAGAATAAAATATGTAACTGCGAATAGTTACACTGAAGACGTCACAGCCTGGGCACAAAATGTCTGGCGGAACAGCTGATGTCGTGACCACTCGTAATGTCATAATCCAGATCACCTGAAAAAGAGACTGGAGTTGACAGCTCGAGTCAGGTGCACTTGTACCCCTGTTGTTGATGTCACATCCTTTGTCAATGGTGGCTGGAACAGGTCACCGGCAGAATAACAAGCTATCTGTAGCAAATAACGCCAACCAGTGAGCACACCTATTTGATATTTGACACACCGAAGAGATATTTGACATTCAGTACATTCCTTCCTTGGGAAAGAGTGATCTTGTCCTGTTAGACATTGATTATGCTTTAAGATATCATCTAGAAGAAAATGGGGACATTGAAACAGTTGATAAACTCGATTTAAGGAGAGGACACTATGGGGAACTTCAAATTTTTTTTTAATGAGTATAATTGGACAGACTTGTTCCTAGGCAGGGAAGTAAATGAAATGTATGCCAAATTTTTTAAAATATACAAGGAAGGCACACAAACATTCATACCAAAACAGAGATGCAGGGCCAGTAAACAGGAATGGTTCAACAGAAATTGTGAGAGGGCCAGAGACCAAACGACACAAAAATGGAATCAGTATAGGAAGAGGCCAAACCCCCAAACATACCAGCGATACAAAGTTGCGAGAAATAACTATACGGCAGTAAGGAGAGAGGCAGAAAGAAATTTTGAAAAAGGGATAGCGGATAAATGTAAAACAGAATCGGGCCTATTCTACAAATTCATAAACAACAAATTGCAGGTAAAGGATAATATCCAGAGGTTGAAAATGGGAAACAGATTCACAGAAAATGAAAAGGAAATGTGTGAAACATTAAATGAAAAGTTCCAAAGTGTGTTTGTACAAAATTAAATCTTCAGTGAACCAGACACAATAAGAATTCCAGAGAACAACATAGAGCGGATAGGGGTGTCTAGAGATGAAGTGGAAAATATGCTAAAGGAGCTCAGTAAGAACAAAGCAGCTGGCCCAAATGGAGTTTCACCATGGGTTCTGAGAGAATGTGCATCTGAGCTCAGCATTCCACTTCACCTGATCTTTCAGGCATCTCTGTGTACAGGAATTGTAGCAGACGTGTGGAAACAGGCTAACATAATTCCAATCTACAAAAGTGGCAGCAGGGAAGACCCACTCAATTATAGACCTGTATCATTCACAAGTGTAATAGTGAAAGTATTGGAAAACTAATCAAAACTAAATGGGTAGAACACCTGGAGAGAAATGATATAATATCAGACAGACAGTATGGTTTTCGATCTGGAAGATCCTGTGTATCGAATTTACTCAGTTTCTATGATCGAGCCACAGAGATATTACAGGAAAGAGATGGTTGGGTTGACTGCATTTATCTGGACCTAAAAAAGGCTTTTAACAGAGTTCCACATAAGAGGTTGTTCTGGAAACTGGAAAATATTGGAGGGGTGACAGGTAAGCTTTTAACATGGATGAAAAATTTTCTGACTGATAGAAAAATGAGGGCAGTAATCAGAGGCAATGTATCGGACTGCAGAAATGTCACAAGTGGAGTACCACAGGGTTCAGTTCTTGCACCAGTGATGTTTATTGTGTACATAAATGATCTACCAGTTGGTATACAGAATTATATGAATATGCTTGCTGATGATGCTAAGATAATAGGAAGGATAAGAAACTTAGATGATTGTCATGCCCTTCAAGATGACCTGGACAAAAAAAGTATATGGAGCACCACTTAGCAAATGGAATTTAATGCTAATAAATGCCATGTTATGGAATGTGGAATAGGAGAACATAGACCCCACACAACCTATATATTATGTGAGAAATCTTTAAAGAATTCTGATAAAGAAAGAGATCTAGGGGTGGTTCTAGATAGAAAACCATCACCTGAGGACCACATAAAGAATATTGTGCGAGGAGCCTATGCCACGCTTTCTAACTTCAGAATTGCTTTTAAATACTGTACATGGATGGCGATATACTAAAGAAATTGTTCACGACTTTTGTTAGGCCAGAGCTAGAATATGCAGCAGTTGTGTGGTGCCCATATCTTAACACTTTCGCGCTCTCCGCGTTCAGAAAAAAATCATACCCTAGATGCTTTCGGCGGTTCGCGCGCCTACGCGGTAAGACCGAAAAAGTGTACACTCTTTTGACTGTCCTGACAATAATTGAAGGCCCACGTATTTAAATTTGGTATCACTGTGTTCGCAATAAAATTGTCTATAAGAACATCCCTATAAAATGCCGCCAAAGGATAAGGACTATCAACACCAAATAAGAAACTATTCAGATCACTCGCCGAGAGCGCCAAACAGCAACAAAATGTTTCCACTCTCTTAATGGTTGCGAAGCTTACAGTTGTCCTACATCACTAATTGTGGTATCATTGGAATCGCAATAAAATTCTCTACACGGACATATGCATATAAATATAGATTCAATGTCGTAGCCCACCCAAAACAGTGTGGGAAGTGGCCGAAGTGTTACCCGCGGCGGCATATCGGCGAAACTCGCTTTGAAAAGTGTATATTAAATTCACTGTCCTGATGATATTTGTCGATGTATGTATTTCATTTTTGTACCAATGTGTTCGCAATAGAATGTTCTATAAGAACATAAGTATTAAAGGTCACATAAGGATTCGTTCGACCGGCAACATATATAAAAACTAGGTCGATTATACTCATCGTGTCAATAATACAATTGTTTTACCACGATGATTCACTGCCACAACGTTCTCTTTAATAAGCTGTTTGGCTATTAGAGAAAACGTAAATTTCATGGCAAACATTTGTAAACTATTCCCAAGTTGATCGGATAATAATGGATTTTATACAAATATTTTTTCTCGTGACTCCCGAGCGCCGCACACCAGCGTAGTTAGTAAGAATATTGGTGACGACACTGTTGTCACCAATTAGCGAAAGTGTTAAGAAGCACATCAACAAACTGGAAAAAGTGCAAAGACATGCTACTAAGTGGCTCCCAGAACTGAAGGGCTAGAGCTACGAGGAGAGGTTAGAGGCATTAAATATGCCAAAACTAGAAGACAGAAGAAAAAGAGGTGATATGATCACTACATACAAAATAGTAACAGGAATTGATAAAATCGATAGGGAAGATTTCCTGAGACCTGGAACTTTACGAACAAGAGGTCATAGATTTAAACTAGCTAAACACAGATGCCGAAGAAATATGAGAAAATTCACTTTCGCAAACAGAGTGGTAGACGGTTGGAACAAGTTAGGGGAGAAGGTGGTGGAGGCCAAGACCGTCAGTAGTTTCAAAGCGTTATATGACAGAGTGCTGGGAAGACGGGACACCACGAGTGTAGCTCTCATCCTGTAACTACACTTAGGTAATTACACGTGCAACAAGAGGTAGGGGTGTACCCTGGGAGTATTGTCTAGACAGGCTTTTGAACTTGGCTTGTGCTTCAGAACGGATGATTTATGATTAATGTAGTTCTGCTTGAGATGGAGTAGTATTTTGAGGAGGCTATCAACAACAAAGGTGAGAGTGAAGAGGCAGTTTTCCAGGATATGCAAGGGAATTATGTGACAACAGTATTTTAGTATAACTGTTTCTTTCTCAGTTTATGGTTGTCCTTTTGGCCTGGGATGTTTTTCTTAGGGTGGGGATTTTGTTGGCTTCTGCCTCTGGCTGCAGGGTTCAGTAGGTTTATGCACTTCCTCAGAGGTGGGGGTTCTATTCTTTTGGCACTGGTGGCCAATTTGTTAATTTGCAGCCTTCCCTTTCTGAAGTTATCTTGAGATGATTTCGGGGCTTTAGTGTCCCCGCGGCCCGGTCCTCGACCAGGCCTCCACCCCTAAGAAGCAGCCCGTGACAGGTGACTAACTCCCAGGTACCTATTTACTGCTAGGTAACAGAGCAACAGGGTGAAAGAAACTCTGCCCATCGTTTCTTACTGACGCCTGGGATCGAACCCGGGACCACTGGATCATGCGTCCAGCGTGCTGTCCGCTCAGCCACCGGCCCCCTTTCCTTTTTGGCAAAAAATGATAACTAGTTTCTGGAGGGTTTCTTTGAAGATTGAAACTTGGCTGGTCCGACCTAGGATGTATCATTTGTTGTCCAGTGGCAGCATTCCACTGAAATCTGCATGCCACTGGTTCTGCCTAGGTGGACACTTTGTTGATTGACCCTGCTTCGTTGGTCCTCTGTTCCAAGACTCATATTTCTCAGGTTGTCTGCAATGTCATCGTAAATATAATGTAAATATGTATGCCATTTTGGCTGCAGTTTTCTGCAACATGTCATGGGCTCATATTTGGGCTTAAGGGGAGGATTTTGGAGGTTTAACAGGGATTTGGGAGCCCAGTATTTGGTCAGTGTTTCTGGTCCCAGTCAGTCTTGTGTTGCACTGGGCTGGGAAAGTCACTGCTTTGACCTAGTGCCTGGTATCTCTCCTTCTCCCTTGTAAGTCCCTTGTAGATCTTTTTCTCTGTGGTTAATTAGCTTCAGGGAGTCACAAGGGGCTCCTCCCAGAAAGAACTGAATGCAATGAAACACCTCTTTCTGGAAGAGCTTTTGTGGCTCTTGACTCCCTCCCTTCCTACCAAGTTCGTCAGTTCATTATGCATGAGTTCCAGGTTAACTTTGGAGCCATGGGCTGCCTGATGGTGGCCATCGGTACGAACGGGTTCGAGCAAATTTTTAGTGAACCAGTTGTTTTGAATTAATCATTTGCAGGGTTGTTTGGCTATTTCAATGCTTCATGTTACCTGATATTCTATGAACCTTGCATTTGTCTGAAAAGCTTCACTGACATTCTGGATGCTTTCCCAGCGAGTGATGATAGTCCTCTGCTCTTTGCATCTCTGCAAAAGGGGCCATATTCAACCTCTGGTCTCCAGAAGGTCCAACAGGACCCTGCGACTGATGTGACCCATTAGTGGGGAGTCATCTTGGTGAGAAAGCTTCAGTGAGCTACTGGGACTCTTCCAGAAAGAGGAGTTTTATTACATTCAATGCGGGTTTTTATTTTCATATATGAGGAAAATATAATAATGAAAATGTAACGTACTGTACTGTACAATAATTTGTATTTGTTAATAAAAACTATTCAATCGTATCCTTTTCAGAATAAAAGAGGCAGCCAATCGATGATGAACTTGTATCATGGAGATGATGAACAGTTTCCAAGAAACAGTCAGAGACAATCACATCGAGGACCTAGAAGAGGAAGTCGCCACTGTGAAGTCTTGCAACAACCAGTGCAGAGTCAAAGTTATGGAAATCAAAACCATAGGCAACCCTGGGGCAGAGATCAAAACAATCAAGGTCCATATCTTCCCTACCATCCTTCACATAATCAGGGTCAATGTCCTCCCTACAATCCTTCACACAATCAGGGCCCAAGTTATCCTTCACATAACCAGGGTCCAAGTCCTCCCTACAATCCTTCACACAATCAGGGCCCAAGTCATCCTTCACATAACCAGGGCCCAAGTCCTCCCTACCATCCTTCACATAATCAGGGCCCAAGTCCTCCCTACAATCCTTCACACAATCAGGGCCCAAGTTATCCTTCACATAACCAGGGTCCACGTCCTCCCTACCATCCTTCACACAATCAGGGCCCAAGTCCTTCCTACCGTCCTTCACATAACCAGGGTCCAAGTCCTCCCTATAACCAGGGCCCAAGTCATCCTTCACATAATCAGGGTCAATATCCTCCCTACCATCCTTCACATAATCAGGGCCCAAGTCATCCTTCACATAATCAGGGTCAATATCCTCCCTACCATCCTTCACATAATCAGGGCCCAAGTCATCCTTCACATAATCAGGGTCAATATCCTCCCTACCATCCTTCACATAATCAGGGCCCAAGTCATCCTTCACATAATCAGGGTCAATATCCTCCCTACCATCCTTCACATAATCAGGGCCCAAGTCCTCCCTACCATCCTTCACACAATCAGGGCCCAAGTCCCCTATACGATCAGAGCTCCAGGAATTCCTGCCTTGCTTCACAGGACTGGCAATTGGAACCTTCAAAGAATAAAAATCAAACACCTTCAGATGATCGAAAAGCAAATTGCCAAGATTATCAAGCATTCCAACATGGTCACGCTCCTTTTCATAACCACAGTGGAAATGACAGAAGGGAACAGTATAATCAAACCCCTCCACCCTCATATGACGAATCAGTTAGACAATATGAGAGAATTAACCCAAGTGCTCCTCCTTTAATGGATTTAGTCCTAGACTCTGATCAATATTCTGAAAACTTTTTCCCCAAAAATAATTTATTCAGGGATCAAACAGCAGGAAATGGGTCTGGCCAGAAGAAGAATCTGCACATGCAAGGTAACCCTAAGAAAAGTACACCATCCAAACTATGTCCTGAAAATCTGGCAAAAATTCTATCTACCTTTAATGGACATCGGAGTACAGCCAAAAGCCTTAGTAAACAAGTTAACAAAAATGTGGAAGTAGTTATTCAGTTGGTAGAGGCACATAAGAAAATATTTTCATGCAAGAATGTTGAGGATGATACAGAAATTGAACTTCTTCCTCAAGTCAGCTTGTGTTCACAATACACATCTCCAAAAGGCTGTGTTAATCGTGATGCTTGTCACAATCTTCATATGTGCAAGTTCTATATAATAGGATTTTGTGAAGCAGGTGTTAATTGTCAGTATGGTCATCAGTTGGATACTGGTCACAACAGTTCTATACTTTCAGAGTTTTATTTGAATTTGATTGACCAACGTAAGTTATACAACGTAATTCAAAAAGTCTGCAAAGCAAGTTTTACCCCTGAAATATGTAACTTCTACAATACAAAGAAAGGATGCACAAAGAATGAAGGATGTAGTCGATTACATTTATGTAAAGATTATTTAAAGACTGTTGGAAATTGTTCATTTCCTAAGTGTTCATTTAGTCATGACTTATCCACTGCCCATTGTAAGAGATTGTTCAAGCGTTATGGCATCTCCACAAATGAGACCAAACGTGACATTTTGTTAACCCTTTCACAATCTCTGCACAAAAAGGATATTAACTGGACTTCATCTGTATCACTGGGAAAAGAAAACACTACACTTTCAGATGATAGCAACAGCAAAACTGATGATAGTGATGAAGAGTCTTCCTCAGACAGTGAAAGTGATTCGGACTGTTCAGAAAAAAGTGATACACTTAAAAGTAAAGGTCAGAGAAAGTATAGAAAAGAGAGGCCTGATGTTGAGGATAAGAAAACAGAGAGAAAGAAACTTACTGTTAAGTCCACTGATGTTTGTGGTGATGTACAAATACCTGAGATATGTGTGTATGCTCTAGATGATAAGTGTCATAACGCTATCAAAGGATGCAGGTATCTTCATGCAAAAAGTCTCTTCCATTGGCAGTTTGAAAAAGGGAGTAAATGGTACAATTTCCGCATATTTCAGTCTAAAGTATTAGAAACTGCTTACCAAGATGTTTCAAAGGATAATGTCCAAATTCCTCCCTTTGATCCCATCAAAGGTGGATCATATGCTACAGAACTCTTAAACATTTTCGGTACTGGGTCATGGGCAGCCGATTTCAAGGACATGTCTTGTAAAGTTTCTTCAGAATCAAATAAGCTTAAAATTCGGAGAATCTCAACCCGATCTGCAGGAGAGTCTAAGAGTCCAAAATCTACTGTATACAATTGGTATTTTCACGACGAACAAGGCAAATGGATTCGTTATGGCCAGGTTGATAGTCTGAGAAAACTGGAATTTATTTGCAGCACCACAAATGATGATATTGAAAAGCAGTTTTTGTCAGATCCTTTGTCATCAATGGTAATTAGCACATGTAATTCAAAATTTCAATATTGCTTGAACTTTAAAGAAATGACTCAGACTAACCTTCAAACAAAGAAGATAAGGGAAATACGCAGACGTCCATCCCTAGACACTCGCCAGAAAAAATCAACACCTGACTCAAATCAGAATTGTCTTCCCTCTCACTGGCAAGCAATGGCAGCAAGTCAGACCCACGTCTTGGTGGCCCTGGATCCCACTACCACTGAATACCAGAAAGTTATGGGCCTCTTGCGACTCACACTTCCCACTGCCAGTGTACAGAAAATTCAGCGACTACAGAATCCATATTTGTGGCAACAGTTAGAAAATAAAAAGGATTTCTTGTCTCGAAGGTAATGAATGTTTATTTCTTTGCCAAATATTTTTTTCCGATTGATTCGCTTTTCAGAATAAACAGCCCAGCTTATTTTAACTGTTGCTGAAAAAGTAGTAAGTAGCGACATACATAGCTGCCTTTTTAATTGAATACAATTATCCTAATTGGTAACCCAATTGGGCTATACTAGTAGTCCAATCTGGCATCCCTGGTTCAATCATTGTTGCAAGTCAAACACTTCTTCGAATTCCTGCCCCCACAAAGAATGTAATCTCAATCTAAGTAAGACCAAGTATGCGACTTGGTATGACGTTGACTAAGCTCATGAGGTGTTTGATCTGTCATCTTCAATCAGGTGCCAATAAAAGTTACATGAGAGAAGCCCATAACATCACCCTAACAAGAGAAATGGTGAATAAAAACACTGGCATATTAGACAAAACCCAAGATGTAAGAAGAATACTTTCATGTATATTTTAAGTTAAATCCAATTAGAAGTGGATAACTTAAATTTAGGAGATAGTCTTTTGTCATAATGACTCGAGTCATTGTCACCATCTTTGATCTTCCTTTTTATTTCAACATCTACAGCTTCATACTAAATAAGAAAGAAGCAGCTGGAAGTCTTGTATGTACTGGTTGGTTGGTATGTATGAGAGGATGTCTCATAATATACATATCATTGAGCTTTCCAGTTTAGGCTGCTAGGTAGTGTAATATTTAGGAAAAGGGGATTTTTGACTTAAGAGTCATTACAATCTTGATCAGGTAATATGTCCCAATAAAATAGAGGGTTGGTAGAATATATTGGTACATTTGATTTTGGTTGTGGTGGCACTTAGCAAGGTATGTTAGCAATATGGAAAAAAAGGTTTCAAATATCATGTTCCTTGATTATAAAAATGAATTACATTGGCTGAAATTATTACGTGGTGTATTGTTTATTATATATATAAACTAGTATCAAATAAGGATTAGGTAATGTCTTAATTTGCATTTCTATCTTTTTGGCAGTTATGATGAAAACCAATTGAATATGCAGGAGGTGTTTCATGGAACTGACTCGTCTAAGATTGACAAAATATGTAAAGAAAACATAGACTGGCGCCAAGGTACAACTACTAACCAAGACTTTGGGAAAGGCAACTATTTCTCCAATAGGTAAATATTCTTGATATTCCATTCTATATTTTGTGTTTGTATGCATGTATAAGTAAGATTTTGTATATACAGTATATAAGATAAGTAATATAAGCTTCTGGCATTTGTGAAGAAACAATATAAACTCTTGATGTTCCTGGTGGGCTGAAAGATTTTCCTGTAATTAGAACATTACTATTCTGTACATTGTTGCTTTGATTTTGAACCTGTTTGTCGTGTGAGATACATAGTCCTTCACCCAGCCAGGTAGAACTAACTATGTCCTCTCCATCTACTATCTTCATTACCTGCCCTCTCCTGATCTTTAACTTTGCATTTTTGTATTGGTCTGTGTTTCTTAACTCCTTCTGTTTGCCTCTTAGCGCGCTCATTTTTTTTTGCTGCTCATTTGTGAGGTCTGGTGATATTCATACTTGGTTATACTCTTCGAGATCTTTTAGTGTGTGGGCACTGTTGAGTATCCACCTCTTGTGTTCTGGAATAATAATAAGTTTACACCTCTGTGTGTATTATTTTGGCTGTGAATCAACATATTACAGATATGGAAATTCACCTTGGGATGGAAGTACACTTTAATTGTTGTTGAATTTAATTAATTTCCCAATCTAAATAACAAATGCAAATAAAAGCAAATTCTGGCTGGTTTTAATAAGAATTAGATAAAGAAATCGTCACCGCGTGAGCCATGGTGGGTGACTCGATAGCCCACCATCGATAATGGGAAACTTTTGGCACTTTCGCAAAAGAAATTAATATTGTTAGTACATAATTTTAATTTCCTAACAAAAGCATTTATCTTGCTTTTGTGCTAGGGGTTAGTTTTTGGGTGTTGGAAATTTCTGGCATTGCATTTGGGTTGGATGTTAATTCCGCTCCGTTCCGCAAGTTTCATGTGCATTTGTCATCTCCGGCCTGCTCGTGCGCTGCCTCAGCCTTCCTGGTATTTGGATTGGGTTCTTTCTTCTCCTCGTCTTGTCGTGGCCCTTTCAGTCAGTGATTGTTAAGTCGGTTTGTTCGGCTGCCTTCTCCATTTCTGGCGATGAATGAGACAGCTCACTTCTGAAGGGGTCCTTTGGTGGTGGATGCTTGGTTGGTTAGGCCGGGGACCATCATGTGTTGTGTCCGGCGGTGGCTTTATGCTGCTACCTTCAGGCCACTACCTTCAGGCCACTGGTTCTGTGTTAGGTGGTGATCTTTGGGTGGATCCGGTTTCCCCTGGTTCCCTGTTCCAGGGCTCGTGTGTGTCTCAGGTTGTCCACAGTGTCATCAAGTCCAGCCAGTCTGCAGTCTACCCTTGTGCCCATGATGCACGGAAGTACTCGGTGCTCACCGCAGTGTTTGGGAACATGTCCTGGGATGCAATCCGGGCACATGGGTTTGGAGGACAAACAGGTTCCTGGCCACCAGATCTCTCGTGAAAGTTTTGGGCCCTCTCCGGCCTTGTGTGGCTTTGGGACGTCAGTTGCTGCCGTCGGTCTCTTCTTCATCTTGAGACCTGCGGTGCTGCTGCTTCCTAGGTAAGTCTCTGTTTGTTTTCTTGGTGGGTAGGTAGCTTCAGGGAGCCGATGGGGGCTCCCCAGAAAACCAATGCTGAATGTAATGAAACGCTATATTCTGGGCGAAGCCCCAGAAGCTCTCTGACACCCTTCCTTCCCCTGGTCAGCGGTTTTTGGGCTTTACATCAGGACTAGAACTGAGGTGGCAAGTAGCCGACTCGCCTGAGCAGCTCCTCCTCCCCCTTTGGGTGGGTGGGGGGGGGAGATGTGCTAACGAGCAGGAGTACTAGTTGGGGCAAGGTTGCCAGTTTTAGTTACTTTCTGATACTTTAATTTTAGTAGGACTTTCTTTGCTCTTTCTGGCTGTAGGTCGCATTTTACTGGCTAGTTGTTTGTATTAGCTCGCCTATCTTTCTGGATGCCCACCCTGGTCGATGGCGGAATATGACATATTGTAAATGTAAAGTGGTCGTACGCAATTGCTTCCCTGTGCCTCTTGTGAGGGGATCAGGTTGTGGCTCTGGTTCCCGGTAGGCATAGGAATTCCAAGTGACTGATGACTCTACACTAATATAGCACATACCAGTTTGGATAGCTTCAGGGAGCCTCCGAGGCTTTGCCCAGAAAATGATGTTTCATTACATTAAACTTTTTTTTTTTTTAATTATTCAGCATTTTGTTTCCACTTTCAGTGCTGCAGTTGCCCGTCGTCATTGTAGCCCAGATGCCTATGGTCAGTACTCACTTATATTGGCAGACGTTATCATTGGCACTACGGTCAAAGGGTCTCCTACACTCACTCGTCCACCAGTTAACCCCAACACCAATGCACTCTATGACACAACTGTGGACAATATAAATGCTCCAACTGTCTTTGTTAAGTATGACAAGGAAGAGTACTACCCCAAGTATATTATTGAATTCTTGTAAATTCTAAAGGTATAATACTTTTACTCTGTATGTTGTTCATCATTCATATTGTATACAGATGAAAGGATAAGTTGTAGGCTTCCTTATTCAGTGACTTGTACAGTGCTTCTGTACAAAAATGCCTCATAATTTTTGTCATTAATACTGAAGGGGAATCATATATTCTTATTTACTGTATACTGCATACTTACTGCATATGCATGACAGCAGTGGTGGTGTCATTTGGCAGCAGTAGCCTACACTTACATTATGTGGCTGTGATCACATCACCTTATTTGAATACAGTATTTGTCACTATTAGTTTTTTGATGCACTACTTGCATTTTATATACCTTGAGGAGTGTTTTTTAATAAGCAGAATTGTGGTCACATCAAGCAGATAACTATATTTAACTCTTGTGCATATTATTTTTAATTTTTTCTTTAGATGCAAATATCTGTGGTCTTGTGGTAGAGGTTTAGTTTAGGCTTGATGATAATATTTTAGTTGTATAAATTCCAAACTATGTGATTATTGTTATTAAAGTAGGTAGTTGAATTTTTCAAAAAGCCACTAATTATGCTCAGTATTTTGGGCATTCCTCAAGATTGTGTGTTTTTTAATTAGCTTGTTAGACCTGTCTTTTATAATATACTTGCATTAGAGGCCTTCCTTGTCTTGCATGCATTAGAGACTTGTCTTGTGTTATCAGTTTGTATTTAGGATCTATCATTTGTTAAAGTCATCTTGTTTTAGAGCTCTTGTATTAGAGTGTAACATATATGATTTTGGGTGACAACATTCAAAGATTATGGTGTTTTCTAACGATTATTTAACTCCTGCACTGCACAAAGCACCTTACAGTGCTTGACTTGTGGTGTGCATGACGCCTTTTAGTGTTCGTGGGTATATTGTAAGCTTCAAAACGCCCACACACACACAGGGTTCACATTTGGTTTTTCAGGCCTCCAGTAACCATCACCCATCTTGAAAAAAAAAATCTTGAGTCCCTCGCTTTCCTTCTAGGGTCTTAGTTAAAAGATGAAGATCTTGTCTGGCACATCACCAGCCAATGTCTGAACATGCGAAGCAGCCATACTAGGAACCATTGAACTTCTAACAACAATAAATGAGTGATTACCATATGCTCGATGAGCATCCACTCCACAATAAATGTGCAATACAAGAGCAGTTATCGTAAATACAATACTATTTGTAAAATTCAATAAACGTGAATATATTTATGACTCGGTAGCGAGGCAGTTGCAGGGCAGCTTGCAACTGATTGAGGAGCTACTCTGTGCATGGGTTGTTGCCAATATATTATGTTGCATCTTGTCTCCTTTCCACATGTCACCACACCTGCCGCACCGCTCTCTGCGCAGCTCCCCCCCCCCCCACTTCCCTGGGAGGGGGAAGGGGGAACCCCAGACCTCCCACTCTGGCTACCTTGTATGCTGAGTTGTAGTGGCAGTCAGTGGCAGCACACCACTGGCTCTCCCTCCCTCCCTCACCTCACCTGACTCGCCAACATTCTCCCACCATACTGTTTATGGTTTTATTCACTATATACAGATGTTATATATAAGTATCTGCATGTTTTGTTACCATAGTGAACAACTAAGCTGGTATAGTGAGTCCAGACAGTACAAGGTGGTCACACAGAGTCAGCAGACAATGCTACCTCCCTCCTCACCAAGATTACTCCTCCCACTACAGCCCTAATTATCACAACAATCCTGCTATTATCAGAACCCTGGTCATTTTTATCACAGTCAGGGGTTTTCTGTAATACTATCATTGTTAAATAATAGCATGAACATATATATTATGGCATTTTTAGGCGATGCTGTGGTCACAAGCTTGTTGGATATGAGAGCATTAGGGAATTTCACGTCTGTCCCAAAAAAGCACAAAGTGAGGTGTGTGTCTTATGGAGGAGCTGACAGAGGAGTTGATCGAGCTTTGGACGATTGGCATAAGTTCATCCCATTTGTGACTGTCCCGATTGACTGTTACTCTTGAGTGTGTCAAGTACTTTATTAGGCCTTTCAGCGAGGCCATTGCTAGCCGGTTGATAAGGCATTACATTACACTTTTTGATGTTGTACAGTTTAGCCAGTTGTTCCAGAACAGAATTGTTGAATTCCAGGCCATTGTCCGAGAGTATAACCCTAGGTGGACCATACCTGCAAATTATATGATCTTGAAATGCACTAACTATAGTTTCTACAGTTTTGTTTGGAATTGGAACCAGTTCACATTATCCAGAAAAGTTATATACAATAACTAGGAGAT
Organism: Procambarus clarkii; assembly: GCF_040958095.1. Classification (NCBI taxonomy): domain Eukaryota; kingdom Metazoa; phylum Arthropoda; class Malacostraca; order Decapoda; family Cambaridae; genus Procambarus; species Procambarus clarkii. Next base: position 11,084,482 of record NC_091220.1, on the reverse strand, counting down.
GTTTATTACCTCTGGAAGTTTCAGCAAAATTCGTTAGCAAGTCCATAGAAACATGGTCCCGAGGTGCATTAGTCGTTATCTTGAGGTTATCTTGAGACGATTTCGGGGCTTTAGTGTCCCTGCGGCCCGATCCTCGACCAGGCCTCCACCCCCAAGAAGCAGCCCGAAGCAGCAGTCGTAGGGTAAGTCTGAATCGGGTTCGAGCCAGCAACATGGCCTCTGTGAGCTAGGCAGGTTAGACATTGATCCACATGACGTTCAATCTGTTTTGCTATTTTGGTCCAGAAGTACTTAAGACAAACCTGCTTTATGGTGTGGTCCTTGCCAGGATGTGCACTGTGTGGGGCGTCATGAACAAGTTTTAATACGGTAGGAACTATCGACGCAGGAATAACGAGTTGATGTATCAGTTTGGCAGGAGATCCTAGTATAACCTTGTGGTGGAGCGCGTGATCTAAGAGTACTAGTTCCTTGAGCAGTACGGGAGGCTTGACGGTAAGAGTTGTGGTCGGGTTCATTAGAAAGCTTATGATCGGTGCCCATATTGGGTCTTGTTGTTGTGCTAATTTTACATCTTGCAAGTTTAATGAAGGGTATTCAACGTGAACAGGAGCGACGTAACGGGAAAGGGCATCGGCATGTACATTATGTTTGCCAGGTAAGTATCCAAACGTGGGTAGGAACTCTTGTATTATGAGTGACCAATGGGCAAACTTGCCTATTGGGTTCTTGTCCCTGAAGAATGATGGCTTGGTGGTCCGTCAGTACATGGACAGGGTAGTTATAGATGATATCTCTGAAAGGTTTGAGAGCCCACACTACAGCTAAAGCTTGGCATTCTGCTGTTGAGTAATTCTTTCGTGCTTTGGAGAGGACTCTGCTTGCATATGCAATGGCATGTTCTTTTCTGTCGCTAGTTTGTGATGGTACGGCTCCTAACCCAACATTACTGGCGTCGGTGACTAAAACAAACGGTTTGGAGAAGTCTGGGAATTTGAGAATGGGAGCAGATATCAAAGCCTCTTTAAGTGTTTGAAACGCTTTCTTCTGATCAGCAGTCCAAACAAATGGAACATCTTTCTTAAGGAGGTGAGTGAGGGGATATGCAATCACTTGAGTAATTAGCAATGAAATGGCGATAGAACCCTGCAAGGCCTATGAACTTTTGTACAGCTTCAACATTATGAGGAACAGGATAGTTCTTGACAGCTTCTCTCTTGGAGTCTAGAGTGGTGATGCCTTGTGAGGTGATGTTATGGCCTAGAAACTTTATCTCTTTATTTTTTTCATGAAGGCACATTTGCTAAGTTTGATTTTCAGATTGACTTTAGTTAGTTTCTGAAGGACTTGTTCTAAACTTTGAAGGTGGGATGGCATATCCTTGGACATGATGATGTCATCAAGGTAAACCATGAGGGTATTTCCTATCATTTGTCAGAACAAGTTTGTCATAAGCCTAGAGAAAGTAATAGGGCTGCTGCGTAAGCCAAGAGGCATGCGGGTGTACTGGTAATGGCCATTAGGGACTGAAAACACTGTCAGTTCTCGGCTTTCTGGGTCAAGCAGTACCTGCCAAAATCCTTGCAATAGATCAAGTGTGGAAAAAACCTTATTCTGACCTATGTTCTGCAATAAGTCGGTGAGCACGGGAAGTGGAAATCTATCAGGTATCGTAACTTGGTTAAGTTTTCTGAAATCGACGACGGGATGCCAAGAGCCATCCTTCTTGGGTACTAAGATCAATGGAGCATTCTATGGAGAGGTACTTTCTTCAATAACACCTTCGTGTAACATCTCGTCAATAACATCTTGTTGAGAATGGGACAATCTGTATGCAGGTACATAAATCGGTCGAGTACCAGGTTCAAGAAGAATCTTGTGAATAATGAGGTGTGTCAGTCTAAGTTGTTCACCTGTCAAAGCAACAACGTTGCGATGCTTGTTGAGGATGGTCAGTAACTGAGCTTGGGTGTTAGGGAAGTCAGTGGAACTTAAGATGCTCAGGTGAGACCGCTAACTGATTTCGATTTGTCGTGTGAAAGAGTGCATGTACTATTTGATCAGTAGAGGCCTCATCCACTACTCTCACCAGTAATGAATAATGGGTCAAGTCTACAATGTGTGCACCTGATGCGAGGTGAATGTTGGTATTGGTGACGTTGGCAACATAAACAGTAGTAGTGTTGTTCTGTATCTGATGTAAGGAAGGTTCTATGTAGGTGCCCTTTATTTGACATGTGTCACTGTCTGTTATTACGTGATCTAGGTCAGGTATACCAGGAATTTTGACAATAACCTTCGTTAGTGCGTGAGAATGTAGGACTGTGTCATGGTATAGGATGCCTCTGACTTGATTGATGTTGGACTCTAGGCAAGCAAGGAAATGAACAATCGCTGGAGCCCCTTGCAAAGATTCATTGATCTTACCAACCTGTGAGTCTGCGTGATTGTGCGCTGGACTGGCGTCAATAAGTGACTGAGTGATGGGTTTGTTTGGGCGTGACTGGTAATGTGTATCCTGGTCTCCTCTGGCTTGTATGTAACTGATATAGTCCCTATGGTTGGTGAACTCATGTCCCATGGTGTACACACTACAAAGAGGTACTACTGTGTCACCAATATTTGTTTCCCAATGGTAAGTATTGATAGTAATTTGGTAGTCTCTCATAGTGTTTAGCTTTAGTAAGATGTCTCCTAGGAACCGAACATCACCCACTATTAAACATGGCATGGCGAGTGATCTGTCATTGACCATTAACTCTGTGTCAGCTTCACCTAACGCCAGAGTCATCCCTCCAGTAAGTCCACCAAGGTTGGAAACAGATGGCTGGCGTATGTCGAGTCCATTGTGTACGTCCAGCAAGGCGGCTTGTTTGATGATGTTGACTCTAGCTTCTGTGTCTAGGAAAATTTTAACTTATCGACCCTTCAGAGTGGCTGAAATCAGAGGACCTTCTGTGTCCTTGTTAGGCACGTTATTACGAGACTGATGCGGTCGACGTGGTGTTTGGAGCACATGAATGTGAGTACTGTCAGTGTGTAGGCGGTGTATGGTATCCTCCTCTGCTAATATATTAAACCTGTTATGGGTAGGCACTGAGTATTCAGGGAGATCGTCTCACTTTCCTACGTCATTCTGCTTACGAAGGCTGCTATGCCTTGCCCCGATTGGGAAGCATAGGTCTGGTCTGCATTATCCTTGAAGATCATGGTGCCGTTTGTCATACGCGATTCACGGTGTCGATCTGTGTCGTGACTCAATTGTCGCATACCTAACATGAGCAGTAAGTCGGTTTGCAGGACAATGTGTAGGGCTCAGTCGGCACTGATTAGTTGTTGCAGCATGCAGTTGCTTATGGGAAGGAGGAGTAGGGCTAGTGTGGTTAGCTTGGGGGTTAGTACTGCGGCAAGCTCTACAGTCAGCAGTGTCATAACCAGGGAGCTGGTGGTAAGTGCAGAATGGTGCACGAGCAGCTCGGCAATCTGACGTGTCGTGTCCAGGTCTGCGGTGATATGTGCAATAAGAACGGTTGTGATTGTTAGATTGGCCTGCATTGTTATGTCTGGCATGCTGTTGATAACGAGTGTTGGTTGATGTGCACTCTGCCTTACGGTGGCCTGGTTTGCCACAGTTAAAACATTCTGGTGTTTGAGGACGCGGAGTATACTGAAGGGAGCCTGTCCTGGAGTATGACCTGGGGCCATATGAGAGTGGAAGAGACCTAGCATGAGTCTGAACGTTTCTAGGAAAAGAACATGTGAAAACGTTCACAGGGTTATGGAGGCTGTTTGCACTAAAAACGGCAGAGTCCCGGTTCTTTAGTCTTTCTGTGGAGTCTATCATTGCATCCATTAAGTCTATGTGTGGCATATTACTTGGTTTGTTGTGGATGGTATGCTGGGATTTTAGACTTTATATGCATATACTCATATTGTGAACACATTGATGCCAAAATCAAACACCTAGGACAAAAATTGAGGTGACGACAGTGTAAAAAGTATACACATTTCAATGTTACCGGGCGCTCATTGGGAGTGCCCAGACCACCTAGGGGTGGCGTGATGCTTAATCGCCCAAAACGCGAAAATGTTAAGCTTGCGTTTGGGGTGGATGTCACTTCTGCTCCGTTCCGCAAGCTCTCTCTGGCATTGTTTGACCTCCAACCTGCTCATGTGTCGCCTGAGCCGTCCTGGTCTTTGGACCGGGTGCTCTCTTTTCTCTCTCCTCAGTTTGTAGTGGCCCCTTCAGTTCAGGACTGTTTTTCCAAGTCTTTTTTTTTTGTTGGCATTGGCCTCTAGGGGTCAGGTTGGGGAGCTTTATGCTCTCCTCTGGTGCAGGGGTTTCTGCTCTTTCAGTCCCAGTGGTTGTTTTGCTCATTTACAGTCTCCGTGGTGTAGTGGTAAGACACTCGCCTGGCGTTCCGCGAGCGCTATGTCATGGGTTCGTATCCTGGCCGGGGAGGAGGGGCCATTTACTGGGTGCAATTCCTTAACTGTAGCCTCTGTTTAACGCAACAGTAAAATGTGTACTTGGATGAAAAAACGATTCTTCACGGCAGGGGATCGTATTCAAGGGACCTGCCCGAAACGCTACGCGTACTAGTGGCTGTACAAGAATGTAACAACTCTTGTATACATCTCAAGAAAAAAAAAAAAAAAAAAAAATTGCAGGCGTCTCCTTCATTTGTGGCAAAAAATTAGACTGCTGCTTTCCCGAGGGGTCCTTGGGTTGTTGATGCTTGGTTGGTTCCGCAGGGGTGCATCATGTTTTGGCCCTTCTTGGGTGTGTGTGTAGCAGGTTGCAGCCAGTTGTCTCGACTTCGAGGTTGAGGAGCGAGTGGCGGCTGCCTCCTGAGTAAGTTCCTCTCTTCCTTTATCTTTGGTTAGGCAGCTCCGGGGAGCCGAAGGGACTCTCCACAGAAAACCAGCATTGAATGTAATGAAATTCCATTTTCTGGGCGAGGTCTTCCCTCCCTCCTGGTCGGCATTTATTTGCATTTTAGTTATCTAGCCTCTGAACTTGGGTTGGGTAGCCGACACAGGAGGGGGGGGGGCAGCGCAGACAGCACCGCGGCGTCTGAGGCAACGTCATGCTTGTTTGCTTGTTTTCTGATTGGGGAATTCTACTTGCTCATTCGGCTTTCGGTTTGCAATTTCTAATGAACTGTAGTTTGTTTTAGGATTCCTACCTTTCTGGGAGCCTGACTTGGTAGAGGGCAGATATAGACTGCTTCCAACTACATGGGGTTGTCTATAGATCCTTGCTCCTCGTGCCTCTGAGGGAGCCAGGTTCTGGCTCTGGTCCCCAGAATGTATAGAACTCCATCAATTGACAGTTGCCATGGTCTAGTATATACACATCAGCCCGGTATAGCTTCAGGGAGCCTCAGGTTCTCACTCAGAAAATGGAGTTTCATTACATTCAATGCTAGTGTTTTTTTTTTTTTTAAGAAATATTTTTGTGCATACCACAGGGGAGTCACATTTAACATATGTGCAGTTCAGGAGTTAATATACCCGTAGTTTGGTCACAGCATTTGTAAGGTTGAAATGGGTACATTGGTGCTGTGATAGGTTGAGACAAGGATGCTAATTACATGCTTCTGGTGGAGTTGGGTAGGATGTATTGTTGAATTTAATTACAGATGTCATTAGTGGTAAATGGATTTGTGGATGTCATGTGAGATAAATGGTCACCTTTAATTGTTTGCAATAGAATTTCTTAGAATGTGAGATTGTTTGGGGATAATTTAAGTAGTTGCTACATTAACTCCAATGTGGCTGCTACAAGACACATGTCGTGTTATATACTTGTCTTTGAGTTGTGTGTTTTATATTTATTACATACCTGTCAAAATTTACGAGAGTATGTGTGACATTAAATGACATTTGTCATGTATTTTCATTTTACTAGAAATGTCTCTGCATTGTTGCATTATTTCAGCATAAATATCAAGTAAACGACTAATAACATGCATTTTAAGTTTAATTATTAGGTTTTAATTAAGTGCATTATCCAAAATCTGACATTTTGTAGTAGAAAAGCATACACTGTGTGGCACACAGTGTATGCTTTTCAGCTAAATGTCATCCCGATGACACAATGTCATCGGGATGACATTTGGCTATAGTACACAAACTCTCATAAAGTGACATTGACCTGTGAAGTTTTATGATGGAGTGAGTTTTACTATATTTAGAAGATATAGTTATATCGCCAAGAATGAGAAGAGTGTGGAGAACTGGTGACTTACCTTCAATTAAATTTTGAAGAGTTAGGCCCAGTATGAATGAGCACAGGATGTATATAAATGCTGTACCCATGTGGACAGTTTGGTGATACCATGGGAGAACTTCCATGATTTGGATTACATAATGTGAGCTCTGTTTTTTGCAAGAAAATATCCAGCAACTTTTATAATAATGTAATGGGAAGTTAGATACTTAAAATATGTATTATTAACTCTTAACTTCTGCATCTATTTTTAGGTGGCATACAAAAAAAAACTAATTTTTTTTAATCCTATTTATATCATAAAACATTTATTTATAATGTTGGAACATTTTTTTAATCATTATAGTTTGGCCATACTGAGTCAAAGAAACATTAAGAACTTTAAATTCTGATAATTTAAGTTGCAAGTAAACTATTTATAATAGATTTCACCTTATTAAAAATATCTTCCTAGTTTATAAAAGTTGTTGACATTTTTCATGGTGACTGATTCCAAGCATAGGTATCAGTAAATGGATGGCAACGCACCTACCTGACATGGTGCTGAGTTTGTTAATAATGCCCAGGAGGGTAACTAAGTCTTACTTGATTTGTTTCCAATATGGTTAAAGGTTACAAGAGGTCTCTAGTGTGCAATGACGTCCACATACAATATTTAGGAACTTTGAATATTATGAGGCACTTTAAGTCGTCCACAGGTGACAGGATAGTCACCAATCTATTGCTTGAGGGTGACAGGAGCAGTTTAAGGGTTAATAGATTAAGGTATTAATTATGATTAGGAATTATCATTTATAGATTAAGGATGAATTTATATTTATAGATTATCATAATAGATTAAGGTAATAATTATGATTAGGAATTATTTAGCAGTCTCCGTGGTGTAGTGGTAAGACACTCGCCTGGCGTTCCGCGAGCGCTTTGTCATGGGTTCGTATCCTGGCCGGGGAGGATTTGCTGGGCGCAAATCCTTAACTGTAGCCTCTGTTTAACGCAACAGTAAAATGTGTACTTGTTTGTAACAACGATTCTTCGCGGTGGGGATCGTATTCCAGGGACCTGCCCGAAACGCTACATGTACTAGTGGCTGTACAAGAATGTAACAACTTGTATATATCTCAAAAAAAAAAATAAATGATGAATTGAAATACAGTATATGTGCTCTATTGACATACATTATTGAAAACAGTACCAACATGTATAAATGTATCAATACTGTATGTGGAAAATCATGCTTTCCCCATTTGATAGTAAATTGGCAATGACATTTAAGCTACTAGGGGTGTTTTTATCCAGGGAGGGAACTGGATGATGTGACTGGATAACACTATAGTAACTCTAGGAATGTAAATCTGATGAATTGCATTCCCATTCAGAAGTGGAAGTATATTGTTTCATTCTGTATTCCACACATGCCTTGCCAACCACTAGTGGCTGGTCTGCCACAGGTGGCAAAGAGGTTTGCCACAGGTTTGGCATGATATCAACTCTCAGATCTTTCTCTCTGTTTTGTGGAGGACTTTGTCTCCCATTCGGTACCCTGTGTCTGGCCTCCTGTTCCTTCCACATAGTTTCATTACCTTACATTTATTTGGGTTGAATTTTAGTAGCCATTTGTTGGACCATTCCTTCAATTTGTCTAAGTCATAGCCTCTTGCTATTATCGTTGGTCTTAATCCTCCTCCTCATAATTTTAGCATCATCAGTAAATATTGAGAGGAACGAGTCTATTCTCTCTCTGGGAGATCATTTACGTATATCAGAAACGTGCGCGTTAATCTGTTGAAACAATTTACAGGCCACACTGGCTCTTGAAACCCTTGCTCCTGGTTTGTGTTACATCTGACCTTTTGAAGAAATTCTCTGGAACAACTAATTAAAGGCAAATTTAAGTGCGTAATTTCTCATTGTCCATTACATGCATCAATGTTTAGACACATAATGGATTATGGGTTTAAACATGTTTTATATAATTGGGGAAAATGAGGTGATGGTATGGATTTGGAACGAGTATATCATTTACATAATATACTCATTGTGCTATTTTCATTAAAGTTAATAAGCTTGGAGCGAGTATATTATTGGCATAATCTACTCGCAACAGATTTAACATTAACATTAGTAACTACCATAACTAAGAATAGTGACCAGTATAAGTAATTTCTTCTGGGTACATTGATTACAGATAGTTAATTAAACATTATTTGAAAAAGGTAATGTGATAGTGCAGAGTGCACGTTCCTGGAGACAATTAGAATAGTAAAGTTATGGAGATTAAGGTACAGGTTTATTATACACTGTGATTCCTGTTTAACTAATTTCCAAATGGTTGCCCAGTGTTAGTGACAGGAAGCCTATTGTCCTTATCAAGGCTTTGCTACCTTTTCCCAGGTTGGGGTGCTTTGCTGGAACCCCCCCCCCCATAACCCGGTGCAACTTTATTATGTTGAACTCTTATATGCTTGCAGTGACTTTTTTTTAATCTGAATTTTTGTACGCATGTCTACACTTTCATCATGCATACTCTTTCAATGTTTCTGTATGCATGTAGCTTGTCTCATTATTTACACATGCAATGTAATGTTAGACACATGTAAGTGGGTAATTATTGGTAATCAGTATTGTTAATTATTTAGGATTACCTCTCCATAGGCGACATGCATCATTAGTTATTATTAAGTACACCATTTATAATCCTGGGCTGAACTCTCTAACCTTGTACTATGCTTTATTTACGTACTACTACGTGCGGGTGCATGTGCCCCTACTTATGTAGAATCGGTGTACAAGTATAGGTATTGTCACTTATGTATCCCTGCACATGCACACCATAGGCAGCGAAATACAGTTGCAAACTTCTAGCAACTGCAAAACTACAAAAAATTCCAGCAACTTCAGTTGCAAATTACTGGCAACTGCAGTTGCAACAATTCCATGCAACTTGCAATTGCAAATATTTGTTTATTAATATTTAAAATTAATAAAAAGTTATATCACCCAACGCACACAAAACTTTACCATCTCGATCTTTTCGATGTTTTCTTAATTGACAATTTACTACCTAAATTAGTACTGTATAATTATATCAGAATGCATCTGATTACTGTACATGGAACTTAAGTATTGATCAGAGAACCACAGCCAAAATTACACTTAGAACCGAAGGGTGACATGGGGTACTTAATTATAACTTAAGAAGTAAGAGGAGTGGATATCCAGCCAACGTCCGACCAAGTCTACGGTTGTGGCAGAAGAGAGAGAGAGAGCTCTTCACCTAGCCATGTGGCTCGTTGCCTGTTTGATCACCTGATCATACAGTAACCATTTACTTATCCTCTTAATACAATATTAAATTGCCACCATGCAGTTCTAAGTATACATATAACAGCTTTACAATACACCAACAAATTATTGTCACATTGTAACTACAAAACTAGAAACATAAAGTGCTCTTACATCTGGCAAGGATGCAATCGCACACCGTTCACAAATTTGAGGAAACATACTACTGTGTATAAACTATCAAACACTAACACTCTTTGAACAAATCCTCAAGGGCCGTGATGAGGGTTCGAACCTACATCCAGGATGATCCCAGACACATCTTAGTTATGGTAAGCACTGGGATCGTACCGGATGTAGGTTCGAACCCTCATCACGGCCCTTGTGGATTTGTTCATTTGATATATCACGCTATTGTGATTTCTGTGTGTAATAACACTCCTTTAACCAAACCTAACTGACTAGTCCTGTCATATAATAATAAATGTATTACAACTTTTTCACCAAATAATCTTCCCACATTCAGGGCCTATCACACTAAAATACATAAGTGAAGGGCCATTATTTCATATGCCCATTTGCCACCTGTTTAATTGCTACTAAGCGAACATGGCATCAGACACAAAGAAATACTTCATGCAGAAATACAACATTATTCTTGTAACAAATTTTGTATGTACAGTATGTACTTTTCCCTAATAAATATTACCAGTATCATCATTATCGTTTTTTTTTCAATAAATTATATTAGCATTTTCTGAGGTTGGAAGAAAACGCACTCAGATTGGGGACTTGTTTATTTTATAATAGTAAATAATAAATTAAATAATAATAAAAAATAAATTAATAATAAATTATCATATAATAAATATAACAATAATAAATAGTATAATGATAAGCCATTATTTTTAATGAATCAAATAGCTAATTAGGGTGAATGATAAATAATTCGTGACTAATGCATAACAATAAAAGTATTAAAGAATAATTATAATGAATAATCATTATAATGATAGTATTAAATCAATTACAATTAATAGTTACATCTATAGTTAGTAATTGAAAGTTGCATTATTTGAATTTACACTAATTACAATTCATGTTAATATTTCTTACCTATCTGCAGGCTTAGCACTTTGAAGGTTCCGTTTTGTAAGTGAGCAGCTGCTTGCTTGCGAGAACGGCACCAGCCCGTCTGCAGGCAGAGCTTATATAGCCTCGGCTCATTGCGCGCGCAGCTTGGGCGGTTAGACTCAGCTCCCCGATATACGTTTTCTCTTCCTCAGAAAACCCACCGCTTTTTGTTTTGGGAAAACCAGTGATCTTTATCGTGTTTCAATAAAACATACTACAGTGGAATCTCGGTTTTCGAATGCCCCTATTTTCTAATTTTTCGGTTCTCGAGCTGTTCACTGGAGACAGTTAAGCAAGTCCCAGCTGTGTCTGGGTACAAGTGACAGGATGAACAACCCAGCGGGTTTTCTTCCTATTGGGGAGTGTTGTACATGCTGCTATGGCGGTGTGTCCACTCACAAGATAAGTGGCGCTGCCCAATAAACTTGCCCCTCGGGGCAAAATTTAATTTAATCAAGCTCAATTTCTTTGAAAAATTCGACTCTGCACTAGAAGTTTTCCTCGGTGCTCGAGTTGATACATGTATGGGGCGACCGAGCACATGGCGTGCCTCAGTTTATCAGTGTCTATAGCTCCCGCCTAGTGACCACCGCGATTGAATTATTTGTGAAGAACTTAATTGTTTTTGTCCTTTTTTTCTGGTTCCCACGGGATGGGTATGGGGTGCATAATAAAGAAAGAAATTGAAATTGAATTCTGGATAGAATTATGGAGCAGTAGGATGGACCTCTGGTCCATCCTACTGCTCCCTAGACTCCATCGTCCTTGCTAGATTTACCTATGCCTTGTAACCCCGATTTCATTTATCCTGATCCTTCTTAGGATCAGGATCAAACAACCGCTGTGTTGTTCTTTGCCTTTATTTATACATAATTTTCTGTTTCTGTTCTCTATTCTTGACTGTCTATTCTTAAATGGAATATTCGTGGATTTTATGCCAACTTCCATGAACTCCATCTTCTAATTACACAGTTTTCACCACTTTGTGTTTGTCTCCAGGAGCCAATGCTTGGTGCTCGTCCTGGTCACTTCCGTGGTTATTCCATCCTTCCCCCCCCCCCCTTCCCACCCAGCTTTTGCTGGGACCCATAACTCTACTGCTTTCTTGATCCGGCATGACATTCCCTTACTTCTTCAGTCGCCTATACAATGTTCTGTGGCCCGTATCTTTGTGAGTAAATGGTATACAGTCTGTTCCATTTATCTACCCCCAAATGTCTCCACCATTACGACCGACACTTCTCTGCCTCTGATCTGGAAGAAAATCCGCAAGATAGCGGGCATGTTTGTTCCAGAGGGTCCATAGAATTACCCAAATCGACCCAAATCAGGCCAAAACTACCCAAATCGTATTAGCATTACGTAAGTAATGAAGAAATATGGTATATTTACTTACTATAATGTTGGTGCTACACGTAGAACATGATCAAACCTATTTTTACTCTGAAATAATCTAATTTCATAACGAAATGAGACGTAAATATGTGAGAGGTGACGCCATAGGAAGTCGACGGTCCAAGCGACAATTGTGTGGAGCGACTTATCCAAGATATATGGTCGCCTGGAGAGTGTTTGCTGCCATAACAGCCTCCTGTACACAGTGATCCAGTCGTCGTATTTCATGGCTCAAATTGTCGCAAATTTAATTGGTAATATTAACAAGTAGAATGTGTATTTATAATAATATTTTTCATAAACAGCCACAAAATATTTAATATTTATTAAAAAAAAGTGTCTGGAAGTTAAATCAATTCCACATGACAATAAATTTGTTATATAGATACTAGCGTTATTCGTTGGTATGCGTTCGCTATTTAAACTACTCCAGTCCTTTTCGTTCATAGAACACCGAACCCTACACGCTCTCTGATATATTGCTTAATTAACAAATATTCACAAATAAAGATTATATTTATATATGTTATCAGAAAGGCAGATATAAAATAGTTTGTGTTAATGCATCACAGAAATTATACCTTATTAGAGAGGAAAAATATTCATATTTTAAACAAGGCTTCTTGGCCGACGCTCTCTCTTTCGATGGGAACTATGACCTTTTGAAAATCAATGTTAATTGAATCTATATATTGTAAAAAACTAAGTTTTTTATGTCATCAGAAAGACATATAAGCTGCATGTTAATACTTTGGTATAAATATAACTGAAGTGAAAGTGAAGATATATGCCTTTTTATAGTTACTTGATGGCTCGCTCAGGGAGTGTGAAGGCCTGCACACAAGCCAATCAATTTTATAATTAATGTACATATATGCAAAGTAACGTCAAAGGTTTTTATTTCAGAATAAAGACAGATGTAGACGATAATGTAAATACATTTCAAGGAAAACATATCTTAAATGAAAGCAAAGATATGGTCAAATAAATAGGCAATACCACACCATCGCCAGTGTCCGGAGACATGAATATTCGCATTAGGTAGGTGAAAGGAAATGTACCCAACCATTTCCATTTACGCGACCAGTTTCCGTTCTTATGTTCTTACATTTATTGAAATTTATCATCATCATCATTTACAGAAATAAATTAACATAAAAATGTAGTAATTTTAATACACAAAACAGAAGTAGATATGTATGTAAATTATGACGCAGGATAGGATCACTATTGCAGAACTATTCGCATACTTTGCGTCATTATATACAGTACTAGAATTTAAAAAAAATCGCGGAATTCAGAGATAACACCATCATTGGTGTCCAAGAAAAGTGTAAGTACTTCATTTATAATGATGTGCTGCCCGAAATCTTAGCGAAGTATCTAAAATTTGCTTATTGTAAGTAATTCATGCAAATGATTGTAAAGCCGTCGCCCAGTTGGGGTTGGGTGGGTGTGGAGCACATGACTGTTAAGCTGCCGCCCAGTTGGTTGGGTGTGGAGCACATGACTGTAAAGCTGCCGCCCAGTTGGGTGGGTGTGGAGCACATGACTGTTAAGCTGCCGCCCAGTTGGGTGGGTGTGGAGCACATGACTGTAAAGCTGCCGCCCATTTGGGTGGGTGTGGAGCACATGACTGTTAAGCTGCCGCCCAGTTGGGTGGGTGTGGAGCACATGACTGTTAAGCTGCCGCCCAGTTGGGTGGGTGTGGAGCACATGACTGTTAAGCTGCCGCCCAGTTGGGTGGGTGTGGAGCACATGACTGTTAAGCTGCCGCCCAGTTGGGTGGGTGTGGAGCACATGACTGTTAAGCTGCCGCCCAGTTGGGTGGGTGTGGAGCACATGACTGTAAAGCTGCCGCCCAGTTGGGTGGGTGTGGAGCACATGACTGTTAAGCTGCCGCCCAGTTGGATGGGTGTAGAGCAAGACTAGTAATTGGACGACTCACCATAGATGTAAAGTGCCTTGTATAGTGACTTGTGAGCCTCTTGTTGAATCACTTGTGATACAAAGATTATTGATGTGTGTATTTGTGTGGGTGATTGAATATGTATGTGAATGTATATGTATGTATATGTATGTATATGTATATATGCAATTGACGATCACGAAACAATAATCATTTGTATGCGGAAAATTCCATATTTCATTTCTGTGGATTTACCGCATATGTATATATATGTACATGTATGTATGATTATGTGTACATGTATATATAACATTAATAAGAAGAAATGAAGATGAAGAAATGATAAAAAGAATGGCAATAGTGGATAGTAGTAACACACTTAAGAATTATTCAGTAATAAATACAAACTCGTCCTTCACCTATGGTAAAGGAAAGTCAACTTGGAAGGATTCAATTTACATGAGATTAAGATTAGGATACAAATATATCTGGCAATACGGAGTTGATGTCAGTGAAAAAGATAAGGATTGTAAATTATGTAGTATGCCGCACGCCCACACCTTAGAACATTATGTATTAGAGTGTCAACTTATTGATAACTATAGAAATAAGGAAATAAGTAATGTACCACATCAAATTGTTTGTGTGATAATGGTATGATAGACAGTATACTTAGGAGCTACAAAAATTTTGCCCCAAGAGTGTAACAATTAGATGCTGTACTTACTATATTAACCTGCAATGTTAAATGGGATTCTTGTAATGTTAATTGTCTATTTGTACTTAATGAATTTGTGCGCCCCTTGAGGGACTTGAAGTAGAGGGGGTAGAAATAGCCTAATTAAGTTACTCTATCCCTTTGAAATGTATTTTTTTCTTGTCTCAATAAACATACTTGAACTTGAACTGTAACTATTTGTGGCTTCCTGACCATAAAGTTACCGCCGCAGTCGAGGGTAAGAGACCGGATGTACCCCATATACAAGCCGCACTAGCTATTAGTTCATAAAAGCTGACAACTTACCCAGATAAACATTACTTCCTAATTATATATATATGCAAATAATACAATTGAAATGTTTAAAACGTGATTATATATATGTATCATGTGGACAATTTTTAATGTAATTTTTTCTCCTGATATTCGGGTTCTTTATTATGCTTCATCTTGAGGCAAAGCCCAATACCTTACGCCATATTGATGCTCTGTCCACAGATCATTCTCTCTCTCTCAAATCATATACATTGATGGTTTCCTACCCCGCCACACGGGTGCAGCTGCAAGTGCAGTTGCCTCTACCCATCAAACAGAATTATTTGCCTTGCTTGTTACACTAAAATGTGTACAAGTGTGTGTGTCTATGTATGTATTAACACGATGTACTGAACGGGGTGAGAATAGCTTGAGCTACCTCATCCCTTTGTGTGTATTTTACCTCAATAAACTTATTTCAATTTCAATTTCAATTCAAGTCTCCAAACTTGATGCATTAATTGTGATTTTCTACCATCCTTCATTAATTGTAAGTAATTTCTATCATCCTTAATTGCGCGCAACTCTTTAAGACACAATTGTAACATGACCGTGTCCGAAGCTAGACAGAAAAACACAACATTATTAGTGATGGTAACATAATCCATTTCATGTGAAACCATCTTCGTTGACCTCCGAAACTTGAGGAATGGTCCAGAAAATAGCTACTAAAGTTTAAGTCAAGTGTGAAGATACTTTAGTTGATACTTAGATACTTCCAATAAGTGTAAACATAAGTGCTGACGATGCTACCTTCATCTATTCATACCCCAACCCAAACGCACTATATAATAATGAAAATAACAGATTTAAAAAGTCCACTCATGGATGTAAACTAACAAACTCACATTAAACATAAAAAAGACCGACTACTATTTTTGTTCGGAAGTAAATCCTGAAACTAAATTCAACTTCATATACACAATGTTAACATTAGCAATAATGATTATTGAAAGTTCCTTGACCTATACATAGACAAGAGACTGAACTTCAGCATCCACATACAACACATATGTGGGTGTATACGCACACACACACACACACACACACACACACACACCAGGAAGACATTTACAGAGAGTAGGGAATTAATTAGGTATCTGGAAGCTAGTTAAGTGGTGTGGGATTTATATCTTGAGGTACTGTATACAATGTTCACAACATAGCAATGTATAATCATTTCATTGTATACAACACATTTTGGTGAAATCCCACGGTATTCCTAGACCAGAATCATAAACATCTCTGACTTCCCACAGCAAGGCGCCGGGCACCGCGGGCTCCAGGCATGATGATTTATGTTTATTTCTCAGAGCAGTAAACAGCCTGCGGCAAAGCTACCCATATGTGTAGAGCTCAGTACTACAGATGAAGAACAACAACGTAAACATTTTTGACGTTGATTAGCTTGCTCAAACACCACTAATTTCCATAAAATAAATATAGACAAAACATTTCTGCTACAAAAATAAATGAGAGTAAGAATGCTTGTGGTCTCTTGAAGTGCAGGATAATTAAAATAAGTTTTATATTTTATAGATATAGTACTTGTTTACAGACTATATAAATCACCACGTTAATTTCAGTACAACCTAATTGTTCTTTCGGTTATTGAGATTCTGCATTTCTTGGTCCCGCTTCTCAACTCTCCAATAACTGGTATATTACAGTACTGAAATCAATGTATGTATTTTCATTTATATTTTCGGTTTACATTACGACCGTTAATTTATAACCTTGGCGGAAACTGGGTCAAAGGCTCTTGTTGTTCATGGCTCGTCGCTGAGTCGGAACTTAAGATAAATTGGAGGGCCACTCTATTCTTAGTCAATACTGTCAGAGTTCTATTTTACAGTAATAATTGCGTTATTTTATCTAGTATGCAAACAAGACAAAAATATAGTTATATATAGTTAGTGGTGTATGTTGATAGTGGTGTATGGTGTTAGTGATGTATGATGTTAGTGGTGTATGGTGTTAGTGGTGTATGGTGTTAGTGATGTATGGTGTTAGTGGTGTATGGTGATATTGGTGTATGGTGTTAGTGATGTATGGTGTTAGTGATGTATGGTGTTAGTGATGTATGGTGTTAGTGGTGTATGGTGATATTGGTGTATGGTGTTAGTGATGTATGATGTTAGTGGTGTATGGTGTTATATAGTGGTGTATTGTGTTAGTGGTGTATAGGTGTTAGTGGGGTATGGTGTTAGTGATGTATGGTGTTAGTGGTGTATGGTGTTAGTGATGTATGGTGTTAATGGTGTATGGTGTTAGTGGTGTATGGTGTTAATAGTGTATGCTGTTAATTGTGTATAGTGTTAGTAGTGTATAGTGTTAGTGGTGTATGGTGTTAGTGATGTATGGTGTTAGTGGGGTATGGTGTTAGTGATGTATGGTGTTAGTGGTGTATGGTGTTAGTGGTGTATGGTGTTAGTGGTGTATGGTGTTAGTGATGTATGGTGTTAGTGGTGTATGGTGTTAGTGGTGTATGGTGTTAATTGTGTATAGTGTTAGTAGTGTATAGTGTTAGTGGTGTATGGTGTTAGTGGTATATGGTGTTAGTTGTGTATGATGCTAGTGATGTATGGTGTTAGTAGTGTATGATGTTAGTGGTGTATGGTGTTAGTAGCGTATGGTGTTAGTGATGTATGGTGTTAGTGGTGTATGGTGTTAGTGGTGTATGGTGTTAGTGGTGTATGGTGTTAGTGGTGTATGGTGTTAGTGGTGTATGGTGTTAGTGGTGTATGGTGTTAATAGTGTATGCTGTTAATTGTGTATAGTGTTAGTAGTGTATAGTGTTAGTGGTGTATGGTGTTAGTGGTGTATGGTGTTAATAGTGTATGCTGTTAATTGTGTATAGTGTTAGTAGTGTATAGTGTTAGTGGTGTATGGTGTTAGTGGTGTATGGTGTTAATGGTATGGTGAGTCACTAAACCATATCCTGAAACTGACTATTGATTGGAAACCCCAAAAACTGCCAGAATTAATTGAAAAAATTTGCAATGTTTCAACGCTCCAAATGCTAGATCTGAGGAGAGCATTACACGGAGAAGGAAATTATATAATGTCATCCAATTTAGATAAGTACCTGGTTCCTAAGGAAGTTTTGGACCAAAAAACTAAAGCTGAAAAGAGAGATTACTTATGGTGCTTTATATCAAGAAAACCTTATAATGAAAATACTAAAATGTATGACAAAAACAAAATTTTTTCAATCCCAAAAACATTTGGAATTGCCAAAAAACCATATCAGCGTAAGCGCCCCCGAAGTGAAAGAGCAGTTTAATGCTATATAATAAATGTGTTTTGGAAATAGTAGCTGACGATTTTGTATTGATATTGCATATCTCTTACCTAATTTGTATTATGAAATATGACATGATAGTGCGTTACAGACTTCAGTTAGGAAATAATTGGACTTGTAATGTGATTACTGATCCATCTGTATCCCAGTCATTTTACTATGTTAATCTTATGTAATTTATTCTTAAGCTTAATAACATTATTTAAATGTGCTAAATTTCCATATATATATATATATATATATATATATATATATATATATATATATATATATATATATATATATATATATATATATATATATATATATATATATATATATATATATATATATATATATATATATATATATATATATATATATATATATATATATATATATATATATTATGTTTCCAAATTTCTGATGATACACAACATATTGTGGTTTATAATTAAGTTCTTATTAATAGTGATCCTGCATCAAAATTAACAATGTTCAAATTCGGTTTTGTATGTTAAAATTAACTACATTTTTATGTTAATTTCTTTCTGTAAATAATGATGATAAAGTGCAATAAAGGTATGATTGAGACAATGTTAAATCGTTAAATCCTAAATATATCTTGATTCTTATACTTGAAATATTAAATGAACATATAGTGTGTAGTGTAGTGTTTCAATTATTATTAAGAGGGAAGGGTTGGGGGTAATGGTTCATATGTCCACATTCGAATGCCCCTCTTCCCAGGACTGGGGGTGCGGGAGTGTACAATAAACTATACCCACCTCCGGCAGCAGCTTGTCGAAGGCGGAAGTGGAGTCTAGGCCGTTTGTCATGAAAATTATAGTGTGATGGCTCTTATTTTTATTATGGGTACATAATAAGATTATGCCTTTATTCTTAATTTATATTACAATGCTGGTAAAATACACTTCTTGATGAGTATGGAGTACAAATGAACTCATTGTGTACCCTATACTCACAGGATGAGTATAGGGTACACAATAAACTACCACTCACATCATGGGTATGGGTTGCACAAGAAACTATCGGAGAGCAGAGTATGGAAAGCAAAGTAAACAAAGATTCACACGATGAGAAAGGGTTCCACAATGTCCTATGAATCAC
The DNA here is from genome assembly GCF_040958095.1 of Procambarus clarkii. Classification (NCBI taxonomy): domain Eukaryota; kingdom Metazoa; phylum Arthropoda; class Malacostraca; order Decapoda; family Cambaridae; genus Procambarus; species Procambarus clarkii. Next base: position 11,065,080 of record NC_091220.1, on the reverse strand, counting down.
AGGATGAGTATGAGGTGCATAATAAATTACCATTCATAGGATGAGTATGGGTTTCACAATAAACTAAAGGTAACAGGATGAGCATGGGTTGCACAAACTATTGGTAACAGGATGGGTATGGGTTGCACAATAAATTACTGTGCTAGGATGAGTGTGAGTAGGATATATATATAAACATATTGTGGTTTATAATTAAGTACTTAATAGTGATCCTATCCTGCATCATAATTTACATAATATATATATATATATATATATATATATATATATATATATATATATATATATATATATATATATATATATATATATATATATATATATATATGTATATATATATAATTAGGAAGTAATGTTTATTTGGGTAAGTTGTCAGCTTATATGAACTAATAGCTAGTGTGGCTTGTATATGGGGTACATCCGGTGTCTTACCCTCGACGGTACCCTCCTTACCCTTATCCGCGGCGGTACCTTTATGGTCAGGAAGCCACGGATATTTACAATGGGGCTCGGTCAGTCAATATGATTCCTTTGACATCACTAAACTGTAACTCTTATGTATTCTGTTCTCGTATTGACAATTTGAATGACATCAAGAATATTTTGAATATCTTCTGACATAGATGGTGCTGTAGTTGATTGTTGTTCATGACTTGTCCAGTGGGTCGAGACTGGTCTCATTAGCATCGCTCAGATTAGTGGGAAGAAATTCTTGCTGCAACAATGTGTGTTCTCAGAGCTAACTAGGGTAACTAAAATACTTATTTCCTAAATAAATACTTTAATTGTAAATATTTGAAAATATATGGTATGTTTCAGAATTTCTGACGATATAAAACATATTGTGGTTTATAATTAAGTTCTTAATAGTGATCCTATCCTGCATCATAATTTACATAATATCTACTTCTGTTTTGTGTATTAAAATGACTACTTTTTATGTTAATTTCTTTCTGTAAATGATGATGATGATAAAGTTCAGTAAATGTAAGTAAGAACATAAGAATGAAGGTAACTGCAAAAGACTTATTGGCCCATACGAGGCAGCTCCTCGTATGGAGCTGCCTTTGATAAGTAATTACCAAAGAAGGCACCAAGCCGGGAAGGCTGTGTAGCACAATAAAATAAGGCAACTGCTCCTGAAGAGGACGGTATTACTTACAGTTTACTGAGATTAGTCTCACAAGTACCAGGTAATCCACTTTTAGTGTTGTACAGAATGAGTTTAAGTGAAGGAGTATTACCTGATGATTGGACAGTGTCATTGTTCCCATCCCCAAAGCACACTCAGATAATTATAGACCCATATCTCTAACATAATTTTGTCTATTAGCACAGTTTTCGGCGTGAAGGCATTTTGGTTCTACAAGGTAGCCAACTCCATCAAAATATTAAATATGTACCCAACTCAATTAACGATTAATCAACCAATTACTCCATGGGATAACTTGGATCTAGCAGTTGATTTTGTAAATGCACCCAAGAAAGATAATGTACACTCTACATTATTAAAACAGTTAACACTGTGAAGCATCACTGAAAGTACTCAGAGTATGGGTAACGATGTGTATCAGTGCTATACCGACGGTTCTGTAGAAGAAGGTGGACGATGTACCGGATGTGCATGTAATATATTTGAACAATCTTCTCTCGTACATACATGAATGAAGCGCTATGCTGAACTGTGTAATTACTATTTGAGTACTGGAACACTTGATGATATATTGAACTTGTACCCTAGATTGACCATGTAACGTATCAATTATACAATGAATGTATGTGATGTAACTATTTAACCTGAGCTTGTGAAAGCACCTTAATCACCTTCAGTGATTAAGTGCTTAATTGCACACTAGTTTCTCTATCAGTTATCTCACCTTGTCAGAGTAAAAGAGACAAATATATGTGTATGTATGTGTGTATATATGTATGTATATATATGTATATGTACGCATACGTCTGTGTGTGTATATGTATGTGTATAAAGTATATGTGGAAGCTGGTCAGAATTCAATTTCACCTTTGTAAATGCACGTTAATGACACTATGTAAAAGACACATCGAACACTTTATGTAGGGCATAAGTAAATCTGTGTATTTATGTATTTACGTATGTAGCTATGTAGCTTAGCCTAGCATTTTAAAAACACTACAATCACCTTATGTGGTTGATTGTTCAATAAATCCCTGAACTATATGTTTAACAAATCTCTAACCCTATCAATGGAGTTAGTTAGTTTAGTTCTTATATTATGCACCCTATACCCATCTTGTGGGCGGTAGTGGAAAGGGTTAGAGTCCATGGCGGACTGAAGAAAATGTATATATGCTGGTTAGCATTGTTAATGTGTGGCCACGTCTGTGGTAGAAAATAATACAAAAAATCAAATAAAGGTATTAGTTGAAACTTTATAGGAAAACATTAAATCCTAAATATATCTTTAATATTATACTTGAAATATTGTATACTTTGCTCTCTCCATCGTACTTCTGCACCTGCTGGCAAGTGGTTCGGTGCAGTGTGCAGGTGATGTTCATTACTGGGTGAGCTGGCAGGTGGTGCTCACCTGCCAGCTCACCCAACGAAAATTTGGTTTTTAATACACTTACACATTTATTGGGTCTTTCCTTCACCTTCATTCAAGCACTAGGGTATTACAGTAAGTGTTTTAATTATAATATTTATTAACGTTATTATTTTTAATTTTTATTATTATTAGTATTATTATTAACAGGAGAGGATCGAGTGTGTGTGTGTGTGTGTGTGTGTGTGGGGGGGGGGGGGGGTTATAATGGTACACATGTCCACATCCCAATGCCCGCCCTTCCAGGACTGGGGGTGCGGGGGTGTACAATAAACTATACCCACATCCGGCGGCAGCTTGTCGAAGGCGGAAGTGTAGCCTAGACAATTTGTCATGATAATTAGTGATGACTCTTATTTTGATTATGGGTCCGTAATCCAGTTAAGCTTTTATTCTTAATTTATATTACAATGCTGGTAAAATACACTTCTTGATGATGAGTATGGAGTACAAATGAACTCATTGTGTACCCAAGTTCAAGTTCAAGTATGTTTATTGAGATAAGCAATAAATACATCTCAAAGGGATAGAGTAGCTTAGGCTATTTCAACCCCCCTCTAATTCAAGTCCCTCAAGGGACGCACAAATACTGTGACTACAAATAGACAAATAACATTACAAGAATCCAAACAAGAATTGTGTAGCCTATACTCACAGGATGAATATAGGGTACACAATAAACTACCACTCACATCATGGGTATGGGTTGCACAAGAAACTATCGCGCAGAGGATGAATATGGAGAGCAAAGTAAACAAAGATTCACACGATGAGAAAGGGTTGCGCAATGTCCTATGACTCACAGAATGAGTATTAGCTGCACAATAAACTACAGGTCACAGGATAAGTATGGGTTGCACAATAAATTACAGGTCACAGGATGGGTATGGGCTGCACAAACAAGCGGTAACAGGATGAGTATGGGATGCACAATAAATTACGGGTCACAGGATGAGTATGGGTTGCACAAACTGGTTGGGTAAATGGAAATGGTTGGGTACATTTCCTTTCACCTAATGCGACTATTCATGTGTCCGGACACCGGCGATTGTGTGGTATTGGCTATTTATTTAACCATAACTTTGCATTCATTTAATAATTATATTAAGATATGTTTTCCTTGAAATGTAGTTACATTATCGTCTACATGCCTTTATTCTGACATAAAGACCTATGGCGTTACTTTGCATATATGCAAAGTAATTATAAAATTGATTGGCTTGTGTGGAGGCCTTCACACTCCCTGAGCGAGCCATCAAGTAACTATAAAAAGGCATATATCTTAACTTTCAATTCAGTTATATTTATGCCAAAGTATTAACATGCAGCTTATATTTATGTCTTTATGATGACATAGAAAACTTCGTTTATTACAATATCTAGATTAAATTAACATTGATCTTCGGAAGGTCATAGTTCCCATATCGGTAAGGAGAGCGTCGGCCATGAAGCCTTGTTTAAAGTATGAATATTTTTCCTCTCTAATAAGGTATAATCTCTGTGATGGATTCACAAAAACTATTTTATATCTGCCTTTCTGATAACATATACAAATATAATTTTTATTTGTGAATATTTGTTAATTAAGCAATATATCAGAGGGCGTGTAGGGTTCGGTGTTCAATGAACGAAAAGGACTGGATCACTGTGTACAGGAGGCTGATATGGCAGCAAACACTCTCCTGGCGACCATATTTCTTGGATAAGTCGCTCCACACAATTGTCGCTTGGACCGTCGACTTCCTATGGCGTCACCTCTCACATATTTACGTCTCATTTCGTTATGAAAATAGATTATTTCAGAGTAAAAATAGGTTTGATCATGTTCTATGTGTAGCACCAACATTATAGTAAGTAAATATGCCATATTTCTTCATTACTTACGTAATGCTAATACGATTTGGGTAGTTTTGGGCTGATTTGGGTCGATTTGGGTAATTCTATGGACCGGTTCCGGGTGTCTCGCCAGAAATGCTTCGGAATACCAGAAAATTGCAATGTGACGAGGATGGCAAACTTTGGTCAATAAGACAAGACCTCTCAAAAGAGGACAGAGGAAAGCTGAAAATGAACCTCATTGAAGCGAAATGTCTAAATGGGGATAGAAATGAAGACAGGAATTGTTGACCAATCCACACACTAGAAAATGAAGGGATGTTACGACTCTGGGTTCTTAGTTGGAAACCAGAGGTCTAAATAAGCTTTAAATAATTACTATACATTAATTGATAGTACTGGAGCATGTGAGAAGGATATTTAATTAACAATAACATTTACATGCATGGACCCTGAATTCCTAGGTGCGCCTTTGGTTCCGTCTTCCTTGCCAGTCGTAAGATGAATCTTGTTTCTCACAGAACATTCAGACTAAGCTTGTTGATTATTAAATATAATATTGAACTAGTTATCAGCTATTCTTAAAACTGTTAAAGTAACTAATAATGAATGTCGGCAAAGACTTATAATGTTTATGGCTGTACGATCAGCTAGGCTCTGTTCCCGGCAGCATATTTAAGAGAGCGGAGGAGGCTGTGTTTGCACTGGGAGACATCTCCCGTCACGCAGGTTGCAGTCGCACCTCCACAGATCTCCAGTATCATTTATTGATACTGGTAATGGCTGAAAAGGGCCACCACTTACGGGCTATTCATGCCCGTGCCACCTTTTGGGTGGCTTAATCTTCATCAATCAATCAGCTGTGTTTGTCCACGGGAGACATCTCCCGTCACGCAGGGTGCAACCGCACCTCCACAGATCTCCAGTATTAGCTACTGCTACTGGTAATGGCTCAAAAGGGCCACCACTTTCGGACTATTCGTGCCCGTGCCACCTTTTGGGTGGCTTAATCTTCATCAATCATCAATCGAATAACAAACCACATTTCAAGGGAGACATCTCCCGTCACGCAGGGTGCAGTCGCACCTCCACAGATCTCCAGTATCAGCTACTGGTATTGGTAATGGCTCAAAAGGGCCACCACTTACGGGCTATTCATGCCCGTGCCACTTTTTGGGTGGCTTAATCTTCATCAACCTGTGTTTGGCTCTCTGGGTCTGGCTGTTGTGGTGTTCACTTCTTCCCTGGTGGGCTCCGTACTCCTCCTTCTCCCTTTCCCTTACCTTACTCTACATTGATTCTCTAAGATACGTATAATACCGTGTGACCGTATTCTGGCGAACTGTGTAGTAATTTCTTGTGTAGCATAAGCTAGTGCTTTTATCCCTAAGATTACTCTAGGGTGTTATACAGAAACCACGTGTGCTCAAGTGGTAGCAGGCTACCTAGAGTCATTATTAGTGTCCTTCCAAGTAGTCTTTACCCCTAGTTGCAATTGTAACCCTTGCATCCTGTCTATGTGGACCAAGGTGTTTAACAGAAGGTAGAGTGGTAAAGAGAATTATTGTATTAATGTATATAGGGGTTATTAGAGGGTTTAATAAATAAGTTAGTTTATGAGACGTATTAATTCATCCTCTTGAAGTGATGATTAGCTACTAGACAACAGACCTGTAATTTAAAACATACAATCATTAATAGGAACCTTTGTTCCTTGGGGCCGGGGCTACTCAGTTTGGCGACGTGACAGGAAAACTAGGAAGGGAGGAGTGGCTGTGCTGGTGAAAGAACACCTGAAGGTAAGAGAATTAATATTTGAAAACCCTAGAGATATTGACATAATGGCGTTGTAGCTCTGTAATCAAGATGATAAGCTGATAATTTTAAATGCCTACAGCCCACCAGCAAGCAACACATGAACAAAGGAAGAACTGGATGACAAACCAGAGGGCCTCATAATGGTTATGAGAGAGATTATAGTAAGAGCTGACAAAGATAAATCCCGATTGCTGGTACTGGGAGACTTCAACTTTAAGGCAATAGACTGGGAGGCCTACGAGGCAAGAACAGACGACATTTGAACAGGCAGATTTGTAAACCTCATCTTGGAGACAATCATGTGTCAACACGTCAAGCTGGCCACAAGAATGAGGGAAGGGGATGTTCTGTCAGTACTGAATCTAGTATTCAACAGGAAAGAAGAGGAGGTATTTGACATCCATGCAGTACCTTCCTCCCTTGGGAAAGAGTGATCACGTCCTCTTCGACATTAAATATGCTATACGATATAATCTAGTAGGGAATGGGGGCAGTGAAAAAGTTGTTAAACTTGATTTCAAGAGAGGACGCTATGGGGAACTTGAGAATTTTTTTCATGGGTATAATTGGACAGACTTGTTGCTAGGGAAAGAAGTAAATGATAGTCCCAGTGTCCCAGGTAGTACTGGTAATATAGTCCCAGTGTCCCAGGTAGTACTGGTAATATAGTCCCAGTGTCCCAGGTAGTACTGGTGATAGTCCCAGTGCCCCTGGTAGCCCTGGTAATAGCCCCAGTGCCCCAGGTAGTCCTGGTAATAGCCCCAGTGCCCCTGGTAGCCCTGGTAATAGCCCCAGTGTCCCTGGTAGCCCTGGTAATAGCCCCAGTGCCCCAGGTAGTCCTGGTAATAGCCCCCAGTGCCCCTGGTAGTCCTGGTAATAGCCCCAGTGCCCCTGGTAATAGCCACAGTGCCCCTGGTAATCCTGGTAATAGCCCCAGTGCCCCTGGTAGCCCTGGTAATAGCCCCAGTGCCCCAGGTAGCCCTGGTAATAGCCCCAGTGCCCCAGGTAGTCCTGGTAATAGCCCCCAGTGCCCCTGGTAGTCCTGGTAATAGCCCCAGGTAGCCCTGGTAATAGCCCCAGTGCCCCAGGTAGTCCTGGTAATAGCCCCCAGTGCCCCTGGTAGTCCTGGTAATAGCCCCAGTGCCCCTGGTAGCCCTGGTAATAGCCCCAGGTAGCCCTGGTAATAGCCCCAGTGCCCCTGGTAGCCCTGGTAATAGCCCCAGTGCCCCTGGTAGCCCTGGTAATAGCCCCAGTGCCCCTGGTAGCCCTGGTAATAGCCCCAGTGCCCCAGGTAGCCCTGGTAATAGCCCCAGTGCCCCTGGTAGCCCTGGTAATAGCCCCAGTGCCCCTGGTAGCCCTGGTAATAGCCCCAGTGCCCCTGGTAGCCCTGGTAATAGCCCCAGTGCCCCTGGTAGCCCTGGTAATAGCCCCAGTGCCCCTGGTAGCCCTGGTAATAGCCCCAGTGCCCCTGGTAGTCCTGGTAATAGCCCCAGTGCCCCTGGTAGCCCTGGTAATAGCCCCAGTGCCCCTGGTAGTCCAGGTAATAGCCCCAGTGCCCTGGTAGCCCTGGTAATAGCCCCAGTGCCCCTGGTAGCCATGGTAATAGCCCCAGTGCCCCTGGTAGTCCTGGTTATAGCCACAGTGCCCCTGGTAGTCCTAGTAATAGCCCCAGTGCCCCTGGTAGCCCTGGTAATAGCCACAGTGCCCCTGGTAGTCCTAGTAATAGCCCCAGTGCCCCTGGTAGTCCTGGTAATAGCCACAGTGCCCCTGGTAGTCCTGGTAATAGCCCCAGTGCCCCTGGTAGCCCTGGTAATAGCCACAGTGCCCCTGGTAGTCCTAGTAATAGCCCCAGTGCCCATGGTAGTCCTGGTAATAGCCACAGTGCCCCAGGTAGTCCTAGTAATAGCCCCAGTGCCCCTGGTAGCCCTGGTAATAGCCACAGTGCCCCTGGTAGTCCTAGTAATAGCCCCAGTGCCCCTGGTAGGCCTGGTAATAGCCACAGTGCCCCAGGTAGTCCTAGTAATAGCCCCAGTGCCCCTGGTAGCCCTGGTAATAGCCACAATGCCCCTGGTAGTCCTGGTAATAGCCCCCAGTGCCCTTGGTAGCCCTGGTAATAGCCCCAGTGCCCCTGGTAGTCCTAGTAATAGCCCCCAGTGCCCCTGGTAGTCCTGGTAATAGCCCCAGTGCCCTGGTAGCCCTGGTAATAGCCCCCAGTGCCCCTCGTAGTCTTGGTAATAGCCCCAGTGCCCCTGGTAGCCCTGGTAATAGCCCCAGTGCCCCTGGTAGTCCTAGTAATAGCCCCCAGTGCCCCTGGTAGTCCTGGTAATAGCCCCAGTGCCCCTGGTAGTCCTGGTAATAGCCCCAGTGCCCCTGGTAGTCCTAGTAATAGCCCCAGTGCCCCTGGTAGTCCTAGTAATAGCCCCAGTGCCCCAGTACACAAACCCAGCCATGTGGGGAACGTTGTTTTCATTAGCGGGCAACGTCAAGTCAGACTCGCTTGGCGGACGTACGATGCTCATACATATAATCTTGGAATTGGACTTCTTTATCCTCATTAAAGATGCATCAAGAAGCATCGATAAACTTAATGAAACAACTGGTGGTGTTGCCTGGCACGAGATTGTAGTTCTGGGTCAAGACTGCCAGAGAAAGTTAAGTATTTGACCGTCCGTGCCATGGCGCCATGCTGCCAAGCAAATGCCATCAGTGACTGTCTGAAGGTGGTGGGGGATGGACGCACGTCGTCGCCTCTCTTGTGGTTAAGGGTAAACTTTCCTAAACTTGTGTGTGGACGGCTGTGCGCCCTGGAGAAAGTGAAGGTATAGGAGACTTCGGACGCCAGGAACCATATATATACATATATTATATATATAAGAACATAGCAAGGTAAGGTATATATATATACGAGTTTATTATATAGGATGAACTTAATGTTTTCTGTCACGTTTCCTGTCAGTTTTGTTGATTGTGATGAAGGGAAGTGAAGCCGTCGACCGTGTGTGTCGTGAGGTGAACACAGCCTTGATGGGCCTGTGACTGGCACGGGGCAGTGAGCTCTAGCTCTGTGTCCCCGCCTCTTGACCTTTTTGTACCTGTGGCGTTATAACCACGATTGCGTCTTGTACCCGTGGCGTAGTGGTAAGATACTCGCCTGGCATTTAGCGAGCGTTTTGTCCTGGGTTCGTATCCCGGCCGGGGAGGATTGACTGGGCGCCAACCCTTAACTGTAGCCTCTGTTTAACCCAACAGTAAAATGGATACTTGGTTGTTAAACGATTTGGCGGGTCGTACTCCAGGGAACTTTGGATTTAAGGACTTGGCCGCCATGCGTGCTAGTACTCACCTAGTTGTGCTTGCCGGGGGTTGAGCTGTGGGTTTTAGGCTGTACGAGACTGTAAGAACTCTTGTGTAAATAAATAAATAACAACTAGACTACTCTCATGGTCCACATCCAGTACTGACCAGCCTAATATAGGCTGCCAGTATTTTCTTGTGTTTCTTACACTCATTAATTTATGCTTCTAACTTACACTTTGGTTATATGTCCTCTTGCTATAATTGTTGTGTATTTATTTACTTATATATACAAGAGTTGTTACTTTCTTGTTTTTATTACCAAAATTGGGTATACAGAGCGATGTGCCACTACCTATTCTATATGAGATATTACAGTGTAAATTTGATGAATTAAACAATTGTCCAACCCATGCCCTGTTCTAAAGGGAAATAAAAATGTACCTAGTTTCATCCTCCTAGTTTCCTACCTTGTGCTTCAAACTCACACTGTATCTTGTACTACCCACTTCCCTCGGTTCTTCGCAGGGACGCGAAGCCCCGGAAGCACCTCAAGGTAACCTCAAGGTAAGGTAAGGTAAGGTCCCCAATATTAGTACTTAAGACAAATATCCTTACCAGTGTAATCACCTCTGTCAACTTGTATTGTAGTTATTGGTTGAGGTGTAGTGGGTGAGGGGAGAGGTGTAGAGGGTGAGGGGAGGGGTGTAGTGGGAGAGGTGTAGTGGGTGAGGGGAGAGGTGTAGAGGGTGAGGGGAGGGGTGTAGTGGGAGAGGTGTAGTGGGTGAGGGGAGAGGTGTAGAGGGTGAGGGGAGAGGTGTAGTGGGTGAGGGGAGAGGTGTAGAGGGTGAGGGGAGAGGTATAGAGGGTGAGGGGAGAGGTGTAGAGGGTGAGGGGAGAGATATAGAGGGTGAGGGGAGAGGTGTAGAGGGTGAGGGGAGAGGTGTAGAGGGTGAGGGGAGAGGTGTAGAGGGTGAGGGGAGAGGTGTAGAGGGTGAGGGGAGAGGTATAGAGGGTGAGGGGAGAGGTATAGAGGGTGAGGGGAGAGGTGTAGAGGGTGAGGGGAGAGATATAGAGGGTGAGGGGAGAGGTGTAGAGGGTGAGGGGAGAGGTGTAGAGGGTGAGGGGAGAGGTGTAGAGGGTGAGGGGAGAGGTGTAGAGGGTGAGGGGAGAGATATAGAGGGTGAGGGGAGAGGTGTAGAGGGTGAGGGGAGAGGTGTAGAGGGTGAGGGGAGAGGTATAGAGGGTGAGGGGAGAGGTGTATAGGGTGAGGGGAGAGGTATAGAGGGTGAGGGGAGAGGTATAGAGGGTGTACTAAGTATAGAGATGACTCCCACACTGTGGAGGGTTGTCTCTGAAGGAACACTCAGCCCTCCTCCTACCAACCTCCACAGTATAGTGCGTAGAGCGGCGGGCTCCTGCTCTTGGGTCCCAGCAGCCAGGCTTCCCCTGCTCCTACTCATTCTTATAATGCATCTTATTGTGCTTTTTCACGTGTACTCACCTAATTGTGCTTGCGGGGGTTGAACTCTGGCTCCTTGGTCCCGCCTCTCAACCGTCAATCAACAGGTGTACAGGTTCCTGAGCCTATTGGGCTCTACCATATCTACACTTGAAACTGTGTATGGAGTCAGCCTCCACCACATCACCCCCTAATGCATTCCATTTGTCAACCACTCTGACACTAAAAAGTTCTTTTTAATATCTCTGTGGCTCATTTGGGCACTCAGTTTCCACCTGTGTCCCCTTGTGCGTGTGCCCCTTTGTGTTAAATAGTCTGTCTTTATCCAACCCGTCCTCTTAAATTTAAGGTCACTTTTCGCTGGTATGCGCGGCGCTATGGCCAAATTTGGACGTAATTTGAAATGAAATCGACTCACAAAAGTGACGTACTTTTCCGTTTTCTGTTTGAGTCGTCCGGCCGACTCTGTAAGGTTAGAATAGATGACTTTCAATTCACGTTTTTCATAACGTTTTGAAACGTTATGAGAATTTCCTGCCCACCTAACCTATCATAGGACCCTTAACTTACTGTTGTTGAAAAAAAAATCCCAAATTTATTTTCATTTTTTTTTATTTTCAAATTACGTCCAAATTCGGCCATACAGGCAAACGGCTAAAATCGACGTTATATTTAAGAGGACAGGTTGCTTTATCTACGCTATCAATTCCTCTGAGAAATAGGATAGGTCCAAGTACAGAGCCCTGTGGGACTCCACTGGTGACTTCACGCCAGTCTAAGGTCTCACCCCTCACTGTAACTCTGTGCTTCCTATTACTGAGGTACTCCCTTATCCACTGGAGCGCCCTACCAGTTACTCCTGCCTGTTTCTCCAGCTTATGCATCACCCTTTATGGGTACTGTGTCAAAGGCTTTCCGACAGTCCAAAAAAATGCAGTCCGCCCATCCTTCTCTTTCTTGCTTAATCTTTGTCACCTGATCGTAGAATTCTATTAAGCCTGTAAGGCAAGATTTACCCTCCCTGAACCCATGTTGATGGGTTGTCACGAAGTCTCTTCTTTCCAGATGTGTTACTAGGTTTTTTCTCACGATCTTCTCCATCACCTTGCATGGTCTCTTCTTCACGCAATTGTGATTTCTGTGATCTCTGTGTGTATTGAAGTAAGGGTGAAGAGGGAGAACAGCCTATTGACATAGCTCGAGTGCAGGGGGAAGTTGTGTAAAACCCTGGTTCGTGCCTCGGAGAGGCTGCATTATCCAGTAAGTTTAGTAGAACTTCAGTTTCAACTCCTTTTGACTTTGTCGTAGCTCAGTCGATTAAGGCAGCGTCTGGGATGCTCTCGGACGCAGGTTCGAATGCTCGTCACGGCCCTTGTGGATTTGTTCATCTCTTGTAATTTCGAACCCTTCCAAGGTCGCCTGGTTTGCTGCCACCTCTCCAAGCGCGAGACCTCTCCTTGTTCTATTGTAAAGACCTTCTGGAACCTCTTTGTCGTTCTCTGTGTACCTGTCCTCGCCCACCCTAAGTTTCATCACCTGTTCCTTCACTGTTGTCTTCCTCCTGATGTGACTGTGTAGTAGCTTTGGTTCGGTCTTGGCTTTATTAGCTATATCATTTTCATACCTTTTCTCAGCTGCTCTTCTCACACTAACATACTCGTTCCTGGTTCTCTGGTATCTCTCTCTACTTTCTGGTGTTCTGTTATTACGGAAGTTCCTCCATGCCCTTTTGTTCAGCTCCTTTGCTTTCATACATGCCCTATTAAACCACGGATTCTTCTTTTGCTTCTCTGTTTTTTCCTGTCGGGCTGGGACAAACCTGCTTACAGCCTCCTGACATTTTTGGGTGACATAGTCCATCATGTCTTGTACGGACTTGGTTCCGAGTTCTGTGTCCCAATGTATATCCCATAGGAATTTATTCATCTCCTCATAGTTTCCCTTTCGGTACGCCAGCCCTTTGTTTCCCAGTTCTTTTTTGGGGGTGATAATTCCTAGCTCAACCAGGTACTCAAAGCTCAATACACTCTGATCACTCATTCCCAAGGGGGCTTCCAACTTAACTTCCCTTATATCCGACTCATTTAGGGTAAATATCAGATCAAGCAAGGCTGGTTCATCCCCTCCTCTCATTCTTGTCGGTCCCTTGACGTGTTGACTTAGAAAGTTTCTTGTTGCCACATCCAGCAGCTTAGCTCTCCATGTGTCTGGGCCTCCATGTGGGTCTCTGTTCCCCCAATCTGTCTTCCCATGGTTGAACTTCCCGTGTGTGTGTGTGTGTGTGTGTGTGTGTGTGTGTGTGTGTGTGTGTGTGTGTGTGTGTGTGTGTGTGTGTGTGTGTGTGTGTGTGTGTATGTACTCACCTATTCGTGCTTGCAGGATTGAGCATTGACTCTTGGATTCCGCCTTTCCAGCTATCGGTTGTTTACAACAATGACTCCTGTCCCATTTCCCTATCATACCTAATTTTAAAATTATGAATAGTATTTGCTTCCACAACCTGTTCCCCAAGTGCATTCCATTTTTCCACTACTCTCACGCTAAAAGAAAACTTCCTAACATCTCTGTGACTCATCTGAGTTTCCAGTTTCCACCCATGTCCCCTCGTTCTGTTATTATTACGTGTGATCTATTTTCACTTTGTCAATTCCCCTGAGTATTTTATATGTTCCTATCATATCTCCTCTCTCCCTTCTTTTCTCTAGTGTCGTAAGGTTCAGTTCCCTCAGACGTTCTTCATATCCCATCCCTCGTAACTCTGGAACAAGCCTCGTCGCAAACCTCTGAACCTTCTCCAGTTTCCTTATGTGTTTCTTCAGGTGGGGGCTCCATGATGGCGAGGCATACTCTAAGACTGGCCTCACGTAGCCAGTGTAAAGCGCCCTAAATGCCTCCTTACTTAGGTTTCTGAATGATGTTCTAATTTTCGCCAGTGTAGAGTACGCTGCTGTCGTTATCCTATTTATATGTGCCTCAGGAGTTAGATTAGGTGTCACATCCACTCCCAGGTCTCTTTCGCGCGTCGTCACAGGTAGGCAGTTCCCCTTCATTGTGTACTGTCCCTTTGGTCGTCTATCACCTGATCCCATTTCCATAACTTTACATTTACTGGTACATTTACATTTACTGTGTGTGTGTTTCCACTGACGTGGAAATAATGGAAGTGGAAAGACTCCACTTTCCACTGACGAGGGAATACAGAGAACATATACGGCACGCATAGACTCGATAAAACACCTAAATTATTGGGATCGTCTCCTTTCTAGTACTCACTAGAAAGGAGACGAGAGAGATACCAAATAATATACACATGGAAAATACTGGAGGGACAGGTCCCAAATCTACACAGTAAAATAACAACATACTGGAGTGAACGATATGGAAGAAAATGTAGAATAGAACCAGTAAAGAGCAGAGGTGCCATAGGCACAATCAGAGAACACTGTATGAACATCAGAGGTCCGCGGTTGTTCAACGTCCTCCCAGCGAGCATAAGAAATATTGCCGGAACAACCGTGGACATCTTCAAGAGGAAACTAGACTGTTTTCTAAAAAACGTTCCGGACCAACCGGGCTGTGGTGGGTATATGGCCCTGCGGGCCGCTGCAAGCAACAGCCTGGTGGACCAAACTCTCACAAGTCAAGTAGAAGAACTCTCAGAACCCCATCAAGCAGACGTCAGGTTCAGTTCTTTCAGTCCCTCTTCATATCCTGTCCATCACAATTCTGGGACGAGCCTCGTCACAAATTTCTGAATCGTTTCCAATTTCCTTATGAGTTTGTTAGATGGGGCTCCATGATGGGGGCTGCACTCTAAGACTGGTCTCACGAAGGCAGTGTAAAGCGCTCCAAATGTCACCTTATTTAGGTTCCTAAATGATTCTCTAACTTCTCTAATTTGTTTGCCTGTGTCGCTTCTCTTACCATCTTCCCAGCATTATCTTCACCACCTTTCACCCTAACTAACAGTTATTATCCCAGATGAATTTGTTTATGTAGCGATCTTAGGACTTAGTGGAACTGATCATTTCCTGCAGAGTAGAGCCCTGAGGGTCGACCACGACCAGCCTATGTACTGCCCGGAACCCAGACCATTTACCCTGCAAAGTTTGGTGAGGCGCCCAAGCGTGTGGCTGCTTACTTTAAACCAGCAGACATTGTCTCTTATACGCATAGATATATAACTTTTAGAACCATCTATGACATTACAAATTAAGGATGCTAATGTCACTGACAAATAATGTGTCAACATTGGAGACGTATATATGTAAGTGTAGGAAGTAAGGCCAAGAGTTGTGTGTGAAGGGTAGAGGCCCAGTTGTGTATACGGACTCCCCACTCATCATACACGCCATCACTCATTGTTACGACCACAGCACTACCACCTGCACCACCATGGTACAGGGGGCCAGTTCCTTACATTTCTTCCACTCATATATTCTCCAGCTTCCACTTATATCCTCTCGTCCTAATTTCTCTCACTTACATAGGATGTCCTTGTCAATTCGCACCAATATCTTTCATGTTGTAATACTATCTCATCTGTTTCCTCCCTCATCTAGGGTTGTGAGGTATAATTCCCTTAACCTGTCCTCATAGCTCAGTCCTCTTAGCTCTGGCAGTAATCTTTGTACCTCTTAAATTTTACCTCTATGCTTCACAAGGTGCAGATTCCGTGCTGGGGCTGCATATTTTGATATTGGTCTAACGAATGTTGTGTAGAATGCCTTGAAAGAACCTTGGCTTAGGTTTCTAAATGACGTTCCAGTGTGAGTCAGCATGCCATATTCTGCTGATGTTACCCTGTTTATGTGTGTCTCTGAGTCCGTCCTCAGAGCAAATCCATTACATACCATGAGAAACCAACCCACCTCCCTCAAACCACTTGGGTAGTTAACTAGATATCTGTGATAATCTGAAAGCATATTACGGTTCTAATAATAGCCTACTTGTAAACTGGCAAGTGAGCCTTTAAAATTGTCCTAAACACATTATTCTCAATTTATAAATTTATTGTATCATAAATCGTTGTTTTAAAATAAAAAAGTATATGGTGAAAATATTTTATTTGGAAGAGTCTAAAGAATTTTTTTTTTGGTAAACTTATTTCTCGTGTACACTCAAATAGTTTTCGAATTCCACATTTCACATTTTCGTCAATAACACACCGTATTAACGTAACCAAACATAACAAACCTAACCTAACCGAACCTTGACCTAACCTAACGTACCGTTAACCTAGCTTAGATAGAGAGTAGATAATAACACTATGTACATGTTCTCACTCCACTCTCGTGAGCGGATTTCCTGCCAGATGATAGACTGTGCTTCTGGTGTTATTATTGGAGTATATCCACTCCTAAACCCTCTCTCTCTCTCTCTCCCAGATTGTTGTAGTTACCTTCCCTTTATGCTGAAAGGAGATGCCTTTAGATCTCCTTTATCTCTTTCTCATCTTCATTACTTTACACTTGTTGGAATCAAATTTTAGCAACCATATGTTTGGCGGCTTCTGGAGTTTGTTAACATTTGTGTGTAACTTTCTGGTGTCCTCTGTTGTTACATTGGTCATTAGCACTGACGTGTGAAGCAGAGGTTCAGTCTCTCTTTTTGTTACGAATGGATTACGAAGCCTAAGCCAGGGGCCTGATTCACGAAGTTACGCAAGCACTTACGAACCTATACATCTTTTCTCAATCTTTGCCGGCTTTGTTTACAATTATTTAACAGTTAGTGAGCTCCGAAGCACCAGGAGGCTGTTTATAACGAGAAACAATGTGCAGAGTTTCTTTCACCCTATGCCCCTGTTACCTAGCAGTAAAATAGGTACCTGGGTGTTAGTCAGCTGTCACGGGCTGCTTCCTGGGGGTGGAGGCCTGGTCGAGGACCGGGCCACAGGGACACTAAGCCCCGAAATCATCTCAAGATAATTTCAAGATAATCTGAAGATATATAACAATAACAACAGATGATTGGCAAGTTTTCATGCTTGTAAACTGTTTAATAAATGTAACCAAGGCCGTCAAAGATTGAGGAAAGATGTACACGTTCGTAAGTACTTGCGTAATTGCTTCGTGAATCTGGCCCCAGATGTTCCCATCACTAAAGTAGGAGACGGATTCTCGCTCTTACTGATTCTCTCCCTCGTCCTCCTCCTCTTCGGCCATACTGATTGGGATTGCCAGCTGCAACCATGTTGTACCATCGTACAGATTCACTGGTTTGTGCTTCTATCCTCCTTTCCTCAGTTACCTTGTCACGGTGATGTTGCCTGATAATACCTCTAATTTGTAGTAGAGTCTTGGGTATGAAGTATTCAATATGGTCTCCTTCAGCGCCTTCAGCAGCCAGCACATCTGCTCGTTCATTCCCACATTCCAACATGGGAGGGGATCCCCAACATGGGAGGGGATCCCCAGCATGGGAGGGGATCCACAACATGGGAGGGGATCCCCAACATGGGAGGGGATCCACAACATGGGAGGGGATCCCCAACATGGGAGGGGATCCCCAACATGGGAGGGGATCCACAACATGGGAGGGGATCCACAACATGGGAGGGGATCCACAACATGGGAGGGGATCCACAACATGGGAGGGGATCCCCAACATTGGAGGGGATCCCCAACATGGGAGAGGATCCCCAACATGGGAGGGGATCCCCAACATGGGAGGGGATCCACAACATGGGAGGGGATCCACAACATGGGAGGGGATCCACAACATGGGAGGGGATCCACAACATGGGAGGGGATCCCCAACATGGGAGGGGATCCACAACATGGGAGGGGATCCACAACATGGGAGGGGATCCCCAACATGGAAGGGGATCCCCAACATGGGAGGGGATCTCCAACATGGAGGGGATCCCCAACATGGGAGGGGATCCACAACATGGGAGGGGATCCCCAACATGGGAGGGGATCCCCAACATGGGAGGGGATCCCCAACATGGGAGGGGATCCCCAACATGGGAGGGGATCCCCAACATGGGAGGGGATCCCCAACATGGGAGGGGATCCCCAACATGGGAGGGGATCCCCAACATGGGAGGGGATCCACAACATGGGAGGGGATCCCCAACATGGGAGGGGATCCACAACATGGGAGGGGATCCCCAACATGGGAGGGGATCCCCAACATGGGAGGGGATCCACAACATGGGAGGGGATCCCCAACATGGGAGGGGATCCCCAACATGGGAGGGGATCCACAACATGGGAGGGGATCCCCAACATGGGAGGGGATCCACAACATGGGAGGGGATCCCCAGCATGGGAGGGGATCCCCAACATGGGAGGGGATCCACAACATGGGAGGGGATCCCCAACATGGGAGGGGATCCCCAACATGGGAGGGGATCCCCAACATGGGAGGGGATCCCCAACATGGGAGGGGATCCCCAACATGGGAGGGGATCCCCAACATCGGAGGGGATCCCCAACATGGGAGGGGATCCCCAACATGGGAGGGGATCCACAACATGGGAGGGGATCCCCAACATGGGAGGGGATCCACAACATGGGAGGGGATCCCCAACATGGGAGGGGATCCACAACATGGGAGGGGATCCCCAACATGGGAGGGGATCCACAACATGGGAGGGGATCCCCAACATGGGAGGGGATCCCCAACATGGGAGGGGATCCCCAACATGGGAGGGGTTCCACAACATGGGAGGGGATCCCCAACATGGGAGGGGATCCCCAACATGGGAGGGGATCCCCAACATGGGAGGGGATCCACAACATGGGAGGGGATCCCAACATGGGAGGGGATCCCCAACATGGAGGGGATCCCCAACATGGAGGGGATCCCCAACATGGGAGGGGATTCCCAACATGGGAGGGGATCCCCAACATGGGAGGGGATCCCCAACATGGGAGGGGATCCCCAACATGGGAGGGGTTCCACAACATGGGAGGGGATCCCCAACATGGGAGGGGATCCCCAACATGGGAGGGGATTCCCAACATGGGAGGGGGATCCCCAACATGGGAGGGGATCCCCAACATGGGAGGGGATCCCCAACATGGAGGGGTTCCACAACATGGGAGGGGATCCCCAACATGGGAGGGGATCCCCAACATGGGAGGGGATCCCCAACATGGGAGGGGGATCCACAACATGGGAGGGGATCCCCAACATGGGAGGGGATCCCCAACATGGGAGGGGTTCCACAACATGGGAGGGGATCCCCAACATGGGAGGGGATCCCAACATGGGAGGGGATCCCCAACATGGGAGGGGATCCACAACATGGGAGGGGATCCCCAACATGGGAGGGGATCCACAACATGGGAGGGGATCCACAACATGGGAGGGGATCCCAACATGGGAGGGGATTCCCAACATGGGAGGGGATCCCCAACATGGGAGGGGATCCCCAACATGGGAGGGGATCCCCAACATGGGAGGGGATCCACAGAAACTTGATGACTCTTCCCTGATTGGTAAGTACTCTGACAGCTCTCTTAATTTCAGCGACTATTGCAAGATTTTCTGCCAGATTTTTACTTAGGCTTTGCAGTGCTGCATTTGAATCGGTGCAGATCACTGCACCATTAGTGTTCCGTTCAAGAAACCTTAACGCCATAATAATGGCAGTTAGCTTTGCTTGCGTTGAAGAGGCATAGTTCTCAATACGCGCTTTTTCTTCATTTCTGCGTTGAAAAACATTATCCTTGATTACCGTGCTGCACCAGTCCTGCCATTGACAGGATTAGATGACCCGTCAGTGTAGATTTGATCTAGGTTCATCTCCGGCTTCTTAATAAATTTCCTCGAGATACTTGTGCCTCATTTCTTGTGGTATCATGTTGGATTTTTTCGTGGCCATTTCATTGATGATAATCCTGCATGAGTCATCCTCCCAGGGAGGTAACCTCTCTACAGGCAGGAGCTCACGGGCTTGCTCAAGCAGGTGAAGCTCTTCCAGGTAGCAGACTGCTCTGTGATGTAATTTTTTGCTTCTCCTGTTTTCTCTTGATAGCAGCACAGAACTCAGATTTTTCTTGGCAATATCATTGTAATGGGGATCTCTGGCTATCCTAATTGCAAGCTTAACATTCAGCTCCTTAATTCTGCTTTTAACACTGGGGAGGGACAACTCCTCTCGTAGATTAGACGTTTTGGCAGTTCTTGGAACTCCAAGAATGATTGTCATAGCCTCATTCTGAATGCTTTTGAGCTTTTCATATCGCTTTGGGATTAGGTGCACAGAACTGGTGCGGCATAGTCTATGACGGAGCGCACATAGGCTGTGTACATCATTTTAAGCACGGCAATAGAGGCTCCATGTCCATTCCAGGTCATAGCTTTCAGTGTCCTGAGTCGACTTTTGCATGTTGCTATGAGTTGGTTGAGCTCCTCTTTCTTCCCCTTGTTAGAGCCGACAGTGACGCCAAGGTACCGATAGTGGTCAACCCATTCAAGTGTTACACCATTAATTTGTAGTTCTTCATTTTCTCCCCGCTTGTGATGAGAGTATGCTGTTGTCTTGTTTGTGGAGAGAGTGAGCTCACGCCCTCTACTACTGGACAACTCTGGCTGACCTAAACAACTCAGACGTCCAATTTGTCCAGTTAAAGTTGATTAAGAAGTTATTGTCCGTCAATACTGAGTGGAAGAGTGATGGTTGAGCAGCCGGAGGGCTCAGGCCCTTGTGGTAGACACCACCACCACGGTACCTGCTTCATGGGGCTCTGGCAGTTCTTCTACCCCCCAAGCCCGGGACTTGTGAGAGTTTGGTCCACCAGGCTGTTGCTTGGGGCGGCCCGCAGGCCCACATACCCACCACAGCCCGGTTGGTCCGGCACTCCTTGAGAAAACAGTTTTTCTCTTGAAGATGTCAACTGTTGTCCTGGCTACTGTGACCCGCTCCACCGCTCACTGTGGCAACTGGTGTACTGTGTGGTGGAACAACGGCTCCACCACACGGGGGGGATGGGGGGGGGGCAGAGTGGTTGGTGAGTGTCACTGAGGGGGGGGGTGGTAGTGGTGGTGGTAGTGGTGGTGGTAGTGGCTCTGATAAGTGGCGCGAGGGCCCACACTTCCTGGCCAGTCCATCACCGCCCCCACTACCACTACCACCACCACTACCACCACTACCACCACCACCACCACCACCACCACCACCACCACCACCACCACCACCACCACTATGGAGCTTCCTCAGTTATTTGAGAGCTTCCTCAGCCCTATGATAGCTTCCTCAGCTCTATAATGGCTCCCCAGCTCTAGTCTCTAGGTGGCAGTGCTTTAAGAATTAATTACAGGTATTCAACTTTACCAAAATTTTGAATTGATGTTTCTGCTTAAGATGGTTGTAACATCATGTTATGAAGGTTGTAGAGTTGCTTCCAATCACAACTAAACCTTTCGTACAGTGTTTACATCTGGCAAAGTCAACAACAAAACACTCACGTACAGTGTTTACATCTGGCAAAGTCAACAACAAAACACACACATACAGTGTTCACATCTGGCAAAGTCAACAACAAAACCCACACATACAGTGTTCACATCTGGCAAAGTCAACAACAAAACACACACATACAGTGTTCACATCTGGCAAAGTCAACAACAAAACACTCACGTACAGTGTTTACATCTGGCAAAGTCAACAACAAAACACTCACGTAAAATGTTCACATCTGGCAAAGTCAACAACAAAACACTCACGTAAAATGTTCACATCTGGCAAAGTCAACAACAAAACACTCACGTAAAATGTTCACATCTGGCAAAGTCAACAACAAAACACTCACGTAAAATGTTCACATCTGGCAAAGTCAACAACAAAAACACTCACGTAAAATGTTCACATCTGGCAAAGTCAACAACAAAACACTCACGTACAGTGTTCACATCTGGCAAAGTCAACAACAAAACACTCACGTACAGTGTTTACATCTGGCAAAGTCAACAACAAAAGACTCACATACAAAGTTCACATCTGGCAAAGACAACAACAAAAAACTCACGTACAGTGTTCACATCTGGCAAAGTCAACAACAAAACACTCACGTAAAATGTTCACATCTGGCAAAGTCAACAACAAAACACTCACGTACAGTGTTCACATCTGGCAAAGTCAACAACAAAACACTCACGTACAGTGTTTACATCTGGCAAAGTCAACAACAAAACACTCACGTACAGTGTTCACATCTGGCAAAGTCAACAACAAAACACTCACGTACAGTGTTTACATCTGGCAAAGTCAACAACAAAACACTCACGTACAGTGTTCACATCTGGCAAAGTCAACAGCAGTCTCCGTGGTGTAGTGGTAAGACACTCGCCTGGCGTTCCGCGAGCGCTATGTCATGGGTTCGTATCCTGGCCGGGGAGGATTTACTGGGCGCAATTCCTTAACTGTAGCCTCTGTTTAACGCAACAGTAAAATGTGTACTTGGATGAAAAAACGATTCTTCGCGGCAGGGGATCGTATTCCAGGGACCATAGGATTAAGGACTTGCCCGAAACGCTACGCGTTCTAGTGGCTGTACAAGAATGTAACTCTTGTTTACATCTGGCAAAGTCAACAACAAAGACTCACATACAAAGTTCACATCTGGCAAAGACAACAACAAAAAACTCACGTACAGTGTTCACATCTGGCAAAGTCAACAACAAAACACTCACGTAAAATGTTCACATCTGGCAAAGTCAAGAGAGACAGAGAGTGAGCAGTTCACCGGATGCTCACCATGCATTATCTCTCTCCTCCATTTATTCCATACCTCAGTCTGGGGTCCATTAGGATGTTGTTGGTGACTCTGACCAAACTACTTAGGTAGCTTCTATGGCCAGCCCTGAGTTACTTAAGGGCTGAGGGCTAGCCCTTGGAACTCAACTATTTCAAGAGCTTGGAGCTGGAAACCTGTCTGTGTTACAGATTCCCTTCATAATGATTTTAGCTGTCGATATCATCTTGAGTGTTAATAGTGTGGGTCTTGTGTCAGTAGTGTGTCAGAAGCGTGGGTCTTGTGTCAGTAGTGTGTCAGTAGTGTGGGTCTTGTGTCAGTAGTGTGTCAGAAGCGTGGGTCTTGTGTCAGTAGTGTGTCAGAAGCGTGGGTCTTGTGTCAGTAGTGTGTCAGTAGTGTGGGTCTTGTGTCAGTAGTGTGTCAGTAGTGTGTCTCTTGTGTCAGTAGTGTGTCAGTAGTGTGTCTCTTGTGTCAGTAGTGTGTCAGTAGTGTGTCAGAAGCGTGGGTCTTGTGTCAGTAGTGTGTCAGTAGTGTGGGTCTTGTGTCAGTAGTGTGTCAGTAGTGTGTCTCTTGTGTCAGTAGTGTGTCAGTAGTGTGTCTCTTGTGTCAGTAGTGTGTCAGTAGTGTGTCAGTAGTGTGTCAGTAGTGTGTCTCGTGTCAGTAGTGTGTCAGTAGTGTGTCTCTTGTGTCAGTAGTGTGTCAGTAGTGTGTCTCTTGTGTCAGTAGTGTGTCAGTAGTGTGTCAGTAGTGTGTCTCTTGTGTCAGTAGTGTGTCTCTTGTGTCAGTAGTGTGTCAGTAGTGTGTCAGTAGTGTGTCAGTAGTGTGTCAGTAGTGTGTCTCTTGTGTCAGTAGTGTGTCTCTTCACTTGAATAATTTGTAACATTAATAATATTAACTTCTTATATTTTCACCTGAAGACGGAAATATTTCATAATAACATCTTATATATAACAGATATTTATACACTAGAAGACTATGTATTACATCAGTCACCCAAACGCTGGTGATTGTAGAAAACGGGGAATTATTTGCTAAATATTAAATTAAAAATTAAAATAATATTAGGCGGGGAGAAATATTAGAAATATTTTTAATTGTAAAATATATTGTCAGAAAGAGGATCACTCAGAATTATATATACCATTTAGATAGACTTAAATGAAAGTAACAATAATGTATTAATATGAGTTATATACCACCAGACTTGGAGAGAATGACAGGAAAGTGACCACAGTGTACACTGTGGGAGGTATACGCTGACCACATGTCTACTCTGACCACAGTGTACACTGACCACAGTGTACACTGACCACAGTGTACACTGACCACAGTGTACACTGTGGGAGGTATACGCTGACCACATGTCTACACTGACCACAGTGTACACTGTCTACCGTGTACACTGACCACAGTGTACACTGACCACATGTGTACACTGACCACAGTGTACACTGTCTACCGTGTACACTGACCACAGTGTACACTGACCACAGTGTACACTGACCACATGTCCTACACTGACCACAGTGTACACTGTCTACCGTGTACACTGACCACAGTGTACACTGACCACATGTGTACACTGACCACAGTGTACACTGTCTACCGTGTACACTGACCACAGTGTACACTGACCACATGTGTACACTGACCACAGTGTACACTGACCACAGTGTACACTGACCACAGTGTACACTGTGGGAGGTATACACTGACCACAGTGTACACTGACCACAGTGTACACTGTGGGAGGTATACACTGACCACATGTGTACACTGACCACAGTGTACACTGACCACAGTGTACACTGACCAAAGTGTACACTGACCACATGTGGACACTGACCACAGTGTACACTGACCACAGTGTACACTGACCACAGTGTACACTGACCACAGTGTACACTGACCACAGTGTACACTGACCACAGTGTACACTGACCACATGTGTACACTGACCACAGTGTACACTGACCACAGTGTACACTGACCACAGTGTACACTGACCACATGTGTACACTGACCACAGTGTACACTGACCACAGTGTACACTGACCACAGTGTACACTGACCACATGTGTACACTGACCACAGTGTACACTGACCACAGTGTACACTAACCACAGTGTACACTGACCACAGTGTACACTGACCACAGTGTACACTGACCACAGTGTACACTGACCACATGTGTACACTGACCACAGTGTACACTGACCACAGTGTACACTGACCACAGTGTACACTGACCACAGTGTACACTGACCACATGTGTACACTGACCACAGTGTACACTGACCACAGTGTACACTGACCACAGTGTACACTGACCACATGTGTACACTGACCACAGTGTACACTGACCACACTGTACACTGACCACAGTGTACACTGACCACAGTGTACACTGACCACAGTGTACACTGACCACATGTGTACACTGACCACATGTGTACACTGACCACAGTGTACACTGTCTACAGTGTACACTGTCTACAGTATACACTGACCACAGTATACACCAGGCAAAGGGGGGGCGGAGACGGAGATGGCAGACGACTCACATATCATTAAGGGAAATTAAACTGATGTATTAGACAGAAAAAAACAGTTTTCAAACACCCTGACTGTTGTGGTTGGTATTTGGTATTGGGTGCGCAGGTGGGCGGGCGTCACCGGCGTCAGTGTTGGTCCCACAGCAGGAGGAGGAGGAGGTGGAGGCTCACTACACGTGACCACAGTTAGTGAAGCAAAACATTAAGATGGTGACTGCTGGGAGGAGTGTGTAGTGAAGCCCGCGGTGGTGGATGATAGTGAGGGAGCACAGTGCCAGGATGGTGTGGTGATGGTGATCAATACTTGAGGTGGGGCGAGATGTGAGCCACACACACACACCCAGGGCGGGTAGCAATAGTCTGCTCAACCACCACCACCACTCTCAAATCATTCAAAGGTGAAGGTGGACCACAAGCCCCTCTCTTGTGTCATGCTGCTTCCTTAGTTTACCTTACTGTCTTGTAGTTTACCTTCCTCCTGCCTCTAGTCTACCTTCCTGTTGGCTCTAGTCTACCTTACTGTCTTGTAGTCTACCTTCCTGCTGGTTCCTAGTCTACCTTACTGCTGCCTCTAGTCTATCTTACTGTCTCGTAGTCTACCTTTCTGTTGCCTCTAGTCTACCTTACTGCTGCCTCTAGTCTACCTTACTGTTGCCTCTAGTCTACCTTACTGTCTCGTAGTTTACCTTCCTGCTGCCTCTAGTCTACCTACTGTCTCGTAGTCTACCTTCCTCCTGCCTCTAGTCTACCTTAATGCTGCCTCTAGTCTACCTTACTGTCATTTAGTCTACCTTACTGTTGCCTCTAGTCTACCTTAATGTATTTTAGTCTACCTTACTGTCTCGTAGTCTACCTTCCTGCTGCCTCTAGTCTACCTTAATGTATTTTAGTCTACCTTACTGTTGCCTCTAGTCTACCTTACAGTATCGTAGTCTACCTTCCTGCTGCCTCTAGTCTACCTTACTGTTGCCTCTAGTCTACCTTAATGTATTTTAGTCTACCTTACTGTTGCCTCTAGTCTACCTTAATGTATTTTAGTCTACCTTACTGTTGCCTCTAGTCTACCTTAATGTATTTTAGTCTACCTTACTGTTGCCTCTAGTCTACCTTACTGTCTCGTAGTCTACCTTCCTCCTGCCTCTAGTCTACCTTACTGTTGCCTCTAGTCTACCTTACTGTCTCATAGTCTACCTTCCTCCTGCCTCTAGTCTACCTTCCTCCTGCCTCTAGTCTACCTTACTGTCTCATAGTCTACCTTACTGTCTCATAGTCTACCTTCCTCCTGCCTCTAGTCTACCTTACTGTCTCATAGTCTACCTTCCTCCTGACTCTAGTCTACCTTACTGTCTCATAGTCTACCTTCCTCCTGACTCTAGTCTACCTTACTGTCTCATAGTCTACCTTCCTCCTGACTCTAGTCTACCTTACTGTCTCATAGTCTACCTTCCTCCTGCCTCTAGTCTACCTTACTGTCTCAGTCTACCTTCCTCCTGCCTCTAGTCTACCTTACTGTCTCATAGTCTACCTTCCTCCTGCCTCTAGTCTACCTTACTGTCTCATAGTCTACCTTACTGTCTCATAGTCTACCTTCCTCCTGACTCTAGTCTACCTTCCTCCTGCCTCTAGTCTACCTTACTGTCTCATAGTCTACCTTCCTCCTGCCTCTAGTCTACCTTCCTCCTGACTCTAGTCTACCTTCCTCCTGACTCTAGTCTACCTTACTGTCTCATAGTCTACCTTCCTCCTGACTCTAGTCTACCTTCCTCCTGCCTCTAGTCTACCTTACTGTCTCATAGTCTACCTTCCTCCTGCCTCTAGTCTACCTTCCTCCTGACTCTAGTCTACCTTACTGTCTCATAGTCTACCTTCCTCCTGCCTCTAGTCTACCTTCCTCCTGCCTCTAGTCTACCTTACTGTCTCATAGTCTACCTTACTGTCTCATAGTCTACCTTCCTCCTGCCTCTAGTCTACCTTACTGTCTCATAGTCTACCTTCCTCCTGCCTCTAGTCTACCTTACTGTCTCATAGTCTACCTTCCTCCTGCCTCTAGTCTACCTTACTGTCTCATAGTCTACCTTCCTCCTGCCTCTAGTCTACCTTACTGTCTCATAGTCTACCTTCCTCCTGCCTCTAGTCTACCTTACTGTCTCGTAGTCTACCTTCCTCCTGCCTCTAGTCTACCTTACTGTCTCATAGTCTACCTTCCTCCTGCCTCTAGTCTACCTTCCTCCTGACTCTAGTCTACCTTCCTCCTGACTCTAGTCTACCTTACTGTCTCATAGTCTACCTTCCTCTGCCTCTAGTCTACCTTCCTCCTGCCTCTAGTCTACCTTACTGTCTCATAGTCTACCTTCCTCCTGCCTCTAGTCTACCTTCCTCCTGCCTCTAGTCTACCTTACTGTCTCATAGTCTACCTTCCTCCTGCCTCTAGTCTACCTTCCTCCTGCCTCTAGTCTACCTTACTGTCTCATAGTCTACCTTCCTCCTGCCTCTAGTCTACCTTACTGTCTCATAGTCTACCTTCCTCCTGCCTCTAGTCTACCTTACTGTCTCATAGTCTACCTTCCTCCTGCCTCTAGTCTACCTTACTGTCTCATAGTCTACCTTCCTCCTGCCTCTAGTCTACCTTACTGTCTCATAGTCTACCTTCCTCCTGCCTCTAGTCTACCTTACTGTCTCGTAGTCTACCTTCCTCCTGCCTCTAGTCTACCTTACTGTCTCATAGTCTACCTTCCTCCTGCCTCTAGTCTACCTTCCTCCTGACTCTAGTCTACCTTCCTCCTGCCTCTAGTCTACCTTACTGTCTCATAGTCTACCTTCCTCCTGCCTCTAGTCTTGTCGGAAAATCCGACACCATTTAATATATCATACAGATAATAGCTGTATTACCAACAAGTTACCCATAGAAAACGTAACTTGTAGTGGAATTACCGTCTATAGAAAACGGGATATCATCACCACATACTATTATAATTCACCAGCTATTCTGCTGGGAATTATTCTTAAATACATAAGTCTTTGGACTTTACCATCATAAAAACATCTTATATAAATTAACTTAATTATCAATATTAAAGTAGAGTAAATGTGACCCTTCTATCACGTTCTGAAATCTGGACAATGTAAGCCAGGCGTCAGAGTGGAGGAAGGAGGGCAGCCATTGTTGTTTATTGAGACCAGAGGCTCACACGGGAGCAAATTCGGCTCCTGTTAAATTTACTTGGACGTAGTGTTATGGAACCCAAAGGTGTACCATTGTCAACACGCTGTCTACAAATACAAGTTAAGTGTCTATCCGAAACCCGTTTATCATTCATTTATGGCCATTAATGTCAGGATATAGGGTTAGCCGGTTAGAACGCGAAATCGCCTCATACTAAAGGTAATTAAGCCAGGTCTTTCATGTTCCATGTACTGTATACAGTTTTCTCTGAAATACTTGTCATATATAGGTTTCTGGCTTCACAGCTAGCGCACTTTTGACAGGTCAAGACGAGGATGCAAGATTATGTGCACCAGTTACTGGGTGATAGAAGCTACCTCAAAGAGGATAATTTGGTGTCTACACTCTAGTTATACCTGGTGGACTAACCTGCTGTACTATAAGAGAAGGAACCTCATCAATGTATGTAGCTATTACTGTAGTTTGATTGGCTGCATATATATATATTTTTAATAAATCCCCCTAATGTGTAGAGGATCGATTTGTGAGATTATGAGATTATTGCAGAAATACAGTCCACTTATCATTATACAAATTGCTATCGAAGTATACAAATTAACGTAAATATAAATTCATATAAATTAATAAATATAAATCTCACAGGTCGGTTCCCACATTATTTGGTCATCTTCGAACCGGATGACGGATTATTTGATCCTTTGAACCCACATTTGGTCATCTTAGTACCGGATGAACAGTTATCCAGTGGATTCATTAAATATACTAGTGCAGTGTTATTTAAACAAAGCCAGCAGTCAAGACGGCAGCGTAGCCTCGAGGGAGCTCAGGAGCCTCCCTCAGCCCAGATCAGCCTTAGTCAGCGGTTTCATGCACACCCACAGATTTGGTGGCGTGTTATTTCGTGAAATGACAGCGCTAATATAGAATCCAGCCAAATTAGTGACTGTGTCTTCGCGAGATTGTTCACGGATTTCGTGGTGTTACATTTCGCGAGAGATTATCTACGAATTTTGTGGAGTTTATTTCGCGAGGTCACTAATAATATTTAATACTTCTAGATAATAATAGAAGTTTCATAGAGGCTAATTAAGAGGCTATTATCAATAATTGTGTATATTATTTCTCCAAAATAGAGAATTATTTCATATATATTGCACTAGTGATCACAGTATAATATTTACTAATTGCCAACCCACAACAGGGTAGGATATGACTAGTTGAACTATTATTGTTCATCCTAGTCCCATTATTACAATAGTCAGTTGTACTATATTGAACAACCTAACACCATTAATGAATGGTCCAGACCCTATTTTGGGTGTAATTTTTATCAACTCGAGTTGAGTTGTGTATATATAATAATTTACTTATGATCATTACACCTTTGAGTGATTAATTAGTGTCTCTACCATCCTAGGGTGATATAGAAGAGCTAACCTAAAGGTACTTCCAGTGACACTGGTTTTATCACTCAAATCATTAGTGTGTATGATTGTATATATATAATGTGTATTAATTTAAGTGCTAACCTCGAGTAGAGGTAGGATTATTGCCTAGTGAGTTCAGAATTTACCCTAGGCTACCATTAGTGTTTGTTCAGTATTATGAGCAGCCCAAGTACAAGCCCCACAAGGCTTCACCAACTAGCCAGGATGGATAATGCAGGGAGAATGAAAAGAACCCTTGCAGGTCTTAAAGGCCACTTAACAAGACAGATCAAGAAATGTGAAGATTTGTCACAACAATCTCAAGTTGATTATGCTGACCTGGAAAGCTATTATCAAGCAGCTGCAGGTAAATTTGAGCAAATCAAATGCCAAATGGCTGTCCTTGTGGGGACAGACTACTACCATCAATTCATTGGTAGCCCTACTAAATATCAGGGCATAACCATGTTAAACTCTGCAGGAGGTAAATTACTCTCAGGCCCAGTATCAAGCCTGAGGAGACCTATGCCTGCAGATAAACAATACCAATAGAATCTAAATTTGTCAGCTGATTATATTTCTCCAGTAGCATTATACTAAGGAGATTACAGCTGACTATACCAACAGAAGTTGATGTTAGTATCATCATTTAAAGCTGAAGATGAGTTCATGAGGCCTCAGTGGCAAATCAGTGAACAGTAGCCTAAAACAGCTACAAGTCACTGCGACCAATGTCACTGAACCCACTGCAGTCTCAGAACCATACTTTACTTTAATGATGAGCTATTCATCTTCTGAATCAATTAACTAAATTAAACCCTAATAATCTGATGACTGATTTGATACATTTATTATTTAATCAAGATGTATTCCATGGGCCTCAGTGTTTATATATCAGTGACCAGTTACCTGAAGAAACTTCAAGTTATATCTAATGTCACTGATCTCACTGCAGTCCCTGAATCATACTTGACTGTAGTACTTGATCACATCCAGTCTTCTGGGTTAAATAATATGTATAAGGCTTGAATATTAGCCTTTCAAGAGTTGACAGGGAAATGAAATCGCATTAGACTTCTAACCCCTGCAACTCTAGTACGGGACATCCGTCCTGTACGAAACAGACACACAAATGTGTGATTACTAACTACTAACATCAAATTAATGTAATAATTCGAAGGAGGAGTATCGGTATTCGTCTGTTCTAATTAGGACTTCGACCCGTGAGCAGCCCCCTGGGGAATTATGTCGGAAAATCCGACACCATTTAATATATCATACAGATAATAGCTGTATTACCAACAAGTTACCCATAGAAAACGTAACTTGTAGTGGAATTACCGTCTATAGAAAACGGGATATCATCACCACATACTATTATAATTCACCAGCTATTCTGCTGGGAATTATTCTTAAATACATAAGTCTTTGGACTTTACCATCATAAAAACATCTTATATAAATTAACTTAATTATCAATATTAAAGTAGAGTAAATGTGACCCTTCTATCACGTTCTGAAATCTGGACAATGTAAGCCAGGCGTCAGAGTGGAGGAAGGAGGGCAGCCATTGTTGTTTATTGAGACCAGAGGCTCACACGGGAGCAAATTCGGCTCCTGTTAAATTTACTTGGACGTAGTGTTATGGAACCCAAAGGTGTACCATTGTCAACACGCTGTCTACAAATACAAGTTAAGTGTCTATCCGAAACCCGTTTATCATTCATTTATGGCCATTAATGTCAGGATATAGGGTTAGCCGGTTAGAACGCGAAATCGCCTCATACTAAAGGTAATTAAGCCAGGTCTTCATGTTCCATGTACTGTATACAGTTTTCTCTGAAATACTTGTCATATATAGGTTTCTGGCTTCACAGCTAGCGCACTTTTGACAGGTCAAGACGAGGATGCAAGATTATGTGCACCAGTTACTGGGTGATAGAAGCTACCTCAAAGAGGATAATTTGGTGTCTACACTCTAGTTATACCTGGTGGACTAACCTGCTGTACTATAAGAGAAGGAACCTCATCAATGTATGTAGCTATTACTGTAGTTTGATTGGCTGCATATATATATATTTTTAATAAATCCCCCCTAATGTGTAGAGGATCGATTTGTGAGATTATGAGATTATTGCAGAAATACAGTCCACTTAACATTATACAAATTGCTATCGAAGTATATAAATTAACGTAAATATAAATTCATATAAATTAAATAAATATAAATCTCACAGGTCGGTTCCCACAAGTCTACCTTCCTCCTGACTCTAGTCTACCTTCCTCCTGACTCTAGTCTACCTTACTGTCTCATAGTCTACCTTCCTCCTGCCTCTAGTCTACCTTCCTCCTGCCTCTAGTCTACCTTACTGTCTCATAGTCTACCTTCCTCCTGCCTCTAGTCTACCTTCCTCCTGACTCTAGTCTACCTTCCTCCTGACTCTAGTCTACCTTACTGTCTCATAGTCCTACCTTCCTCCTGCCTCTAGTCTACCTTCCTCCTGCCTCTAGTCTACCTTACTGTCTCATAGTCTACCTTACTGTCTCATAGTCTACCTTCCTCCTGCCTCTAGTCTACCTTACTGTCTCATAGTCTACCTTCCTCCTGCCTCTAGTCTACCTTACTGTCTCATAGTCTACCTTCCTCCTGCCTCTAGTCTACCTTACTGTCTCATAGTCTACCTTCCTCCTGCCTCTAGTCTACCTTACTGTCTCATAGTCTACCTTCCTCCTGCCTCTAGTCTACCTTACTGTCTCGTAGTCTACCTTCCTCCTGCCTCTAGTCTACCTTACTGTCTCATAGTCTACCTTCCTCCTGCCTCTAGTCTACCTTCCTCCTGACTCTAGTCTACCTTCCTCCTGCCTCTAGTCTACCTTACTGTCTCATAGTCTACCTTCCTCCTGCCTCTAGTCTACCTTCCTCCTGACTCTAGTCTACCTTCCTCCTGACTCTAGTCTACCTTACTGTCTCATAGTCTACCTTCCTCCTGCCTCTAGTCTACCTTCCTCCTGCCTCTAGTCTACCTTACTGTCTCATAGTCTACCTTCCTCCTGCCTCTAGTCTACCTTCCTCCTGACTCTAGTCTACCTTCCTCCTGACTCTAGTCTACCTTACTGTCTCATAGTCTACCTTCCTCCTGCCTCTAGTCTACCTTCCTCCTGCCTCTAGTCTACCTTACTGTCTCATAGTCTACCTTACTGTCTCATAGTCTACCTTCCTCCTGCCTCTAGTCTACCTTACTGTCTCATAGTCTACCTTCCTCCTGCCTCTAGTCTACCTTACTGTCTCATAGTCTACCTTCCTCCTGCCTCTAGTCTACCTTACTGTCTCATAGTCTACCTTCCTCCTGCCTCTAGTCTACCTTACTGTCTCATAGTCTACCTTCCTCCTGCCTCTAGTCTACCTTACTGTCTCGTAGTCTACCTTCCTCCTGCCTCTAGTCTACCTTACTGTCTCATAGTCTACCTTCCTCCTGCCTCTAGTCTACCTTCCTCCTGACTCTAGTCTACCTTCCTCCTGCCTCTAGTCTACCTTCCTCCTGACTCTAGTCTACCTTACTGTCTCATAGTCTACCTTCCTCCTGACTCTAGTCTACCTTACTGTCTCATAGTCTACCTTCCTCCTGACTCTAGTCTACCTTACTGTCTCATAGTCTACCTTCCTCCTGACTCTAGTCTACCTTACTGTCTCATAGTCTACCTTCCTCCTGACTCTAGTCTACCTTACTGTCTCGTAGTCTACCTTCCTCCTGACTCTAGTCTACCTTCCTCCTGACTCTAGTCTACCTTACTGTCTCATAGTCTACCTTCCTCCTGACTCTAGTCTACCTTACTGTCTCATAGTCTACCTTCCTCCTGACTCTAGTCTACCTTACTGTCTCATAGTCTACCTTCCTCCTGACTCTAGTCTACCTTACTGTATCATAGTCTACCTTCCTCCTGACTCTAGTCTACCTTACTGTCTCATAGTCTACCTTCCTCCTGACTCTAGTCTACCTTACTGTCTCATAGTCTACCTTCCTCCTGACTCTAGTCTACCTTACTGTCTCATAGTCGTACTTTCCACAAACTCGGAAGACTTTGAAAGATAAATTGACAATATGCCTATGCACTCAGCTCCTGGGCCTGACTCATGGAATTCAATATTCATAAAGAAATGTAAAGTACCAGTAGCGAGAGCACTCAGCGTAATATGGAGAAAGAGCCTGGATACAGGGAGATACCAGCAGCACTTAAATCTGCAGATATAGCTCCTTTGCACAAGGGGGGGAGTAAAGCCTTGGCAAAAAATTATAGACCAGTTGCACTAACATCACACATAATAAAAGTTTTTGAAAGAGTGATTAGGAATCAATTTCCAAGTTTATGGAAAATAATGAATTGCACAATCCAGGTCAACATGGATTTAGAGCAGGCAGATCCTGTCTGTCACAGTTACTCAACCACTATGACAAAATCACAGAAGCTTTAGAAGAAAAGCAAAATGCAGATGTTGTATACACAGACTTTGTAAAGGCATTCGACTAATGTGACCATGGGGTGATAGCTCACAAAATGAGGTCAATGGGAATAACTGGAAAAGTAGGACGCTGGATACTCAATTTTTTGTCGAACAGAACACAAAGAGTAACAGTCAATCAGATAAAATCGAGTCCAAGCGATGTTAAAAGCTCTGTACCTCAAGGTACAGTCCTTGCACCACTGCTGTTCCTTATTCTCATATCAGATATAGACAAAAATACACGCCACAGCTTCGTGTCATCCTTTGCAGATGACACAAAAATCAGCATGAAAATTACCTCTGCTGAAGACATTGAAAAACTACAAGCAAATGTCAACAAAGTTTTTGATTGGGCAGCAGAAAATAACATGACGTTTAACAGTGATAAATTCCAGGTACTCAGATACGGCAAAAATGAGGACCTGAAACATAATACAGGGTACAAAACACAATCGAATCTTCCCATAGTAGGAAAACAGCATGTCAAGGATTTGGGAATAATGATGTCTTACGGTCTAACGTTTAGGGAGCATAACCAAGCAAATATTGCGTCAGCCAGAAAAATGATAGGATGGTTACGAGAACTTTCAAATCCAGGGATCCCATCACAATGGTTGTACTCTTCAAGTCACTTGTGTTGTCCCGTCTTGAGTACTGCTCAGTACTCACTTCCCCCTTCAGAGCAGGAGAGATTGCTGAAATAGAGGGAATACAGAGAACATATACGGCACGCATAGACGAGATAAAACACCTAAATTATTGGGATCGTCTCAAAGCTCTCCAAATGTACTCACTAGAACGAACGAGAGAGATACCAAATAATATACACATGGAAAATACTGGAGGGACAGGTCCCTAATGTACACAGTAAAATAACAACATACTGGAGTGAACGATATGGAAGAAAATGCAGAATAGAACCAGTGAAGAGCAGAGGTGCCATAGACACAATCAGAGAACACTGTATAAACATCAGAGGTCCGCGGTTGTTCAACGTCCTCCCAGCGAGCATAAGGAATATTGCCGGAACAACCGTGGACATCTTCAAGAGGAAACTGGATTGTTTCCTCCAAGAAGTGCCGGACCAACCGGGCTGTGGTGGGTATGTGGGTCTGCGGGCCGCTCCAAGCAACAGCCTGGTGGACCAAACTCTCACAAGTCAAGCCTGGCCTCGGGCCGGGCTTGGGGAGTAGAACTCCCAGAACCCCATCAACCAGGTCACATGGACCATTGTTAAGCATGCAGAGTAGCCCCTCTATATTATCCAGCAAGACATTATTATAGTAATTAAGTCAACAATACCTTTAACAATAGTGGCAAGACTCTTACTGGTACACCTCTCTACCTCGACCCGACCATGTTGGGCACGTAACCCCACATATCACAGTGCAAAGTTGGATGAGACAAGCCCTAGTCATCTGGCCAGACAGGACAGACATTCTAATATATAATAGATAAAATTGGTGGTGAATGAGCACATTATACAATGATCAGCTAGGAAGGCGGGGTCCGGGAGCTAAGACCTCGACCCTACAAGCACAGATAGTAAACACACATCAGTTAAGACCTTGTGGCTGTTGATCAGTAAACACGCGGCTCTTACATCCGGCTTTACTGTGTCCTGTTGTGTCTGTGTTCTCTCTCTGTTGTGTCTGTTGTTCTCTCTCCTGTTGTGTCTGTTGTTCTCTCTCCTGTTGTGTCTGTTGTTCTCTCTCCTGTTGTGTCTGTTGTTCTCTCTCCTGTTGTGTCTGTTGTTCTCTCTCCTGTTGTGTCTGTTGTTCTCTCTCCTGTTGTTCTCTCTCCTGTTGTGTCTGTTGTTCTCTCTCCTGTTTTCTCTGTCTCTCTGTTGTGTCTGTTGTTCTCTCTCTTTCTGTTGTTCTCTCTCCTGTTGTGTCCTGTTGTTCTCTCTCCTGTTGTTCTGTTGTTCTCTCTCTCCTGTTGTGTCCTGTTGTTCTCTCCTGTTGTGTCCTGTTGTTCTCTCTCCTGTTATTACTGTTGTTCTTTCTCTCCTGTTGTTCTCTCTCCTGTTGTGTCCTGTTGTTCTCTCTCCTGTTGTGTCCTGTTGTTCTCTCTCCTGTTGTTCTCTCTCCTGTTGTGTCCTGTTGTGTCCTGTTGTTCTCTCTCCTGTTGTGTCCTGTTGTTCTCTCTCCTGTTGTGTCCTGTTGTTCTCTCTGTTGTGTCCTGTTGTTCTCTCTCCTGTTGTGTCCTGTTGTTACTGTTGTTCTCTCTCCTGTTGTGTCTGTTGCTCTCTCTCCTGTTGTGTGTTCTGTTGTTCCTGTTGTTCTCTCTCCTGTTTTGTCTGTTGTTCTCTCTCCTGTTGTGTCCTGTTGTTCTCTCTCTGTTGTTCTCTCTCCTGTTATTACTGTGTTCTCTTCTCCTGTTTTGTTTGTCCTGTTGTTCTCTCTCCTGTTGTGTCCTGTGTTGTTCTCTCTCCTGTGTGTTGTTGTCTGTTGTTTCTTCTCCTGTTGTGTCTTTGTTGTTCTCTCTCTGTGTTCTCTCTCCTGTTGTGTCTGTTGTTCTGTCTCTCCTGTTGTTCTCTCTCCTGTTGTGTCTGTTGTTCTCTCTCTCCTGTTGTTCTCTCTCCTGTGTGTCTGTTTGTTCTCTCTCTCCTGTTGTTCTCTCTCCTGTTGTCCTGTGTTCGCTCTCTCTTCTGTTGTTTCTCTCTCCTGTTTATGTCTTTGTTGTTCTCTCTCCTGTTTGTGCTCTGTTGTTCTCTCTCTCCTGTTGTTC